>NC_090279.1:128108678-129308678 GCF_040414725.1 Anabrus simplex | reverse complement strand
ATTGAGTTGCTGAGGTTCAGTGCTATTCCGACTGCCTTATGTGAATTACATTGAATGTTGCATCCTCTCGAACTTGTGTTTTCTATGTCACAATCTGGCTGTGATGACCTGGATAAGGAAGAGCATTGGCAGGAACTACGAGGTCATGTTGCAGCGTATCCTGAAGATGAGTTTCCACTTCTCTGTGATGACCTTAATGCGCATGATGGTCACTAAGAATTTTTATAGCTGCCATGGTGGTAATACTTTTGGTACCTGATATGATGATGGAGCTCATATTTGAGGTTTCACTTGTGGTGACTGCAGCAAGCAAATTGACCTGATCGTCGTTCAGCACCTTGATCTACGACGAAGAAAGGATGTGAATGTCATATCATCTGACTGTATTCCACCTCTGCATAAAGTAGGCATAGCAAATTTAAGGACTTCTATGCCCCTGAGAACATCAAGTGGTGGAAGCTTAAGACTAGAAGGAGACCCTAGCAACAACATAAATTTTCCTCTTGTTGATCTTAATGCATTTGACAACATGTAGACACATTCTACAGATTTTTCACTGCAACCGTCACAGTAAACTTGGGTACGATATAACCTAGTTCCTCTTGTAATGAATATCTAACGTTCCTATGGATGATTGCAGTCCAAGAAGAGTTGTAGGATAAGATGAAGGCATACTGTATAAAAATCTCAATCGAGACGCACTCACTGTAATGACTTGTGTACAAGGTGTATCAGAACTATACTGACAGAGAAATCAGGATGCTCTTCGTGGAATGTTGAGAATGATGGTGCAGTCAGATTCTCGGGGAAATGTTTCCTTTTGAGGAAATTAAACTGACCTTGTTACTTCCGGTCATGCAGTTTAGATTGATGAACATGCTCTATTTGCTATGTAAGAGAGTCAGCCGCAGTGCGTCAGAAAAGAGAAGGGAGGGGAAACAATAAATCCTCAATCATTGGCAACAACATTTGTAGATATTTCCTGCATTGAATTACCACATCACCCTATTCCTGATGGTACGTCCCATCTTATGCATCACATCAAAGGAAGTGGAGAGTGCCATTAGGAGTATGAAGGACCAAAAAGCGCCAGGACCGGATGACCATCCAGCAAACTTCTGGAAGATGAGGCAGTTTAAAGAACTCATTATCAACTGGCTGACAAGCTTATTCAGTGCCAGAGTTGACTCTGGCTCTGTTCCCAGTCATTGGACTGTAAACATCCTTGTGCCTATTTTTGAGCAAAGTGACGATTCAGCAGAATGTGCAAATTACCATCCAAATTGCACCCAATTGTACATGAGAAGATCTTTTAGAGTAGCCTTCATTATTGACTGGGTGAAATCGCCGGCATTATTGCTATCCAATGCATCTTCATTAAGGGTGCTGGAACAACTCATGCAATTTTCACTGCCAGAATGCTAATTGAAAAGCACTGAGAGCACCAGCCGGCAGTGTACATTGTCTTCCTTGATACTGGAATTACTTTCAGCTGTGTTACTACGGCTTGTTGCTGTGTACGGTGTTGAATGTTGACAGATTTAGAAAGGTATGAAGTAGCAATTACACAACATGGGAATGTGTATACTTCATTAGTCGATGGGCATCGCAGCCGTCAATCGTGATGCATAGGATATGTCACCAATGGTATGATCATGTCCTTTTGCAGTACCTGACGCACTTGACAATTTCACCTAATCCTTTGAAATTACTTTACATATCCACTATAAGGAACATTGAAGGTAATATACAAAAATTTTAAACTAGAAATGCTGCTGGGATGGGTAAAATTTCTGGGCATATACGAAAGTCAGTTCTTTGAGATATTGATTAGAGTATGTATGAAACAGCTATACCAGATGAATGAATTCTTAGCGTAGTAGCACTCTGTGTATAGAGAAAATGTGCTAAACTTAAAGCTAGTAATTACACAATAGTCGTCTTGACTTGTGTTGCATGCAAGCTCTTGGAATGCATTCTTTCTGATTATGTTATACACATTTAAGAAATTACCAACTGGCTCGATAGAAGGTAGTTCAGGTTTAGGAAATATTACTCCACTGAAGCTCATCTTTTGGATTCCAGCAGGATATAGCAGATATATTAGATTCAGGAAGTCAAATGTATCACGATTGACATATCTAAGGATTTTCTTAGGGTAGATCTCGGGAAACTACTGACAAAAAATTAGTGCGTTTGGGATAGATAAAACAGTGGCTAAATGGGTGACTATAAAGATATGGCCAAATTATTAAACATTAAAAATTTGAGAATTGAACACATGAGATGGTACCAGTTTTTAAGTTCATGACATTAGTACTTGGTATGCACCCCCTTAGCTTTCATGAGTGACTTGATTAGACTGGGCATACCCTCAAACAGTATTTTACACTGACTCTTTAAATCGTCATCATGACACCACATCTGACCAAGCTTCTCAATCAAGCCAATTTTTGTCGTTATTTTTCTTTGGACTTTTCTTTGCTATCGGCTAAGGATATTCTATGGGATTCATGTCTGGACTGTTTCTTGGCTTTGTGGCAAGGAGGCCCATCTTGCATAAAAATAAATGCACTTTGGCCAAACTACTCTTGCACCTGAGCTACCAAGGGGTTCTTATTACTATACTGTTCACGTCTGATAGTTCCTTCTACAATATATAATCGTCCACGGCCATACCAAGAAAACACACTCCAGACCATCACTGAAGTTGGATGCCTCACTCAATCTGGATGGAATGCTTCTGCTTATCTTTTGACATATTGACTTGGCTCTTCTTCGACAGGAAATACCAATTAGTCACTAAAGCAAACCTGAAATAAATAAAACAAATAAGCCTAGCATTAAATGCAATAAGCTGTAAGGTTTAAAAGAAGAATTTCATACATTTACTGTGCTGTACGGTTACATCACTTAGATTGGGTTATAATGGAATAATGAATGATAATTTAGGAATTACAGTAATTGTCATGGACTTGCCTGTTTCCATTCATCAGATGACCAATTCTGGAGAGTCTTGGCACACTGGAACCTCTTTGCAGCCATAGCAGGAGTAAACTTCGCTTTGCCTTGAGGTCATCTTGCTTTCATTCCAGCATTAATCAGCTCTCGCCTCAGAGTCCTGGCTAATACAAATGACCCATACTCTTCTAATTTCTTACGTAAATCCAAACTAGTAACCTTGCGGTTGTTTACTGACAAATTAATCAAATTTATGCTTTTGGTCTTAATGTGATGTACATAGGGGGATGATGGATATTTCTATGCTTATGATATAAGCATTGTCCACTTGTTGGGAAAGTGGTGGTAGTACTGTGGGATTATGTGATATTACAGTGAAGTGTTTTTGGAAAGAAAGTATATAGGAACATGGAAATGAACAAAGGGGTGACAAGTCAACTCATATGTAGGAAGATGGGAACAGGGGAATATGAATATAAGAGGATGAAGAAAATGGCTAGTCATTGTGGAATTAGGGATCAACAGAAAGAGAAACAGAAGCAAGGAATGGTATTGGGCAATGATTTGGAGATACTGATTACTATATTTAATTTCCTAAAATTGTACATGTTCACATACACGTATGTGTACATATGCTCTGCTGAATATTCACAAATATGTAGGTGATTTTAAATTTACAAATTTGCAATGTTCCTCCCTTTCTATACTACTGTGTCTACTGCTGTCCAACAGTGTGTTCCTTTTCATGTTCTTATATCTCATCAATTGTTTGAAAAGCAGTGGCAAAAGGGACTCAGGTTAAAATACAGCAGGTCATTGTGCAAGTTAGGTTCCAAAAAGGGTAAAAATTAAAATAAATAAGTAAATGCAATGTAAATTTTAACCTAATAGAATTTGTATAGTATTATTTGGAGTAGTTGCACAAGTGGTATGTGTGTTGATTATGTTTGTAAAACAGAAAATATTATGAGTAAGAGTTTGTAAATTCTTTACATTTATTAAGGATGAGCTGTGTGCTTAATAGAAAAAAATTTGTATAATACTGTTTTAGGAAATTGTCTTCTTCTCTGTTCTTTTAAAATGTAGTGCTTGATAATAATGTATTTTTGTGTACCATTTGCCACCAAGGTAGACACCTCTCTTGCATACAATGGGATTTTCATTTGATTGTTCCTTTCCATTATATATTTTTTAAATGGGAGATAAATTAATTATAGTCTTCTTGTGCCACTATGAAATTTATTTTCTCAGCTGTTTCTATTTTAGGCCTATATATTTTTGTTTCCTTATTTCTTTATTCTACTTTTCTTATTTCTTACTGACAGCCTTCCGAAGATACTAAGGAGGAAATATTCATAGAGGAACAAACTGATGATCAGCTGTTGCCATACATCAAACAAAGTACGTATACTACAAGTCCTATACAATATGGAATATGTTGTACCTATTCACAGTTGTGTTCAGTTGTGGTTGGTTTATCTGCAAAAGTGGCCATTTTCATCAGTTCAATCCTGTCTCTACAAGGTTACATATAAACACTAATATGTGAAAATTCTATTGGTTAAAATTATCTAAAATATTCAGGAACTTCAAGATAATTTTTAATGTTCCATCATGTACTCGTAGTTTTATTCAATATATATCTACAAATAGAATCTATGGTAAAGCTAGATATTTTTGAAGTGTATTTGTTTACAATACCTTTAAGTAACTATGAAAAAGTGTTCTTTCTTTCACTTTCTCTGCATCATTTGTTCATCACATTCGTATCATCTGAAATGCTATCTGAAGCTATTGCTTCCAGATATTCTGAGTAATATTTTTATACGTTCATGCCAACAGTGACACACAGAAAAAGCGATATTTGTAGATTAAAAATTAAATCTACAAATTCGAAATTGTTAAGTTTTATCTACATAGTAAACAATAAATATTTAAAACTAACAATCAGTTTCATTAATCAATATAATGATGTCTGAGTTCAATAATGTGATGACTCAAAGAATGTCATTTTGAAATTATTTGGTTAGATTCCTTTTTTCTGATCATTTCTGTTCTCTTGTGTGTTAAGTCAGATTCCTCCATTTGTGGACGCCAAAGCAGATAATGTGTTGTAGAAATGAAACTTTGAGGTCAGTTATGCTACATCTTCGGTATCATAGTTTTCAAATAAAACTTGTGCATTGTTGTAAGCTTAAAAAAATTGTGCTATTGAATTTATGTTCATTCCAGTGATGTGGTCACACTTTCTGATTGATTTTAGTGTTCATTGACAGTCAGGTGCTTGTAGTGTGTTGATTGCAAACATACTTACACAATTAGTATTAACTAATAAAATGGAAAGGTACAAGTGGAGTTTTAAATTTATGCAGGTTGCCCAAAAAAATTCAGAATTCTTCAAGTAAGTGAATTTATTATCTCATAAAAGTAGATAAATAGGCGGTACATTATTGCTTCACGTATGTAGGTTTACCCTCAGAGTGCCCTACACGTGACCCCCGGGTGGTGCTAAGGAAGCAATAACTGTAGCTGCTGGACCTATCTTTTTAAAGATCCTCCAGCAATGGCAGATGTATTTCATGGAAATGGCTCTTCTCAGAGCTACCAGACAAGAAACATCGGACCTTTCATCTATGTTTTCGAGCTTAATGTAGAAAGCATCAGCAGAGCAAAATGTGACTACCTATCCAAAGTTATCCTGAATAATAATATAGATGTGGGTATACTAAAATCCATACAGCCAATGAAGAAGAGTTTCGGAAAAGGTGCCTCATTAATGGTTTCACAGCTCTTGGTGCAACATATCACAGTGCACATGGTATAGCTACTTATGTTCGTAATAATATCCAAGATGCCTCAATACTCTTTCAAAACGAAGACGAAGACATCCATTGTGTTGCTGTGCGTGTGGCACATATTACTATTTTTAACATTTATAAATCCCCAAACGCACAGTGGTCAGGTACCGTACTCCCGACTGCTCAACACCCTGCAGTTTATATAGACGACTTCAACAGCCATCACGAACTATGGAAGTACTCGAATGACAATGAATGTGTAAAGAAACTCGTAGAATAGACAGAAATGAACAATCTCCATCTGATTTTTGACCCAAAAGATCTTGGTACTTTCCAGTCAGCTGCATGAAATAGGGATTTCAATCCTGACTTGTGATTTGTTAGCTGCAATGATGCAGGACAGCCCTTACATACCAGGCGTAAAGTGTTAAGACATTTTCCCCACAGTCAACATGGCCCCATTGTAGTGGACATTGGCATCAAAATTCCTGTTGTACGGTCAATACCACATGCTCAGAGGAACTTCAGAAAAGCAAATTGGTCAACATTCACCACTGAACTGGATAAATGTGTTAGGTGGATTGGTCCCAAGCACAATTACAAGCGTTTCGTAGATGCAGTTATGATGGCGGGTAAGAAGAGTATGCCATAGAAAAGAATACATCCCTGGTTGGAATGTAGAGACTGATGCACTCTATACTAATATCTGCATACTGGTGATGAGGACATAGCTGATGAACTTCTTTCCAGCATGGATACTACTTGGAGAGAACGGTGGATTGAGACAGTGGAGAATATCGACCTAACTCATTCCAGTAGAAGATCTTGGGGGCACCGCAGAAAACTTGGAGGAAGGACACCTTTGGTGAAGCAACAGCCTGGAGTCACTCCGGATGAAGTAGCATCTAACTTCGTCACAACTTCCCAAACTCCATCAGATAAGAAACGTACCAAATACATACGGCGCCAGCTCCAAACTCTGGAATCAAGAACACCACGCACATCAAGGTATTCACAACCGCTTACGGTGCAAGACATCAATGCTGCTCTCAAAGACGTTAAACCAAGTACAGCTCCAGAGTTTGACGACATTCATCCAGAATTTCGCATTCATTTAGGGAAGAATGCAAGAAGTTGGCTGTTAAGGTTTTTTACCGACCTTCTACAGAACAGACAACTCCCGGCAGAATTCAAACGAACGAAAGTGATTTCCATCTTGAAACCAGGTAAGCCTGCCAATGACCCAAGCAGTTATAGACCAGTTGCCCTTCGTTTTGAGAGGCTATTCCACAACAGAATCAGCGCAACTATTTTTCAGCATATTACAGTTGATCAAGCTGGATTCAGGCCAAGTCGCAGCTGCTGCGATCAAGTGCTTTCACTGACATTCCACATGGAAGCAGGTTTCCAGAAACAACTCAAGACCTCAGCTGTATTCATTGATCTTACAGCAGCATTTGACGCAGTCTGGAGAGAAGGATTAATTTACAAGCTTCTCCGAATTGCACCCCGTAGGACCATCGTGCAGGTTATAAGCAATGTGCTCAATGACAGAAGGTTTCGAGTGTGTATGGGAAATAGTATGAGTAGAGAAATGAAGCTCATAAATGGATTACCTGAAGGATCGGTACTGTCTCCCCTACTGTTCAATTTGTATATCTCCGATCTCCCAGAAACATCATCGCAAACATTTTGTTATGCTGATATCATAACACTAGCCACTCAAAATCGATACCTTAGTGTGACAGAAGAAGTGCTACAAAGAGACCTGATTTCACTTGAAACGTACTTCAAGAAATGGCAACTGTGTCCTAAATCTAACAAAACAGAAGTGTCATGTTTTCACCTGAATAATCGCCAAGCTGGCATTAAACTTCACATACGTTTTTGTCACCAAGAACTTCGGCATAGCAGCTATCCCAAATATTTGTGGATTACACTTGATCGCACACTAATGCCCCCGTTTTGCCGGGCAGCTCAGCCGGTAAGCAAAAGTCCCAGAGGCGGAACGTTCGCTTACAGGCAACGCTAAATTATTGAGGATAGGGACAACCTAAGGACTGACTACAAATGAAAACACTTAAAAAATGGGTTTTAACATTTATGAAATAAAATATTAGCACTTTCCAAATTCCATTAATATTTTCAAAATCTTGAATAAAAATATTTAGCTCTTCCCTGCTGGAATTCACCCACAGTTCTTCATTAAATTGCATTCTGCAAAGATACGAAACTGAGTCTTTATAAATCGTATTAGGAAATTAATTAAATTATTTAAGAAAATCCTATCTCAAAATATCAAAAATCTGATTTTCAAATTATTATTTAAATTAACAATACTCTGCGATTTATTTAGCCGTGAGTAAAATTTTTACCTCACATGGAAAATAAAAAAATAATTTCTATTAATCAAATATTATTCTAATTAATTACTTATGCTTCAAATTATTTACTTAAATTATTTTAAGTCCAATATTCAACTCATTCGATTTTTACTCTTGTGTCAATTGACCTAGTGTTGTGCACAACTCACAATAATGACTTAATTTCTCGCATTGTAATGTTAAACATTTTACATTTTGTGAGCTTAGTTCATTGACGCGATCCTTGCTTAAGTATTTTCCCTCGAAGCAAAGGTCCTAATCTATCTTATTCCGTCGTAAAATTGCTTAAAGATTTATAATTGAGCCAAATATGCTCGCCACAAAACAACAAGAAATTCGAAACTTTACGCACACAGCGTACGCACATCATGACGAAATATCACCATGAAAATCACATTTACAAAATATCCATCTCACATTCAAGCTTTGATCCACGGTAATATTATCAAATAGATTTATCGAAACCTATCTCTTGATTTTTAATTTTAAATTTTATTTGAAATATGAGAGTTTCTCCTGATGACGATATCAGACAAGGGCTACCATTACGATCGTTTGGTGTGTGATTGTAGCGGGATTATCACTTTTCCAATGAAATAGATTCCACGACGATGTTCCAGGATAATTTTATAGTAGAATTCATCACTAAAATTCCATAGAATTGCCTACAGTCATAGATAAATAAGCATTCGCGCATACGGTCTATGAGTCACGACTACGTTATTTTTAATCTCGTATTATCTGAAATTATCGATCAATATGTGCTGCTTAAGAAGAAATTATGTTCAAAGACACACTCTCTTCCTTAACTGACTCATGTAATGGACACACAAATAAAATCCTATCTTAAGATCCATTTACAAGTCTCAAAAATACTAATAACAGTAAATGCAAAATTTGTGGACATTCAAGCCACGACCAATATTCGAGGCCTACATCTACTTCAATATAGCACACATTAATCACTTATAAGCACAGTAATAATTACACTCATGACCTTTAAACATTCTATTAGACCGTAATAATGTCAATTATTATTATTATTATTATTATTATTATTATTATTATTATTATTATTATTATTATTATTATTATTATACGCGCGCGGTCGCGTCAACGTAGGCTATGGTTAATGAAATCATAGATGACTCTATCCTATCTCGAATCTATGGTAAACCACAAAACATCAAGGAAAAATCCAAAGTTTACAGAACACGTCGATATTTTGTCCCAAACAATTCAAAAATTATTCCATCATTAATTTATAAATTAATAAACGTTATCGCGTGGGTGAAATATTTTTAACACTTTCCTCGACTTATCATGGGACAGTGAGAACATGTCACGAAGCACTCATTCGAATAGAACAAATTATAGGTCCCAAATACACTCTCACACACATCAAATCTACCAACACCAGTGAAAGAAGAGTGAAATTCCTAACTACAAAGACTATTAGAAATGATCTCAAATATTCAAGCAAGGACTACGTGTACATAATTATTGCAACAGAAAATAGAGAAAAGTATAATTTAAAATCTTAGCTGTAGTAGACTTGGCTTCTGGACTCGGTTGATGATCAGTGAATATTTAACCAAACTCCATCTCCGATATTATTCTCCCCTGGGCTGAATTATGCCTCACATTTTAGTTACACATGGCTGCAGCAGACGAGGACTTAGGACAGTTACAAACTCCGTCGTAATGTTGAAGTTCCATTCTTCCGAAATAGTTCAGGACTGCTAGTAATCTTCCGTCTTCTGGTGAAAGCTGAAACTAAAAAGTTTGTTTTAGTAATAGTTACCAACACACACTCGATTCTCCAAGCTGGCACAGTTTTACGTACTTTAAAATTTCCTCAGATTTATGAAATTAAGGAAATCTGAACTGCTGCGTTTCCAATATTTCCGTATCTCAAAATTTCCTCAGAAGCAGAAAAAATATCATCTTTCATCAAATGAATGCTTGTAATGTTCAACGTCGTATATGCCGTCTCCAAATACACATGTGCTCTTACAACACGATGACTTGTACTTGTACGAAGCAATTATTCACGTAGACAACTGAAGACAGAAAAAAGCAAAAGAGCAAAAGAGAGCGATTCCCCCAGATACATGGGTATTTATTTCTTCAAGACGTAGGTGTGTTTGTTAGTTGAATTTTATTGGCTGAGATTTAGCGATCGGGCTAACCCTGCGATCCAATTGGTTAAATATCATGACGTCAAAATCTCAAAGTATTGATCGCTTTTGGTCTCGTAGAGTTCGTGTCCACGTGCTACTCATCTGGTGTCTTCAACAAGGTATAAAAAAAACCAGACTCGCTTACACGGCGGGGGAAAAAACCTGTTCCGCTGCGTGCTAGCAGAGGCAGTCAGAGTTGAAATCTCCTTCCTGGATGATAATTTTATGCATTGTTCCACCCCAGTAATAAAATATTCTTTCCATACAAACCAATAACCAATTTTCAAGGGTGCACTATCTTACAACAACATCTTATGAATCTGTCAAAAAAGCTCAAAACATGTAATATTATCCTTCAGAAATTGTATGGCTCAAGTTGGGGTTCATCAGCAAAGACTTTATGATCTGCTTTGGGACTGGTATTCTCGTGTGGTGAGTACTGTGCACCAGTTTGGCTGGATAGCCCATATAGAAGACTAATTGATACTCAACTGAATGTTAGCTTGCGGTTAATATCTGGTACTATCCAGTCCACATCCCTTTATTGGCTCCCAATTCTGTCAGGTATAATGCCACCTGTTTTTAAAAGATAAAATGCTCCCATCCGAGAGTTCAAGAAGATAGAAATGAACCCGCAACTGCCTGTTTTGGATGATATTCCTGTTCTCAAGGTAACGAGGTTGGAGTCACGACATCCATCTTTGCATGATGCTGTCGCATTGGCTGATGGGAATTTTCACCCTTTAGAAGAATAGAGAAGTCGCTGGAAAGTTGCCACAGACAGTTCCTTACACAACATCTTTTCTGGTGAACGTCATCTTCCACGTAAGATTTGGACCTCTCTGAATTGGGTGAGAACAAATCATGGACGATGCAGGGATGCCCTTTATAAGTGGAAATATATCTCATCACCAGAGTGCGACTGTGGTGCATCTCGACAGATGATCCCCATATTGTAAGTGAATGTACACGACATTCCTACACAGGTAGCCCGAGTGACTTTTTGGAACCAACAGAAGAAGCTATACAGTGGATCACTCAACTGGACATTCTGCTATAAAACATGTTTCTTGTCTGTGTATATTTGTAAATACTATATATTTGTATATATACTTGTTGCCCTATGCTAATAATAATAATAATAATAATAATAATAATAATAATAATAATAATAATAGGTAAATAACGTAGTGATATAATATTCTTTCAAAATTGTAATTATTGTCACTGACCTTACAAAGTATCACAAGTGTATGTCCTGTTTTAAAACATTTAATGCAGTAGTGTTTTTGAACTGTAGTTGTGACATTGGAAATTAATTTTTTGCTGTCACACCTTTGTTGGTTACTGTGTGAAGTGATCTTTGATAATCAGTGTGAAATGATTGTATAGTCTCGGATTGGTGCTCTTAACCAAGCCCTTGTATCAGCAGGTCATGCGATGGCTAGTCATAGCCTAAGGTTTGACTTCAAACCAGATTTGTGATGGAAACTATGAATTCTGAATGGTTTATTTGATTTTGTGAGTGGTTAGAGTCTTCTCGGCTCTTATGTGATGCACTGACTTGTTCCTACTGTACTTTCACAACTAGTGGCAAGAAATATTCATGTCGGTCCTCAGAACTACCAAGTACCAGCTCACACTCTCTGTTTCTTTGTAATTCATGTGTAACAGGACACAATAGGCTACGTTAGAGAACAATCTTGTATTATGACCACCAGTCAAAATGTTGCTTATGAATCCTTTTCACACACAATCATATTTCTATTTTTGATGGAGTCTAAATTAGCTTCCTACTTTCTAAACATATTTTGTGCAGAGACCTGCAAAGCGACATGCATTTTATGTGTCTTCTTTTTTCTTGGCGTATATGTCAGAGGACAGTCCATTGTCTACGTAGCTTAGTCCATTTTACATCATAGATTTTAGATGCTTCTAAGGATTCAGTCGACCGGATCTTATCTGCTACTTCCCACTTTGTTTTATATCTCACCTCAGGCGCTATTGTTTCCTCACTCTCATTTCAGCAGTCTACAAATATCATGCCGCAACTTAAATGACTTCCTTTAAAATATGTAAACTATTTGCCATGCCAGTTGGGTATTGAATTACATAAGAAAAGATTTTATGATTCATAAAATTTCCTAATTGCTGACTTGTGGAAATACACGTATTTCTGAGGTTACCAATTAGTGATGAGATTACCTTCCATTTGTGGAGAGACACATCGTCCTGAGCTAAATAATTAGTGATAAGGCTTACTTCCATTTGTGTAGAGACACATGGTCCTGAAGTAACCACTTAGTTATGTGGCTTCCTTCCAGCTTTAGAGCGTTGAGTGTCACATGGCCCTGAGCTGACCACTTTGTGCCACTCCTCCATGGTCTTCATATTTATAGGCGTGATCGGAGTGAAAATAACAAACTGATTAATATGATCGTCTGCTGTCTATGACGTATGTAAGCAGAAATATGAATTGCAAAGTTCTATTCAGGATAGAATACACTGACGGACTCCCCTCTTGTAGGTACTCATAGAATTTCACCGGATATTCTAACTGCCCTTCCCATTTTACACAGATATACCCAATTTTTTTATTTTTTGAGTTATAAGTTTTTCTTCACAATGCATTTATAGGAGTCACTTAAACACGATATCCAGAAGCGTTCAGACATTCAAACCCTATTTTTTGAAAAATAGTTTTTATAGATATCGGACAAAGGCTTTAGGGGAGAAAATTTGAACATACAATGAACTAATTTGAATGTTAGGATGTGTAAAATATCCATTGCATTTCATTTTTGTAACAATATTCATCAGTCTGCATCTGGTGGCAGGGTCCGGTGTTGTGGTTCATTGACTCCAGTTAGATCGGTCTCGGGCCATGTCTGCATGTAGTCTTCCAAATTTCAGGCCGTTGTGCACTTTATCAGTCTATGCTGTCTGGTTCGTCCCTAGCGCCTCTTTTCACCGACTTTCTGTGTAATAGTGTGACTTTCCCAATATATCGTCCTCTACACGCAACACATGCCCAAACCAGCCCACACGCCTTTCCCCAATTTTCTTCTGGATCGGTGCAATGCCAAAACGATTTCTAATAACATCATTTGAAATGTGATCTAGTCTAATTATGCCAGCCTTCCACCTAAGCAACTTCGTATCCATGATGCTTAGTTGGCATTCTGCCTCTAGAGCTGGTCAGCATTCGTTGCCGTAGAAAACGACAGGATGGATATTGATAGGACAGATATCAGTTCGGTAGAATTTAGTTTAGAGATGGCCCTTCGTCCAAAGTTCGGAAGGGCGCCTGTTGTCATTCTCCACTTCAGTCAGGCTTTGTATATCCTTAAGTTGACTTCATCAGTAAGTCGGCCATAATCATAGATTGTGGAGCAAATATTCTTAAATATCTCTACTCGTGCTATATCTTCAACGTCAACATGCATGGTTCCAACTTCTCGACGATGCAATGCAATGTATTCTGTCTTGTTCTTGTTGAGGCGCGGGGCTTATTGCGCTAGTCGCTTGTTCCAGTCTTCTGTTTGACGCTGCAGGTCTAGCTTATTCTCTTCAGCCAAATGATATCATTTGCTTAGAGAAGTGTCCATGGTATTGGACTGCGCTGGTTTGTGGTAATTATGTCCATCACAAGAATGAGCTACAGTGGTGATAAGCCGGGGCCTTGACGGACTCCTACAGTTATGCGGAAGTCATCAGACGCTCCTGCGTTAGCTTGAACACAACTCATTTGTTCCTTGTAGAGCAATTATACCCTCTCGGCAAGGTGCTCTGGAATGCCATGTACTTGTAGGGCTGACTGATTAGGTCATGAAGTACCCGATGGAAGGGCTTCTAAGGGTCCAGAAATTTGTGATGAAGCCTCTTATTCTTTTCACAGTGTTTCTCAAGTAACAGTCCGGCAGCATGGGTTTCTCCTATTGCGCCACAATTTTACACAAATCCAGCTTGGCTTGTTGTTTGTTTGTCTAAATCGCTAATCCTTTTGTCGAAGATTTGTTCTAAGTCTCTCATTGTGAGGCTCAGAAGTATGTTCGGGCCGTGATTAGAAAAATCGGCAGGGCTTCCCTTATTTCTGAATTGATACTCCATCGCTAGTCTGTTTGTTTTTGACCTTCTTTGATGATATGGTTGAAAAGCTTGCTTTAGCCACACTGATGCATCCCCCCATTGAGAGAAACAAAACTCTACTGAAAGATAATCGGGACAGATGGCTTTCCATGGTTTCATTTCCTTCAGCATAGTCTGGACTTCAGTGACGTAATTTTCCTACGTTCGACCTTCAACAGCGGAGGTGATTAGGATTGGTAGATACGGAAATTCCATGATTGAGATGTTGTCAAAATAGTTCCACCAGTGTACTCGCGCTTCCCGCCTGTCCAGTAGCAAGTCGTCTGTTTCCTCATTGATGCAGTAAAAACGTTTGACTTCTGACGTTTTGCGATGGCTCGATTGGACTAGCCGTTAAAAATTCCGCTCGAATTCGCGCATGTCATGTTTCACATATAGACCTGCCTACCGGTTTGATTTTGTTACGCAAATACCTCCTTCATTTTACGAGTGGCTGCCTTGTAGGCATTCCAACTAGCAAGAAACTCGTGGTACAGCTGCTTCTTCAACCGTACTGCATATTTAACATCCTCATTCCTTGGCCATATGTCATGTTTAATCCTTCGTTGTCGTCGCCCTGACTTAATTGTTCCAGGAATAGAGCGAAAGGCGTCTTTCAGTTTAGTCCGGCTCACTTCAACTATGGTGATTTGTGACTCTGTAACTTTTGCAACGACGTTAGTCTCCTTCTTCAGGGGCAACCATTTGATCCTAATTTGTCTATTTCCTGTGAAGTATTGGGCTCTTGGTGACTTTATCCACAGCTTAGAAGACTGGTCGTTGTTGCATCGCAAGGATTTAATAAGGGGCAACTGTTATCTCTAGAACATCTTCGAGATTTCACCCTCTCACAAGGATGTAGTCAATGCGAATTGGATGGGAGCCACTGTAGTACAGAGTAGATGAATATCACTCTTTTTGAACCGTGTGTTTGCGATGATCAGTTTCTGCATAATCGCGAATTTGTTGGGCATCGTCGTTCTTTTCTCCATGTCCATGAACGCCATGGACTGTTTGTTCTTCTTTCCTCGGTCCGACACGTCCATTCAGATCACCGGCAGCGGTCTTCATGTCAGGCAGTGCTCAGAACGCATCTTTGGTTTCCATGCGCTGAAACATAGGAATTTCCTTCTCTCCCCAATGCGGACGAGTTACATCAAGCGATTGTCAAACTTTTGCACCTCGGAGACTGAACCGTCAAATTTAGCTGATATGACAATGTCAACACCATGAGCTGTTCTTCGGTTTCTTTTGTACACCAGTTAGTAACCACACCTCTTTTCACATGACTTTTCTCTATTCCATCTTTTTTTTTCGCACCTCTCAGATGCCTACAAGCCTTCTCTCAAGTGCAGTGGCTTATTCGCTACTTCACCCAGGCATAATTCAATGATGGGATACAAAATGGGGGTACTAGCATGGTTAGCCGTCACAGCCCGTGCGACGGTAAACCTAGCATACTTTTCATGCTGACTGGGCACTGCCAATGCGCGTCCCTTCCAGGGGCTGCACTAACATTGGCTCCGATACCATGAGACATATTTCTGTAATGATGTAACGGTATTATTTTACGGCCGGCTTGTCTTGAAGCATTTGAGGGCTCATGACGGAAGGTAGTAACGCAGCTGCGGACATGGAGAACAGATGCCTTTTGCAGCCACTCCTCTAGAGAAGAAACGCTACCCTCTTTTCTGCATTAACTTCCAGAAATTTAGTGTACCTCTTCCGCCATCTGGTCCCTAGTGAACGTCTCCATCTCCGCCAAAGTTGCCATTAAAGAATTTGTACATGTTTGGTACGCGAGAGCTTTTATATTTTGCTCAAGTTCATCGGCATGCCAGCGGGGAACCCGTATCCGTCACCTGGGAAGCGCCACATGTTACAGCAATATAGATGGTTCGTGTAGTATATTTATCAATGCAAAATGAAACATTATTTTACTGAAAACTAATTGTGAACCTGATAAATTACTTGTCACAGGAATCACGTATTCACGTAATTAAGAAGGGTTACTGGCTTTTGCACCTTTGCTTGGTGTGTTATGCCACAGAACGCATGACATACAATCCAATGTCGTATTTTCTGCCCCCTGTTGTCTAGTGGTGTCAACATCAATATCTTGTTTGATGATCAAGAGATTTAGTCTGTCATATCTGGAATCAATGCCCCCCTTTCATTTGTCCACTTATTTTCTCCAAAGAGTGCAGTAACAATACATGGTCGAGCCTCCCATTACTTTGCTTGTGAGCCAGTCATGCATTCGACTGGGCCATGTGAATTCAGTTCATACAGCATGAACTGGAAAGTACCAGTTCATGTTACGATATATTTTAGCCCGCGTGATCGATTTTCCCATGTGGCAGTTGTAAGCGGATCTCACCTTTAACCAAGAAATTTGCATTTCCCGCCCTTCTTCCGTAGAATATGTAGAACTACTCTGTGGTGGGGAGACAGGCTCGGAATTGGATGCTATCCAACTATGTAATGAATCCACTAAAAATAATCACGTTGCCCGTGATCTTGTGAAATAAATAGAATAACATTCCTTCCTTTACATAGCAGCAATATCCACTACGGTGCAATTCAACGTCTTGTCATCTCGAATTTTGGCTCAAACCTTGATTTTCATGCTCCTTCTATCCGTATTGTTAAAGTAATACGTGTAAGAATATTCAAGGGCATTATAGGTTGCGTTTGGTTTCAAAATCAGGATATTAGAACATTGTAAAAAAACGCTACCACCAATGCCATATTCTGTGTTGCCTTCATAATGTCTTTAACAGCAGTGTCTTGAGGAGAAAAGACAGTATCAATGCTGGCGAGAGAGCCGTCGTATACTTGTTATATTTCAGCTTTTCCAGGATTTCATCAGGATTAGTTTCCTCCGTGTTAAATACAGGAATTAAGACGTAGAGTGATGTAGTACATGGTAGTAAGTATGAACGTCCTTGTATAAACCTACCGTCCTATATGTAGGTTGGCTATGTTTGATTGGACATCAAAGATACATATTTCAGAAAAGCGACACAGTGACATAATAAAATGGTATAGTGATATGATAACAATGTACAAATACAATATGTATATTTGTGTGACAAAATAACATTCATAAAAGATTAGCCATGTTTCAACAGATCTTGCTGAATGTCGACAAACGTTCTCAACTTTATTAATATCTACAACACAGACATTCTCTCAAACAACCTCAAGAACAAGGTCCTTTACAAAAATTATTACTTGCTTGCAACAAGGCGCAGAGTGCTTCAACAAGATCAAAACTCCAAAGCATATGCCATTCTTTATGTAGGAGAACAGACTACGGATTTCGATAGAATTATATGTGCTGGATTAAAGAGCTTGTACGAGTATTTACCCTTTTAGGCTGGACCACTTCTCATGCTTTCTTCAAAATTAACTCGTACATTTCTAAACCGTGACAAGTTTCTTGCGCGTGATATCGTGATTAGGAAAAGACGCAACATATTCTCGTAAAAAGTGAGAGCTTTTGAAATTTAACCTCAGATGATGTTTCCTCTCCGGAATGTAATGTTTGAGTAAGGAGCCCTCTGCACTGGATATCAGTGATTGGAATGTCCAGTAGCAAATCCCCTGTGTTAGAGTTGTAGTGGATTTGGCTGTTGAACTAATGGTCACGTGGTTTTAATTTGTCACTGTAGATCGAGACCCGAGGTGAGCTATAGAGATCATCAACCTCCGGACGGCGGATCATCTAGTTTTAGGTGTAGTGTGTGCAGTGAAGTCCTGGCTAGGAAGTTGGACCTCTTGCGACATCTGAAGAGACACAAGGAAGATCGACCCTTCAAGTGCGATCACTGCGGAAAGGTATTATGTAGCCGAAGCAGCTTGTCGAAACACTTCAGGATCCACCCGCTCCAAGTGTGCAGATTTTCTGATAAATACTTTATAAAGAGGAAAATGCTGACAGGGGACACGCGATTGCATAAAGGTGGGATTATAAACGAATGCTCAGTATCTCATAAAAATTTCAGAAAAAGGCCGGACGTTATGCGGTCCCACACGAGCGAGAACCGATACTGGTGCGACGACTGTGGAAAATCCTTCAGCTGGAAAAATCTTTCAGGTCACATGGGTATTCACACAGGCAACAAGCCCCTTAAATGCACTGTAGGTTGCAAATCATTTGTAGAGAAAAGCAGTTTATCTTATCGCAAGCTGACTAAAACAGGAGAGAAGCCATACAGGTGCAATGTCTGTGGCAAAGCATTCATACAGAGAGGTAAACTAACCGCACATATGCGGACCCATACAGGCTTAAAGCCGTACAAATGCAATGTCTGTAGGAAATCATTCATACAGAAAAGCATTCTAACCGTTCATGTGCGGACCCATACAGGCGAGAAGCCATACAGTTGCAATGTCTGTGGCAAATCATTCATGCAGATAGGTAACCTAACCGCACATATGCGGACCCATATAGGCGAAAAGCCATACAATTGCAACGTCTGTAGGAAATCATTCATACAGATAAGCATTCTAACCTGCCATATGCAGACCCATACAGGCGAGAAGCCATACAATTTGCAATATCTGTGGCAAATCATTCACACGGAGAGGTATACTAACCGAACATATGCGGAGCCATACAGGCGATAAGCAGTACAGGTGCAATGTTTGTAGCAAATCATTCATACGGAAAGGAACTTTAACCCGTCATATGCGAACCCATACAGGCGAGAAGCCATACAGCTGCAATGTCTGTGGCAAATCGTTCACAACGAAAGGTAGTATAACCAGTCATATGCGGACCCATACAGGAGAGAAGCCATACAGTTGCAATGTCTGTGGCAAATCATTCACACTGAGAGTTAGACTAACCGAACATATGCCGACCGATACAGGTGCGAAGCTGAACAGTTGCAATGTCTGTGGCAAATCATTCACAAGGAAAGGTAGTTTTACCGATCATATGCGGACCCATACAGGCGAGAAGCCATACAGCTGCAATGTCTGTGGCAAGTCGTTCATACAGAAAGGCAATCTAACCGGTCATATGCGGACCCATACGGGCGAGAAGTCATACAGCTGCAATGTCTGTGGCAAATCATTCATAAAGGGAGGCAAACTTACCGAACATATGCGGAGACATACAGACGAGTCATAAAGAGAGGCAAACTAACCGAACATATGCGGACCCATACAGGCGAGAAGCCTTACAGCTGCAATGTCTGTGGTAAAATCATTCACAAGGAAAGGCAGTCTGACCGATCATATGCGGACCCATACAGGCGAGAAGCCAAACAGCTGCAATGTCTGTGGCAAATCATTCAGAAAGAAAGGCAGTCTGACCCAGCTGTTCATATGCGGACACAAACAGAAGAGAAGCCATACTGTTGCAAAGTTTATTCCACTGAAGCACAACTTGTAGGATTTCAGCAAGATATGACAGATATCCTCGATTCAGAAGGTCAATTGGTCTGTATCGCGACTGGCCTGTCTAAGGCATTTGATAGGGTAGATCATGGGACACTACTGGCAAAATTGAGTGCAATTGGACTAGATAAAAGAGTGACTGAATAGGTGGCTCTGTTTTAAGAAAATAGAACTCAGAGAATTAGAGTAGGTGAAGCTTTCTCCTGCCCTGTAAAAATTAAGAGGTGAATTCCTCAAGGCAGTAGTATTGGACCTTTATGTTTTCTTATATATATATATGGTATGTGTAAAGAAGTGGAGTCAGAGATAAGGCTTTTCGCAGATGATGTTATTCTGTACAGAGTAATAAATAAGTTACAAGATTGTGAGCAACTTCAAAATGATCTCGATAATGTTGTCGGGTTGTTGCATTTTCAAATTAAATCTCCCAAATGACTTGTTTTCATTCAGTAATGGCTACTATACCCCACCCATATCCAATCCCTCCCTCAACGATAACGCCCCTTCCTCCCCAACATCAATAACCGAACCACCGCCGTCTCAAAATATATATGTAGGATTGAGACGGCAGTGAACCGAACTGCCGAACCTTACCCCCACCACTACCACGTGCAAGGGTTTGACAGCGGCATAGGTCCTACCCTTCCGAGGGCCCGGCTCAGACTGAATACTTTTGCCCTCCACCCGCGTGGGCGCGCTGTTGTACATCACGTCACTCACCCTAAGCCCACGTGACGAATACGGCAGCTCCTATTGGTAGAAACATCTTCCGATTGCTATTGGTCGGTTTGAGTTTGACAACTGGACCACGTGGGACGACCACGTTTTTGACATTTGTGACATTTTGCTTTACTTTGATTTGTATGCGCATATCTGTTATCTTCGTTTGCGTGTTTCAAGAAAAAGTACAAGATATTTGAGGTAAGCATCTTTACTGTTCTTGTTTTACTAATCTCCTGAGGCCAGAACATGAAAACATACCACACCAAGGCAAATGAATTTCGGATAATTGGAACATAAGTGCGGCTAGTATCCAGTATTCAGGAGATAGTAGGTTCGAATCCCACTATCGGCAGCCCTGAAAATGGTTTTCTGTGGTTTCCCATTTTCACACCAGGCAAATGCTGGGGCTGTACCTTAACTAAGGCCACGGCTGCTTCCTTCCCGTTCCTATGCCTTTCCTGTCCCATCATCGCCATTAGACCTATCTGTGTCGGTGCAACGTAAAGCAACTAGCCTTATCATATTTGTCCCCCTGTGGGTAGGGCCAGTAGAATAACAGCCACAGCATCCTCTGCCTGCTGTAAGAGACGACTAAAAGGTGTCCCATGTGGGCTATGCACTTGGGAACTTGGGTAGGCTACCACGGAGCCCTTAATTGAATTTTGGCACTGCTTCCGCTTACTTGTGCCAGGCTCCCCAATTTCATCTATCCTATCTGATCTACCTCGATCACGACCTGTTCTTTTCTGCCCCCGATTGTATTATGTATGGAGGCCTAGGGAGTCTTATTTTCCCTCCATGGCCCTGGTCCTCCTTAGCAGATACCATCATTTTCCTAGTGTCAGCCCCGTTCCATTTCTTCTCTCCGATTACTAATATATATAGGGGATGGTTGCCTAGTTGTAATTTCTCTTAAAACAATGAACTACATTTTAGGCCCTTTTAATCAACAAGCATCATCATCTTAAGCAAGGAGATTTGTGGTGAGGGCAAGATGTTTGGTGGCCATGACATATACTAGGAACTGTCCCATCATTCGCCTTACTGCAGGCGAAAGGAAAAACCATTCTCAGGACAGCCAGTGGTAGGGGAACAGCCCGTTTCTGTGTCCCAAATGCAGAGGTGTAGAAACACGGTGGAACCATAGCCACCCCTCCTCTGCTTGGTTGGTCGGTTGGAGTACATGATGTCAGACCACAGATCAGCCTACTCTGCAACCACCAACATAGATTTCTGCCTTCGATATACAGTAGGTACAAATGGCACTGTCTGAAGTGAGTTTCCACTGTCTTCAACTGGCATCTCGTCTAGGTCACAGCAAAGTCCCTTGCACACCGTAATGTTGTGGAAGTAGCAGCATATTGTTCATAGTACTGTACTAAATTAGCAAGCAATTCCTTGGACATAGCCCTTAATAGGTGGAGCTATGTTGTGACTTGGCATGGGAATGTTTTGTGCTGGATCAGCTGCCATATTATTGTATGTAGATCCTGACGCTACATATTTCTGTAAATTTATTAGAACTCCTCTCCTGCGGATGGACTGAAAGGAAGCATTATTTGTACCTCCTGCATGTTGTAAGAGGGAGCAATCACAGAATCTGTAAGCTCTCTCTTGTCTTTTAAACCCTCAAATATATTCATGATTCCATCCTTTTCCATGTAGCAGAAAAATTTTGATATATCCTACTGTCACATAAAATAGAACATTCTTATTGTAAATAGTGTAGGTTCATGAATACAAGGGATGCATACAATTTTGTAGCTTGACATTGTTTATCATCTAAATGCAGATGACTGATTGATTGATATGTTGTGTTTTGGTGCAGTATGTAGGAACAGATCATGTCTTGGTTTCTTCAAACACTACTCTGCCTGAGATTTGCCATCCTCTAGTAGATGCAAAAGAAGTACAAAACTCAATATTTTTCAGTGTGTGGCCCTAGGTGCCTCTTTTGACAGACTGAAAGATGTATCGTATAGTAAGTTCCTTGGGAAAATACAAATGGTGTTGCTGAAAACTTTTGCAATGTCAGTGCAACGTTAAACTGCAATAAGAGAGAAAAGTATTATGTTGTACCTTGTCAGTTCCAGTCTCTCTTTCATAAATGAATGATCTTGTATTTGTGTTGTATTGGATAGTTTTCTGGCTGATGAATATTAATTGATGATTAACACTGCTGAATATAATGTCATGTGATTATGATATACTATGATCACTAAAACTTTTGTTCAAATTTCTACACAATTTTATACCTGTAACACTGTGGATAGTAGGTAGAATATAGCTCCATAAATCATAAAATCATGTTTCATTTCAATTTACCTTTGAATCCTACAAACTCCCTCCTTAGCATATGAGTTTCCTTTTATGATTTTGGTTCCTGTGTATGGTTTTCTTTCTTACATTGTATTTATATTTTATTTCCTGCATAAGTGGCATATCTTGATACTATTGACTGTTACAGTTGGCTTAAGTAGTGTTAAAGAGGACTGATGTACGAGGGGATGTTAGTGCCTATTTCTGTCATAGGTCTTAATCTGAGGAAGTAGTAAATTATCACGCTCATTTGTTGGTGACAGTATTTGTAGATGTGTGTTACGTGCATAACTTATGTATCTTATTTTCCACAGGAAAATATTGAAAATGCATCAGAAATGATACCACTGAAAAAAGAAGCCAAATCAGAGTTATCAGAGCCAGGGCCAATGCAGGAAAACTCACTTGAGGTAATGTACATAATTTGATAAGCCATTGTTAGGTACTGTACCATTACGTTACATTAGCGGTCGAAAATGTCATGGAAACAGTGGACAAATATGGCGTACAATAGCTTCAGGCAATATACAAAGGCACAGAGTAGTGATATAATAAATCGATATCGACCGGTCGCAAAGAAAAGAGTCTCAAGATTAAATAATGATGGACTATAAAAAAATTGAATAGAACCGATTCTTGACTACCTTGAGGAAAAGTTACGAGTAGAAGAGGATCTGCTCAACATATTGAAGGAGAAGAGAAGGATTGGCGCAGCGTTAAATATTAAAGCAGTAACATGCAGACGTCGTTGTAGATTTGAACTGCAGAATATCGGCAAAAGAAACGAAGATTTTAAGGAGAATATTTAGTATTACAACACCTAAATTCAGAAGTAAAAAGAGACTACAGCCGAGTTGAATATTGACGAAGTCAATATATTAGGGGCAAATTAATGCTAAGGAAGGCATAATTTATTGTTTCCAAGTGGGAAGCAATATCTGTTTAAGCTAGAGTTAACAAAAAGTAGGCCGAAATTATAGAAATTACCAAATTAAGAAAAATATTACGAACAATACGAAAATCACAAAGCAATTTACGTATTGAATAGCCTACTGATCACCAGAGATATATGTATTCTACCATGTATTTGTTCTTTCATCATTTCATGAGAACTGGTGACAAGATGGAGTCAGCTTTAACAGATGGAATTGATCGCTCAAGATGAAATAGCTCAAGCCAAGATTCTCAGCCGGAGCCGCAGATGACGTAAACATTGGACTGCAAGGGCTGCCTATTCCAAGATGTCCTAGACCAGAAGAAATCCAGCAGCAAAATCCCGTTACGAGATAAGTATTATGAGTTGCATCGTAATGAATTTGAAATTAATTGATGAAAAATATTTCATATGTGTGCAGGAGTGCTAGAAGTAAGAGATTTAGTGCCAATGAACGGATACTAGAGTAAATGCCAATTATTAACCGATGATATGTGCCAATTTCTACAATATAACCATGGTGCTTGTGAGATAATTTTAGGTTAATGGAAACAAGGTCAGATTGAGCACATATGTACGTGTAATGCTAGTCTATGCGAGCAGACCGTGAAACGTTAAGCTTGTTGTGGTTGTAGAAGATGCATGCGAGATACGACACGTAACCTAATATTTAAGATCAATATAAGTTATAGTCATGGCCAGTACGATAATTGTTTTGTAAGAAAATGTTGAATTATTGCGGAGTTGCAGTGTGTGAAAGAATATTCAGGCTATTAAGTATTTCTACCGTAACACAGAGGTTATTTAATGGAGTTAATGAAAATGTTTTCAAATATGGAGGTATATATGAAGGAAATGGAATGTTATTGTGGCAAGATATGGTTAGAATGAGGAGATATGTTACTGCTCGTTGCATGAGTAAGGGATAGATGGTTGAATTGCGAATTCCTGTGCTACATATGGTATTTATATGAGGATTAGCACTGCAAATGAAGGATTCAGGCCATGTTAAGTTGAGTGTATGACTTCAGCCGAACATAATATGTTTCGTAGTGACTTTCAAGGCGAAGGTACTGATAGGTTACGTGTTTGTTATACGTTTCGTAATATAAATATACAAGAATAAAATGGAGTCTCGCATATATGTATATTGGAAGTTCAGCGCGACGACGCTAATAATGATGAACTGTTTTCTTTGACAAAATATTGGCACAGCGAAGTGATATTTGAGAATAAGTAAAGACATTGGCATATGATTAGGAATTCATGGCACGATTTTCGCAGGTTAGACTGACTTACTATTATATCTATGGCACTCTGTAGTAAGAATATTTGGTTTATTATGTACATATGTCGGTGTACAGTTTTTAATTTGCTAAATTTTGGATATGATAGGAATGTTAATTACTGCATTGGTGTTTTGAACCAATATTTAAACAACGTAATGCTTAACTCGTAACGTGATGAGTCAGAAGTGAGAATCCAAACAAGAAACCAAACATGTATCCAAATAAATTCGGACAAATAGACCGAAAAGAAAGATGGAAACTTAAATGATGCCCAAAGACAATCTCAAACAGTACTAACAGGAATATATTCCACTCCCCCATGATACATAAAGTTTTGGTCCCTACTTTTCCCCATAAAGCAACTTTTATACTGAGAATATGAAATATTATGGAAGGTTAACGTAAATGTAAACCAATATAATGGTAATTTAAAGATGTTTCAAATATGTTTATCTCAGAAGACATGAGTTTAAGAATGATATTTGTAATTTCAAACGATTTCCTTTTCTTTATTGCCGATAAATGAATTATTATTCCTTTTTATAATATATTAGCATGCTAATAAACTGAAAAACTAGATATTGTAGTAATATTGCGTTTCTATTCCTAAAGTAACTTATAGTACGTAGTGATAAGGTAATACATAGGTCAATTGAATTTATTTATGCCAAATAATGGGCATTGATCAGGCAATTCCCAAAATATATGAAGACTGAATGACGGGCTGATCGTATAGCTACTCTTCAACGAATCTACGAATTATTTGGAAAATCTGGAATACAATGAAAGTAATTTACCCTGAGAAACGAATATGCACCATGTTGTTATTGCTCATGTTCATACATATGATATCAGAGTTTTATCTGTTAAGGATATAATACAGAGTCTAGGTATGACTCTTAACCCAATATTATGAATTTCGTTGCCGGAGCAATGTTTAAATAGGTGTATATTTAATTAATGCTCAAACGCGGCGCAATTGAGGAAGGTACCGCGGGAACATTAATTAACCAAACGGTGCAGTACTGAAAATAGAAAATTGCTGAACAGATATCAGTGGTTGACTCTTCATTTCAATACATATGATTGATACACTTTTTTATCAGATTGACTGTTTACTTAGCTAATTTTCACCTTTTCTTCATGTTCTTTAAGATCTTGCATTATGTATCACGCAGCAGTTGGGATAGATCCAAAGACCTCTACTGTATATCATTTGGGAGGTGGTATCATTGCTACTAATATTTTTGACTTAGTGAATATTTTCAAACACGGAGTTGCTATAAGGAGCACTTTTTTGTTACTGTTCCTGGGTATTTTACTAGTTGTTCCAAATGAAACACCATTGTAATCTTGTTGATTATATTAATTATTGACTTCTAGATAATACAATTATTTGTAGATATAAGTTGCAGGTGATTGCTTGCTTACTGTCAGAATTCACTTACGTACTACACACATTGTAGCCATCTTGTGGCAAGTAGAAAACATTCTTATCCTTCCTAATGTGGTCTGTGATGATACTAGTCTATGGTGACTTATAATATTACTTAAACTTTCAATGAATAAATGAGGCCTTCAAGAGTGATCTTGCCTTTCTGTTTCATATGTGGTAAAGGACAGTGTTTGTGAATAGGCTCTGTATGTTCCCCATTACTCACCTGAACATTTGTTACATGAATTAGGATCACTGCCATCGTCCACTGCATAGCATGTGAGTGTGTTGTTATGGGCTATTTATTGGGATATTTAATTGACAATCTCTTTCAGGAATTCTGGGTTGGCTGCTGAATATACAGCCATCTGTATAATGAGAGAGGAAGTATAATCATGATCAGGGAGTGTAGTATTTTTCTCTCCTACAAGGAAATTGGATGTAGTTAGGTAAGAAGTGTCAAAAGGGTCATCATTTAACTTTAGTGAGGAGATGTGAGTATGTGTTGTAAGAGTGGTCCATTCTTTGTTGGTCAAGAAATAAGAATTCATCACTCTTCTAAGGTGATATATCAGACTACTGACAGCTGCTTCTCGTTTTCTATCAAAGTGTAATGCTGCAGGAGGGATGGAATGCTGTATCAGTCCCATGCCTGCAGTTGCAGGGAAGAGCTGGTTTTTCTCAGGATTGTTTTTCAGAAAGGCCTTGATTTCCTTAGCTGCTCTGAAGAAGTTTGTGCCATTATCACTGTAAATGTTCAGGGGGTGACCTCTGTGAAAATAAGTGAACAAAGAGAGGCGAGCAATGTAGTTGTTGTGAGATCAGGTATCATGTCTATGTAGAGAGACTTGGTAGCTAGGCAGTCTGGTCTTGTTCCATCTCATGCCAATGTTTATGAGAATTGAGCCAGCATAGTCTATTCTAGTGTTAAGAAATGGGTACACGCACACTTTGTGTATTTCGCGTTAATTGTTCAGAAGTATCTGCATTCAACTTACGACCCTTGAGACGTGCATAAATGTTGCTTCTTTACCGCCCCCCCTTGCTGATGGGATCCGAAACTTGCCTCTCAGAGATGTGATTAAGGGTTGAGTGCCATGATGAAGTAGTCGAAGTTGTTCCGCAATGATAATTAGATTAGTGAGATGATGATATAGATACAGAATGATCTAATATTTCCTCCCCACTAGAATTAAGGTATTGTGCAGTCTTCTGCCGACAAGGTGATGGCTTCTTGATCTATGATTATGGTTATAATCAATATGATTTAATATTTTCTACAGAACATTAATGCAACATTTGAGTGGAGGGTTCATCTCCGATATGAACAGTGGACTTGTATTTCACTCTTGCTTATAACAATCTGAGATAAATCAGAAACAATATGCAGCTACTCTCTGTACCTTTTTCAATCTTGAAACTTTTGTTATGAATAAGTCATCATCAAGACTCTAAAAGCATTTGTGGCATTTTTTGAACTGGGAGATTAATTCGAACATCACGTTTTCATTTATTCCTACTCAAAGGATCTTGATTCAACCATCCAGAACTATGCCAACAAACTGTATTGTTGACAATTGTGTTCATTTGTGGTCGTCTGGACACTAAGTCAGCGGGTTTCTCTTTGGACGGCACATGGTGCCACTCATTTGTATCTTTAGCAACTTCAAACTGTGAGCCTTTAATGTTTTCTTTGAGTAGTCTTGTCAAGAGAAAGGCTCCGCAAATCTCAGACTTTGAAGAGAGAGTTATGAAAAACCAATTTTTATAAAGATTTGCTGCCTTGCATTTTACACAGAGCAACATTTTATTGCTAAACAATCTGACATACACACGTAAATGCTATTTGTTGAGCCCGCAGTCAGATGATTATAGAGAAGGGATGTTCTTGAGTGGATGACCCTTCATGGTGTATGTAGTTGAGACTAATGCCATTATCAGTCTTGACTGAAGCGTTGATATTAACAAGTGTTTTTGCTGTTTTACTTGAATGATTTTTGACAGAGTAATGTGGAATTTAATAGTGTTTTTCTTCCTGCAGGTTTTCACATTCGTCTCATATTATCAAGTGATTTGAATTCTAACATGAATTTAATATATTCCTGGCAAAACTTGTTATTTTTCAGATGTTTTTTACAGGGACAGGACATGCTTAATTTCCATTTGTTTAGATCAACTAAGTTTTAAATCATTTCTTCACAGGGAGTTATACAGTGTATCTAACTGACGTGTCTGTCATCATGTGTTGCTGGAAGTTTGCTTCATGCTGTTTTTCCATTGGTGTTCCCTTATGTTATCCAAAATAGTGAATTTTGTTTTGTAGGTTGCATACGAGTAGAGATTGATGAGGCATAGGTTTTATCTTGTCAACTCACCTCTGCCGCATTCGTCATTTACCACTGCTTTCTTCCTAGCATTTGACATATGCACACTGCTGCAGTCACGGACTGCAGTCAACCGATTACCTGCATCAAACATGGATGGCATCATCGGTTTTAGATTGTACACTCTACACTCTTCATGGATGTTTTCGGCGTTTCTAGTGCCATGTGTCATTGCTTTTCCTTTACCTCCCCTCTTCATGTCATCTTTACCTGTTACCTTGATGCACTCTTTGGCTGTTGGACAGAGGGCAAAACCTTTGTGTTATGCTGGTGTAAATTTTCACACTGGTATGGGACTTATTCTTGATCATAAGGTATTGTAAACTGCGCTTGATTCTCGAGTGAGCCGATGACCGTAGATGTTAGGCCCCTTTGAACAACAAGCATCGTCATCATCATCATCATCATCATCATCAAGACTCTTGAGTGGTAATATTTGATTATGTATCCATAAAGGTGCAGCTGCATGTGTAATTCCTTTATTTGGAATGCTTTTGGAATTTATGTGAAAATGAACTTTCTGTGTGTCAATTCTCTAAAAAATCCTGGAATTAAAAATTTGTTTACATTCCTGAACTGCATAATAGTCTTATCTTGAACTTGCTTTGCTCATATTTTCTAGTCATTTCAATTCTTACTGTATGCCCAGATTTTGTAATTGAAAATGCTGATCTTTTATTCAGTCACCTGTTTTTATATTTTTTCTATAGAGACACTAAGTCATCGGGTTTCTCTTTGGACGGCACATGGTGCCACGCATTTGTATCTTTAGCAACTTCACACTGGGAGCCTTTCATGTTTTCTTTGAATAGTCTTGTCAAGAGAAAGGCTGTTGGTTAGGAAATGTCTGTTCTGTT
This sequence comes from Anabrus simplex, assembly GCF_040414725.1. NCBI lineage: Eukaryota > Metazoa > Arthropoda > Insecta > Orthoptera > Tettigoniidae > Anabrus > Anabrus simplex. Next base: position 129,278,871 of record NC_090279.1, on the reverse strand, counting down.
TAATGAAACTAACTGTAAATGTTAGTGACACTCTCACTGATCTTTGTAATATTTCCTTTGTGTTTGGTTGTGAATTACCTTTTGATTTTTTTGTGTTGTACTGTTTGTAAGTTGTTGTGCCTTGCCTTTCAATACATTCGAAGTAGCCAGTTCTTTTTCATGCACTAGTGTCCTTGTATTTTCCTGACTGCTTGCGCATTATTTATATCTTACCCCTGTGTACAATCCATAGTATAACCTTTCTTGACCAGCACGTGCATATGTCTCCTTGATGTTCACCTTTTATCTTTCGTAAGTAATTGTACTAACCTGTCCATCAGAGATTCATCTCAGTTTTGTGTTTTGGAGAACTGGTTAGTTTTTATGAGTTTGCTGATACATTATTAAATGGTGTATGAAAATTTGAGTTCTTGGGAATAGGTCCATTTGAGGAGTATGCAAAATGGGATCAGCAAGTGTTAAGTCTCTAGGAATGTTCCGGTAGGAAATTATCATTGTTGAAATTGTGGTTCTTTTTCAGAAGCTCACTAGCCAGGGTAAAGTCAGTGATGAAATTGTCTGTAGTGACGTTTCTCCCTGTTCCCTCAATATCTTTGACAAGTCTCAATACCACATTCCTTCCATTGTTCACTTCTCTCTCTCTGTTTACTGATGTAGCATTGTCAACTGCAGAGGCGCACACATAAACCGTGCCCAAATCCGAGAGGAGCCATAATTTTGTTCCATATTTTCCTCTTGGTTCGGTAGATAAATACTGCTTAAAGAGGCATTTTCCCTAAAGGATGCCAGCTGTTCATCCACAGTATTATTTTCATATGGAACAAACACTTTAGGTAGTTGTGAAACGAACATGTCATGAACTTCTCTTTTTGCTGTTAACTTGCCATTACATCTATGGGCTGGTCTCTCTTCCTTATTATCGAAGCTCAAAACTGGGTTATCATTTAGGACAGTTGAAGAGATATTGTAGCTCGAAGGATAGGGTGACCGTCTGCTTCATTCCATACGTCTCGAAGTGATTTGCCCACTGATTTGTAGACTCCAGCAAAATCAAGCCTGCAAATATAGATAACTGCATGTTATTGTTGATTGTGATTATCAGCAGCTAACAAAAAACAGAAACTGCTATTGTTTCCAAATTGTGTAAATCGTACATATCTAGAAATGTTTCAAACTCTATCAAAGAAATGGGCTTGTAGCTTACCCTTTATCTGCAAAAACCCTGTTCATTTCAAAATTTGTTTCCCATGAAGTGGTTTCCAGCATTTTATCAATGATGAATAACTACATTGCCAACATCTGGGATCACCTGTCCTCTGAAGAGCATATCTCGTGGGTCCAGGTGCAATTCTCAGTATGTTACTCAATCTGGAATACGCATAATTGAAGTTTACGTTTCTCTGTAGTATTATTAATATAAACAACTAAAATATTGTAGAGCATATAGGCCTATAGATATAGGTCCATGATGTAAATAAAGCAATAGCATTGTTCATATTGCAGTGCAACCCCAGTTTTGTGTGACCTCGGTTTAGCATAAACCCGCATTTAATGGAAGAAATTTCAGGTCCTGAAAATTATTCCATAAGAGCAATGCAATTTTATATTCAATTTTACATAATTCAAAATACTGTAGGGCAAAACTCACATTTAGCATTAAGGAAATGTTAAAATTTTCCTATATTTCTATTCATTTTGGTTATGGGACATTAAGAACCACTGCAAAAGATGTCATAAGCTTGCTAAGGATGATTCAAGGCAGAAGAGGAATTTGGAGCCTGGGCACTTAGAGCTAAAGTGAGATGTCTGACTCTGATTGACATCTGTTCGCGGCCGATGTAGTAGAACAGAACCCCCGTTTTAATGACAATGTTATTATAATCTATGAAAATTCCTGTATTAATCTGTGCAATATCGTTTAGTTACAATACAATGAGAATCCTTTTACCGTTTCATCCATTATCACAGGCAAATTCAGGGATATTAGTTTTCATCCATTACCAGTATTCACACACTCTACTCCAGGGTTTATATTGAATGTGATCAATCGTCTTCTGTGTTGATTCATTGCTACGCATGAGTGAATTGATCTTGAGTGAGTCTGAGGTCTTCTCACAACACAGACTGGTGTATTAAACATAGGGATAACATATTTTTGCAATAAGTGCAATGACAGCACTTGTTAACTCTTAGAAATAAAAGCTGAAGTAAAAGATTGCTTAATTTACTATGTTCTGAAATAAAATAAGAATGTGATACTTCTCAAGATACAGTGGTGTGCATAACTTATTTCAGAGGTTAGGTTATGTACTTGCGCATCTTGTTAAATTTCAGAATGGCTGTTCCCTTGTATATTTATAGTAAAATTGTTATTATTCTACAGGGAGCTTGAAATTTATTTTAATAAAATTTGCGCGGTAAACCTGTGTTACAAAGAAAGAATAACAGTAAAAATTTCCACCTATTTGATACTTATATTTGCGTTAAGCAAATCAATTAATCATACACAGTACATGTTTCATTCCATTTTGAAACATCTTCAGCTGTATTACATTGCTTAGGTGAACACATTAAGTATTTATCTTTTTAAGAATATCTCAAACAGGTACTTTGTTTTCTTAAAATCTACGTAAATTTAAAATTTGCATTAAATTAAAATGAATGTGGATGGTTGAATGGGGTCGAAGGCTGCATTAGCTGTGCTCCTCCAAGGACATAGTAGATTTTAGCAACAAGATTATGGGGAAGTAAAACAGCAATCAGCTTCAGGGATCCTGAACTAACCAAATTCAAGAGATACTTTTGTAAATTTAAAACAAATAGCAATCACCTTTGAAGGAGCAAACGAAGAGAACACCTTGTAATATTCATAACATTGACAAAGGAAAGTTATATTTTCAAAAAAACTTTTTATTAGGAGACAAGCAGAATATTTTGGTGATAAAAGTGCTGGAAACATTTTTTACAACATCTGTTCAAGTGAATAGATTTTTTAAAATAGGCTAACCATAAGCAGATCCATTTCCCTCTCATTTCACCACCCCATTCAACCATCCACATTGATTTTAATTTATTTCAAATTTTAAATTTATGTAGATTTTAAGAAAAACAAGGTACCTGTTTGAGATGTTCTTAAAAAGATAAATACTTAATGTGTTCACCTAAGCAATGTAATACAGTTGAAGATGTTTCAAAATGGAATGATACATGTACTGTGTGTGATTAATTGATTTGCTTAATGCAAATATAAGTATCAAATAGGTGGACATTTTTACTGTTACTGTTTCTTTGTAAATAGGATTTGATACGGGAAATGAAGCTGATTTCTTGCAATTGAAACCTAGGTTAGGTGATGCCGCTTGAAATAGGAAACTGGCAATGTTTGCAACAATCCTCTGGACTGATGCTATTGCAGTTCTTAAGAAGGAAATATAATATGGGTGTTCAGTCTATTGGAATTAGAAAATACATGCTAATCAGTCGGCTGCTGCTTGGAAAACATCCGCAATAATGTTTAAACAAACTGATTGCTGTTCTGTAGTAATTTTTATGGGTTTGTGTGAGTTCGGTATCTTTCCTGCCTTTTATGAAAAATCATGCATAACCTTATAAGAAACACCTTAAACTGAAGAGATTTGCATTCACCAACAAAAAATTGCCAAAATGAAGAACAAACTGTAACTACAGTACAGTGTATAATGTAGATATCTCCTTATTTTATTGCTGTCATTGTGTAAACAACGTATGATGGCACAATATATGTTAACCCCCATTTAACAATAAAAATTCAGGTCCCTGTAAAAACGTTAAATAGGGGTTCTGCTGAATGTGGAACGTACCTTACTCCTGATTGTCAATATGGTTGTTTTCTCCATTCCGTCCCATTTCGAGATATGTACACTTCTCTTTGTACAGAGTCAATCTCATCTTGTAGTTTATAACCAGATACTTGGAGCTCGTCATTTCCTTCTCCATCCAGAGAAACTTGATCGTCATCAGTTTTATGGAAAAAACACATTCAGGATCAGCCAACGCATCATCAGCTTCCTCTTCATGTTTACTCTCACTAATTTCATATAGATTTCTCATTAACCGCTGATGACCATCCATATTTGATCACAGAAACAATGCAGCACTCCCTAGTCATGGGGGTAGTCGAACATTGTTTGTGTAGTGACCAGCAGGTAGGGCAGCATTGATATTAATGGATATGTCCATTTGATCCATTCATCATATATGTAATTTTTTGAACTGGTAGAGTAGTCAGCAACTGAAAAATATTTTTAAATCGTGTCAATACCTAGTAAAGGAGATGAACAAATACACAAGTTTTTTGGCATATACAGTTCATATTTTGTCAGTTACAAGCAATTGAATATTAAATCTGGGTCGATGCAACCCATTCAGATTAGAAGGATTAAATGGGGTAGAGACGAGCCTTAATGAACATGTCGAGATGCTGATAATAATGTCTAACTTCATTATAATGCTACAAGTGGGGCAGAGCGTATTTGTACATTCAAGGATGTGCTTCGCATACTCCAATGCAATCAGCTTAGGGCAGTGGTAGTGGTTATGAAATAAGTTCTACAGTATGGTTATATTTGGTTCAATCATGGCAATGTTTTACTAGGGTTTTCTTTGTCTAAACTTTCAGGGACAAGGTGATATTTTGAAACTTTTTATTCCAGTTAGGCCTTAATTTCTAGTGATCTCATTTTAAATAATTGCCCTTGAAGTATAGTCACAACATTATGTCTCTGTCGAAACTTGGTAATTCTAATTTTTGGAAAGCTGACCTTTGTCTGTTTGACCAATTCTCTTGATTTAAATAAATATTCGCTTCAGTTTCATTATAATTAGCTACTGGTTTTAGGGAGGTTATCAGTTTTGATTCCAGGAAGTCTTAAAAGACTTTGAAATCTTTTCCATATGTGTCATGTCCATGTCAGTGAAACACCCCCTCTTTTAGAGAATGGTTATATAGTTGTACTTAAATAGTGATTTTCTTGATACTGAAACGTTATTTGGGGTATATTCCAAGGAGCTCCCAAAAGGAAGGTTGGAATATTAGATCAATTTTCCAAGAATTAGTTTACCACAAAATAACAATAATAAGGTCCGCGACACATGGTAGGAAAATATGCCAGCAGGGAGAGAAAAATGCCAAAATTAATTAAAAGAAAAACAGGTTAAACAACCCACAATACTAAATTCATAACCGGGAAATCAATTCATTTCCACCAAGATCCATCAACAATCAGCATCACCATCAATCAACATAATATTCCCATGGCAACGAAAATACGCTAGGCAGTTAAGGAAAATGGCCAATCATAGGCCACCAAACAACAATAGGCATGTACATATTAAGAGACAAAAGAAAAACAGGACGTCGAAAAATCACGAAAATACCAAACAAATTAATTTAATAATATAACCCAGAAGTAGGAAAATTGAGATGGAAAACGAACGTTTGTTCCACATCCTTGCAGCAACCCACTTGGTTAATAACCCTGCCAAAACATTGCATTAACACCTACTTACTAGGGCTAGAAAGCCGCTACCAATCATTGAGTATTAAATTTACAATTTCCAAGAATAAGAATTAATAATAATTCACAGCAGGTGCAGGTCCCTGGTAAACAAAAGTAGTTTATATATAATTTTTTGACTCGAAAAGTGTTCAAACACCGCAGGGATAAAATGTAGAGTTTAGTTGATGCAAAGTTATATCCTGTTGCGGTACGCACTTCACATTTTGAAATATTCAGTTCACCAGTTGGAACAAGTTAAGGATGAGTTGGAAAAACACTTACAGTGTAGTATCTTGCCATAGTCGTGAGTTCGCTTCAGCGTCATATCCTTACTTACGTATTACACCTTTCCTACCATCTTCTCTCCTGTCATCGGCACCTATCTACTCATATAACTCTCGTTGGGCGATCATAATATCATGCCTCGGCTGCAAATGACCCAAAACTAAGATAACCATCATGTACGTGGGGATCTCTCGCATGTATAAGTACGATGGTCGGAGGTATACATTTGGTTCTCAGGGTAAAACGTCTCATTAAACTCTCAAATTATACAAAACACTCGTAGGTTCCGTTGAAGAGTAGTCATGATTCTAATCAATCATTCAATTCCCCCGCAAGTAGGTGAAAACCTGATATGATGTTCATTACTCAGCATATCTAACCTTAAATAGCTCTAATACTATCCTATGTCTACGTATTATAAGTTACTTTGGGAAAAGAAACAGATAAATAAGCCTAGATCATATTTATTAGCATGCTAATGTTTTATAATTAAAATAGGAATTAAATTATTAGCAATAGTGAAAAGAAATTGGATTCATATTATAATATCATTCTTGAGCTCGTAATCTTCATGGTAAACCTAATCATATTATATTCATTAAACTGAATATCATCCTGTCATATAACCATTTTCATTATTTTAATATGTTTCATTGGGTAACAGAGGGATAATTCTTTATTTATCATGGAGGGAGTGGTATATCTTCCTGTTAGTATTATTTGGGCTAGCTTTGGGACATCCACTGGATTCTCATTTGAAATTTTTGCTTTGGATTTTCATTATAACTTCTTCACGACATGAGATAAGTAATATGTTTCTTAATTACGGTTTTAAAAATATATAAAAATATATCAATGCAACTATAAATGTACCTATCGGTACCGATATCAAGCTTATTATAATTATATACATTCATATGTGCAAGATTAATTCAAGTATTCTTACTATAGAGTGCCACCATTACGATGATCAATCAGTTGTAAACGCGTAAGTTGTGCCAAATGTTTTCATAAATACGTGCCATTGCATATAAAGCCAACTCTCAAGTTATTCACCGCTGTGCCAAAATTAGGTTAAAAACCTACTCTACCGATATACATTCACATAATAAGACATATTTTTAGTTATGCGATGTTCCTTCATCTGTACGTATATTCAGATTATATTGCATGTAATACACAAATAACCTAGCGATACGTCTGGCATGAATGCTATTTATCGACCATATAACGCTTGGACTGTAACATACATTCACATAAACATGACCTAATTCCATCTCTTGCATTGTTAACCTCTATATTAAAAACCGTAACCGACACAGAAACTCGCAATAACCTCATCTAGGCTTTGCTTACGCCGAGAACAATTCACATTTCCTCAGGCTAACATCATTATGCAATTCTCATATTTCAATTTTAACCGATACCTTCATATAAAAACAATACAAATTCAACTTCATTTCAATAACCTCTGTGTTACGGTCAAAACAGTCCAATAGCCTGAGTTTCCATTCATAAACTGCAACTCGCTAATATTTAATCATTTCCTTTCAATACAATAATAGTACTGGCCATGTCTGCCGATCAAGTGCTCCTAAAAACTAGGTTACGTTACGTACATCGCATACATTCCTCTTAACCACAAATAGTTCGATATTAATTGGTCTTCTCAAGTAGATTGGCATATAAAACATGGATATGCTCATATTGATCTTGTTTATAACAACCTACAAATATCTCATGAGCAAAGGATTTGTATTACTTAAAATAGCACACGTCAGCGGTTAATTTTTTAAATCCAGACCGTAGTATTCACTTATTGGCACTTTATATATATCTGTAGGCACTTCTGCACTCAAATAAATATATCCTAGCAAATAATTAAAATTTTATAATGCAAAGTTCGAAACCATATTACTTATCTCGTGTCGACTTCCCCGTTGCTGGCTCCTTCATCGACTACGACAACTCGGAGTAGTCAATCATGTCCCAGGATCACGTCACGGCTGGATTGGGCTGGGCATCTTGGCTTGAGCTGAGTTCATCTTGCGCAATCTTCCTCCATCCGTTTAGGCGAGATTCATTACGTCACCAGGGATCATGCAACGAATAGACAGCAAATATTTTGTAGAATACATATTTCTCTGATGAATTGTAGGTTTTCCAATATGTGTACTTGAGTTTATATATTTTATAACTGATAGAAATATTTCTCTTAAATTATATATTTCCTCAATTTTGGTCTGCTTTTCGTCAATTATGTCGCCTAGACAGGTACTGCTCGTAACTTGAAATAGTTTTTTCTGCGTTTTTTAGTGTAGATTGGCCACTTATTATGCTATTCCGGCCTTTTTCTTTACGTCGATATCTGACTCGGCTGTAGTCACACTTTACTTCAATATCTTGGCGTTTTTCTTTGATTCCTTAAGTATCCTGCAGATATTGGAGGTTTATTCCTTCGATTTATTATATATAAATTACTTTAGTATTTATAATTCGTTGATTTTCTTTCGCTATCTCGTAGTAAAACGTACAGTTCTTCCTTCACGCAGTTTTTCTTCTCAAGATATCTAAGAATCTAGTCAATTCAATTTTTTCATGGTCTATAATTGTTCAATCTTGGAAACTCTTTACTCTTTTGCTGGTCAATATCGACCTCCGCCTACTGATCAAGATCGATTTGCAGTAAGATTATATTCCGTTCGCATTTACGCCGCCTGAAGCTGCTCCGCGCCATATTTGTCCACTGTATTTCCATAATAGTTACTGCCTCAAATGTAACGTAATGGTACAGTATGGTAAAGGTAATCCTTAGAGTGCACTCCAAAATTCCAGGCGAGGTACATTAAATGGTAATAAAACTTAAAATTAACGTTCACAGTTCAAGAGTGCATAAGCCGTATCAAGCGAACGTCACCCTGGGTCCATGATAATCGCTCTATCCATCCCGGCAAGTGAAGAAGCACGCCGTCCTTCCATCACAGCTCACTAGCAAAACCTTAATGGTGATTGGCCAGAAGCCTACATGTCAGACCACAGTCGCAATGTTTACGTGCGCATACTCGCTCGGTGTAGGGGGAGAGTGGCGAGATGGTTCATACCGACGACACTAGAATGCATGAGAATACTGGAAAAGGCACTGTCTGGCCATACACCACAGATGGGCACATTAATAACTTTAAAGCCGGCGGAAGTTAATGTTTATAAATATTGAAAACCTTGGTATCTGTGACCATGTATCACTTGATGAATAACGCAGCGGCAAACCACATTAAAGATACGAATTTCAATGGCCATGCAGCCAGCACTAATGTATTCAGAGAGAGGTATAAATTCTTAATCCGGTAATAGTCTCCCTCCCCGAAGCTCCACATATACAACATATAATGACTTTCATAAGGTGGTGGTCTGGATACAAGCTGAGTTTTTAATGGAATAGTCCGAATAAGAAAATTACCACCGATCACATGTCCCAGTTTATGCCCCACCAGCAAGATGAATCCGATAGTCAATTAAGAACCAAAACATATATGAATTGAGTAAAAAAAATTGAGTGCATTTCATTGACACTAGCTGTCCAGTTACTTTCAATCATTAAGAAGTCCCATGCATTAAAGTGGTGCTACACGCAAGTCGCAGGTAAATCTGTTAATGTTCTAGATAAATGGTGACACTCATGCTCCAGATCATTTGCTAAGTTTTAATTCCAATGAACAAGTCTCGCAAGTTCATATGTATCAACTGTTCAAAGATTTCGTTACTTTGTGGTACACACACACAACTGAACAACTTCTTAAATGTTCACTGGTAGAATAATAAACCTTCTTAGAATTAAATGCACGCGATTATAAACCCAAATTGAGATTATCACATGTTAGACATTCATTTTAGTATTGTCCATCGGACTTGCGTAAGTTAAGAAACGCTTTCATTTGGTTTCCATTTTATTATTATTGCCAGGGTGGCATAAACCAATTTAACAAATTAAAAACGCCCAGATGGGCAAGGAAAAGAAATGAACAAATATAGGAAAACAAAATTGGTGAGCATGTAATAAGATCACAAGATCCAACAGGTAAATCCTTTACATAATCTTAAACTGGATTAACTTGACTTAAGATTACAGTATGGCATTGGATAAAACTACTAGTAAAAGCAAAAGGAGAACAGGATTACAATAGAATACAATAATTACCTAAACGGCCCTTGACCAGGTAATAGGAAATATATAACCATAATTATATCATGCTAAAATTTAATATATCGGCAGAAATTTGATGCACAACATATAAGGAAAAGAATTAACTTGAAAATTAAAGATAGTCATCTCCTCAAATTAGTTTTCTGTGCACGTCAGCAACCCTATCGGAATGCCACATAATAAAGGCACCACCAGCAACAATGAAAACGAGAAGCTACCGTTGCATAGACATACAACTTCAAACATACACAATACACGGAAATAAGTTAAGCTTAGGAAAGAAGATACTGACAGATTACAACAAACCACAAACATGGTAAGTTCAATAAGTCCAGGCATCAATCAAGTAAGAACACGCTACAGATCATAACAGCTGATCCAGCAATGCATGATAACAACACAGCAAGAAACACATCAAATTATCGAACACAGCCACACCGACAGTACTCTTCATATAGATGACCTACCCAGAGATGTCAAATCGTTTCCAGAATTGAAATAATAAGAGAACAGCAATCCACACATAATTTCAAAATAACCAGACGTTGACCAAGGGAGAACATGTTGCGAAGCAATAACACATTACACAGTAATCCAAGTTAATTAAAATTACAATTAATTTTTTAAATCAGTAGAGTAGAATCACTAATCAGTGAGCCAATAAATACATTTTTAAACCCATTAACCCTCAAACACACGCGTATGGGGTGGAGTCCACCTCAGGTCATTTTATTTCCTAGTGAAATGTACAAATAACTTTACTGCGCTCACCCCGCTCTTGTACCTTTCTGGCTGGATCCCCGCAGAGAGAGTCATTTTTACATAATCTATCTTAAAATATCAAATTAATACAGTAATTCATATTTTATAATACAATGATATGTGGAATGGAAAGCACCCCCACGCGTGTGTCTGCGTCCTAAGATCTGGCGCGTGTGCTTGAGGGTTAAATACACGACCAAAATCTAGAAATTATATTTAGCAATTAATCAATTGTAATGCTACGTATAACCCGTCTAAAGAAGAGATAAGATCAGATATAGTTATACTCACAAATAAGAGAAACACTGAGAAACTGGATATGAGAAAAAGATCAAGATCCATGGGTTACGGTAAAAAATTTGCTCAAAGCAAGCTTAATATAGTTAGCTGCAGTTCGAGACTTCAAGATCTTTCAGATGGTGGATACGCGTATCAGCAACGCCAAGTCAAGAATAGTATTAGGATATAGGAACTCATAATAACACCATGGTGGAGCAGGACGGAAAATGGCAGAAAGAAATTCAGAAGTGTCACCCAATCTTAAATTATATTCCTCACAACTTCACCGAATTTTCTAACATATACATCAACAATGGAATACTCATTTAAGGAAATGATTTAGAAATACCCCTCAATTAAATGGCCAATTTGGAAATGAGAGCAGAGACCTGACACGATTCCCTACCGGTTATCCACAAGGGATCTCGGACAAATCCGGAATAGTAGCAAGTGACATCCGTAGACTCACACTGTAGCCACACAGCCACAGGTACCGTGCGAAATATATATGAAACAAGGTAAATAAAATTTAAATGGTAGATCATGAACTAGGACGACGGAAAACGCTCAATAGAACGGTGAAGAAAGAGAAAACACCACGAAAAGACCAGATCATCGAATAGTGGGAGTCTTCAATACCACCTATGAAGCACTAGTTAATCCCATACTCAACTGGCGCCCCGCAGAACGGCAAGATGACCAAAAATTAATAGCAACGGATACTAACACTCCGGAGAGAAAAGGACCAATAGACTGGCAGGTTAATCCAAAATGAACTTTATAGTACAGGATAAATACATGATGACGTCAGATTACCTGGGTATGCAGAGAATTAAAACAAAACAAGAATAGACCAGGTCATACAGGAATCACAAATTACATGCAAGCGACCAGGTTTTTCTAAGAAGAGTGGTAAACCCATGCCGGGATTTATTTCCCAATCTACGGGCACACAGGGGTAAATTAAATGCAATACCGACCATACCGAAGTGTTATAACAACTTAATTATACAACACAATAACAATACAACCTTAATGAATCTCAACGGTCATGCGTTAGCAAAAAAGGGGGGAAGGGAGCACTAACTATCCTCAACGACATGCCGTGAAGCCATCATGCCACCTCACAATGCAAACTTAAAACAAAATCACGTACCGTTACAACATAACTAACTCAGGACCAAAACCATTACCTACTAGGTTCGAAAGGAGAGGATCCATTGGTGCAATTTGTGAAAAATATCACCACCATAACAAGTAGACGAGGTAGGACGACATGGACGTTACAACTCAATAGATTAACACACTTCATGAATAATACACCAATTATAGACAGATACCAGGCAAGTAAGGTCTGTAGAAGAATGCAGAATTAATACTACATGCACCCCAAAAATACAACAAATAACAACGTAGTTAGCCACCATTACCAGAAAGGAAAACCCAGATGCCTAATTTTGAGAAGGTAGATAGGGTAAAATTTTACTCACCAGAAAATCAAAAGGACAGGAATGACTAGAAATAGATCACTCAGTTAACGGGTAATTCACAACTGATTACAGAAATGATTAAAAGTTGGGCATGAGACCAATCGGAAATTAGGAAATCGTACCACCAGAAGTTGGAGACCGAAAGCAGTGAAGACAGTTAAGTCCATGCCGTAAAGGCAAACAGCCAACCACCACTAAGTCCGATCGACAGAGTTCCGCAATAACCAATACCCACAGGCAAATCCAAAACTCAACAAATAGGATCTAACACCGGGTTTAATCCAGTTCCTAGTCAACCCCCCAAATAAAGAAACTAACCTAACAGATTACTCGGTTCGTTTAATGCACACCTAACAGTAACACAACCGGAATAGACAGTTATATCACCAAATTAAAGTCGGATAACAAGACATAGGCAATAGAATACTAGAACAGTTAAAGATAAATACAGGTTAGGACACCTTAACAGTTTTCATACCAGTGAACAACAATGCACAGACTTAATATTATATACAATTTTCCAAAATTTGCTACAAGACAAAGGCTACTACATAATACATAATTAAATTAATGATGAAATTTAGTAATCTTCAATGATCAGGATAGAATCAATTTATGATGGACAGAGCAGGCATGCACCCAAACCAAAGGATCAATGAGATATTAACGATTAAATAAATAGGTGCCAATAGCGCAAGTGAAAGGATCCACATGCCACGAACCACAATCACATTTTAAAATACAATGGTAACAAGTACACGGTAGTAAGCTACTACACAGTGATATTAAGATTCACATGAGACATGAATGCAGAAGATTTGGTGCAGAAAATCATAACACGTTGTAATTAATTCGCACACTACTAAACAACAATTTCTGGAGAGAAAAAGGTCATACGGTCAGGAAGCAATACTCAAAACAAAAATACTATACATGGAAAAGTTACTAAATAAAATTCACCGGGCTACTTGGCCGTGCGCGTAGAGGCGCGCGGCTGTGAGCTTGCATCCGGGAGATAGTAGGTTCGAATCCCACTATCGGCAGCCCTGAGGATGGTTTTCCGTGGTTTCCCATTTTCACACCAGGCAAATGCTGGGGCTGTACTTAATTAAGGCCACGGCCCCTTCCTTCCAACTCCTAGGCCTTTCCTATCCCATCGTCGCCATAAGACCTATCTGTGTCGGTGCGACGTAAAGCCCCTAGCAAAAAAACTAAATAAAATTCACACGCAACCAGAATAGTTACAAAATAATCTAAAGATAATTAAACAAATTTTCTCACTGAAATGTAGCCCTCATCCGCAGGTCCGAACTACATACCATACGTATTATCAAGAAGCCCTTAAGAGAGAAGAGGGATCACACATAACCTGATTTTAACTGGGAAAATTGAACTCGCCTAATCCTCTTGCTGATGGGGTCACTCCCCAGTACCGATACTGGAGAAAAAAACTGTAAAATAGTACAGGGACTTTGATACCTAGGAGCAAGCTTAGCATAAAATTTGTTAATTTCTGTACTAATGGTATAGGACCTGACAAAAACTTGATCACCAACTTTCAACCTAGTTGACTTTCTACATTCGTTGTACTTATCTCTGCCTGTCTTACAGGATACCGACAATTTCTTCTTCTGAACATAGTTGGGTTTAGGCAGGTCGGGAATATTATCAATACCAAGTTCGTTGGACATAGGAGAATACGGGGTGCAACAGAACATAAGGAACATGGGAGTTTTACTATGAGTTTCGTATGTGGCAGAATTGAAGGCATGGGCTAACCAGTGTTGGCAAGAATCCCACTTGGATTGGTTATTGTGATGATATGCAATCAGGGAAGATTTCAGTTTCCTGTTCATTCTCTCGGCGTAAGATGGGTTTGGATAGTTTGGAGTTGTAGTAACATGGGAAATGCTCAACTCGAATAGGTACTTCTTAAACAAGTGGCTAGTGAATGAACTGGCATTGTCATAAACCAGAAACTTGGGAGGACCAAAGGATGCGAAGATAGAATTAAGGCAACTTAATAGACGTACGAGAAGTCATAAATCTAGTGGGAATAATCCCGGAAAACCGAGTACGCATCAATACACACAAAGATATGAATGTTTCCCAAGGTAGAGCGAGGGAGCGGACCTACAAAATCGATGAATGACCTTTCCATCTGCCGAGAGGCTTCTGAAGATGAAAATAAACCAACACGGTTCTTCAGGTTGGGTTTACTGATAGCACAAGTTTTACAGGACTTAACCATTTTCCAAATGAAGAATTTTCTAATTTTCTGCCTAGTTTTAAATGTGTCTAAGTGAGCACCAATGCGTCAACAGTGATAATATTTGAAGGTGATTGGCATTAGGACCTTGGGAAGAACAATAATGAAATTAGCATCAATTCGACCTTTTCAACATAGAACACCCTTCACCAGAGAATAAGGTTTTACTACCATTGCGTCACTAATCTTGTCGGTGATTTCATTCAACTCAGGATCAGCTTTTTGATCGCCAAACTCATGGTATAACAAAGGTAGATCCGGAAGAATGGCGCCCACACTAACAATATTACATCTACTTAAGCTGTTAGCGGTGACATTCTCCGAACCTCTGATACGCTTAACCTGAAAACTAAAAGCGGGTATCCTAAGTGCCCATCTAGTGATTCTGCCCGTTCTTTTGGGTCGGTTGAAGGTCGAAATGTACATGTTCAATAAAGGGTCTGAATTTCTCAAGTGCAAACAGCACGCCGAAACATTCCAACTCATAGATTGAGTACTTACTCTCCAGATTATTGAGTATCCTAAACACATACGCAACGAGTCTACGACCGTTCTCATGGTCCTGAAAGAGTGCACCAGCAACAGCTTCTCCAGAGGTATCAGTTTGTGCAATGAAACGTTTACTAAAATCGGGTATGGCCAACAAGTAGCATTCGATAAGGCAAGTTTCAGAGTTTCAAAAGCTTCTTGCTGGGAGGGACCCAGGTGAACTTGACATCCTTACGCCTCTGATAGTTAAGGGGTGAGGTACCACAGCAAAATTCGGGATAAACTTGCGGAAGAAATTTTCCGTACCCACAAAGCGTGCAACACCTTTTACGTCCTTAGGTGGTTGAAATTCCCTGATAGCCTGGGTCCTAGATTGATCAACGGAGACTCCGTCGGGCGACACGACATGGCCAAGAAAGGATATATATATATATATAGTTTGGCGAAGGTTACCTTGACTAGTTTCACAGTAAGACCAGCCTATTTCAAACGCTCAACGACTTCCGTGACATGATCCACGTGTTCTTCAAAGGTATTCGAGAAGATCACAAGTCATCAAGGTAATTGAAAACAAACTTAAACTTGATATCCCCTTGAATAGAATTCAGAAATCTAGTTAAAACAGCTGCTCCGCAAGATAGTCCGAACGTCAACCTGAGGTACTCATAAATATTCCAGTCCGTGATGAAGGCGGTTCAGGGAAATATAAGTTTTAGAGAGCGGAATCTGATAATAGGATTGATTTAGATCTAACACGGTAAAGAACATGGGCGGAGAACCACCCAAAACATGTAAATCTGGCAAAGGAATAGATTGCAGGATGAATGTGCGATTAAGGGATCTGTAATCGATAACGGCACGGTATCCTCCAGAGGGTTTAGGTAGCAGGTAAACCAGAGAGGCATAAGGAGAAACGGACGGTCTGATGACACCATTGGCAAGCATTTGGTCGATAATCCTTTAGAGTTCTAGCATGCGAGGAGGTGAAAGAGGTAAGGAAGAGTTCTAACAAGTTGGTTGTCAGACAGTTCATTATCGTACTCCAATACATCCGTCAGTCCTAACTTGTTGGTAAATACCTCAGGAAATTGATGGCACAAGTTACGGACCTTATTAGCTTGTTGATAATCCAAATGATCAAGATCCAACTGATCGATTTCATTGTTCTTCCCTGGTAGCGGCCTACCTACACAAGAAATTCTGAAGGTACCCAAAGGAGCATCAATAATATCGACGTTACAATTTGAGGAAAATTTAAAGTAGAATTGTCTAGCCTGGAGGTCTAAAACGAATCCGGTCCTTGACAAGAAGTCAGTGCCTAAAATAATACTACAAGCTAGCTTGGGAGATACCAAGCAATGAACCTTCCAAGTAAAATTTCCAATACGCAATATCACGTCAAGAGATCCAAAAATTTCCATATTACCCTTATTAGCCGTGACACATGCAATTTTGACTTTCTGCAACTGAGGCAGTTTACAAGAGGACCTTATTTCATCATACCAACTGGCATCAATTAATGTGGGCCGTTGACCCTCGATGTGAGGAGGTGAAAGACGGTAAGCACCGAGCTCGATAGCTGCAGTCGCTTAAGTGTGGCCAGTATCCAGTAATCGGGAGATGGTGGGTTCGAGCCCCACTGTCGCCAGCCCTGAAGATTGTTTTCCGTGGTTTCCCATTTTCACACCAGGCAAATGCTGGAGCTGTACCATAATTAAGGCCACTTCCACTTCCTAGACCTTTCCTAGCCCATCGTCGCCATAAGACATATCTCTGTCGGTGCGACGTTAAGCAAATAGAAAAAACAACAAGCATCATCATGTATTAAAGTGACAACGTTACCCGAGTCATTTAAAGCAACAATCGGTTCATTATTCAGCTCTGCCTTCGCGAAGGTACTTTTAGACTCAACCAAATCGGAGATTTTATTACATTCCTGCCGACAAATAACTCTCTCTGAATCCACAGAAAATTCAGGGGCAAGATTCACAAGTATTACTATTAACCTTTAGTCATTGATTGCGTTTTTTGAAAGAGGTTGGGCAATTATTCTTAATGCGCTGCCTCGACCCACACAAATAAGAACAAGGACCAGTACTACGCTTTATTGACGGGCGAGCATTCCGAAGGTGGTCACGTAATCCACAATTATACCATTTTTAAGATTTCCACTATCCCTAGATTGAGGCGAGGCCGGGTTAAAAGGAGGAGGGTGGCAGATGGGTCTGGCCGCGTCTCCGTGCTTGACATATTCAGCAAAGGTACAAGCAGCCTCTAATTCCACAAAATTAGTCGAGCTCTTCCTGAGGAAGAGGTAGGATTGGTTGTAGGGAGGAAAACCTTTCAGAATATGTGCCACCATTTCTTCTTCTGGCACCGAAATTCGAAATACCATGCAATAAAACCTCGAGTCTAAGATATAGTTGAGTCCTAAAACAATATTGAGGGAACAAATTTTGCAGTGCTAAAGAAGGAATAAATTTTGATAGTACAAGCTCATGAAATTCCGTAATCTTTATATTCTTTGAAATAGCTTCAGAAATTTCACGTTTCAGGATTCCCTCACAATGGGGGAACAAGGCATTTAGAAATATTCAGTTCACCAGTTGGAACAAGTTAAAGATGAGTTGAAAAAAAACACTTACATTGTAGTATCTTGCCGTAGTCGTCAGTACGCTTCAGCATAATATCCTTACTTACGTATGGTAAAGGTAACCCTTAGAGTGCACTCAAAAATTCCAGGCGAGGTGCATTAAATGATAACAAAATTTGAAATTAAATTGCAAAGTTGACGAGGCCGTAAGCCCTATCAAACCAACTTCACCCTGGGTCTATCCACCCTGTCAAGCGAGAAGCACGCCGTCCTTCCATCACAGAACCTTAATGGCGACAACCCAGAAGTCAGACCACAGTCGCAATGTTTACGTGCGCATACTCGCTCGGTGGAGGGGGAGAGTGGCGAGATGGTTCATACCGATGACACTAGAATGCAGAAGAATACTGGAAAAGGCACTGTCTGGCCATACACCACAGATGGGCACATTAAAAACTTTAAAGCCGGTGGAAGTTAATGTTTATAAATATTGAAAACCATAGTATCTGTGACCATGAATCACTTGATGAATAACGCAGCGGCAAACTACATTAAAGACACGAATTTCAATGGCCATGTAGCCAGCACTAAAGTATTCACAGAGAGGATATACATTATTACTCCGGTAATAAGAGGATAAATAAAATAGCTAGTCATTTTTGAAATAGGGATAAGCAGAAAGGAAAAAGGAAGAGAGGAATAGTATTGGGTAATATTTTTGAGATAGTATTTATTATTAATACTATTATTTATTTATTTTCCTAAAATTCTACATGTACAAATGCACGGAAGTACTTCCATCCCCGTATGTATGTGTGCATATTCTCCGCTGAATATTCACAAATATATAGGTAATGTTAAATGTACGTATTTACAAATGTTCCGCTTTTTCTACGCTAAGTTGTCTACTGCTATCCTACAGTTTGTCGCTTTTCACATTCCTATCTCTTATCAGTTGTCTAAAAAGCAGTGGCGAAAGGAGTTGGGTTAAGACGCAGCAGGTCGCTATGCAAGTTAGGTTCCAAAAAGTGTAAGAAAATAAAATATATAAATGCAATGTAAATTTTAATCTAATAGCAGTTGTATATTATTGTTTGAAATAACTCCACATGTTGTATATGAGTTGATAATGTTTTTAAATACAGAAGATATTATGAGTAAAATTTCCACGAACCTACTACGCTGGCGTAGCAGGGGGAGAAGTGATACTCCCACGTGGCGCGTCCCAGGTGGCGGATGGGGGGTCCTAAGCGGCTTGCTGGCGGACTTGAGGGAAATAAAATACCTCTCGCGGACCAAACACACAACCCACCTCTAGGTGGGGGACGTAGACGAAGCATATACCCACGGTATTCCCTGCCTGTCGTAAGGGGCAACCAAGGAACCACGAAACTACTTGTGATTAGTACCACCATGCGAGAACATCATGGTTCGCTTTTACTTGCGCGTAGTACCACTATATTAGGTACCAAATAGGTTTGTGATTAGTATCATAGGAGCACCGTGCGGACGGGTTTTGCAGTACCTGTGATTAGTACCACCATACGAGCGGGACCATGAGATGATAGCTACCGTGGTCCTGCCTTGTCTGTGATTAGTACCCACTCTATGAGGAACACCGCGGGATAGTGCAGGTCCCTGTGGCTAGTACTCTTATGTGATGAACACCATAGGTTTGCGTTGCCTGTAAATGGCGCCGCAATGTGAGAAAACCCATAGGTCTCTATTACATGTCGAATTTCATAACATGTGTGTAGTACCATAATGTGTGGAATACCGCGAGTCTCTGCTACTTTTGATTAGTACCGCAACATGACAAATACCATGTTCTACCTTCCTAGAGGTAAGTAGCGTTATGCGGGGCCGATAACTTGGATTTTCGACCCCCTTTAGACTGCAAGCATCATCCATTCAGTGTTATGCTGTAGCAACAGTCCCTTGGTCAGTAATCCTATTGTTTTACGCCAGTTTCTGTGAATGTAAGGCATTGCGGGTCGCATCCACTGATTGCTTTAAATTCATGTCCATCCATTCATTCTTCGTCCTCACGTATTGAGTTCTGGTCAGTGGAGAATTTTGGACTTTTAATTTGTCATACCATTTCGTACCATTAGGGGCCGATGACCTCGATGTTAGGCCCCATTAAACAACAAGCATCATCATCATCATGAGTTAAATTTTGTAAATATTGTAAATTTATTAATGATGAGCTGTGTGTTTAAAAGAAAAAAAGTTAGTGTAAATTGTATAATACTGTATTTTAGGAAATGGTCTTCCTGTCTGTTCATTGACAATTTAATACTTGATAGTAAGGTATTTTTGTGTGCCATTTGCCACCAAGGTAGACACCTCCATTGCATTTGAAGTGATTTTGATTTGATTGTTCATTTCCGCTCTTATATTTTTAAATGGGAGATAAATTAATTATACTCTCCTTGCGCCACTGTGAAATTTATTTTCTCAGCTGTTTCTTGTTTAGGCCTATATATTTTATTCCATTACTTCTTTATTTTACTTTTCTTATTTCTTACTTACAGCCTTCTGAAGATATTAAGGAGGAAATATTCATAGAAGAACATACTCATGATCAGCTGTTGCCGTACATCAAAGAAGAAACAAAGTACGTACACTACGAATCCTATATGGAATATATTGTACCTATTCACAGTTGTGTTCAGTAGTGGTTGGTTTATGTCCAAGAGCTGGCCATTTTCATCAGTTTAATCGTTTCTTTACAAAGTTTCATTTAAACGCTAATATCTTAAAATTCTGGTGGTTATATTTATCTAAAATATTCAGGAAATGTAAGATCATATTTTTGTTCCGTCATGTAGTTATACTGAATATATATTAATATATATTAAATGATGATATATATATATATATATATATATATATATATATATATATATATATATATATATATATATATATGTATACAAAAATAATCTCTGGGAAGCTAGATATTTTTGTAGTGTATTTCTTTACAATACCTTTAAGCAACCATGTAAAATGTGTTCTTTCCTTCACTGTCAATGCACCATTTGTTCATCACATTCTGATTATCTGAAATGCCGTCTGCAACTATTATATCCAGATAGTCTCAGTAATTTTGTACGTTCGTACTGTACCAGGAACCTTGTGTGGCCTGGAACATAATTTTATTTAATGGAAGTCAGCGCAGCGGGGGGACCCTAGCATGGGATTTAGCGCAACAGAACGGTTCGAGCTTGCATACAGCAAGCAAGATACGTCACGCAGAGCGTGATGAAGCTATCACGTGAACACCCCCTGATATTGTCGAACATACTACAAGAAATTGTACTAACTTTGGAACCCACTGATATATCAGTTAATGAGATACGCCATCGTATAGCCCATTATTCAAAGGCAAACATACTGCAATTTAATTAATGTCGTCCTACGGACTTAAAGAGAAATTCAGGTATTAAAAAACTTGATTTTTCCACGAGAGGAGGAAGCTGAGCTCGGCAGATTTGTATAAAGGAACGGGGTTTTGCTAGGTCAAGTCAGTTCAATTCTCAAATCGCTGCCGTCGTGTAGTCATGCTGTCTCACATGAACGGGTTCGCGAGGTTCGAACTTAAAACATCAAATCGTACGAACTCTACGGTAAAGTTTTCGCCAAGACTTAAAAAACAATAACTCGTGTTGGAATTTAGAAACTTTTCTAGTGATATGATACTAACATAATAATTTCAAAGTGTTGTCAAAGATTTATGATATTTAATCACTATACAGACTTAGTACTTTCCACTGCAAATCGAACAAATTTAATTGATTTAAACTTCTATTCATATTCAAATGAAACTGACTTTAAACATTCAAGAGAAATAAGCGTATGTATATTAAGACGATTTTCGAGTGAAATAATTAAACATTTAATATGTCAAACTAATCTATTTCATAAAGTTACCTTAAGTACGTGTGTAATAATTACTGGTTGAAGTTTTAATACGGATAAACCTTCACCACAAGTTAACAGTATTTGACATTGTATGACATTGCCGTCATAGGAATTGTAAATATCCGCGAATTAAGTATTTCGTTATGGTGGATAAGACTGATTTTCGTGTGTAAATATGTTATAACTGTGCTTCAA
This sequence comes from Anabrus simplex, assembly GCF_040414725.1. Lineage (NCBI taxonomy): Eukaryota > Metazoa > Arthropoda > Insecta > Orthoptera > Tettigoniidae > Anabrus > Anabrus simplex. Next base: position 129,256,844 of record NC_090279.1, on the reverse strand, counting down.
CATAAACAGTGAATCCAATCTAATGAGCAATGAGAATTATCTACCAGTGATTAAATATTAGAGGATATTCACGTAGTAAAATACAGTGCCAATTTCACGACTTACAAGCATGGAACACTCACAAGTTAATCTTGTCAGTTGAACGTTTTCATGTTTATAAATTTTATAAGTGACATCTGAAACCCTGACTTCGCCTATTTTGTCATATAAAGCTGCTGCCATTTTGACTACGTGGGAGTTGGAACGTGGTGACTTCATAGAATTTAAACGTGGTTACTACGCGGGACATGGAACGCGGTTTGATGTTCGATTCGGAACGTGGTTACTACGCGGGAATCAGACGTGGTACCGTGGGGATAGCATCACAACACCAGCTGTCGAGGTCTTCATATGATGTTCGTTGAACCGCATTTCTCTACACTTTCAGTTTGATATTTGGATGTTTCTGGTGACATGAGTGCCACTGTATACAAACTTGAGATTTAAACAGACTATATTACAAGTTGAACTGTAGAATCTGTGATTTCATTCATAATTCAACAAACTATTTCGCTCATTGGATTTCACATTAAATTTTATAAATGTTGAGTGACAGTTATAAAATAGACTATAGCACCGAACTTTAGAAGAAGATAAAATTTGTCAAATTTTGAAGTGTTAAAATGTTGAAAGTGGTGTAGGGAAATTCATTTTACACGTGTAAGGGTGTTACATTCATTTTCAGTTTTTGTCATTTGAACCAATACTTGAAGAACTTTATGAACTTTACCAGGAAAGAACTTATTGATTTTCAACGAAAGATAACCGTTTCATGTTAAAAGATGGACAATCATAAATATTTATTTTGTTTCAACTAGCCAGGCGACATGAACTTGCTCAGACAATATTTTGATTTCGTTTAATGCTACGAGTCAGAAGTAATAGGGAACTTATTCATCAAATTCTTCAGGTGAATAAATTAAGTTTTAAAATATATCCATTATTTCCTTCTGCATCTAAATCTCTCTGTATCTGCTCCCTAAGGACCGTTCCCCCCTTCACAAGATTCTCATGCCCATATCCTTAATTTTTCCTGGTACAGTACTAACAGTGACACACAGAAATAGCCATTTTTGTAAATTATAAACTAAATATACAAATTTGAAGCTGTTAAGTTTCATGTACATTGTAAACAGTACAATAATTTTAAACCAACATAATTAGGTTCATTAATCAATATAATGATGCCTGAGTTCTTTAGTGTGATAACTCAAAAATGCCATTTTCAAGTATTTATTTGGATAGATTCTTTTCTAATGATCTTTTCTGTTCTCTTGTGTGTTAATTAAGATTCCTCCATTTGTAGATCCCAAAAGAGATAAGTTGTAGTATAAATGAAACGTAGAGGTCAGTTTTGCTACATCTTAGGTATCATAGTTTTCAAATAAAACGTCCACATTTTTGTAAGCAAAGGAAATTTGTGGCATTTAATTTATGTTTTTTTCCAGTGTTGTGGTCACATTAGCTGATTGTTGCCAATTCCCAATTTTCATTTTAGTGCTCATTGTCAGTCAAGTGCTTGTAGCATGTTGATTGCAAACACATTTACACAATTAGTATGAACTTATAAAATGGACAGCTACTAGTTAACTATTAATTTGTGCAGGTTGCCTAAAGAATTCAGAATACTTCAAGTAAGTGAATTTATTATCTCCTAAAAGTAGGTAAATAATAATGCAATGATATAATATTATTTCAAAATTGTAATTTTTATCACTGAGGTTAAAAAGTAGCACAAGTGTACATCCTGTTTTCAAACATTGAATGCAGTAGTTTGTTTGAACTGTAGGTGTGCCTTTGGACTATACGCTAATTAATTTTGTGCTGTCACACCTTTGTTCGTTACTGTGCGCAACGATCTTTGATAATAGCTGGGAGATGATGGTATAATCTCGGATTGGAAAACTTAACTGAGCCCCTGTATCGGCAGGTCATGCAATGGCTAGTCATAGCCTATGATTTGACTTCAGACCAGATTAGTGATGGAAACGTTGAATTCTGAAAGGTTTATTTTATTTTGTGGGTGTTTAGAGTCTTCATGACTGTTATATGACGCATTGATTTCTTCTTACTGTATATTTGCAACCAGTGGCAAAAAATATTCATTTCAGTCCTCAGAACTACCCAGTACCAGCTTACATGCTTTCATTAGTCAGAGTAGAACCATGCACACAACTGAAGATCGCCCAAATACAACTCTTTGAGGAGGAAATTCTGCTGTTTCTTTGTAATTTTTATGTGACTGGACACAATAGGCTGTTAGAGAACAATCATATATCATGGCCACCAATAAAAATGTTCCTTATGAATACTTTATATATGCAAAATGCACATTTCTGTTTTTGGATGGAGTTTAAATAGCTTTCTTCTTCCTAAACATATCCTGTGCAGATGCAGTCTCGAACCAGCAAAGCGACAAGCATTTTGCATGTATGCTTTTTCCTTGGTATATAAGGCTCTGAATGATTCAGTTGACCGGATCTTATCTACTGCATACCACTCTGTTTTATATCTCACCTCATGTGCTATGTTATCCTGACTCATTTCAGCATTCTACAAATATCAAGCAGCAACTTTAATGACTTCTTGCCTTGTCAGTTTGGTACTGAATTACATATGAACAGGTTTTAAGGTTCATAAAATTTCCTAATTCCTGACATGTGGAAAGGCACATGTTTATGAGCTTACAATTACTGATGAGATTTCCTTCCATTTTTGGAACAACACATCACCCTGAAATAAATAATTAGTGATGAGGCTAACTTAAGTTTGTGTAGACACATAGTCCTGAACTAAACATGTAGTGATGCGGTGTCCTTTCACTTGTAGATGTCGAGTGTCACAAGGCACTGAGCCGACCTCTTTTTGTCTCTCCTCCATAGTCTTCATATTTATAGACGTGATTACGGTGAAAATAAATTATTATGATCGTCTGCTATCCATGACGGATGTCAGCAGAAATATGAATTGCAAAATTCCAATCAGGCTAGAATACACTGAAGGTCTATCCCTCTTGTTGTTACTCGTACAATTTCACTGGATATTCAAACTGTCACTCCCGATTAAAACAGATACTCCTGAATATTTTTTATTTTGTTGAGTTATATATTATTCTTTATACAGTAATGCATTTATAGGAGTCACTTAAACATGTAATCCAGAGGTGTTCTGCCATTCAAACACTATTTTGTGGAAATAAGGCATAGATATTAGACATAGGCTTTAAGGGAGAAAATTTGAACATACTAAGTTAAATGTCCATTGTATCCCATTTCTATAACAGATTATTCATCGACCTGCTTCTTGTTATTCTGCTCTTTTAATATTAGTCCTGCCTGGTGTTGTGATTCATAGTCTCCAGTTAGTTCAGTCAAGGGCCATGTTTCTATGTAGTCTCACAGCTTTCAGGTCATTTGTTCTATGCTGTCTTGTTTGTCCCCGGTATTCATGTTCGCTTCATTACAAAATCCATAATTTTACACAAAAATTTTAAAATTGTGTTAGTAGTTAACAGGAAGGTAAATGAAGACTGTTATACTATAGGATTGCCCACTTTATCATTTAAGGGCTGTCCAAGAATTTTTTGTTAACAAAAATGGCACTTTTTTGAGACTATCTAGCAACTACAAAAATGCATTTATTTTAATGTTTCTTTCGCCGAACTATCATCGTTAGTGTTCTTCATGTCTCCTACTAAATGTATTAGTTTATCACCATTTCACAAAGAATTTTAGCACCTTCTTTCAAAAATTCAAAATTTCCAAAATAATTTTTCATTTCTTCGTTCTCAGTTTTTGAACGGGGATATACTTTTCCTCAGTTATAGTACAAGATATTCCTAAATTAATTATCATTAATTTGAGACCTTTTCGAGGTAGATATCCGACTTAGAACTCGACTCGTTGTTGTTCGAACCTGAAAAGAAAACATAGTTTTTAGTTTTGAGTAAATTTAAAGGGTTGTTTTATGATTAGACCTCTTTCTTTTTACCCGAAAGTATTAGAATTCTCCCACTGCATAGGTGCGACCTTCCCCTTCAAGTTTCTTGTCCTATTTCAGTTTTCTTCTTCCCCTGACGTACCTTCTTCGCTGTCTTTGTTCAGAAGTGCTCTGAGGCTGACTTATGCGTACACATGCCTCATCAGCTTGTGACACTCCTGATGCTGAGTACATATCAGGCACAAACTTAATTCTTCCCAAAACCTCTATTTGAACCTTGATTCCACAATTAAAGTGTAAAACTGCATCCATGACACCCAGTTTGAGAGTGGATAGCCCCACATATGTATCTTTTCTACACCTCTTCCATACCATACCGTTGCATGACTCATTGGTATTTTGAGTCAAACCATGAAAACATTTGAATAACATTTTTGGATTACAGAGCCTTTCATACACAGGCTTCATTGCATGTGCCAACGGCCATAGCCGTTTTGAAGCACCAGATCCGGTGAGATCTCCGAAGTTATGCAACCTTGGGCGTGGTCAGTATTTAGATGGGGTGTCACACGCTGTTGGTGGGGGTAAGAGAATGGAGGAGCGGAAAGGAACTGGCCACTCTTCTGCATGTAAACTCCAGCTCAGGAACACCTCTGCGGAGGTTCGAACCTGCCTTTAGGCAGAATAACCCTTACCTTACCATTGCATTAGGACTTCCAGTGGTAGTCCTGCTTTATGCTTTTAATTTTCAAGTAGTTTGTCAGCTGTGGCTCATTGGTATAAACACCAGCTGTCTGTTCCTATAGGGCACCTGTGGTGGGGAGGCATTTTATGGGCAGTCAAATGATACAATATTGCCCATAGAGCATTTGTCATATCTTTTATGAAACTGTAGTTGGAACGCAAAGAAATTCCTAAATATTTCTGACACTTGTCTCTCAGTGTTCCAGTTGATTTGCCTCTACCACACATGGTTTGTTATGTTGTACAATTTTTCTAAGAGCTGTTCCTAAATGCTTTTTATAGTGGCCCACACATTCCAGTTTATTGACTTCTTTACCATTGTATGGATTGGAATCACACACTACCTTGTAACTTTTGGAATCCCCATCCCCATAGAAATCTACATAATCCAGACCTCTACTCTCACCTGAGCGAGAAAATATTTTTACTGTTTCATATTAGGCGAAGACTCACTGTAATTTTTGGCAAAGACTGTAGCATGGTCCAGCTTTCCAACCTAAATAGAATGGGGAATGCATATAATCATTTGAATGCTTCTTACATCCAATACAGTTTCTGGACATTATCTCAACAACGAATATACATCCAAAGGCACACAGGCAAACAGTCAACATGACAATATTTTCACTAAAAACACGCAGTTATGGAAACCATGGAAGCTCTCAATACCAAATAGTATTACTGCTGCATACAAAGAATACGCATGCGGAGCCATCTATGGAAAGCTATTCTGTAACAACGAGCGCCAAACTTGAATTAAATCGAAAGGAACCACGAAATTATCCGTGCAGCGAAGCCACGCCCATCTTAGACCGAGACACGGGTGCACTGTTCCCTTTATATCAATTTTCTGAGCATATTTATGCACGAAAGATGTAAGTACTATACATTTTCTTAAAGTAGAAGAAAAAATCTTTCATCAGGAAACAAAAATGATAATGTGAAAATTCTGTCTAAATACGCCATTTCAAACATTTATGAATACCTTAAACACGTAATCCAGAGGTGCTCTGTCATTCAAACACTATTTAATGGAAATAAGAACATAGATATTAGACATAGGCTTTAAGGGAGAAAATTTGAACATAGTGAGTTAAATGTTAGGATGTGCAAAATATCCATTGTATCCCATTTCTATAACAGATCATTCATCAACCTGCTTCTTGTTATTCTGCTCTTTTAAAATTAGTCCTGCCTGGTGTGAGTCTCCAGTTAGTTCGGTCACGGGCCATGTTTCTATGTAGTCTCACAGCTTTCAGGTCATTCGTCTTATGCTGTCTTGTTTGTCCCTTGCGCCTCTTTTCACCTACTTTCTGTGTATACGCTAAATTTCTCAATACATCGTCCTCTGCACGCAAATATACCCAAACCAGCGCACACGCCTTTCCTAAATTTTCTTCTTTATCGGTGCAATGCTGGAACGTTTTCTAATAACATCATTTGAAATGTGATCTAGTCTAGTTATGTCAGCCGTTCACCTAAGCGTCTTCGTATCCATGATGCTTAGTTGGCGTTTACCTCCTCTTTAGCTGGCCAGCAATCGTTGCCATAGAAAACGACAGGACGGATAACAGTTCAGTAGATATTAGATTTCAGGTGGTCCTTCATCCGACGGTCGCAAGGGCGCCCGTTGTCATTCTCAACTTCAGCCAGTGTTTGCTTATCCCTAAGTTGACTTCATCAGTAAGTCGGCCATCATCAGAGATTTTGGAACCAAGATACTTAAATTTCTCTTCTCGTACTATATTTTCACCGTCATCATGCATGCTTCCAACTTCTCGGCGATGTAATGTCATATATTCTCTATCCTTTTTGTTGAGACGCGGGACGTATTGCGCTAGTGGATTGTTCCAATCTTCCGTTTGGTGCTTATTCTCTGCACCATTTTCATACAGATGTGTCCATGGTATTGGAATGTGCAGGTCTTATGTAATGGTGTCCGTCAAAAGAATGAACAGCTGTGGTGATACGGAAGGGCCTTGGTGGAATTGTACACTTTCGCGGACGTCATCAGACGCTCTTGCGACAGCTTCAGCATAACTCCTCGGTTCTACATAGATCAATTATTCCCTCTCAACAAGGTGCTCTGTAATGCCATGCTCTTGTAGCGCTGACTGATTAGGTTATTATGTACCGGATGGAAGTCCTTATCAGTGACCAGAAAGTCATGATGAAGCCTCTTATTCTTTTCGAAATACCTCTCACGTAACAGCCTTGCAGCGTGTGTTGCTCCTGTTGCGCCACAATTTTACACAAAACCAGCTTGGCTTGTTGTGTGTTCGTTTAAATCGCTAATTCTTTTGTCGATGATTTGTTCGTAATGTGTTACTGCGTGGCTGAGAAGTATGATCGGACGGTAATTAGAAAAATCGGCAGGACTTCCCTTATTTTTGAATGGATACTCCGTCGTCAGTTTGTTGGTTCCTGACCTTCATTGATGATCTGGTTGAAAAGCTTGCTTTAGCCACACTGCTGCATCCACCCATTAGGAGAAACAAAACTCTGCCGGAAGACAATCAGGACAGATGGCTCTCCCTGGTGTCATTTCTTTCAACATAGCCTGGACTTGGGTGACGTCAATTTCCTATATTGGACCTTCAACAGCGGCGGTGATTGGGATTGGTAGATACGGAAATTCCAAGATTGAAATTTTGTCAAATTAGTTAAGCCAGTGTACTCGCGCTTCCCGCCAGTCGAGTAGAAAACCGTCTGTTTCCTAATTGATGATGTAGAACGTTCCGTGTTTCGATGCCCCGATTTGACTAGCCGTTAAATATTCCGCTCGTATTAGCGCATGTCAAGTTTCATATATAGACCTGCTTACCGCTTTGCTTTTGTTACAGCGACAACCTCCTTCAATTTACTACTGGCTGCTTTGTAGGCATTCCAACGAGCAAGAAACTCGTTTTAGAGCTGTTTCTTCAACCGTATTGCATACATAACATCGTCATTCCGAAACCACGTGTCATTGGTAATCCTTCATTGTCGTCGCCCTGACTTAGTTGTTCCAGGAATGGAGCGTGCGGCGCCTTTCAGTTTAGTCCAGCTCGCTTCTAATATGGTGACTTGTGGCACTGTAACGTTTGCAACAATGTTGGCCTCCTTCTTCAGGCGTCACCGTTTGATCCAATTTGGTCCATTTCCTGCGAAGTATTGAGCTCTTGGTGACTATCCGCATCTTACAGATAACTGGTCGATGTCGCATCGCAACTGTTTCGTAAGGAACAACTGTTGTCTCTAGAACATCTTTGAGATTCCTTCGTCTGACATGGATGTAGTCAATGTGCGTTGGATGGGAGCGATTGTAGTACGTGACTAGGTGAATATCACGTTCTTTGAACCGTGTGTTCGCGATGATCAGTTTCTGCATAATCGGGAAATTGTTGGCAGTCATCTTTCTTCTGAACATATCCATGAAGGCCATGGACTGTGTGTGCTTCTTTTCTCCGTCCGACACGTCCATTCAGAGAAACTGGCCACGATAAGATAGTAATCAGTGTTCTAGTCACATAGTGTTCAGAAGGGATTTTTGGTTTCCTTGCCAACACCATTAGTTGTTCTTCGGCTTCCTTTGTACTGTGCCGTTTTCATGTGTGACATATGCTACAGCGCGAACAAACCCAACTAACACGAGGTGCGGAAACATGGCGCCGGAGCAGTTTAGGCGAGGACTGGTTTATAAATGTTGAATACGCAATGAAGTGATTGTGAAGAAAGGACTTTACTTTCATCTCTAAGCGGAGAAAAACGTGTATATATGTGTAAATATTGTTCGAATTAAATCAAATGTAAAATGTAGAATGTATGAAAACAAGACGAAACCAAAGATTGAACTCATAAGGTAATGTTACGGAGTATAAAATATCGATATTTGTTAATAAGAATGGTAGCGACATCTAGGTGTTAGTAGATGTAAGTAAATATATAAGATAGATTTCCACATCTAGTATCTAATTTTATTATTCTATGCCTTGTGTAATACGTTAAAATATTATTTTAAAAAATCTTCTTATTCATTGTTAATGTCAATGTGATGGTGGTATGGAAGTGATACGTAAAAATTAGAAATTGTATGCAAAAGGAAGTTATTAAGGGATATGTATGTGCAGTTAAACGAATGCAAATAGCCTGAAATAACGGTGATATGCTTATGATTGTATAAAGGCCAAGGCATTATAGAAGGAGCAGCACGATATATAATAGAGATTGTCCGTGTCGTAAATAACTTAATATGATCAGAGGTGTATGCGTAATTGACTTACTAGTGGCTCTGTGTGTTGTCAATGAACTAATATTAACCTTTTTCAGGTGTGATCTGCATGAGTCTAAAATGATGTTGTCAGAAATGTATTCAAGAAGTACTAATTCACAGGAGAATATGGAGTGCTAAATCGTGTACGAGCATGTCCAGCTGAGATGATGGAGTGGTTACCGGAATGGATAACTTAGGCCAGTGATTCCCATAACCCTAGCCATTCAAGTCGGTAACTGCTTTCCATTATAATGATGTCTTTTTATTGTGTGCATTTTATTTGATGCAACATATATCTGTATTTTATTTTAGTTACTAGTTTTTTTAATGTGGGTAGTAATGTATATGTAGAACATGTCCTGAAGTAGTTCGCCAAGACGTAATAGTAATTACACGTCGAGCGGCGAGACATTATGTTGTTTGGTATATAGGAATTCATATATGCGTTTGGCGACTCGGCATTCGAAATGCTACGATACCATGCGAGTGAATGAATGGTTATGTTAGTGGATGACTTCGACATCGCTTATATTATGTTGTAGTGCCGTAATTACTGGAAGACACATGCCTACGTATACATATGTAACATACATTAATATAGAATCAGCATATTTATCGCGAAGCTAACATTGATAATGCAGGTAAGTGATACAAATGTAGTAATGTTATGAGTAATGATACTAGTGTGAATCAACGTGAGATAATAATAATAATAATAATGATAATGATGATGGTGTGAGTGTCAAATATGTTAAGCACCTGAGATGATGGTGGTCATTGTGTTCATGAATAATTCAAGTGTATTAAGTGCTTGTGGTGGTAATAGTTATTGTGATGATGAATAATAAAACATGGGGATGACATCGCGATATGTCAGTGATGTGTGGGTTAGCTTACATAAAATTTAGTAGTTGAAATAATGAAAAGTGCTGTGCTGTGAGTATTATTTAATAAGATGGGAGGTGACAATGAAAATTATCTTGATGTCGCCACATAGAACGTATTATTTAATTGCGTTATGCTAGTGTGAAGTTAGATAAAGCAAATGGAGGTGTGATACTCGTATATAAGCTAATGCTGAAATTGTAATGCCCAAATATAAGATGATTTGACATGGACGAGATTCTCCTATTGTAAATCAGATATCAAATCAAAACTGAAGGAATAAGAGTACCCAAAACGTGTGGAATAAAAGAAAGAGTACGGTCATAATGGTAATTTTCCAGGTTTAAGTACGTTAATGAATAAATATAGACTTAGGTTCGGAACTTCATATAGCTCTTATAAAATGAGGATTGATCAAGTTGAAATCACTGCATTATGTTGAATCGGGTTTAAATTAATTAAATTGCGACAGCCGTTTTATGTCATTACCAATTTGTGTCACAACAATATTTAAAATCTGGATTATACGTTGGTTTTGTCTTAGCCAGTAGGATCATTTAAATTAATAAATATAATCCGATCCAGAATATCTCCATCTTTTAATTATAAAATAGATATACACGACCATATTTATGAAATTAATTCAAATTTCAAGAACATATTTGGTATAATCAATTTTAATTCAAGACAAGGTCTCGGTTGTTACAAGCACGTCATAAATTATGAAAACAGATGAAGCAAACATAACAGCGATTGACTTAAAACCTTAATATATAAGTTTGATAATAAGCCGCCCGATAGGACTCCGAATCCAATTTTCCACCATAGATGCGATTTTTATTCGCCGGAATATATTACCTAGCTGAGGCACATAAAAGGACCTGTGACCCTATGAAATAGCCCCACAACAATAAGAAGAACCCATCAAGACGCTGGGTGTAGAGTGTTCCCAATGACAATCAACGGGGTAATGCCGCGGAAGGGGCGGGCGCAGTACATCAGTTAGTAATCGCACCCCGCTTTGCATGACTTTTCTCCCCTCCTTTTTTTTGCACTCACAGATGCCTATATGCCTTATCTCATGTGCTGTGGCTAATTTGCTAATTCATCCAGACATAGTTCAGTGATGGGTTACAGAATGGTGGTAGTCGCTTGCCTAGCCGTCACTGTCCGCGCGACGGTAACCCTTGCATACGTTTCATGCTGACTGGGCCCTGCCAAAGCGCGTCCCTTCCAGAGGACGCCCGAACCTTGGTTCCGATTCCATGAGCCATATTTCTGTAAACATCTGGCAGTATTATTTCACGGCCGGCGTGTCTTGAAGCATTTTAGAGCTCATGACAGCAGGTTGTTACGCCGTTCCGGACATGGGGAACAGACACCCTGTGCAGCCGCTCCTCTAGAGTTGAAACGCTATGCTCCTTTCTGCAATAACTTCCAGAAAGGTAGAGTAACTCTTCTGCCAACTGCTCCGTACCGAACGTCTCCATCTCCTCCAAAACCGCCATTAGAGACTTTGTGCGTGTTTCGTCCGCGAGAGCTATCATATTTTGCTCACCGGCAGGCCAGTAGGCAACCCGTGTCAATCTCCTGGGAAGTGCCACATGTTCCAGCAATATAGCTGATTCGTGGAGAATATTTATCAATGCAAAATGAAATATCATTTTACTGAAAAACTAATTGTTAACCTGATAAATCACTTGTCACAAAAATGCATTATCACGTAAAGAAGAATGGCCAGTCTTTCGCACCTTTTACTTGGCGTGATATGCCACTGAACGTATGACATAAAATCCGGTGTCATATTGTTTGTGCCTTGTTGCCTAGTGGTATCAACATCAATATTCTGTGTGATAATCATGAGGTCTAGCATGTCGTATCTGGAATCAATGTCCCCCTTTTATTTGTCCACTTATTTTCTCCTAACAGTGCAGTAACAACACGTGGTCGAGCATCCCGTTACTTTGCTTGTGACGAAGTTATGCATTCGACTGGGCCATGAGAATTCAGTGCATCCACCATGAGTTGAGAAGTGCCAGTTCTTTTTACGTATGCTTTGGCATGCGTGATCGACTTATCCCTTGTGCATGTTGTAAACGGATCTGACCTTTAACCAAGAAATTTTTATTTCTCGCTCTTCTTTCATAGAATATGCCGTGGGAAGACAGGCTTAGACTTAGATGCTATCCAACTATATCATCAAGACACTAAAATATTCACGTTGTACGCGATCTTTTGAAATAAAAAGAATCCCATTCCTTCCTTTACATAGGAGCAATATCAAGTATGGTGCAATTCAATGTCTTGTCTTCACGAGTTTTGGCTCAAGCCTTGATTTTCATGTTCCTTCTAGCCGTAGTGTTAAAGGAACACCATTAAGAATATTCAGACATGATAGCTTGAATTTGGTTTCAAATTCAGGATATCAGAACATAGTAATGAAGCACTACCAAAGCCATATTCATTGTTGACTGCAGTATCTGGAGGAGAAAAGAAAGCGTCACTGTTAGGGAAAGAGCTGTCATGTGCTTGTTATATTTCATCTTTCACAGTATTTCATCAGGATGAGTGGTTTCTATTTTGTATATGGCCTCTGTTAAAGACATGGTAGTAAGTATGAACTTCCTTGTATAAACCTACCGTCCTATATGTGGGTTGGCTCTGTTTGATTGCACATCAGAGCTACGTAATTAGAAATGACCAGACTCTGAAGTATAGACTGCTACATTGATGTGATAACAATGTACAAATTCAATAAGTATGTTTTGCGTGACAGTAAGTGACATTCCTAGAAGATTAGCCCTGCTTCAGCAGATCTTGCTGACTGTCGGCAAAAAAATGTTCTCAATTTTATTAATATCTACAGAGAGATTCTCCCAACAACCCTCAACAACAAGGGCTTTTACAAAAATTATTACTTGACCGCCATAAAGTGCAGAGCACTTGAACAACATCAAAACTTCTAAGCTAATGCCGTCATTATGTAGGAGAACGGACATACACTGATTTCAGTTTATAAATGTGAGCCGTATTAAAGAGCTTGTTATCCTCCTTTTAGACTATACCTCTTCTTATCATTGATTTTTTTAAATGAGGTTGTCTATGAATTTGTACATTCCCACATCGTTACAAATTTTTTGCGCGTGATATCGTAATTCGAGAGAAAAGACGCAACACATCTTCGTAACAAGTGAGACCTTTTTAAATGTAACTCTACACTCTGAATATGATCTCAGATTATGTTTAGCCTAGAAATAAGATGTTCATGTGTAATGAAATTCTCTGCATGGGATACTAGTGAGTGGCATGTACAGTAGCATTTCCTTTGTATGAGAGTTCCGGTTGATTTGGCTGTTAAACTATTCGTCACATGGTTTTAATTTGTCTATATAGATCAAGAGCCGAGATGAGCTATGCAGATCATCAACCTCCGGACGGCGGAGAAACCTGTTTTAGTTGGAAATTGTGAGGCAAGACATTCAGCAATAGATGCCACCTTTCACGACATATTCAGACTCATACGGCCCAAAGGCATCATGGGTGCATTGTATGTGGTAAGTCGTTCATCACGAAATCCTACATAGCCTCTCACATGCACACACACATAGGCGCTACGCCATTCTGTTGCAGTATATGCTACAAGTCATTCGGTAGGAAATCCCACTTAGCGCTTCACCTACAGACTCATATGGACAACAAACTACACCGCTGCCATCTATGTTGTAAATCCTTCATCCGAAGAGAAAACGTAGTCTCTCACATGTGAACTCACACGGGTGCCGGCCATAACGGTATAATGTCTGTTACAAATCCTTCAGCAGTAAATCACGCCTATGTTATCATGTTCGGATTCTCACCGGTGAGATGCTACACTGTTGCACTATGTGTGGGAAGCAATTCATCCATAAAAGTGGACTCATACTGGCGAAAGGCCGTATTGTGTAATGTATGTGGCAAGTCTTTTATACAGAAAGTTAATTGATTTTAGTTATGTAGCCATACGCCAAATACACTGACTGACAGAGCAAATGCAACACCAAGAAGGAGTGGTTCGAAAGGGATGAAAGTTGGGGAAAAAACAGAGACGCCACGGACGAATAATTGATGTTTATTTCAAACCGATATGCAGGTTACACAATGCGCACGGCATCGACTCAGTAGGATGTAGGACCACCGCGAGCGGCGATGCACGCAGAAACACGTCGAGGTACAGAGTCAATAAGAGTGCGGATGGTGTCCTGAGGGATGGTTCTCCATTCTCTGTCAACCATTTGCCACAGTTGGTCGTCCGTACGAGGCTGGGGCAGAGTTTGCAAACGGCGTCCAATGAGATCCCACACGTGTTCGATTGGTGAGAGATCCGGAGAGTACGCTGGCCACGGAAGCATCTGTACACCTCGTAGAGCCTGTTGGGACATGCGAGCAGTGTGTGGCCGGGCATTATCCTGCTGAAACAGAGCATTGGGCAGCCCCTGAAGGTACGGGAGTGCCACCGGCCGCAGCACATGCTGCACGTAGCGGTGGGCATTTAACGTGCCTTGAATACGCACTAGAGGTGACGTGGAATCATACGCAATAGCGCCCCAAACCATGATGCCGCGTTGTCTAGCGGTAGGGCGCTCCACAGTTACTGCCGGATTTGACCTTTCTCCACGCCGACGCCACACTCGTCTGCGGTGACTATCACTGACAGAACAGAAGCGTGACTCATCGGAGAACACGACGTTCCGCCATTCCCTCATCCAAATCGCTCTAGCCCGGCACCATGCCAGGCGTGCACGTCTATGCTGTGGAGTCAATGGTAGTCTTCTGAGCGGACGCCGGGAGTGCAGGCCTCCTTCAACCAATCGACGGGAAATTGTTCTGTTCGATATTGGAACAGCCAGGGTGTCTTGCACATGCTGAAGAATGGCGGTTGACGTGGCGTGCGGGGCTGCCACCGCTTGGCGGCGGATGCGCCGATCCTCGCGTGCTGACGTCACTCGGGCTGCGCCTGGACCCCTCGCACGTGCCACATGTCCCTGCGCCAACCATCTTCGCCACAGGCGCTGCACCGTGGACACATCCCTATAGGTATCGGCTGCGATTTGACGAAGCGACCAACCTGCCCTTCTCAGCCCGAACACCATACCCCTCGTAAAGTCGTCTGTCTGCTGGAAATGCCTCCGTTGACGGCGGCCTGGCATTCTTAGCTATACACGTGTCCTGTGACACACGACAACACGTTCTACAATTACTGTCGGCTGAGAAATCACGGTACGAAGTGGGCCATTCGCCAACGCCGTGTCCCATTTATCGTTCGCTAAGTGCGCAGCACAGCGGCGCATTTCACATCATGAGCATACCTCAGTGACGTCAGTCTACCCTGCAATTGGCATAAAGTCCTGACCACTCCTTCTTGGTGTTGCATTTGCTCTGTCAGTCAGTGTAAAGAAATAATTTTATTACCATTATGGACGTTTATAAATTACAAGTTGACCAAAACTTTTCAATTAGTATACACAACTGATTGTACATCTGTGCTCATGAAATCTCGCAAATTAACTTACTTAAAATTCCTCTAAATTTCACTGCTCTAATGCAAACACGTGCTTCATTACGTCTGAAAGAATTCGATGAGAAATGCACTAAATTTAACGTCCATTGCCGAACAATAATTTGACTAAATTTTCTAACGCACGCAAGCATCGTACTTTTCGCCTCGTGTCCTCTCAACACAGAAATTAATAAAATGTCATAATGTTCCATATTGAACTGTATCACAAATTAAATTGAAACAAGAAATTAAGTGATTCAACCTATTCAATGCAAGTAAATAAAAAATGTAGTGTTACACACTTATTTGGTTAAAAACAGTGCCGGACATTGCGTGTGTTGTGCCACTCTTCAGGGACTTGCGCCTTAACACACATAAGTGACTGTTCTTCGAGTTCATCTGGATTTTATCATTTAAAATCGGGCAGTCCTAACCCCTATTGTCTTATAATTCTTCATGAACTGCTTTTGTGAAAGACATATCCTTTAATTTTTTGCTTCCCTGTGCATTGTTTTTATATTTTTAATTGGCTGATGATGACCCAGATTGATGATCGAAACCGGTACCTCTTTTAACCAAATAAGAATGTAACACTACATTTCTTATTTACTTGCCATGAATAGGTTGAACCACTTAATTTCTTGCTTCAATTTCATTTCAGAAATTAATAGTTAAAACTGATAAACTTCTCCTAAAATAATACAAGGTCAATCAGCCCTACACATTGCAAAGTGCACCGGACGACATTGTAGAAGTTACTGGAATAAACCGACCGTATTTACCTTTTGTCACCGCTCAATTTCTGCTCTTCGTCGTCCTCTGTATGTATGGATATACTGGTTTATTTTACGAACTTTTGCATAATAATATTTTGCATTTTCATTATTTTATTTCTATTAGTGACTGAATTCCAAGTATCTGAAAAAGAACAAAAAATATATACCCTCGCAATTTTCTCCGTAACGCTAATAATATGCATTCAAGAAACTCACCGAGACTAGAATCTTCGCCGTTCAAAAATCAAGGGCATGCGTTTAGTGGTTGAAGATCCTCAGTGCTATCCAACATCCAGATCCTCCCCCGTAATGACATTGAAACTCCCACAGTAGAGCTCAATTAATAAGCCATCAGATACTGTGTTTAGATTTGTGGAGCCTTCCGGCATCAATATGAGAATTTTGTGTTTGGTGATTTCAACAGTCAGAATACAATATGGGGCTACCCAGGTACCGACAAAAGAGAAGAGGCTGGCGTAGAATGGGCAGATTCGTGCGATCTAATTATACTGCATAACAAACTTCCTGCATCATTCAACAGTGCGAGATGGAGCATGGATATAATCCAGATATTAACTTACAGTATCCGCGTAAGCAAACATATCTCAGTTATCAGGGAAATAAGTGGGGCAAAAATCCCTCATCGTCCTTCATTACAGACTGTTATGCCCTCCAGCGTTCAACCGTCGACCCTCTGTGAATTTACTAAACGCCTCCATAATCCTCTATTTGCAACCAGTTCTGTGGCTTCGTCTTAGATTCATACGTCTTACCTTTAAATCTTTAGAATCTGAGTTCCTCATTTTATGAAGGCTGATTAGGAGAAATGTACCATTTTACTGGACGAGAACGTTCTGAACATAGAGCTTTTTACTGAATCATATAATTATTTTGCAAATATCGTGAAGCATTGTTCTCGTATCTCAAGTCCCTGAGGCTGCACAATATATACAGAAACTAGGGGAATATTGTGAAACTATCGTGATCTCTTTGACAACGAACCTTTAAGCTCCGAAACCGTCCAAGCTGGGGAAGTTCCCTTAAAAGCGATATCTAATAACAGGAGGGATGGAGGAGACTGATATAAGGAAGAGCAGCCGCAATGCCTGGAGGTTTCTTAAGCATCTGAGTTGTAAACCTAACAGCTAGAGAGGGTCATGCGAATGTAACATCTAAAAATATTGTCCGCCACCTCGTTGAGAATGGTAAACCTCACCATCACACTTCAAAATTTTACGGTCAGAAGAATTAGAGTTTAGTCACCTTATGCGGCTTTTCACCGAGCTCGATAGCTGCAGTCGCTTAAGTGCGGTCAGTATCCAGTATTCGGGAGATAGTAGGTTCGGGCCCCACTGTCGGCAGCCCTGACAATGGATTTCCGTATTTTCCCAATTTCACACCAGGCGAATGCTGGGGCTATACCTTCATTAAGGCCACGGCCGCTTCCTTCTCACTCCTAGCCCTTTCCTGTCCCATTGTCGCTATAAGACCTGTCTGTGTCGGTGCAACGTAAAGCAACTAGCAATAAAATATATGCGGCTTTTCTAGCGGTGAGCCGGGAGGGATAGACGATATCAGATTAAAGCAGATTAACCTGGAACATACTGCGCTGTCGTGATAACTCCAACATGGCGCGTCCCAGGTGGCAGATAGGGGGAGTCCTACCCGATTTTCCGGCCGACTTGAGCGAAATAAAATTTATCACGCGGACCAAACACTCAAACCTCTGTGGGTGGGGGACGAGTCCAAGGGATGCTGAATTTTCAACCAAATTACCTGTGTTTATTTCCATCATCCTTGTGATTAGACCCGCTATGAAGGAAACCTATGGGAATGCGTTCCGAGAAATAACACGGGTCTAGGTTTTAGTTATCATTAGTACCCACTATTTGAGGAACACAACGGGATAGTACGGGTCCCTGAGATATGTAGAACTATGTGACGAACACCATGGATTTGCGTTCTGGGGAACACCACGGGTCTGGTTTATTTATTTATTTAGTCGTGTCAGAATCATACTTAATCATACAGTAAAAGTAAAATAATTTCAAACTACGAAAATTTCAAAAATTAACAAACATAGGAAATTGACCAAATTTACTGTACATCTAGATGGTGTTTTCCAAAACTGAGCCACACCTAGGGCATTGTAATCAGCAAGCATTAAATCATGCTCTGAGCATGAAAATGGGCTGAAAGGACATTGATACATATGGTTCACTGTTTATTTTCTTCACCGCAGTCGCACTTGCTGTTCTCAGATGTGAAGCCCCATAACTTAAGTGATTACTTCGCCCTGCTGACACCAGTTCTTAATCGGTTAAGGGACCTCCAAACACTCCAGTCTTCATTACACACAGCCGGAAGATATTCACGTGGCCTTATCCATTATTGCTGCTTAGATTTCCATAAGGAATGTCTTGCCTTTTCTGGTGAACATTTCAAGGGATTCGATGTCTGGAGGGAACTTTTCCTGGATTTCAGCCTAGATTGAGATTGTTGATGACCAAACACCGGGTGAGCTTCAACATTCTCAATCTTTAGTCGTTCTTGATCAGCAGCGATTTCTCGACGATTACTTGGAGGTGCAACGTAAGCAAGTCAGTGTATCTTCTCAACAGGGGTAGGTTTCAGGTATCCTGTGATTAATCTACAAGCTTCATTCAGGGCAGGTCCACAGTCTTAGCGTGTGTTGATCTATACCACACAGCGGATGCGTATTCCGCAGCAGTGTAACACAGAACCAATGCAGTGGTTCTAAGAACTTGTGGCTTTGCATCCCAGTCTGTACCTCTCAGCTTCCTCAGGATGTTGTTTCTGGCATTGACTTTGTGATTGATGTTGAAACAGTGCTTTCTGAAAGTAAGTGAGCGGTCCAGCGTTACGCCTAGGTACTTTGGGGTGAAAGAATGTTCCAGGAGGGTTCCATTCCAAGAGACGTGTAATTGCCTTGATGCCTCTCTGTTCTTGAGGTGGAAAGCACAAAGCAGAGATTTTGACGTATTCGGATTTTGGTGGTTAGCCTTGCATTATGTGAATAATTCCTTCCGAGCGCTGCAAGATTTAGTTCTACCTCTTCAAAAGTTGCACACTGGCAGGCTAGTAAAGGTCGTCTGTATACACTGACTGACAGAGCAAATGCAACACCAAGAAGGAGTGGTCAGAACTTTTTGCCAATTGCAGGGTAGACTGACGTCACTGAGGTATGCTCATGATGTGAAATTCGCCGCTGTCTGCGCACGTAGCGAACGATAAATGGGACACGGCGTTGGCGAATGGCCCACTTCGTACCGTGATTTCTCAGCCGACAGTCATTGTAGAACGTGTTGTCGTGTGCCACAGGACACGTGTATAGCTACGAATGCCAGGCCGCCGTCAACGGAGGCATTTCCAGCAGACAGACGACTTTACGAGGGGTATGGTGAACGGGCTGAGAAGGGCAGGTTGGTCGCTTCGTCAAATCGCAGCCGATACCCATAGGGATGTGTCCACAGTGCAGCGCCTGTGGCGAAGATGGTTGGCGCAGGGACATGTGGCACATGCGAGGGGTCCAGACGCAGCCCGAGTGACGTCAGCACGCGAGGATCGGCGCATCCGCCGCCAAGCGGTGGCTGCCCCGCACGCCACGTCAACCGCCATTCTTCAGCATGTGCAAGACACCCTGGCTGTTCCAATATCGACCAGAACAATTTCCCGTCGATTGGTTGAAGGAGGCCTGCACTCCCGGCGTCCGCTCAGAAGACTACCATTGACTCCACAGCATAGACGTGCACGCCTGGCATGGTGCCGGGCTAGAGCGACTTGGATGAGGGAATGGCGGAACGTCGTGTTCTCTGATGAGTCACGCTTCTGTTCTGTCAGTGATAGTCACCGCAGACGAGTGTGGCTTCGGCGTGGAGAAAGGTCAAATCCGGCAGTAACTGTGGAGCGCCCTACCGCTAGACAACGCGGTATCATGGTTTGGGGCGCTATTGCGTATGATTCCACGTCACCTCTAGTGCGTATTCAAGGCACGTTAAATGCCCACCGCTACGTGCAGCATGTGCTGCGGCCGGTGGCACTCCCGTACCTTCAGGGGCTGCCCAATGCTCTGTTTCAGCAGTATAATGCCCGCCTACACACTGCTCGCATCTCCCAACAGGCTCTACGAGGTGTACAGATGCTTCCGTGGCCAGCGTACTCTCCGAATCTCTCACCGATCGAACACGTGTGGGATCTCATTGGACGCCGTTTGCAAACTCTGCCCCAGCCTAGTACGGACGACCAACTGTGGCAAATGGTTGACAGAGAATGGAGAACCATCCCTCAGGACACCATCCGCACTCTTATTGACTCTGTACCTCGACGTGTTTCTGCGTGCATCGCCGCTCGCGGTGGTCCTACATCCTACTGAGTCGATGCCGTGCGCATTGTGTAACCTGCATATCGGTTTGAAATAAACATCTATTATTCATCCGTGCCGTCTCTGTTTTTTTTCCCAACTTTCATCCCTTTCGAACCACTCCTCCTTGGTGTTGCATTGTCACTGTCAGTCAGTGTATATGAAATTTCTTGGTTTGTTAGGGAGTGATTGGTCATTGGTATAACTAATAAATAGCAATGGAGCCAGTACACTTCCTTGGGGCAATCCATTTTTCTGTGATCTCCATCCGATTCTTTGTCCTTGAAAATAAAAAACTGCGGTTCTACAACAAGGTTGACATCAATCTGGTAAGTTTTGAATCTTTCGTGAGTGTAAACTCGCAAATCATCCAAACCCGCAGGTTTACCTGATTTGCACTTGATAATTGCATTTTCCAACTCAGTGAAATTGAAATGTTGCATGAGCTCAGATATTTCTTCATCCCTACCCGCAGGTACCTTCAACATAGCTCTCCGGATTTTGGCTTCTTGTTTTATTTTGCCATTCATGAGAAGTTGGTGGGCAATCTGATTGGCTGTAACAAAAGAATGTGTGTTACTCAAGGTTGGATCTCTGGTCAACTTCATTAGGGGTCTCCAGGCCTTTTGGCTGCTCAGCGTCATAACCACCAGCTCTCTCTTTTCGATGAGGCTATTAGAGAAGTTAGGGCATGTGCTGCTGTAATAGCTTCCTCACCTATTAATTTCTGTTTGAATAGCTTCTAGTAGTCATTTAGTTGCGAGACTGCATCCAGATTAAGACCTTCGATTTAACTAGTGCGACATCCACGGGGAATAGATTTACGAGAACTTTCCTTAACAGCCTAAGTGACCTGTTCATATGATTCAGGAATTGGTTTGATGTTTTGGACCGTATCATCCAGTAAAGCAGGGAATTTTGACCTATCTCCCTTTTTTGAAGTTGTATCTACGACGAAAGGGAACATACAGAGGTCGGATAGCGGAGTAAAACTGACAGTTTTGGTCTGTGTTGAGTCTTAGGTACTGGGTTGCATACTCCCTTGCTGCATTGTTCTCCTAAGTTATTAGTGACGAAAATCAAATCTGGATGATATCCTCTTCTCCAATGGCCACTGTTAAAATAAAGTGGCTGTTTGCCATCATGAATAAGAGAGAGTTCCGTAGCATCTGCCCATTGTTGTATTAGCTCGCCGTTGTCATAACTGTGTTCATATCCCCATTCGGAACTGTGACAGAATCTACGGGTCTGGTGTTTACCTGTGATTAGTACTCACTATGTTAGGAACACCACGGGATAGTACGGGTCCCTGTGATTAGTACCTACTATGTTAGGAACGCCATTCTTGCATTGCGTATGATTGGGGCCCTTATGTGACGAACACCATAAGTCTGCATTACCTGTGCGCAGTGAAGAACACCGTGAGTATACTTTAGTACCGCTATATGATAAAGAACATGGTTCTGCTCTACTAGGGATACATACCATTATGAGGGGCCGTTGGCTTGTATTTTCAACAAAAATATCATCTATTCAGGGATGTGCTTTGGGAGCGGCACCTTGGTCAGGACATACCATTGTTTTAAGTTCATAATTATTGTTCGTCGTCGTGTTTCTTTAATTGGAATCGGAGTATTGATTTGAAATTATTTGTAAATTGTAATACTGTGAGCTGCTGATAATTTTACCTTCGAATTCATCCATTATTCATCATCAGGAATTGAATTGAGGTCGGTGGAAGAATTTTTGGACTTGAAAATTTTTATTACATTTCGTACCATTAGGGGCCGATAACCTAGATTCTAGGCCACTATAAACAATAATAATAATAATAACCATCACTTCACGAAGAGATGGAATATACTTGACTAATTGTTACACAAGTTCTGGGTCCATCATGAGGAAAGTAATCTATACAGCTCAGGAGATTTCTGGGCGTGGCTGTTGTATGTTGAGTGCCGTTTGAAGGATCTACACTTGGCCAAGTTGTCAACAGTCCCTCCTCTGTTACTCTGTTATACATAACGGACAGGCGAGGTAAGCTGAGCCCAGCTTGTAGGAACACGTCCATTCCACACGTCGGCCTCAAGCGTTGCCAGATCCTCACTTTCATGGCAGTTTCCATCAGCTACGTCTTCGGAGCTACACCAATAATGTGTTTTATGTTTCTTTTCACATAAATTTCTTGCCACTTCGGGTTACTCTTCTATTTACTGGATGCCACACCTTGTGTACACTACTGACGTTCATACAGAGCGGATTCCTGAAAATGCAGCGCTCAGTTTCCGGCGAAACATTGGCAGCTGCTAACGCAATTCGAGCGCAGCATACAGTGAAGACACTGGCCGTGAAAGACTATACCGACAATCTCAAAGGGTTCCGGAAGCTCTCGAGCATTAGGAGCGGGCACTAGTGAAGTGATGACCCACATCACCAACAACATCTTAAAATATCTACCTTGCAACACATTTACCCAAACTCTATATTCTCTTGGTCTCTTGCCTATAGCTCCACATATCTTTTGCTAGTGTTCTCTGTCACTGGACCACCCAAAAGGTGCCTTAAATGATGAGATCCAAGTTCAATACAATGTACAGGCCCATTTCGACCAAGACGGGTCTAAGGTTATTGCTGACCTAAGATCAGGCGTCATGAATGCCTAGTATCATTGCCGCTGAGCTGGCTGTGGGTAGAGTTCCGGCCAAGGTATGTGGGAGTCATTAAAGACATACGAACCGTTGCCAACCTGTATTAAAAACAGTCCTCATCTCTTAATGTTGATAACACCAACAACCATGCTATTGAAATAAAGCAAGGGATGAGGCAAGGCTCTGTTATAACTCAACTCCTCTTCAATATCTACTGTGAAAGGGAGTTTTTCTTAAGCACTGCAAGGAAAACAGGATATCAGCATTGTTAATGGAATCGTAATAAATAATCTGCATAATGCATATGATACTTTTCTGTTTGCAATAAGTGCTGATGATCCACAGATATTAGCAAACTTATTGGTCAAACAAAGTTCTGCGTTTAAACACAAAAAATACTAACTTAGTGACCGTTAGAAAATATGTCATTCAACCTATAAAAGTGACAGTACCCGGCACATGTACAGTACTGTAGGTACTGCACTGCTCAGGACAAACTGATCCATTACCTCCGGTTTATAGCGACAACGAGAGCCGCAGGCACAATTCACCAGTCGGTGGTGGTGCGCAGAGATATCAATGTGGGCCTTGAAACTGAGGGTCGACGTGGTTCAAATGCTAGCCATTTCTTCAGAACATACTATTGCACATGTCCTGTGAGTATGAATTCCTATCTCTAGTCCTTCAAGGTGATCTTGATTTTATGGATATGGGTGTATTTAAATCATTCACAAAACTTACCAGCACCAATAAGTAGATGAGAAGCGATAAGAATCTGTCACAACACAAAGCAGTAGAAAATGTAATTTCAATAAATAAGTCATTCTGAAAAGGAAATTAATATTTAAAAAGGGTACTTAAATGTTTATGATGGAAGTTGATTAGGTCCTGACTTGCAATGTCTCACGATTGGTCCATTTAGCACCCTTTAGGGTGTGGTGGGATCTCCCCTTTTAGTTCCACATTCCGGAAAGGAATAGCCCTTGCAAGGTGCATCATGATGAAATTAGAGATTCTTCTTGCAAACTGCACAATGATTCCTCTGTTCCTTGTCTTGCAGGCTTCTCGTAATAGTAAGCTTTCTGACACGCGCACAGACATCCACCCACACACACAGACACACACATTGAAAATAAATGGCATATTAATATGTGCTCCAACCATTCCTATTTAAATGTCAGTTGACACTTAACTTGCGGGTTCAGATTATTTATGCATACCACACGTGTTCCGGAATTAATATTATAGTTGTTATGTCTTGGAGAAGACGAAATAAAGTGTTCCCTTTGTAAGACATCATGGCTAATAAACGTCGCTTGGCGTAGAATATCTTGTAGAATTGTAGTGGGAAAGCGATGTGAAGTTGTGCTCTAAAGTAGAGCAGTACGAAAGCAGTAGAGTAAGAGCTGAGTAAGTTGAGCGTCGATTACACACTGCCTTTATCAGTTCTCGGCCTAGATGGTGTGAATAGTTGGAAACCAAACATAAATTTTCTTCATTTCTTTTCAAATTATTATAGTTCGAAACTGGTCTTGTGAAGAGTTCTGAAAACTTTCCGGGCGGTGTTAGCCTTGAAAATGTTAACTGCAGGAAAATACGCGCCATCATTGGTGTCCACTTCACATTTGGCCGTTGGGACGCCTGTTTTGTGTCATTATGATATGCTGTAATGATCACTTAAGAAAAGAATGATAGTGAAACCAAAAGTTACTTCCGGAACATTCGTCAGTATAGTAATGCACTTGCATTTGCTTACGTTCAAGTCGATATCATAAATGTAAAAAAATATTATAATAAGTGGTAAGTACGACTGACGAATATTGTACTGATTTGTGTATTCCTTAGTTCACCAGGGGCTACTCCACTGCAAGCTTTTATAAACATGCGAGATTTCGCGTATGAGTCCCCTAGTTATACATTATTAACAATTAACTTTTCTGAGATGCTCAGCTATCTTTTAGCTGTTAATTTTGATACTGTAATTGGTTTTAGTGTAAAATAACGATAATCATTAAATTTACTATTTGTTAATTTATAATTCTCGCAAGTGTCATCGAAATGTGTTTGATCCAACCTAATCACTTTCCTTTCGAGATAAATTGACCCATGAGCGTTTCTCTATGCCCACATACCTGTGATCCATGATTCCCCTTTACAGCGTATACCCTGCAATTTACTAGTGTTATCTTACACTTCTCTGAATATTAGCTTCCAAATATTCCATTGGATGATTCTGGATGTCGGTTTATCTTCAAACTACTGTATACCTTGTTTCTTAATATGGATAGATCTGTGTTGATATAGGACAGTCGAAGTTAATGGAACCATTGTGATAAAACTATTTCTGGATTGCTGTCTCTCTCTATCTCTCAGTGAGAGAATTTGTTTCTTGTATGGTGTGGTACTGAATGTTCACTTTGTCAACAAATGTTAGTTGAAGTGACTTGTTTTCGAGTGTTTTACTGTAACTGAAGTTCTGTTAGGATCAACTTGCGTAAGCTTGATCACCTCAAGAATCATGTCTTTCGCAGTTTTTCTGAGTAGGGTTCATTCGCGGGGTTACTTCGGACTGTGCTGCAAGAATATAAGTATAAACTTGGAGGCAAGGTCTATCGTAATTACAATGCCGAGAAGCTTGATAAGTCTCTTAAATGGATTCTTGGTGAAAGACATGCGGAGAAGCTGCGAAGAAGTAAGGGCTACCTCGATCCTAGAACCGAAGGGCATAGGTAGGCAGCCCACCTTGACTTTAAGGGAAAAAAGCATGCTCTGCATAGAATTTTGAAAGATGATGCATTTGCGATTCTATTTTACTCTTTACGTTTCCAAAGTAACCCCATGTATCGTCAAATTTCGGACCTGTATATGAAAACTTATGTCCAAAGGTGCATGTAAATCTGGGGAACTGTGAACACTGAATTTTTAAAATTAAAACTTACTTTTTAACGTATTGTTTGAAATTACATATTAAGATACTCTCACAATAAGTATTGGAAGAGGAGGAATTCAAGCAATTGCTTCTTTGTGGTACTGAATAACTGGCCGTGTACGCATCGGCCTGCATTTGGGAGATGCTGGGCTCGAACTTATTGTCGACAGCCCTGAAGTGCATATTTTCCATGGTTTCACATTTTCATTTTTTCATTTGTTTTACGTGGCACCGACACAGGTAGGTCTTATGGCAACGATGAGGCAGGAAGGGGCTAGGAGTGGTACGGAAACGGCTGTGGCCTTAATTAAGGTACAGCCCCAGCATGTGCCTGGCGTGAAAATGGGAAACCACGGAAAACCATCTTCAGGGCTGCAAATTGTGCGGCTGTACCTTAATTAAGGCCACAGTTGCTTCTTTCCCACTCCTAGCCATTTTCAAGCTCATCATAGCCATACGACCTATCTGTGTGGTTTGAAAGAGAAATGCCTGATATCGTAAAATCATAAAAACATCATAAAAACAATATGACGTATGTTATGTTTAATTAACTTTCGTAGGCAGTGTTCAGTTTGTTCTACACAAATTGACTACTATGTGAACCCCATAGAAAGAGAAGACATACTTGCACCAAGAATACAAGCAGCTTTCCAAGCCGTTCGCCACGCACTACACATCCTGTACAGAGACCAAAGACACTTACAACTACACCATTGTGAACTGTGCACCAAAGTAGGAGGGGGCCATATTGAACATCTACTGTAATCAAAACATTGGGCGTGTTGATTCCTTCGATCAGTATTTAATGAATTCACAATGTTGTGAGTGAAAGAATACAGATCGCGACGCGGCAGCTTTGCATCTTCTAGCATGTTAATTAATATAGAATATTACTGCGACAAACAGGTGAGAGGAGAAACAATCTGGTGCTTGCTTTGCCTTCCGTGAAACACGGCAGCAGCGAATCGCGCACCGGGCAGTAAAAATTTAACCTACTTTTCTCAAAAATAATAATTTTCCCCGCCAGCCTGATTGAACCATTATTCTTAACATAACACGAAGAGCATCCTTGAATTTTTTCGGTATAGCTCTGATAAACACTGTACATCACTGAACTCAAACGAAGGAGAAATGAGCTGAGCACTCTGTGTGCATTAGAGGCAAAAATGACCAGTGATTATAGGACAAACAAGAAATCTTCAAAAGTCAAAAACATTTGTAGGGATTTCCTGCTTTCAATTCCCACATCACCGTATTGCAGATGCTAAGACCCATCTTATCCATCACACCAAAAAATGTCGACAGTCCCATTAGGAGTATAAAGAACGAAAAAGCGCTAGAACCAGTTGATCTTCCAGAAACCTGTGGAATTTTTAGCCATTTTAAGAGCTCATTATCAACTGGCTGACAAGCGTGTTCAGTGCCAGAGTTGACTCTGGCTCTGTTCGCAGTCATTGGGCTACAAACATCCTTGTTCCATTTTTAAGCAAAATAACGATCCAGCAGAATGTGCACATTACCGTCCAATTTGCCCCCAATTGCACATGAGAAGATCTTTGAGAGTATCCTTCATTATTGACTGCGTGAAATCGTCGGCATTATTGCTAACCAGTGCATCTTCATTAAGGGTGCTGGAACAACTCATGCAATTCTCACTGCCAGAATACTAATTGAAAATCACTTGGAGCATCCGCAGGCAGTGTACATTGTCTTCCTTGATCTTGAAATGACTTTCGACCGTGTTCTACACCGTGTGATCTAGTCTGCACTCGTGACCATGGTGTTCCAGAAATGCTTATAATTTGGATCAAGATGCTATACACGAGCACGAGAGGTTGTGTATGTTGCGTTGCCAAACGTCTCGGAGAGCTTCTCAGTGAATGTTGATGTGTACGCCAATGTTCCACTCTGTCCCCATTGTCCTTTGTCCTCAGCATGGACACCACCACATGGGACCTGCAAAGGAGTGTTCCTACGACTCTAATTTATGCAGATGATGTTTCACTTTCTGATAAACCCAGAAACGGACTGCAGGATCAATGTGAAGATTAGTATACCTGTTTCAAAAAAAACTTAGAATGAGAAAAGTAAGAGTGAATACCTGGTATCATCCGAACCGTCCAATGGCTCCATTCAAGTTGATTCAGGTATCTAGGATTTTGCCTACACTCTGTTAGTGGGGTAGTTGTTGAAGTGCGAATTATGAAAAAGGCAGCATGGATGAGATGACGCGAAGTCAGAGGCATACTCCATGACTGAAGAATGCCACTACATCTGAAGTCCGGAATATACTGCATGGTACTATGTCCTGTTGCTGTGTACGGTGTTGAATGTCGACAGACTGAGAAAGGTATGGAGTAGCAATTATACAACATGGAAATGTGTATACTCCATTAGTCGATGGGCATCGCAGTCCTGCATCACGTAAAAAAGACACCGTTCACCAGCAAATGAGCATCGCACCCGTCACTCGTGAGACATAGGATATGTTACTAATGGTATGGTCATATCCTTTTGCAGTACCTGAGGCAGTTGACAGTTTCACCCAATCCTTTGAAATTACTTTGCAGTGTTCACATGGACCTTCGATAAAAGAAGACATTGAAAATAAGAAACAAGTATTTAAAACTAGAAATGCTGCTGCGATTGGTAACATTTCTGGGCATATACGAAAGTCAATTCGTTGAGATATAGAACCAAATCTGTAGTGCTTAATTGGTTAGTGTATGTCTTAAGCAGCTATACCAGATGAAAGAGGGATTAACGTAGCAGCCAATAATTACTCACTAGTCGTCTTGAGTGGTGTTGTATGCAAGGTCTTGGAATGCAATATTTCTGAATATATCATACACATTTACGAAATTACCAACTGGTTCGTTAGGTTTCAGAAACATTATTCCACTGAAGCTTCTCTTGTACATTCCAGCAAGATATATTAGATTCAGGAGGTCAAAAGTATCACGATTGACATATCTTAGGATGTTGTTGGGGTAGAGCTTTGAAAAATTTAGTGCAGGTGGGCAAAATGAAATAGTGGCTAAATGGGTGACTATAAAGACGTGGCCACATTATTAAAGTAGACATTAAAAATTGAAAATTTAACACATATGATGCTACCATTTTAAAGTTGATGACTTTAGTACTTGGTGTGCATCCCCTTAGCTTTCGTGAGTGACTTAAATCGACTGGGCGTTCCCTCAATCATTATTCTACACTGACTCCTTAAATCGTCATCATGAAATCAGATCTGAACGAGCTTCTCAATCAGGCCATTTTTGTTTTATTTGTTTTTCGGATTTTTCTTTGCTATCGCCCAAATATTTTCTATGGTGTTCATGTCTGGTCTGTTTCTAGGCCTATCAAGCACATTCGTGTTGTTTTCCATTAAAAATCAAATTAATTCCTTCGCTTTATGGCAACGAGTCCCATCATGATTAAAAATATATCACTTTGACCAAACCACTCTTGAACCTGAGGTAGCGAACGGGTCCTTAATACTATACTGTTCACGTCTCATAGTTCCTTCTACAATATATATTCGTCCACCTCCGTACCAAGAAAGCGCACTCCAGACCATCGCTGAAGTTGGATGCTTCACTCTCTGCTTCACACAGTGTAGATGGAATTCTTCTCCTCCTTTCCTTCTAACATGTTGACTTGTCCCTTCTTCGACCTGAATTCCGATTCGTCAATAAAACAAACCGGAAATAAATAAAATCAATAAGCGTAGCATTAAATGCAATAAACTGTACAGTTTCAAATACAAATTTCATACTTGTACTGTACTGTACGGTTACATCAGTCAGATTGGGTAAACATGGAATAATCAATTATATTTACGAATTACAGGAATTGTCATGGACTTGCCTGTTTCCAGTCATCAGATGCCCAATTCCGGAACCTCTTTCCAGCCATAGCAAGGGTAATCCTCGGTTTTTATTGAGGTCGTCTTGCTCTCCTTCCAGCATAAAACAGCTCTCGCCTCAGAGTCCTGGCTGGTACCAATGATCCATACTCTTCTAATTTTTTACGTAAATCCGAACTAGTAACATTCGATAATTGCTCCACTTCCGTACAATCGATTGTTTGCGTGGGTCGAAGCACGCTCGGTCTAGGTCGAAGGCAAATCCACGATAGTCGATAACACATTCTTTGATATGATCGGTATTTTTAACTATGTGATGTTTGTGTCGTTAATGGAATTGAATTTAAAGCCAGGATAACAGATCTTCCGAGTGAATCTTAGGTGTCGACGGACTCTGCTCTGCAAATTCTTTGTTCCGCTCCATTCGCTTGTTGTGATTTAACATATATTCTTTGACCACGTGATTGTTGTTGTTTGTTGGCCTTTTAAGGTTATGATATATTTTAATGAAGTGTTCGAGTTTTTTTGTAATAACTTAGTGCCTCGCAGTTCACTGTATTCGTTGGACTAATTATACTCGTTCCATTGACTGGGTATATCGCTATTCGCGCAGCCCATTAAATTATAAAAATGAAGAAGAGTAATTACATTCGTTCCACGTGTGTATGTCCTTACCATGTGCATATTCTTCGTTCACGAGGTTGGCGTCGTGTTCATTTAATGGTTTAAGACTTTGTGTGATTTGCCATCTTTTAATGAAGTGTTTGCCTGCCTTGAATGTTTATGTTATTTTATGTGACGTTCAGTGATCCAGGTTCCTTTCGATGTTTCAATGGATATAGAGACATTTTTCTCGAACATTTTCATACACTATATTCCTTTTGTAGATTATCATGTATAAATCCAACAAGATACAGTATTTCCAGACATTTAAAGAATCATATTCTGTTACTTTCCGTGCTTACTAAAATCAAGAAAGGTAGAAAAATTTGCCTTTGCACTGTATGTGGGTGTGATATTAATATTGCACACGGTGGAAGAGATGATTTAGGTGATCGTGTGAAGTGCGGTAAACACCTATGTTACGTTAAATCGAAGGAAGATAACAAGAAAATCAACAACAATTTTGCCAAGTCTGGAGACGTTGACAGTGACGTAATTAGGGCCGAGTTTCTGTTTACTTCCTTTCTTGGTGGAATGCAATGTGCCTTTAAGTGCGGTTATCATGCTGGAGCTTTATTTAAGATGTTTCCCACATCAGAAGTTGCAAAGAAATACATTTGTGGTCGCACGAATACGACATGCTTTTTAAAAAAAATGGCAAAAATGCATCATCTGAAGTTAAGTGCCTTCAGAACGGACCATTTTCTTTGACAACGGATGGAAGATAGTATACGAATGCCAAGTTGAATCCTATTGTTGTTACATTCTCCGATAATCCTCAGGGAAAAGTAGTGAGCATTGTGCTATTAATACCAGCGACTCAACAGGGCGAAACATAAGTAAGCTGATGTAAACACAGCTGAACTCTCATAACATACCAACTGAAAACTGTGTGGCTTTCTGCTCCGACAATGCTCCTGTTATGATAGAACACAAAAAATGGGGTAAGGGGGAAGGTACACTTTTACAAGTATAATAATCTACAACATTTAACCTTTTATTTCTCTGTAACACTATGTTCTGTTGAAATGAAATTTAACACACTCATAGTACTGTCCTTCTTCTTTAGTATTCCGTTTGAACATTTGTAATTGTCCCATGTTAATAAAAATTAATTTTCAAAATTTTGGACTAATTTCTACATTCATTATGCTTTTCCTTGATAATTTCTACAAATTTTCATATTACTGGAGTATGATTGTTTTAGAATATTTACAATGCTTGTGTTAACAATGTGAACTAAGATCCTTAGGTTATCCTTTGAAATAATATTTATTCTCCCTTTTTGATTGGAATAGTTTAATTTTTTGGCATTCTCTTGAAGTATTTTCTCCCCCAAAAATACCAAAAACAAAAGTTAGAGCAATGGTTCTAGTTCATTTGTTAAGAAGCAAAAACTACATATTCTGCCCGTTTAAGCCACGACTAACACATTAGAAACATGAGACACCCTCAGGGGTGCTCAGTAAGGGATTGACATGTTCCACAAAAAGATGGTGTGGATCAAGGAAATGGACAGATATCAGTAAATAATGAACCGTCGAAATACACATTAATGGTGGATGATTTATTACAAAATAATTCCGTCCTTCTAAGAATTATGATTGTGTGAGATGATCACTAAAAGTTTTAATTTTACGTTAACTCTTGCTGTACATCCAAAAATTAAAGCAAATGAGATGGTACATGTTAATGAATTCTTATTAATTCTGATACACATTGTTTTCATAAAAGTCATATTTTATCGAATATTATTTGACTGTTAAATTTGATTTTGTTAGAGAATTATGCTCGTACGCATTTCAAATCATGCCGGAAATTCTGGAACAAGATTTTAAATGCTTAAGTTACATGACTGGTCAAAAAGATGAAATACAAAAAATTAATAATTAAAAAATTTATTTCACTTGCTAATTATTTCTTCAATTTAAAGCGACCTTTCAGTGATTATCTCTTCAGTGTAACCTCAGAATATACGTGACTTTACGTGATAAAAGTAAGCAAGAAAGAGGAAAAAAATAAATTAAATTTTAACCATGTGTCATGATCTTAACACAACGCCGAAACTCAGAACAACGGTGGTAACACACACATCAAAAATTCATAACAAAAATAAGATCACTCAACCTGTGGAAATAACAAAATAAAATGCACGTAATAAGTCTCCCCTTACCCTCATCCACCAAGGAAAGAATTGGAACCAACTACAACTAAGGGTACTATTTTACAAATACACACACAAGTCCACGCGTTATACGTCCATTTTATGGAAATGGAAGACTCCCGTAAATAATGGCTTGCACATAGAAATAATCCATCAGGTACAAATAGTCTGGGTAATGGTGACTGATAATATCGTCAATATCTACATCGAACTCAGGACGTTACCAAAATTTATCAAATGTCGAGGCATTGAGTAATATTACACAGCCACGATATTGATATTATTGCGATGACGCTCATGCAGTATGACAAATGGCTCTAACAATCTCATACGCTCAATTTTATTTTGTAGGAAGGCATGTGGTTTACCTCGTGGTTCAATAATATTTTATGAAGACGCTATTGCCTATGGTTCTCTCACGAAAACAACTACTCGCAAATACATCAAAAATGACGATAATTTTTTCCTAAATATCCATTCATCGTTGCACACAACATCACAGAAAATAGATTGCATGTGCTTCTGATCATAGAGACGCGAAGATTCGCCCCCAAATAGCACATAAAATCACCATAATCCATGCAACATTTCTCCACGTGGCACAACGTGAGAGGTACAATATCGAAAATAATTCGCCACATCCGTCAAAAATATCACGGGAAAATTCTCATAAATGACTGGAACCTCACATAAATATAACAATCAGACAATATCCTCCCTTAAAAGTATGAAATCGGATCCAAAAGAAAGCAATCTGTATCGTTAGCGTAGCATTAATATGTCAGATGAGCCTGCTCCCTCATAAAAAACGTGGCAACCACTTTCGGTAAAATATAGGAGAAATAAGTTCCGAAGAATAAAAATATCACGCATACACAATCCTCAATATTATAGTAATTGAATGGAAACGTAAAATTCCTTAAAGGTTAGCTGATGGCTGATATTTAAATCAGATACTTGTCCGATGACATGACTTATTGAAACCCGCGTGGTCGATGATGTTGACATACCGTCATCACGCACTTTAAAATCGAATACTAGGATAAAATACAAATTCAACGTCGTATAACACAAGAAAATGACATGGTAAAGATACTAGAAATCTACTCAAACTACTGTTCAATCAATAATTCCTTCAAGAAGAAAGTTAACTACTTATTACAGCTACATAGAACAGATAATACCCAGTATGAATGTAATGTCGACTTAACTTGGATGTCTTGTTGACCCTGGTCTCCTTCTAGGCTGGATTCATGGCATTAGGACGCTGTCGGCATTGGTCCCGTCTTTTGGTACTGCATCCTGATGTGGGCGGTGTCTCCGGGGCACACGAATTTCTTACTGTAGGTCTTCATTGCCTTGACCGGTATCGAACTGGTACTGCTTGATGTTCACTGAAACTTTCACAAAAATGTTAGTACAAATTCCCCACTCGTGGTTTCACAGTTGACATGTAATGATACGAACTTTCTTCCCAGACACTATTGACGTCTCTTATGATTGTAGATGGTCTGTTAAACTGCCAAGAAATGACACTGTTCTCCTCGTGGTGCAAGTAACAGCTGTCCAGGTCTATAAAAGACCTCCCTGCGTAGTGAGCTTTCGAGAAACACGCGTAGCCAGCAGATAAGCAAGAGTAAGAAAATCCTAGTTCGGTTCGCCACCTATATTCTGAGCTCTGACGTCATACCTCGTGATTCGATTGACGTCCTGAATTCCTCGACGTTGTAATTAACATGTCCCCTAATATCTTGTTAACCTATTTGATCCAATTGTTCCCAAATCGGAACATGATTTCTTATTCTTGTCAGGAAACAATAAGCTAAGTTAAGGCTGTTCTATTATTACTCGCGCCTAGAGTTGAATTCCGTTTGAGAGTTCCAACTCTGTTCCAGGTTTTATACAGTACCGACATCAGTCATTTTGTTGTTGTATATTCATGCTGCAGCCGAATGTCTTCAGACTTCGTTCTTACTTACGTTTGAAGTAAGTTATAATATTTGTTAAAAAAATCAGTGACAAATATGTTTTTTATCTCTGGAGTTTACAATGTACCAAAGTAAATATTAAGAACACGATACATGGGGGGATGGTAAAGGATTCATTTTTGTTGTTGCCAAATGGGAACTATGGGACCTTGCATATGGTGTATTTCCTGTATGACACAGTAACATTTCCACTGACAACCTAAACATTTATCAAATTTGAATATCTGTATTAGTAAGATTAGTGAGAAATTCAAACGCATTATCAATGCTCATTTTCTCCGGATTTAATCAGTAAAACTTCTATGACTTTTTCGTACATATAACTGGTTCGACGTAACATCCGCTTCACTTCACGTTTTTCATATAAGTTCGTTTCTCTCTTATTTCAGATGTCTTTCAAGAAATTCCTGAAACTTGAAGAGATTTTAGAAGAATTAGAAAATGACGATCTACAGGGTGAAGTAGATATTGTTATAATGCCCCCTGAAGGAGGAGATGGGAACTTGACAGATGATGAAGCTGGTGACGATGACGTAACATGCACCGATGAGCAAGATCTGCCTGCAGAAGTGTGTGGAGAGGTGGAACTACACCATGCTACTGAAGATGATACTGATGATGGCGGTGAATCGCATTCTAAGAGGGCTAGGTCTGAAAAAGATCCACGCATTTCCAGTAAAACGGCAAGTAGTAAAGGCAAGAGAGAGAGAATTACACCGCAATGGAAGAAGTCGGAAAAATATATAGCCAATCTACAAGAAACTCCTATTGACAGTTTGGAACAAAGTCATCCTCACCTTGTAGGACTTGAGCCGTTTTCCCTATTCCGTTATTTTTTCAATAATCGTATTTTGGACATGTTTGTAAGGGAAATGAAAAGATACGCATATAAAATATGACTAATTTTTACTGTGATAAACAGATGTGCAAAAAATTTTTGGAATAATATTTATGTCCGGATATCATTCTTTATCACGAGAAAAATTGTATTGGTCAAAGGCAGAAGATGTTTCTGTTCCATTTGTTTCAAGGCAAATGAGTCGTAACAAATTTCAGGCGATGGAAAGAAACATTCATGTTGCCAACAATGAAGACCTGACACCTGGAGACAAAATGGTAAAAGTGAGACCTCTCATTCAGGCAGTGAATGAATCTTTACAACAGTTCGGGATTTTTGAAAGAGAATTGAGTGTGGATGAACAAATGGTACCTTACTATGGGCGCCATAGTTGCAAAATGTTCCTACGTGGTAAACCGATCAGATTCGGATTCAAACTTTGGATGTTATGTTCATCTCCTAGATATCCATTCAATATTGATCCATATTGTGGTAGAGACATCAATAATCAGAAATCTGGTATTCCTTTGGGTACTAAAGTGGTGAAAAATATGTTGAGCTGTGTACTCAACCCGTCATGTCATATTGTGTTCATGGATAACTTTTTCACGTCATATGATCTCTTGGCTGAATTACGTCTTCTTGGATTCAGGGCTACGGGAACAGTGCGCGAGGTGAGACTCAAGAACTGCCATCTCCAGAATATTACCTCAACAGACAAGTCCATTCGAGGAACATACGACTTTAGAACTGATGGACGGGTCCTCGCAGCTAAGTGGAAAGACAATAAAGTTGTTTGTGTTGCAACAAATTTTGATAAAGTGCATCCTACCCAGCAGGTAAAATAATAATAATCGTATGGCCTCAGCTACCGTTTGCAGACATTTCTATTTGACGCCATCTGGCTGTCTGCTCGTCAATTTCGACGTTCCGGTTTACTCTGTCTGCCATCTAGCGGACCTAGAGTAAACCGGATCTCTCTTGGGCGTCTATGGCTGAGATTTAATTAATTTTGTCGGGTAAATACCAAATGTATCACCAGAGATCTTTTACATGCCGACATCGTACGACATGGAGTGTCGAATGGACTTTTTTCCGCCCTTCAAAAATCCGACTACCTCTGCCGGGTTTGAACCCGCTATCTTGGGATCCGGAGGCCGACACTCTACCACGGACCCAGCAGGTGAAACGGTATAACCAAAGTCAGAAAAAGCATATACAAGTTACCCAGCCTCTTTTAATAAAACCTTTCAACAAGTATATGGGTGGAGTGGATTTACTTGACCGTTTTACTTCGCAGTATAGGCCGGTAATAACGTCAAAAAAATGGTACTGGCCTATACTCATGAATTGCATCAGTATGCTGAGAATTGCTGCTTGGTGGATCCACACACTGCTCTCTCCAGAGTCAAAGCTGGACCACCTTGTTTTTCACCAGAATGCTAGTCAGTGGTATGTTTACATCCACTCCACCATCTCCTAGAACTGGACCTTCAGGATCACTTTCTTTTGTACAGAGAACCGGTGGAGCACACCATCTCGTACCAGCTTGTAGTGCACAGATTCCAGTCCTGTTGCACCTTCACTGCTCACCATTGTTCCACAGTGCAAGATAAGAAGACTGGACTCAATAGAGCTATTGTGTGGGACAATTGTTCCCAAATGGGAACATCCATTTTTGAAGATATTAGTATATGTAATTTTCTTTTAAATGTGTTTTGCAGTCTAAAATGATGTCAATAAATAAATAAATAAATAAAGATAAACTGTGAAAACAAATTTTTAATAGGGTTGGGTCCAAAAGGGTTAATTAATTAGTTAATTAATTCCACAATTAATTTAATTTCCAAATATTATTATTTATGCCTTCCTGAAATGTGATATCAAAGCTTTTATGCACACTTGTTGGAGAATGTTTATTAACACGTCGAATCTGAAGTTGTGATATTACGAAATATTTTGAATGTAGTACTTCTCGTGGATAGAGAGTTCAGCAGTATTAACATTTTTCCCGCCATTGTCTTTCACCCCACAACAGGTTATACAAAAAGAAAAAAGAAGTCATCCCTTTAGGTTCCGCCGCCGACACTCTGCGCGGAACACATGGCGTACAGTCCGGTCACGTAAAATTCACTGCCAATTACAATAGACCTAAAATGTCACAATACGCATACAAATTTTCATCAGGATAACTCAAAAATGTTTTAGTTATGAAGGAAAACAAAAGTAAATTTAAAGTTTCTGAGAATGATGTTTAAACTTACCAATGAGAGGAAAAGGCATCCAAACTCTCCTGCTGCATAAAGATGGCTGTGTTCTGCCTTGTCCGTGGGAAGACATTTTGGGATACCCGGAGCGTGTTACAAATGGAGTGGAATACTCCTGGTTAAGTATGGGGCGACTAAGGCTACGCCTTTGTGTCTTTTTTCTTATATATCTGTGAGCTCCAACCTGAAGTTTGATTTATTTGTGTAAATAGAAAGTATTGTGAGTGTCGACCGTTACAAAATGTAAGTACTGGAAAATCATAATTATTACGGCAGATCTTTTAAGACCGCGGATGATTAGAAGTAAGAAATCTTACCGTGAATTTGACCTATAATCTTATTGATCCTATCGACAACATTTCTTTATTTAATTGAACTGTGTTCTTTCTGGCAACGTCGGTTCTGAACTTTGGTAAACAAAATGTTCTTGTATTGGTTATGTACTAAATTTCTAAATGTAAATATAATTAAATTATGTTGGAATTTGGAATCGCTAGTCTAGTCTATGAGGTTGTGTTTTGTGTGAGTTGTTTAAATTTATTGTCTTATCGTTCGTGCTTGATTGTCATTGATTCATTCTTCGTGATTATATTTTTTTAAATTTTGATGTGTGTTTTCCTTCCTAATTTTCTTGCTTGTTTGAATTTGCCTTCTAACTGTGTTGCTATTGCGTTTGCTGCCTGACGATTTGTATCGGATCGTTTTTTGCGTTGTTCTCGACTTTAATTGAAACACCTCACGTATGCATCTGGCATTATCCAAAGCCCCCTCCATTCAAAATTATCTAAGCTTTTGGCGAACTGTTTAAAAGTTAAAAGTAATTTCGTACTATCATCCAAAACTGTAATTATAATTATTCTTACTATGCTTTTAATAACATCGAGTCTGCAAAAAATTTAAATTTGCTGGTCGACATTTAAGTTAATATATGCCGTTCTGTTGACGTTTTCTTGTCACATACTATCCATGGTTTGGGGCCTTTGCCTTCGTTTATTATTACATAATGTGTCATATTATCTTATCTGATGGACACATTTTTAATTTTGGTGGCTTTGACGACTTTTACGGGATGATGGCTTGGCGTCGGTAACGACTAGCTTCTGTTGCTTGCTTCCGTGTTCTGTTGTTAAGTGTGGAACGTTTATTTTATTTTTTTCCCTTGTAATGCTTGACTTGGTTGGGAAAGCTTTCTGCTATATATTTATTGTCATTTAAGATTCTTTCATTTAATTGTGTAATATTTATTCGCGGTTGGAGCCACAGTCGATTGTAGTATGTGTGTCCTTGTGTGTTAATCTGGGCAGTGTAGCAAATATCAATTCTAAACAGTGTTAGTAGTTGCGGGCCCGTATACTAATTATCAAGTATTTATGGTTCAAGTATTTATACATGATATTGGTTGCAACCTATTTTTTTAAAAATATTCTAGCTCTTCAATATTTTAATTAAACATTGTTTACCAGATTATTAAGGATAAAAGTTTTCAAGCCCTCCAAATATTTAATTCCTTAAAGAAGCCAATGCTGGTATCAGCTTCATTTATGTCTGCTTAAAATTCATTATGAAGTATTATTTCACAATTTAATTTTCTTTGCGTTATTGTTTTTCAAAAATATATTTAATTGTACATATATATACTGTATAATGAAATGTAAAGCTTAATTTATTAAGTATTTTTTTTTAAATTTAACTTTAATCTCGCTTCTTATTTAGTAGTTAGTGATATTGACGTGGTAAATTTTCAAGCGTTAATTTTAAGATCCAGTCCTTTTATCCTTCACGTTTTGGCCCTTCACGCGTTGTATTTTGTGCTACTGCCTCATGGTGAGTAATTGTGATTTGTTTTCATTTTGCTATGTGTGTATTTTCATTGTTAGGCCTCTTCTTCTTAATGGGGTTGCAAAAACAACAAACATTGTCATGCAGGCAGATGATGTTGACTACCCCTCTCTGCCTCATTATAACATCAACTTTATGACGCAAACACAACAGTCACCGTGACAGAATGAATAATCACTGATCTCTCTCTGTTCAGGATTAGAATAAAAATCT
The DNA here is from genome assembly GCF_040414725.1 of Anabrus simplex. Taxonomy (NCBI): domain Eukaryota; kingdom Metazoa; phylum Arthropoda; class Insecta; order Orthoptera; family Tettigoniidae; genus Anabrus; species Anabrus simplex. Next base: position 129,216,878 of record NC_090279.1, on the reverse strand, counting down.
CTAATACATGCATCACATGGATTTCGAACCCTGATCTCTCTGATTACCGCAAGAATAAAAAACCACCACACTTCTTATTTCATGTGCTGTCTATATATGAATCAATACAGCGTTAATTTTATGACACAAACATATAACCACTATAAAAAGTCTCTATTACCCTGATGTATTCCTACACTGATCTCCCTCTTGAATGCCAGATTAAGAAAATGAAAATCTCTGACACATACAACAGAAAATTCTGCATTATGGATATAGATATGGACTCTGCTCTCTCTCTGATATTCTTACCGTAACCGTTGCTATACAACGTACTGTATTCTGAATTGATTAATTACTATACAATACACTTGGTGTATTAATATGCAACGTACTGTACTCTGAGATCACAATTTACTACAAATTACACTTTGTGCATTTACTATACAACGTATTCTATTCGGTATTCATTATTTACTATAGAATATACTTGATTTATATACTATACAACGTAATGTATTCTGAGATTACTGTTTACTATAACTTACAATTGGCGTATTTTCTATACAACGTACTGTATTCGGTATTCATTATTTACTATACAATACACTTGGTGTATTTACTATACAACGTACTGTATTCTGAGCTCACTATTTACTATACACTTGGTGCATTTACTATACAACGTACTGTATTCTATGTTCATTATTTACTATACAACATGCTTGGTTTATATACTATACAACGTACTCTATTCTGAGATCATTATTTACTATACAATACACTTGGTGTATTTATTATACAACGTACTGTATTCGGTATTCATTATTTACTATACAATATACTTGTTTTATATACTATACAACGTACTGTTTTCTGAGATCACTATTTACCATACAATACACTGTGCATTTACTATACAACGTACTGTAATCTCTGTTCATTATTTACTATACAATATTCTTGGTTTATATACTATACAACGTACTGTATTCTGAGATTATTAGTTACTGTAGAGAACTCAATTTTCTGGGTTCAAACCCGGTTCAGTCCGGTCAGCCTCGTCTCGGTACATTTACTGCCACGTAAACGAACACCTTCGGGACAAAATTCTGGCGGTTCAGCGTCTTCGAAGACCGTGAATGTTCAGTGAAGGGTCTTGACCTACGAATTAATTTATTTTCGTTTAGTTTAGTTCTGCTGTCGTCTGTGTGATCCCTCACGAGCCCTCACTGCACAGCACGTAGCCTATCAACAGGCTCAATAGCAAAACAAGAGGTAATCGTAAGGGAACTAATTGTAATGGTTCCCCGCTAAATGGTGTTTTAGAAAATAACAGAACTGTCAACTAACATCAAGGGAGTCCTCATCCACATGTCATCTTAAATATGTCTGTCTATATCGGTCCTTCAATCCTGAGGATCGTGTTCTCTGAAGATATTTCTTTGTATCCGTCTCCATCCTCCACGGTCTTCTGCTTTATGCGTAGAGTGTATGACCGATGTCTTTGTTGCATGTCCAGCGTATAGGTGCTCGCCCACGCTCCCTCTTTCCAGGCACGTTTCCCAAGATTATGTGCTTTTCAAGGCTTCCTTCTCCACGACGCATAATATGACCAAAGATTTGGAGAATCCTCTGTTGACATTTTGCCGATAACCTGGTATTGATGTTCGGCTCCTTGAGGATGTAGTCGTAGATTGGAAATGCTGTCCAAGGAATGCGAAGCATTCTTCTCCAGCACCACTTCTCGAAAGACTTGATCTTATTCAAATGTGAAGCTCGTAAGGTTCACGTTTCAGCACAATTGGGGAAGACAGAGAGTACCAGTGTCTGTACGAGTCTCACCTTCAGCTTTACAGAAATGTAGCGATCGTTCCAAATATGAGATAACTGGCAATCCTTCTCCTGATTTCTATTTCACAGCTGTTATTGCTAGTTATAATGACACCCAGGTAAAACATTTCAGAAACCATTTCCATTTCGCTGAAAGCACTGAGTTTGTTCAGCTTGCCAGGCCTACAAACTACCAATTTTTTTGTCTTTAGCATGTTGATATGCAAACTCAAACTGATGCTCTCAGTTCTGACCCGGTCTGAAAGCTCTGTCATTTCTGCCTCATCCATGGCAATCAATACAGTGTCATCTGCATATCGGAGATCCGATATATTTTTGCCACCAATAGGAAAATATACAGCCGTGGCGAACGCCCCTTTGTGCCTTGAAGATTTCAGATATCTTGCCATTTATCCTGACAACTGCTGTGTTAAATATAATTGGGAATAATTATTTCCCACACCTTACATGTCACTGACATTTAATTACCCACATTATGTTAACCAACCCATACTTTGCACATTACAAGTCTCAATGCATTTGGTTTTGTTCCCTTTCGCAAACTGTAATCAGATCAGTACTTCAGATATCCAACTATATCCCGACCCTTTACCTTCTTTCTGTGTATTCCCTGGTTCCTTATCAATTTCAGATTTAGTTCTTAGTATTCTTAGTATCTCTCTTGTAAGGATCTTTATTATTATACGCTAATTTCCGTCCTTCGCTAGTATTAGTCACCACCTGTACCAGGACACTACCCTTGATCATTCATGATCCCTGGATTATACTTCGAGGAACCTATTTCACCCCTAATGTGTCAATAAATACCTCAACACTTTCACTAACATTCTCATGACTTGCAAGTAACCAACCCATTATGCTTTCCTTGAATTTTATCGTAATTTAATTTTCCTAGAAAAATCCAGCAGTCTGTCCTTTCTTCACTCTAATTGATAAATAGATTTTCTGACCTGCACCTCTTTCCTAAACTACTTTATTGTCTGTTATATTATAGTGGGCCGTAACAACTCTTGCTTTTCACCATGAAAGGCACATACCTGTTTTTAAACGTCTCGAGAATAGTTTTAAATCTATCTCATAGGTCGTTTACATGTTCATTTACCTTCTTCCACTGATCACGATTGCTTCATAAATACTTCATCGTGCCTCTCTTCTCTACCGTTGGAATGAGAATTGGAAACGGGTCAAAACCCTCCTTTAGTTATGTTGATTTCCAAGCGCTTCGGAATTTGATGGTTTTCCATTGTCTGTGAATAAATGTTGTTGTCAAGCTGTTGGAATTGGGTCTTGACATTAAACCTCTGGGTTGGACCTTACATTTATATCCAGATCCCTGGCCCGCTCTCCTTTGGGTCGTCCTGCCGGTTGAATTACGGCACAATAATGATAACTGCACAACTCAATTTTGACTGGTTGTAGGGAAGTTTCCTGCCATTATAATAAAAAAACCTCAATTTGTAAAATGTCTGGAAGTAGGAAAGGGGGGCTGCCATTTTAATGGAAACTCCCCAAATCGATTGTGACCGCGCAGTAGGCAATGGGGCCTGCAATTATAATGTAAACTTCCCAACTCGATTGTGAATGGCAGTAGGCAAGTGAGCCTGTCGTTATCATCACAAATCCGTAACAAGCACTTTACACTGGAAACAACGTATGGGGACCTCTCCATGCTGTTTCTCGGATAACGCTAAGAGACGTGCTATTTTAAAACAATCTTATTTACTGCATGTACAGTATTTACTTCAATATTCGTATACAATGCAGAATACCGTAGCGAAGCACAGGTACATTTGCTAGTATAACTTTAGTCCATCCTTCTCCCTCTCAGATTCTCTAACCTACGACAACGATTCAAACTTCTAACATTCCACGCTCCGACTCGCCGAATGTCAGTATCCATCTTCCTGATGATCTCCCCCTCCCGTGTAGTCCCCACCCGGAGATCCGAATGGGGGACTAGTTAACCTCCGAAATATTTTACCATGGAGGAAGCCATCATACATAGAGAGCTGCATGTTCTTGGGAGTTAGTTATGGCTGTAGTTTCCCGTTGCTTTCAGCCGTGTAGCAGTATCAACACAGCTAATCCATGTTGAGTATTATTACAAGGCCATATCAGTCAATCATCTAGACTGCCGCCCTTGCCCCTTCCGAAAGGCTGCCCCCCCCCCCTTTCGTTGAACCATTCACTAGTCTGGTCTCTCAACAGATACTCATCCGACAAGGTTACACCCCAGGCTCTGCTATCTGCTTCGTTGGGAAATAGTTACAGTCAGTGGAGCAGAGAACCAGCTCTGTCCAATATAACGTGCTTGCACATCCAGCAGGGCTCCCGATCAACCTGCCGGGTTAGGCCAGTGACACATATTTATATGAATGTGGATTCACTTTGGAAGTTACTAGAAGTATAACTAACGTCAGGGGAGCGGGAGAGTCGGGTGATTGGCCAAGATGGCGGCCAGTATGTGAAGAGCAAGGGTGGAAGAAGGTAGTACACAGAGACAAGTTCCTACCTTCTGTTGCAATTTGTTAAACACCATCATTACTTCTCTGAAATCTGTCTGGAGCAATACTACTGCCTAGGGTGGTACAAAACAAGAGATGTAGCATTTAATAAAGCTAGCACTATTAGGAAATACCATTGTTTAAAGCAGTGTCATTGGGGAAATTTGAAAAAAGCAATTATGGCCAATGGAAAATGGTAAATAAAAATGTAAACCGCCTATGGGATGGGTTTTAAGCAATAGCTGAGGAGTGTGAAAACGAATATGTACCTTTGAAAGTGGCAAGGGCCCAATATATCATAACAGGGAAATAAAGAGATTAAGAAGGATGTGCACATTCGAAAAAAATAGAGTTAGGAATAGTTGCGGGATTAAGGAGAAATTGAAGTAGCTCACTAGGAAATTGAATTTAGCGAAAACATCAGCAAAGTTAACATGATGGCAAATATAATTGACAGCCAAAGGAATTTCAGGAAGCAATGGAAGGATATGTAAAGATACCGTAGTCTAATGCAGAAGCAGGTACCAGGAAGGACATTCCAGGGATCGTTAATGAACAACGGGAACCAATATGCTAAGATTTACACGAGGCAGTTATTCAGTCAGCAATATGTAAGGCTAGTTGAATGTGAAGATACTGTCCTTGTGGAGGAGGCGACTAACATTGGCGAATTACCTATATTTATACATGATAATAATGACATTTACAAGTTGCACAAGTGGAAAGTAGAAAAGTAGAAAGCTCGAAAGGCAGCTGGGACTGGTAAGATTTCTGGGGATATATTAAAGATTGTGATATAGTGCCATATCTGATGTACTTACTTGATTACTGTTTGGGTGAAGGAGCGATACCAAATTAATTGAGAATTGTAAGAGTAGCCCCATTGTACAAGCGAAAGCCGATAATTGCAGGACAGTCAGCTTGACATGTGCTGTTTGTAAGCTCCTTCTTGCTGAATATATTAGACACGTGGGCGAAGTTACTAACTGGCTTGATTGAAGACAGTTCGGGTTTACGAAAGGTTATTGCTGTGAAGTTAAACTTGTAGGATTCCAGCAAGGGATAGCAGATATTTTTGACACTTGGGGTCAAATGGACTGTATCACTACCGACCTATCGAAGGCTTTTGAAAGGGTTGATTATGGGAGATTAATGTTGAAAATAAGGGCTGTTGGTCTAGGCAAAAAAGTTTTTGAATTGATGGCTAAATTTGTATCTAATAGGACTCAGAGAATTAGAGTAGGGGAAGTGTTATCTGATCTTGTAATGATTAAGACGGCGATCCTGCATGCCGTTTATTTTTCTTTTACATATAAATGGTACAAGTAAAGAACTGCAATCACAGATGACGCTACACTGTGTAGAGTAGTAACAGAGTCGCAGGATTGTGGGCGACTGTAGGGGAAATAGACCGGTTCATGAAGTGGATCAGCTACAAGGGTTTGGGTATTTCTCTCTCTTCGTCCGATTACGAGTCTTTTTGTGAGATTATGAGCATGAGGACATTGCACTCACGCCGCAGATGGGCCAATTCCCTCTTTCTTTATAAGTCTCTGACGAATAGAGTGGATTGCTCAACATTACTGGAGCTGATTCCATTACATGTTCCTCGTCGCAATACTAGGTAAAGGTGTATTTTTCATCTGCCTAAAGTGAGAACTGTGGCTCGGGCTAACTCATGGCTTGTGGGGGCACTAACATCAATGAATGAGGTGGGTGAATCAGTGGACCGTTTACACTCACCAGACATGCCCTATTGACCTCATGAATGTAAGGTATGTAAATACGTAAATGTTAATAGATGTAGTTTAATAATTTCAATTATTTCAGGAAATTTAGTTTTATTTATTTATTTATTTATTTATTTATTTATTTATTTATTTATTTATTTATTTATTTATTTATTTATTTATTTATTTATTTATTTATTTATTTACTAGCGAATGTACCCGTGCTTCGCTACGGTATTCTACATTGTATTCGAATATCGACGTAAATAGTGTGCATGCAGTAAATAAGATTGTTTTAAAATTGCATGTCTCTTAGCGTTATCCGAGAAAGAGCATGGGGAGGTCCCCGTACGTTGTCTCCAATGTAAAGTGTTTGTTATGGATTTGTGATATAACGGCAGGCTCACTTGCCTACTGCCATTCACAATCGAGTTGGGAAGTTTACATTATAATTGCAGGCCCCATTGCCTACTACGCGGACAGAATCGATTTGGGGAGTTTTTGTTAAAATGGCAGCCCCCCTTTCCTACTTCCAGACAGATTACAGTTTTTATTATAATGGCAGGCAATTACCCTACCATCACTCGAAATTGAGTTGTGCAGTTATCGTTATAATGCCAGGCCCATTTTCCTACTTCCACCCTGCTTACTGCCAGTCACATCAAGTTGGTGAGTTTCCATCAAAATAGCAGGCCACTATGCCTAATGCCAGTCACATTTTAGATGAGGACATTTCTTTATAATGGCGGGTACCCTTGCCTACTGCCAAACACAATCGGGTAGGGCAGTTTTAAACAAAACTGCATGCTCACTTGCCTTCTGCAAGTCAAATCGAGAAGTGAACTATTCATTACAATTGTAGACCTTCCTTACTAATGACAGTTACACAGGAGTTGGAGAAGGAACCCTTTCATACTGCCAGTCAAAGTCGGTGTGGGGAGTACTGATTACAATAGCAGACCCACCCTTTCTCGATCGCTACAAATCGACATCAGTGAATATATATAGATCGACATACGAAAGTATATGCGTGTTTACAATATTGAAGACCTTCATTTACAGATTAACTGCTACTAAACGTACGTCATATCGACAAAAGATTATACCATAAGACACGCCGGATTTAGTGGCCTAAATGGCTGGTCCTATGATATGTCATCTATTCTTGGGTCAGATTGAGTTAGAAACGTGGAACAGGGTAACGTTTTTGTAAGATTATCTCACATTACATTACATTTCGGATAATTATGTGACAGCTACATACATAGCATTTGGCTCACATATGGCTACTGGGTGGGTCAATTTTCGTGAAGAGTTTGATGATTCTGTATTTCATATAAGTAATCGAAAGTAAAAATTATGCATGTGAAAATTCCAAATTGACTTAACATCGATTAATAGAGAAAAATCAAGCGTAAAAGGGATACAGATACGGCAAAAAGTCATAAGACCAAGGTTGTAGATCATTCCAAATTGAACGGAGATTGTGCAATCTGTTATGTGATAGGAATTTCCGAAAGTCTGCACCATCATTAAAATTGCCTGCATATTTCGATATTCTTCGGGGATAAAAATTGAAAAATGTAATGATCTTGGATGTTTTCCGTTCGTTACAGGCTAAAACGTATAATTTTGTCAAATTTCAATTATCTTCTCTTCTTCTTCTGGCAGATTATGCCGCAATCTGGATTTTGGGCGAGGCGGGTAAAAATTAGGACTTTCAGGAAACTAAACCAAAAATTATGCAGATGGTCATTATTACCCCTTAAACGGAAAGCTGTACGAAAATTTCGCCAAAATCGTCAGTGTAGAGGCACACAGTCGTTACGATTTGATTTATATAGATAAGGAATCTGCTCCATGTAAAACACCTTTTTGGCTATGTCCGCTGGACTTAACCTGCAAAACTGACCATTCATGATATCTCCCTTATTAATCCTCCTGACGAAAAAATGCACAAGGTTTAGAGGTGGAATTCTATCACGTTTGGTCGATTTCTAGTCAGGTTGGTCTTGTTCTGTATATATTCTGGAAGAGTAAAATCACCATTTCGGTTCCCTATAAACCGCCAGTCCATTCCGGAACATGAAATGTTATTTACGTTTAAAACCTACCTTTGGACAGGTGGATGCTAAATATAAATTTTGGTTCGAATGTCTTCAGTAGTTTTCAAGTTGTAAGGAATACGCTTTACACGCACCCGCTCGTGAGTTACGTCCGATGGGACTTGTACAGAAAAACGGTCCGTTAATGATAACTCCCTTATTGAGAAAAGAGGTTTAGAAATTAATTTCTACCAAGGCAGGTAGATTTAAATTAACGTTGGTTGTGTATATTTTGTGGAAGTGCAAAATCACTGTTTCGGTTTCGTATAAACCCCCAGTCAGTTCAGGGATTTAGAAACAATATTTGCCCTAAAACCTATCAAGGACAGGTGTATTCTAAATATGAGTCTTGGTGGAAATACATCCAGTAGTTTGTAGCACTCGCTTACATACGGCGTAATTAAGGAAGAAAATAATACAGTTAAGAAAGTTGAAAGTAATAGAAAATGGATTATAACTGAGGACAGCCGGATAACGACGAATATGTAAATGCCAAGTCAATGTATTGGAAAATCAAATGCCCCTCAATAAATTATGCTAGTGTGAGTTATGGATATAATAAAGCGGTAACAGAGGAGAAATTTAGGTCCAGTGATTCCTAGGTAAACAAATAATAAGAAGATGACTAATGGTGTTATTACTTACTCTATTCTAGGGCGGTTATAACCTCCAACGATATTCCGCCAATATCCCGCAGATAGGCCGATTGACGCCTCTCTTGCCTTCTACCCAAGGAAGAACCACGAATTTAAAAGTGTGATGAGGAAAATGGCAATACGTTACTTCCCTACTGGCATGCAGTCAGAGACGTTGCCATGGTAACCTGTAGGTTCGTTGTCGGTCTGTCGGTCACTCAATGCAGAGCATGATACCAGCGGAAAATTGTAAATTTCTCCGTCATGTGAAGAGTAAGGTAAATTATGAACATAACGAAAGTTGTTTATAATGAAGAGACGTTTCACATACGGTAAACGAAGTTTACAGAAAATCAATAGTATAAGAGAAAATGGAGGAAAACCATTCTGGTTTTCCTATAAACCCCCCGTCTATTCAAAGATCAAAGATTTTAAAATTATATGCATATCGAAACCTTCCCCGGGATGAGTATACTCTAAATATGAAGTTTGGTTGAGATCTATCCAGCCGTTTCGACGTGATGGTGGAAAAACCATTCTGGTTTTCCTAAAAACCCGTGTATTCAAAGATTTTAAAATGATATGCATATAAAAACCTTCCCCGGGATGAGTATACTCTAAATATGAAGTTTGGTTGAGATCTATCCAGCCGTTTCGACGTGATGGTGGAACAGACAAACAGACAGACAAACTGACAAACAGACACGAAACGTAAAAACCACCGATTCGGTCTTGAGTTGACCTAAAACGGATAAATATCTGAAAAATTGGCAAAACAAAAGAAATTACAGACAGCGGACCCCCTACAATTTTATTTATATAGATTTATTTATTTATTTATTTATTTACTTATTTATTTATTTATTTATTTATTTATTTATTTATTTATTTATTTATTTATTTATTTATTTATTTATTTATTTATTTATTTATTTATTTATTTATGTTGAGAATATTTATATATATTCATATGACTCTGGCTGAGCCACCACCAAGTAGCGCCACCTACACACTACGGTTTCTTTGTCCATTCTGACACGTCATGATTGTAATCTCCATGTCTATTGTTTCAGTGCATCCATCCTGTGATTTACGTATGTAATAAATAGTGTCATTTTAATATAAACCGTGCTGATCTTATTACTTTCCGATTTATCGTGCCTTTTCAACAGGTTACGGGTCCAGGATGAGCGTTTAGAAAGTGATTAAATGTGTAGTGATAAAATACACTGGAAAATAGACGCGTGAAACATCGTGTCGCGCACGGTTGGCGAGGTTGAGTTAAACATTTAGCCAAGTGTCTTCTGCGAAGAAATAGCGTGTGAAAATGAACGCTTCAAGTATGGTGCGCATCGAGACGTTATCAAAGGACAACTTTGACACGTGGAAAATTCACATGAAGGCTGTGTTAGTAAAAAATCGTACGTGGGCGTACGTAGCTGGGATAAAGGTTAAACCTGAAACGGTCAGCGAGAATGCGGCCGCTATTACAGAATGGGAATAACGTGACAGTGACGCAATGTCAGATATCATCTTGGCGATTCAACCCTCGGAATTGAAACAGGTTGTGTCACTTCGCGCGAACTGTGGCTAAAACTAGAGTCGATTAACCAATCGAAGGGGCCAGCGCGGAAAGCAACATTATTAAAGCAGTTCGTGCTTCAAAGAATGAGTGAAGATGGGGATGTACGCGATCATTTGCGGAGATTTTTCGACGCCGTGGACAAGCTCAATGGTATGGACGTAGCAATCAACGATGATTTGTTATCCATATTACTTCTGTATAGCTTGCCAGCCAGTTTCGAATACTTTCGGTGCGCGATCGAATCTCGCGACGAACTTCCAAAGCCCGAAGTATTACGCATAAAAATTGTCGAAGAAAGTGACGCGAGGAGCAGTGATCAGAACAACATGATGCAAAACTGTATGACTGCTGAACGAAAATACAAGAACAAGAATTATAGAAAGCCCACAAGCAAAGTCGATAAAAGCGAAAAAAGGAGTATCCACATCTCTTCGTTGTTATCGTTGTAAAAAGACAGGTCATAAGGCGAAGGAGTGCAAATCGAGTAAAAATCATCATGACAATTCTCACAAGGCCGAAGGAAGTACCTCGCTATATATTACATCAGAACTGAACTCGTGCAAGTTCGTGACGGACCGCGACGCCTCGACAGCGGCTGTACATCGCACATGTGTAAAAATCTGGACTATTTTTCACAAGTAGAATCAAATGTATCTGACGATTTAAAGTTAGCGAACAGTTCTACAACTAAAATAAGTGCAAAAGGTGTTGTGACAATGTCAATGAACATTGATGGTTGAGATAAAAGTTTCGACCTATGCGATACATTGTACGTACCCGATCTGCGTACTAATCTACTCTCAGTCGGGAAGATCGTAGACAGGGGTCACCGCGTAGTGTTTGACAAGACATCCGCTCGAGTTACAGATGCGAACGATAGTTCCTTATACATTGCACATAGAAAAGACGGACTTTATTACGTTAAAGGGTCGTACACCGAAGAACAGGGAAAAATTGCCCGAGAAGATGCCCGCAAAGCGTCTATTATGGACTGGCACATTCGATTGGGACATCTAAACATAACGGATCTACGTCAGGCAGTGAAGAATAAAAGGATAGATGGAATCGAAGTCATCAACACTGAAGAGGATTTTGAATGTGAGATCTGTCTCCAAGGAAAGATGACACGTACCCCTTTTCCGAAGAAGTCCCATAGGAGAATGGAACCAGGGGAATTGATTCATTCCGATATTTGCGGCCCTATGAGGGTTTCCTCGAATGGAAATGCACGATACTTCGTCACATTCGTCGACGATGCGACTGGATGGTGCGAAGTGAAGTTTCTTCGTCAGAAAAATGAAGTCGTTAATGAGTTTCAGGACTTCAGAAAACGTCTGGAAACACAGAAAAACGCGAAGATAAAGATTTTGCAGTCTGATAATGGTACGGAATACGTAAATTCCCAATTCGACGCATTGTTGAAAAGCTGCGGGATCCTACGAGGCCTGACGATTCCGCGTAACCCGGAAGAAAAGGGAGTAGCGGAAAGGAAAAACCGTGCCCTCGTCGAGATGGCCAGATGTTTATTAAAGCAGTCCGGACTTCCTCCTTCGATCTGGGCAGAGGCTGTTTCAACGGCGAATTACATTAGGAACAGATGTTCTACAAGTAAACTGGGTGGACGAACTCCTTACGAAGCCTGGACTGGAAAGGTTCCAAATGTTAGTAAATTCGAAAAATTTGGATGTGAAACCTACTGCCTAAATCGATCGCCGAACATAGGAAAATTCGACCCTCAAGGAAGAAAGGGCATATTCCTCGGATATGCAGAGCAATCCAAAGGTTTCAGAATTTGGATACCACAGGAACGAAAAGTGGAAATCTCACGTGATGTCAAGTTTCTGAAAGGAGACAGAAAAGAGCAAAAATACGATCTTGATATTTTCCCAAGTCAGCGCCCAAATGTAGAGCACTTTGATGAAGATCATCCCAGGATGGAGCCAGAGCGGGTTGATCCTTTCATCAATGTAAACATCACTCCTAGAGACACAGAACGTACAGAAAGCACCAAAGATCCGGATGGTTCTGAAGAAGAATTTATTGGTTTTGAAAATGAACCAGAACGAGAAATACGACAATCTCGACATGCTCCAGGAAGGCCAAAAATTATCCGTTCGGGAACACGAGGCAGACGTCGTACGCTTTACCAGGAACACGATGGAGGACAAATTGATTTGGTATGTCTGGCTGAGGATCCAATTCAGATGGCATTTTCAGGTCCAGAGAAAAATGAGTGGATGCTGGCCATGGCAGATGAATTTGTCTCTATTCTAAGAAACAAGACCTGGGATCTTGTAGACCGCCCAGAAAATAGGACGACGATTGGAAGTCGTGTAGTCCTTAGGAATAAGTACGGAGCAAATGGTGAGATCACAAGAAGGAAGGCTAGAGTCGTGGCCAGGGGGCTTTCCCAGAGGCCAGGTATAGATTATACTGAAATATTCGCACCAGTAGCACGACTCAGCTCAATACGAATGGCTATTGCACTCGCTGCTCATCACGGAATATATGTCCGACAATTCGACGTAGCAACTGCATACTTAAATGGAATTGTTGAAGAGGAAATCTTTATGGAAGTACCAAAGTACACCAGAGAAATACTCAAATTCATCATACAGGAAAGTAATGCAACATCCGAGATCATAGCTGAAACCAAGGGACTACTGAAGGATAAGCACTGGAAGTGTTTAGAGTGTCTGGGTGTCAGAGGACCGAAACGTTGAAGCTGGTTCAGCCTTCGAGAGGGGGTGTTGAGAATATGTATATACATTCATATGACTCTGGCTGAGCCACCATCAAGTAGCGCCACCTACACACTACGGTTTCTTTGTCCATTCTGACAATCATAATTGTAATCTCCATGTCTATTGTTTCACTGCATGCATCCTGTGATTTACGTATGTAATAAATAGTAATAGTAGTAATAATAATAATAATAATAATAATAATAATAATAATAATAATAAATAGTAATAGTAATAAATAAAAACCGTGCTGAAATTATTACTTTCCGATTCATCGTGCCTTTTCAACAATTTATTTATTTATTTATTTATTTATATATTTATTTAAGGGGTATTTGTTGTATTTTATGTCTTATTGAATAATCTTTAATTAGGAAAATAACCTGTTGATGATAAATAAATCTAAGTCTAATGTTGTGAGATGGTGGTAAATAGGATGGAAAGATAAGAGAAAGTCCTGTCAGCTGTAATTCGTGTGTTGATGATATGATGGTACCTCACGGAGAACACTGTAAGTATCTAGGTGTGAATGATCTTCACTGGGGTAATCATATTAAAGAGGTTGTTAGGAAAGGTTACAGATCTCTTCGCATGATTATAAGAGTACTTAGTGGTCGTAGTAAGGATGTAAAGGAGAGGGCAGTTAGAGTATGGCTCCACACCGGGACTACTTGATGCGAGAACTGGAAAACATCCGAGAGAAAGCAGCACGATTTGTTCTAGGTGGTTGGCGACAAAGGAGTCTTTTTCTTCTTATTCTTCTTCTGTATGCCTTGCCCAGTCTCTCGGACGTTGGCGATCGGTATGGGGACAGTGTTCTTTCATCTTCAGCAACGCAGTGGAGTTGTACGACGGTTCGTATTCCAGCCCAGTCTTGAATGTTCTTGAGACATGACGTTATTTTTCTGCCTACTCTTCGCTGTCCTTCGATTTTGCCTTTTAAAATGAGGTGTAATACTGCACAGCCTCTGTTCCACCACGTAACACATGCCACAAGTACGCAACTTTTCTGCATTTGATGTTAATCTGTAGTTCTCTTTAGAGTTTGCTCTCTGTAATATTTGTTCGTTAGAGACGTGCTCTATCTAGGAGACTCTTAGCATTCGTCTATGAAACGACATTTCTAGAGCTCCCAGCCTTTTTATGGTGGTTATTTTTAAAGTCCAAGCTTCAACTCCATAAACCAAAATTGACCAAACATAACATTTAACCATGCGCTGTTTCAAATTTAAGTTTATGGCGTCATCACACAGTAAAGCCTTCATTTTCTTGAATGCTGATCTTGTCATTTCTGTACGGGTTTTCATTTCGAGATCTGGGTCTAAATCATCTGAGATCCAACAACTGAGGTACCGGTATTCAAATTTATCAACTTGTTGAGCTTTCAGCTTCGAGCTTTTCCTCGACTGAAAACCATTAATTTAGTTTTCTTAGGGTGGCGAGCACCAACCAAGAGTAAGTTCTACTTCCGTAGTAAAGTACTCTTGAAGTCAGCATTCGGCGACTTCCATACGAGAGTAAATTACTTCCGAAGTATTTTAGTCCTTTCAGATACTCCTGGACTAAATGACTACAAGAGTAAAATGTTGAAGAGCACCATCTTGTAGTATATTACTAAAGAAGTAAATAACGTACGAATATAGGTTAGCATTTACTCTCACGTCGTGCATGGAGTAAGCTAAGTTTAGACTTGTTGACTAATGATAATATCGTGCCTTTATGAGAGGAAAGACGTTTCAAACGAGTTTATGGATTACTTAGATTATATTGACGATCTCAACGCAGTAAACGATGGGAAATGTAATAGTGCGTAGGCCTACAGTGCGCGAAAGGCGAGAGCCGTGTAATGTGAACACAGCGAGTTTCAGGAACGTTTTTGGTCTTAGGAAGGAATCCTTTACTTTCCTTCTAAATCTACTTGGAGATCACTTACAGCTGAATTATTGTCTTAATTTTGTTGTATCTCTCAAATTACAGTTGCTATGTGCCTTACGAGTGTTTCGTACCGGAACATTTCAGTACAGTTGCCGGTGATCTAATTAACGTTTACCGCACAACTGCTAGCCGTATCTTTCATCGCGTGGTTAAAGCACTAGTTGAGGCTAAGATGATGATGATCGTTCGGAAAATAAAAGGATATTCTTCACGTCGGCAGGTTTCCACACATCCTGGGTTCAATTGACTGTGACTGCGCGCATATTTCCATTTATTGCTCTCTCGGTGACAACGGTGAACTTTTAAAAAATCGGAAGAGTTTTTTTTTCAATTTGCTTAACGTTGCACCGGCACAGATAGGTCTTATGGCAACGATAGGTCAGGAAAGGCCTAGGGATTGGGAAGCGGCCGTGGCCTTAAGGTAGGGCCTACAGACCCAGCATTTGCCTGGTGTGAAAATGGGAAAATTTCGCTGTGGATGTAGGCCATCTGTATGAAGAAACCGCCATCAGTTTTAATTTTTCCCGCGTGTCCATGACTTTCTGCTTTGCTTCCGTCTTCGATTTTAAGTCCTTCTACAGAATCTTAACTTGCTTTTCACTGCGTTTTCCGTCACTCGAAGCATTGAATTCTTTCGTCACGACTTTCCATGAATTTCTTTTCTTATCCAGCATCTTTATGTTGTGTTTCTTACACCTTATATCCTTTGCGTAGATCGTCATTATCTCTATTAACTAGCATTTATCTTTTTTGCTTACGTTTTTTCCCCGTTTCCTATCGCACATAACCTCATCTATTTAGATTTCTTTAAAGAAGATACACGAACACAGCACTACTCCGCGAGTAACGAACGCTACTTCTGTAGTAGTAACTAAAAGAGTAAATTGTACTTCAACTCTCCGACGTTACTTCCGGAGTAAATAACTCCCGTAGTAATTTACTCCTGTAGTATGGACTTCTTTAGTAAACACTACTTCCGTAGTAATTTACTCCAAGATGGTGCACGCCACCCTTAGTGTTGATATTGAAGCCAATTTCTTCTCCAACTGTGTTAAGCTTGTCTAAGTGCAGTTGTACGCTTTCAATACTACTGGCAAGAAATTGTGCCATCTGGATATCTGAGTGTGCATATTAGTTCTCAGTTGGCCTTAATTCCCAATTCTGTATCTGTTACAGCTTTAAATGCAACTCTCGAGTAGATATTGAATAATAACAGGGACAAAACAGAGCCTTGTCGAACCCCTCGCCTAATTTCCATATAGTCTGATGTATCACCATCGATCTTCACCACACCTCGTTGATTCCAGTGCAGGTTTTCCATTACTCTTATATCCAATACCAAAAATACTGCCTCCTCAGTTTTAGCCTAGTCCCTATCAACCACGTTATCGCTGACAATCTATTGACATTAAGGTGATATTATACGCGGAGAGAAATTGTGAATTTTCACGTGAGTTTTGATACGCTCCACAGGAAATACACGACGTCGGTCTACAGATACATAACTTTCGGCAGAACCATCACTGCGAAGGTATTTTAACATCATGCCTTTTACAAAAGTTTGATTGACGAAAGAACTGCAAGATCCGGTGTCCAAAAGAGCGTACATCACGAGTGAAACAAAAAGAATCTTGGCGCAGGGTGAAGATGAAGGAAGTACGCAAATTTCACGGTGAGCCATTACGTTAGTACGAGGCTAGTATCCCCTGGCTGGAATGAACCGCGAACATATGTGGCGGTAAACGTCTATCAAGCCACATTGACTACACTTCCCAAACGATTTTGGCTTGCAATTACGAGAAACATACTGGTCGTTACCACAATTCCCACATTTAATAGTAATCGACACCCTACGGTGACCTGTCTTAACTCAAAAGGGCATTGGTGTGACGATCTGGGTGATGATGTGATTTTAAAATAATGGCCAAAAGGCTTATTAGGATCTCAAACACGGGCAGGCGACTTGGCGAAGGAAACGGTTTTCGGCACAGTATTGCAAGCAGTATCAGGGAAAGAACATTTAGCAGGAGAAGGGGGAACATGATACAGGTTGTTAAGGTGCAGTGTTGATTCAAATTCACGATCAAGATTAATGATATCATAGACGCAGTTTACATCAGAATTCTTTATAAGTAATTTGTATCGAAGGGCTAGATTTCGATAGAAGTGTCAAATATTTCATATTCGTGGACATTAAAGTCGAGCCGATTGAACAGGGTTAAAGTAACCGTAACATATTCATCAATGGGCTCTTTCTGATCTTGCGGCCTTCTGAGTATTTATTGTTTGAGAATGAAATCCATACCGGACAAACCAAACCTAATCTTGAGTTCATTTGCAAAATCAGCCCAACGTCGAATTTTATATTTGCATAGACGGAACGATTTGCCGGCACAACCTTCTAACATTTCAGGAACGACGGGAACAAACAGGTCTAAAGACATTCAGGCACATGCCGCAATATCTTCTACTCTCTCTAAAAATTCAATGACTGCAGGCCTTTTTCTTTTACCGAAAAAGTTCAAGTTCTATATACGGACGATTTCCAGAGCAGGACTAACAAGGAGTGACCTATCCGTAATAGAATGGGGAATCTGGCCTATTAAATTCACACTGAGATCCGGCACAAGTTCATTACCACCATTTCTAGTCCCTACATCAACATTGGAATGACTAACGTGAGATACAAAGGAGAAGTTATCATGTGTTACGTCGTTACCCTTTTTTGATTCATTACGGGAGGGTTATCTGCCGTCATTTCGTTATCTCCGCATGCATTTCTATTAGTTAATAATCCATGATTTAATGATAGAGTAGACAACCTAAAGGAGAATAGAGCAATAATCAGAATCAAGAATGAAATCACCAAGATTTCGCCCGAAATGAAATTAATAAAACATACAGGAAAGTCGATATCGATCGTAGAATGATTAGGATGTCAAATAATGCATACAATGAGAATGTGAAATCAAAATATGGGATTTAAACAAGTTCAGCTCTGTTCCACCAAAATGATGTTCTGATGTAACATTTCGATCAAACCACGCTCTGCCACTATTTGAACTCAATCCCCCCACATATAGATAGCAAAGTGACGCATAGGGACGATAAAAGTAGATAGTGTTCGAAACTGAGAGGAGACCGTCAGTAGCTGAACTTGGTTTCCGGCACCAATAGACCAAGTATAGGAAGCAACACTAAAATCGATACACATACATTAAAACGGGAATAATCTTACATAAAAGGGAGTTTATTCAAATGAAAAGGAAACACACAATAAAAGTTGCCTTATCCTCATAACAGAGAATACAGGAATACAAAGGGGTACCTTATTTACGTATAACTTACAGGTACATCAGAATGTACGATTGAGCCATGTCAGGCTCTCTCTCTCTCTCTCTCTCTCTCTCTCTCTCTTAGGCATTTGACTCTGTTAATCATGAGTTGTTTCTTGCAAAGTTGAAGTCAATTGGTTCCTCGCAGAGTGCTCTATCTTGGTTTGAATCATATCTATCAAGTAGATCACAAAGAGTCACATTTGTTGACGGACGATCCTCTATCTGGGAATCAGTAAACTGTGGCGTACCACAAGGATCAGTCCTCGGTCCTTTATGCTTTTCTATTTATATTAATGACATTTCTGAAGTCTTTAAAAGTACTACTTTTCATATGAACGCTGATGACTTACAAGCTTACTTCCACTTCAGTCCCACTAACGCACATTCTTGTATAATGCATTTCAACCATGATATCTCTCGATTGATCGAATGGAGCGCAAATCATAACCTCCAATTAAATGTGGCTAAGACCCAGCTTATTTGCATAGGTTACTCAAAACTCCTGAAAACTGTTGACCTCAAATCCCTCCCACCAATAAAAATTCTAGATTCAGATATCCATTATAGTGACACCGTTAACAATCTAGGACTCATTTTCGACAGAACCCTATCCTGGTCTGATCATACGTCAAATGTGATCAGAAAAGTTGTGTCATCCATGCATATTTTGAAACGTAACGTGTCATGTACACCACCTTTTATGCGGAAACTACTTGTTCAAAGTCTTATATTCCCCATAATTGACTATGGATCAGTCGTATACAACGACTTATCCGAAACTTTGAACATACAACTACAGAGGGTGCAAAACGCATGTGTTCGTTACGTGACAAATGCCAGGCGTGATGAACACATAACACCCTATTACATTCAGCTGCAATGGTTGAAACTCCATGAACGACGGGAAATTTCAGTAGCCGTTGCTACGCACAAAATTCTCAAACTGAAGACCCCACCCTACCTATATAATGCATTTAAATCTATGGAGTCAGTACACAACAGAGATAATAGGTTTACAAAAACTACCCTTCAAATTCCCCTTCATCGTACCACTAAATTTAACAAATCTTTTGTTTGCACTGCATCCCGTATCTTCAATGTCTTTAACCTTCACCGTTTCGCAAATGACAGGAACTGCACCCAACTAAAGCAGTCCTTAACATCTATCTTCCTGGAGGAGTACGCAAGGGGCTGAGATCAGGTATTCTTGTGTCCAATAATAAGAAATATGTATATTTCTAAGAAAATTGTTTCTGTTTTTTATATTCCTGAGATTCTTGTAGCCTAAAATATTAAAAAATCGAATGATATACTTTATTACTTCTTATATGATTTATGTTTTAACTTTATTGGAATTGGTATCTGTATTTTAATTGTAAGTTTAATTTTAAGTTTAATGTTTAATTTGATATTTTATTATTATAAAATGTAGTTAGTATATTCATAAACTTGTATTGTGTTATAAGTAGACGCTACATAAAGGGGCTTTTCAGCCTCAGTGGCATGTATATCATCATTATCAATAAATTCAATTCAATTCAATTCTCTTCCTATTTTTTTGTTTTAAAATATTATCAGAATGAAACATGAATGCAACCGAATTAGGAAGTCGCCTCTCTCATAGCTATTACAACAGGATATTAAAGTATTCCCCTTTTATATTTGGAGTTAATGAAGTGACCTAGAATCAAAAAGTGGTTTCCTCCTTTTTACCACATTACCTCTCCGTTTATGTGCGACAACAATTCCCAAAGAGAAAATCTACTCTCCTTCAGGCACAAAGAAAACATTATCAAATAAGAAGTAAGGCGAGGCAAGGAAGTGTGCATAGAATATATCCAGGGAAAAAATAACAAATGTGAAATTTCCATGGTTACCTTCAAAATACACAAATTAAGTTAATACATGGCAGAGCCAAAAGTAAAACGAGAGAATGGCTGGAGAAGCCAGAAACAAGAGTGAAATAACAAAAGATACTTTGAATTGGACATCCAAAAAGCAATGTAGATCCAGATATCAAACTCATTCAGACGAACACACTTAGAGACCAACACACAGGAACGTAGGGCGGAGGAACAAGCCGGTAAAGCATGTCGTTATAGTACAAAACAAGTATAATTAAAACAATCAATATGCTCGTGAATCCGGTCTGGTAAGACAAACACAGAACCAGACCAATAGGGAAAACGTGCAGCACACCAGCAACAACTCTCGTTATCAGTACACATCCATAGCACATACCAAGAGTGGGCGAGCGAGAAAACACCAAAGGGTGTCGGAATGGAGCAAAATATAGAATGTCCATGCAGGTCTCCACACATGTATACATACACACGAACCAATCAAACTCAGCAGAAAACATAACGGGATGTACACTACCCTTGGTTTCCGAACAGAACATTGGCAAACTTACGATAATATAAGGTCAATGAGAAACAAGTCTGCAATAGAATTAAAGTAGAAGAAATACTTAACCCCAGAAAACACGCAAAAGCAACCATGACAAGCCTTAGGAATACCAAAAACTAGGAAAATAATAAGTAAAGGAAAAAATTACTTAATGAGTATTAAGAACAAGAAGTCTCTCGAAAGAACCGAGAGTTTCGAAGTACCGTTTTAAAACGGTTAAAGTCTCTTTTATAGGATGGAAAAGCCATGTGAGAAAACTTACTCGCCATTTTCTGTTTCAAAACTGAACAAGAATAAACGAGAGGGCAGATAAAAAGCATAAGACTAGGCATAAATAAAGACGAATCTGAGAGCGAGAGTCGCCATATGTTTACATAGAGATGAGTCGCATGTCAAAGAAGGGAAGTAGTATAATGAGTAGTAAGGTGTGGTTGAGGCCACGGCCGGTTCCTTCCCACTCCTAGCCCATTGCTGTCCCATCGTCGACAGTAAAAACACAGCCATTGGACACTGATTCAGAAAATACAGTTATGAAGCACGTTCTGCCTTCTTCTGTTAACTCCGTACATAAGAAATTCCTTCCAAGTATGTATTTATGAATGAAGTTCTATTTTTCTGTTTGTTTGAAATTATTATTGAAAACTGTGGCCGTAAGCTTAGATCGGAAAATACATTTGAGAAACAAGTTCCATTACTGTAAATATTGTTAACATATAGGAATGATTGTATTAATAGTCATTCATCATTCCACATGTCTGTCTTAATGTTAATCTTGCCCCACCCCCTCCCAAAAATTACCCTCTTGTAGTCTAGAGCGATAATTTTAGCAGGATAATACGTTCTTTAGAGATAATCGACAAGCATGTGTGATGATCACTCAGACTACTTCTAGCAACTAGTGTGTGATTGGTGAGCACGAGCAGGTAGAAATATTTTAAAAGATGCTGGGTTATTTTTGGCACATTTAGAAAAAGCATTACCTTGATGTAAATACCACATTACACACAGGAGCACGTTTGGTAGCACCACATTTTAACACTTTATGGTACTTCCTTTTTTATCAGTGGTTACGTGATATAAAACCAGAATGTTTTATACGTTTTAAAAATATTTTTAAGAATTTTAGCAGATAAAAATATTTTTTCATGTGTTTAACACATAAAAAGCCGCTCCTTAGTTGTACCATCGCTACCCTAACGATTAGCGGTGTTCGCCGTTGATGACCGCTTTACTGGAGCTCGTACATTGGCAACTAGAGATTCTATAACCTTTTTAGCCATTATCGGACATATTTAGATTACTGTGGAGAAATGTAGTAATCTGGAATATTTAATTTCATTTACCATTGATCTTGCCGTGTGGCATTTGTTTACTTACGTTTTCCTTTAATGTTCTCAGTTTTCCTAGGAACGCATACTTGCCCATTCCAATAATTCCAATAATAAATTGTCTTTGTATTATGGTTCTTCGCGCCGTTATTCGTCTACTCGTGCCACCATCCCATCACTCCACCCACTTTCTTAGGAACACCAAGACCATGACTTACCCATGATGGATTGGCCTCAGACTCGAGTTCGCTGAGACATTCTGTATTCTTTCTCTTCATTTGCTTGTATAATCTTCTTAACTTTTTAGTTCTCTGTCTGTCCTCGGATTGTATGGTTATACGGAGGCACCCTTCTCCCCAAATCACATGACGAGATGACGCGCGGCTGCTGGGAGAGTAGTCGCACCCGGCCGGCCTCCATAGAGCGGACGCCCTCTGCAGTATCCAGCACTACCTCGGCATGCGAGCGTGAGTCCTGACATTGCTGCAACCGACTTGTGTAAGGCTCCTCATTTTCATCCGACCTCCCTTGGTCAACTCTTGTTCCTTTCCGACCTCGACGGTATTAAAGCACTCGAGGGCTAGGCAGTCTTTTATGTTCACGCCCTTCGTGGCCCTTTTCTTCCTTTGTCCGATTCCTTCATTTTCGAATTGTCGGATCCCTTCCATTATTTTCTCTCTGATTAATGTTATATATAGCATGGTTGCCTGCTTATACTTCCTCTTAAAACAATAATCACCACCACCACTGTCCTTCAACTCTAGTGCTTGGTTTTCCCACAATGGAAATTATAGAGTGCACTCGTGCTGTACAGGGACACAGCTCCTAGCCGGACAAAATTCACAATCAAATGCTTAAACGTTTGAGTGACTAATGTCTCAAGGATATCCTCACCTTTGTCAACAGAATATGGAGTGTTTCCCTGTCAGTGGCGTGAGGGCATTGTTATACCAGTTCCCAAGCCAGGTAAGGATCCAAAACTTTTGGATAATTATAGGCAAATATGACTTACAAATGGCCCCTGTGAGCTCTTTTAAAGGATGGTGAACTGCCGTCTTGTGTGAGTCATGGAAGAGATAGATCTGTTGACTAATTACCAGTGACGTTTTCGGTCTTCTCGGTCTGCCACCGGTCATTTCGTCAGACTGGAGGTCTTTCATGAGAAGGAACACCTACTGCCGGATTCTTTTCATTATGGACACTCGTGTTTAGGCGTTAATTACAAATGAACCGACAGGCTTATTTCAAAAGTAGCTATACCGATATTTTCCTAGTTTACATCTGCATTAGGGACTGCCTGGTTGAGGCGGTAAAGGCGTGGTCGGTTCGCCCGGAAGGACGTGGGTTCGAATCCCCGTCTGGAAGTCGTAAAATTTAAGAAACGAGATTTCCACTTCCGGAGGTGCACATGGCCCTGCGGTTCACTCAGCCTTCACCGAAAATGAGTACCAGGTTAATTCCTGGGGGCAAAGGCGGCTGCACGTAGAGCTAACCACTCTACCCCATCACGTGCCGAGGTTAACAATGGTGGAAGCCTTTACCTTCCACTCCTCCAAGGGCCTTCATGGCCTGTACGGAGGTGACTTTGCTTTCCTTTACCTCTGCGTTAGAGCGTATAAGACAAATTGTTTTTGGCTTCTTCTCTAGGAAATATATATGAATGGAAACTACTCATCAGGTGGTAATGAAATTTTTATATGTTATGGCCACATGTGTTCGTAGTGTAATACTCAAGTTTCAATATTTTTCAATCACCACCGAACGAGTTATTATCATTTTCCTAAACGGAGTTTTCCTAAGCCCAGTATAAACGTACAACAGGAAACTTGGGCTTGCTTTGAAGCATTCAGTCGTCGTTATCAGACACCACAACCACTGTAACCGTACACTGTGGTACTGAATGTATGAAGAAGTTTTCTGTGCTCTGGATCGTAGGTGAAGGGTTGCTGCGTACACTCGACCAATGGAATGCCGGTTACTTCGATTTGTCCGCATGTTATGACTGTGTTCTTCATGTGAGGTACATCACTTGAAGATGCCTCCGATGTCAGAGTTATTAGAGGGCGAATCTGGAATGGTTTTGAGCGGTACTTGTTTCCTTCAAAGTGAGGGGGAAAATTAGGGGACACAGGTTCAGATTGTCATTGATTATATCGTCAGTGAAGAGAGCTGGAGCCGTTTCAAAAGAAAATGGTAGAAAGGTATTATGCAGGTCAGGAATGAAGCCGGGGCGTTACTTTGGCCACTATTCGGAGAAATATACGTGATTGTTATATTTACCCGCGACCCCACAGATGTGAGAAAAGCGGTTGGGAGAAGAAGATACGCATAAGGCATACCACACAATCAAAAGCCTCCGACTGAACTATTGGAATATATGGCGTATTTTACTAATAGATCAATTTCTACGCTTTTGCAACAATGGAAACAGTGTAAAAAAATATACGCTAAGAAAATCGAAGACCACCACTGGGAGGAAGATGGACTGTTTCCAACAGGTCGTAATCAACATGAATGAGAGCAGTTCTGATTCATCGGAACATAGTGATTTTTCAGACAGAATTAAACAATAAAGTAAATAGAAATGCAAATAGCCCTTCTAACACTGTGGCATTTCTAAATTAGGAAGAGAACCATTTGAACGCCCAAAGTCCGTATGAGAAAAGGTGACGGGAAGTGGAATTCGTACGAGGAAATAAAATCGAAGATTGAAAGTAAACAAAAATTTGTGTTCGTTGCGCGCTGTGTTTACTACTAAGCGCCGCAACAACGTACGTGATTTCTCCACCCCTTCTGCTGTTAATCGCACCGTCCAGCGCTCGCACGATTTCCCATCAATATTACTCTTCATTACAGAGGTTATAGTTTCTGGTAGCCACGACTAAGTGATTCAAAACAAGCCCAAGTCTCCTGTTGTACGTTTATACTGGGCTGAGAAAACGTTGCTATAGAAAATCGATCAGAACATTCCTTGAGGGTGCTGAAGAAAATGTAACTTCTGTATTACACTGCGAATACAAGTGACTATAACGTATGAAAGTGTCATTACTGTCAGACAAGTAGCATTGCATGCATATATTTTTATGTGAGCGGTTCCTAAGAAGAAGACAAAAAATACAACTGTAGTCGCCATGTTTTGACCTGGAAAGAGCTTACCACACTACCTGATGATATTGGGTTATACGAACACTAGTGGGTTTTCTAGTCCGAGTAGGGATTTTTTTCTCAGTATTACCACGGATCTGTACTGAGTGGCACACTGACGTCAATCGCCATGAACGGCATAGTTGCCGCTGCTGGGCCCGCAGTATGTAGACAATTTAGCTCTCTACACTTCAGTTCCGGAAAGATGGTTTCTGCTGTGAGACAGCTAGAGAAAGCCATTAACAGAGTCCAGAGATGGGCCCTGCAACATGCTATTCGATTTTCAGCGGCTTGTGCATCCTGAATCAGAGCTCACCTTGTGCTTTACCGCGCGATGCTGCTATCATTTAACTCGGCTACGGTCTTTTCTTATATTCACTATGGTTCTGCCTAAAGCTTTTATAGACAGTGTTCACCAAAGTGAAGTAAGGCAGGCCCAGCCTGTTGCACCGTTACGAATAAGATACCTCACACGTACGCTACCAACATTCCTTAAATGCCGCAGTAATCAAGCTATCAATGCATGTTTAGGACCCAATACCACAAGACGTACCAAAACCGGCCAAAGGCCACACACCGGTTGCGATTCGAGCTGTTACCTTGGGTCGTGAGTTAGATGTGGCTGTCGGTGGTTGTCTTGAATGGACCCGTGGTGAGGTACTCTGTGGTTAGTTTCGCGACCGGATATAGGGCTAGACCTACTCCGTGGACGCAATGTGAGCACGGATGCCTCTGGACATCGGAGGTATTTTCAGGACTTCCTTCACCAGTATCGGGGCACGCGATATTCTTCAGGGATGGTTTTAGATCAAAGAAAATGTGAGTTGCTCTTTCACCTTCGATAGTATTAGTATGGAGATCTCGCTTCCTAGTATAAGTAGCGTGCATACTGTAGAGCTCTCTACCATCTTAGCAGCTTGGGTGACAGAGGTGACCATATTCTCGTGTGTATCGTCTGGTTCTCTGCAGTCTATTGGCTCTTTCCTTCCGCAACACCCACTGATGCAACAGAATCATCACCTTCTAGCCATTGTGTGTGATGCTGGCACCAGAACGACTTTGGCGTGGCTCTCAAACCACGTTGGGATTGAGGGATGAAGCTGCCAAAGTAGTGCCACATTTACCACGTCTTCTTCTTAAATATTCGGTCCAGTTCTCCAGTCGGCTCTATTCATAGCTTTGCTGTTCATCTCTTCATAGCTTTTTGCATCCTACATCACTCTGCACGTATTGTAGGTGCGGTCTTCCTCGACACCTCTTGCGTTGAACCATTCCCTCCAATACCGTTTTCCAGAAATATGTCCTATCACTCTAGTCCTCCTCTTCTTTATACTTTTCCCTAAGGTATAATTTCCCTTCACCCTCTTAAATACTTCAGCATTCGTTATTTTTTCTGTCCAGCTGATCTCAATTGCTTTGTGAATGTACTAGGTACGGATATTTCCCCTCAACTACGTCGAGACGTCTTGGCATCCTGGAAATTGGAGTCCCACTGCAGGTGGAGCGGTAGAATAACACCCACGGTATCCCCTGTCTGACGTAAGAGGCGACTAAAAGGGGCCCAAGAGCTCTGAACTTTGCAGCACGGTTCTTAGCTGAGTTCTGGCGTTGCTTCCACTTACTTCTGCGAGGCTCCTCACTTTCAGTTACCCTATCTGACATCCCTTGGTCAACTCTTGTTCTTTTCTGTTCCCGACTCTATTAGGTTTTCCGAGGGCTAGGGATTCTTTCATTTTACGCCCTTTGTACTCCTTGTCGGTCTTTGGCCGACACAATCATTTCTCGAAGTGTCGGATTATTTCCACTTTCCCTCTGATTAGTGTTGTATAGAGAATGGTTGCCTATTTGTACTGCCTCTTAAAACAATAATCACAACCATCACCTCCTCTACCATTTGCTTATTTCTCCGTTGCCGCTGTTGAGTCTGACAGACCCATGACGTTATTAATTCTTGCTTTGAAGATGTTGGCAACGGTGGACATGGCTCATCTAACATTATTGTTAGTAACAGTTTGCTAGTGACTTTACACTCCAGCTTTGTTTTAATCGTTTAGGGCTCAGGTGAGTAAAACACGTGTTTGCTAGTCCTAGGGTAGGAATACTGGCGTTTTGTGTATCTCCACCGCAGTACGAACACAAATCATGGCCCATAAACTCGGTCAATACAGGAAGCGTGCATGAAACGGAACACGTCCACGTATTTTTGTGATGCCAAGGGTTCCTTTCTTATGAAATCAGATGAAGATTCTGAAGCTGATCCCGATTTTTTAAAATGCACTTAACGTGAAACACAGAGAGGAGATATTGCAGCAGAAAGTAGTGCTATATTATTTCTAGTGAAGGACAGGGTAATGGAGAGGAAGGAAGAGATGCCCAGGCGTTGAGTTAGTACTAGATCACATAATATTGTCTCGCATATTTCTGGCGTAAAAGGAATTTTAAAAAAGTGAATTCCTCGTACGTCTTAGGAAACATGCCAAGTTCATTTGTAGAGAACGCCTATAGTAAAAATTCTGACAGCGATTCATTCTTTAGATTCCCATCAGTGATATTATGTTTTCTGATATCCTTGTGACTGAAAAGTCATAAAATCATAAATAAATACAAAATAGCTTAAGTCTAGGCAACATGGAACTTCAAGAAACGTTACGTTACAATGGACATTTGGTTTACGAGCTTCAAGTTAGGAAACACGTTGTTGACCGGCTACATACTGACTGTAAGAAGGGACAAAGAAATAAATCACACCCGAATTCAGCAACAATACATGGCGACAATATTTTAGTAGCACTTCTTGATTCCTAAAAGACTGCACAATAATCAGTTATATGCCGAAGGAGGGAACCATGCACCACGATGCTAAATCTGACGAGAGCACAGACAGACCAAATGCGTACTTTATGTGACGTAGTGTGACATTTTCCTCAGATCGACGTTGATAATAACCGTCTTTGCTTCACGGAGAACGGAATATGCATCTGTAATTATCTTCGGAATACGACGGGAAAAGGACATTTCAATATGGTAATTTATTTAAATGAACGAATTAATTATAAAACTTAAGAAAATGGAGCAATATTGTAACATGATTTATAAGGTAATAACGAGAAAGTGGGACACGACAGACGCGGCCCATCACTCACTCTCTTGCCTTGGACGTGGAAGGAAGCAATCGTATAAGCTGAGCATTTATTAATATTACTATCGCCTTAGGTTCGTCACCGATATTCACGACAGACGCGACCGGCATTCTGTCGTACGGTCGGAGTTATGGAATTTAATACTAATCTGAACTGCTTGCTGTTAATTTCAAGATTGGAATTACAGTTTCTCGCTCGTATAAATGATCTTATTAAATGTAATTTATGCTTGCTTGGCCTAGAAGCCCCAGAGGCTCTGAACTTTGGAGCGTGGGTTCGCGACCACGGGGCCCTTACCTGAGTCCTGGCATTGCTTCCACTTACTTGTGCCAGGCTCCTCACTTTCATCTATCCTATCCGACCTCCCTTGGTCAACTCTTGTTCTTTTCAGACCCCGACGGTATTACTTATGGAGGGCTAGGGAGTCTTTCATTTTCATGCCCTTCACGGCCCTTATCTTCCTTTGGCCGATACCTTCATTTTTCGAAGTGTCGGACCCCTTCCATGTTTGCTCTCTGATTAGTGTTATACAGAGTATGGTTGCCCAGTTGTGTTTCCGCTTAAAACAATAATCACCACCACCACCACTACTCCACAGGCAATATGGCGCACTCGTGAGAGCTCCACTATCTTCGGCTGTGCCTGCACACAGTGTGACCGGACGTTTCTGACCAGTGGTTGGAAGCAGCCAGTCACAATCTTATTATTCAAGAAAGGTGATCCACATGGCATCACCAACTGGCGATACATTGCCATCATGCGGACCATTTATAAGCTACACTCAGGTGGGTTAGCCAAGATAATAACCACCTGGATGATAGACAACAATGTTTTAGCGCCAGCGCAGAAAGGGTTTCTGACACATTACAGATTTTTTGAGCATAACTTCACACTCAAAACAAAATTTGATAAGGCAAGTTGTGAAAAAGGCCAGCTCCTAGCAGCTTGGCTGAATTTTTCTAATGTCTTCGGCTACGTGCCGCATGACGCGATCTTTGCGGCCCTTGAAAGAATTGGAGCTGGCACTAAACAAAAGAAGGTTAGGAAATATATATATATGGGTTCTTCCACCCATATACAGACTGAAAATCGGGTTAAGACAACATTTACATCGAATGTGGAGTAAGGCACGGCTGTCCTATGAATGGACTTCTCTTTAACCCTGTTATTGACCCCGTAGTTAGAACTATTCAGAGCGGGAATACAGACCATCAGATTCTCGCCTATGCTGATGACATCGTACTCGATAAAGCTACAAAACAACATTAATGTCATCAATACTATGTCAAAGAAGATCAAAGTCTTACAGCTTCGAAGTTCTCCAAGCTACATCTGTCTGGTGAGACACCTGTAGGAACGAGAAACTCCATTTTTAAAATTTACAATGAAGTTCTAAAGGCTTTGAAAGTTGGAGAGTTTGAGAAGTTCCTTGGGAAGCCTCCTGGATTCCGCATCTCATCCGACGCGAAAAAAACTGGCTGACCTCATCTTCATGGCACAGAAAATCTTACGTTCCAAGTTAGAGTTATAATATAATGGCCGAGGTTAAGAAGACCCGATAACTGTCCCAGGAGGCCTCTAACGACTATTTATATGGTCCTACAAAGGCAAGTTGTCTTGGGTTACCGAATGATACAGACCATCACCTGATCGATAATGCCTTCAAGATCCTGAATTCAACTTACATCTGTACTGCAGAGCTTGCTCTTGAGGACCTGAAGACCTTAGTCCAGAAGAGACTTGGAAGACCTGTCCTTCATGAAGACGTATCGGCCTTCCTGAATGGCCATAACGAGGGCGAGTTCAGATGGAACTCTAATCCATTTCAATCTGTCTGGGCTCAAGCTTGCAAGGCCTCGAGAAGAAACCAGATTATATGGAAAATGGAGGACTTTGTACAATCGGTTACCATCTATGAAAATATCATGTGCAGCAATGATCGTCATAAGGCGCTAAAGCCACTCAGAATAAACCTTCAGTCTAAGCACCTTAATAGATTGATCAGCCTGCCCAATCAAGGTAAAGTAATGGAATGCGTAGCCGCAGACACAGCTAGCTACCACTTCCCGCGAACCGGTCTGTTTACCATATTTGCAGACTGGAGATTTATCCACCGAGCTAGGCTGAATTTACTACCGCTCAATGGGAGTCGCCGTTCTGCATCTGATGGCAACAAGAAGTGTAGTAGGTGCGGCTGCGAGAATGAGACTCTGCCTCATATAGCTAATCATTTCATGAGATACTCTGCATTTTGTCTGCGGAGACACAATGTTGTGGTCTCCAGGGTCAGAAGGTCAGCTGCTGCAAGATACAGTATCTTCAGCGACAACCAGGTCGTGCATGACGAGCTACACCCAGACCTGGTTATTGTCAAGGATGGTAAAGCCTTAGTGCTGGATATTTCAGTTCCATTTGAGAACAGGAAATCCGCTTCCGAAGATGCCAGACAGGCCAAAAGAGAGAAGTACGCGACCTTGGCGACGGCTCTTCGCACACGTTTTATATCGGTGGAGGTAAATGCCGTTTTAGCTGGGTCATTGGGATCTTGGGACTCAGCTAATGACAAAGTGCTAGGTTCCATCTGTAGCAAGAACTACTTAACTTGTGTGTTGGACACAATTAGCTTCATGCGCGACATTTATGTGTAGCACATCACTGGTGTCCGACGAAGATGATCAAGTGCCCTGGCTGGGGTTTTTCCAGTCTCTCAAGGTAAATACCGGGGTAGTGAGGTCATATAAGGCCGTGGCTATGACAGTGAAGTAGAAATAGACTGCTTACCCGATTATGCGGACTACAGAAATGTAGTGAGTTACGTGGTGTTTATGTGTGTAGTGTAGTGTCCACGAATATCTAAAGACAATTCGGGGCGTTTTATGCCAGTTTTCTGATGTGAAGTGTAGGGTTTTTAATATTACATTTTTAATTTGCCTTAAACATTACTTATGTTACAGTGCGCGACATCCAAGATGTGTATTTTCTTTAGTGTGTGTTACATCACGGTGAATTAATATGTGAGGGACTAGGACAACGTCAAGATGGACTTAATATGTCGCAGTAGCGAGGACACTTGTTCTTGCCGCCATCAGTAGCCTGATGATATGTAAATCTAACAATCAGCAAGATAATAAACATTCTCTCGAAAAGGAACTATTGAGAAACCATTTGCAGAAGAGAGCTGACAGCAAACACATTGCTTCAACAACTAGGAAGCGAGCTAGAAGAAGAACGCGAAAAGGAGAAAGTGGTAAGCACTTGCTACCTTTGTACGGACAGTAAGTCTCAGCTCTCATGCGTTAAGTGCAAGAAGTTCATATGTCTGCAAAGTCATTTGTAGAGAGCGCCTACAGTAACACTTCTGACATCGTTTCACTCTTTACTTTGTTCTCACTGATAGTTACTGTTTTCTGATGTCCTTAGGAGTGAGAAGTGTGAGAGACTAAATTGCAGACGCAGTGTGACAATAAATTTGTAGCAGAGCCGTCTACATTTTACAAGCCGGAGTCATGTAAGTTTGGCAACGTCCAGCGGAGGCGGAGGTGAAAGCGCGGGAGCTATCTGTGTATGTTGATGTGTAGTGAACTTCGTGTTGTGTTTATTTGTATTCTTCATGGATATGTTCGAGTATATGTAACAAAGTAGGTGACTGAGTGACATACTGCCCCCTTTATGCCGGGCTCAGCTCGCCGGAGAGCGAGGGTCTCAGTGGTGGACCGTTCGCTATCGGCTGTGCAGAAAATTTTAAAGGCAGGGATAGATGAAGGACTAGCGACAAATGAAAGGAGACTAAAATAGGTTTACACATTTATTAAACTAACACTCTTTTAAAGAAAACAATTAAATTCACAAAATCTGGGTTTTGATTCTTGAAAACATCTTCTCCTCGTGCTTTCATTCGTGAGGGATCTCGCTCAAATAAATTTTCAATGATTGTTCTTTTCTGCAATAATAAATATATAAATCATTAACTTACTGAAAAATTGATTGAAAAACATAATAATATCTGATATCCTTCTCCTATGATGATAATCCAATTATTAAAATTAAAATCTTCCCTCCTGGGTTTCACTTATTTTCCAAGAAAATGATTATTTTCTCCTCCTTATTTAAATTATTGAAAATTATTTAATTCATTAATTTATGATTAGCAAGTCTTCCCTAGACTTTTCTTTCAACAATTACTTCGTTTTTATAATTATTGATTGAATAAACTTCTTCTAATAAATTTTACTTGAACTTATATCATCCTAACTTTTGCTCAATTTTATGCAGAAAGTGACTGTACAATATCTAACAATTAAATCTCGTGACATCAGTCCACGGACGTTGCCTTCTCTTATTCACTTTGACTTAGTAAATTAGGCCCTAATCAACCTTAAATTACGATAAAATCTTCTAAAGATTCAAAATTGATCCAATTACGGACACGCGAAATAATACAAGTCGGTCAAAACTTTGACGCACATAATGAAAATTACCATCACAAAATCGTACATGAAATATTCAAAAAAAACACAGACTAGGATCAAATCTCACATCACACATTCACACAGGGGTACACGGCATTATTATAACATTATTTACACGAACACTAACCCATTATTATTAATTTTAGGATTTTACTGCGAATTAGGGAAATCATTCTCTAGATGACACTATCACACACATCCCAGGTATCAATTCAGAATGTGATAGAATTAAGGTTATCACTTATACAAAGAAATTAACTATACAACGATGTTCAAGGAGTATTTTAAACAGAAATCATCCTAATTTAGCGAGTAGAATAACTATAACACAGGTCAAAATAATAGAATACGCGCTTACGGTACATGAGTTGCGGCATTTATTTTTATTCATCATAATGTCGTGGCTCTCAATTATTCTGCACTGAAGCTCGAAGAAATCATGTCCAGTGACACATCTCTTCCCAAAATTGACTCTAATGGGTGCATAAATTACTCAAATTATAATGCCCATCTGCAAGTCATACTCAAATTCATAGCGCAGAAATATACCTATAATTCGTCGATACTCCGTCCGGAGAATTTGCCATGTCCCAGGCTTACTTTACATAAAGTGAGCACACGATAATACTTTCCAAAAATAACTAACATTAAGCTCATGACCTTATTAAATCATTTTAGCCCGTAATTAGCTTTAATTATTTTTACTCATTATTATTATTATATTCCTGACCGTGCATAATCTCATTCGC
The DNA here is from genome assembly GCF_040414725.1 of Anabrus simplex. Lineage (NCBI taxonomy): Eukaryota > Metazoa > Arthropoda > Insecta > Orthoptera > Tettigoniidae > Anabrus > Anabrus simplex. The sequence continues at coordinate 129,183,230 of NC_090279.1, read as the reverse complement.
AAAGTTGTCGTGTGAAGTTATTCGGATGACTCTAAATAAATTCGAACCCACAAACATGTCGTACAATCGTAGAATGAAATTCTACACGAAGAAAAACACTAGAACACTGTCCTAATTTGTTTCAAATAACTTTCAAATAATTTCAAAACTAATCAAAATTAACGCGGGGTTCATTTAATTTTTATCTCTCCTGTCTTCTAAATTCTTAGGACAGTTAAGGTCTCTCTCGATGACTCACACTCATTTCTAACTAATAGAGCAAACACACACTCATTCCAAGGTTCTAACTACCTCTCACCAAAGAAAGAAGAATGAAAAATCAAACTACTGCAAAACTAATAGAAATCTAAATGAATAAGTAAGGCTACGCTTACAAATATTTACAAAGATAGAAAGCAATTGAATTCTTAAAGAATACTCATGTGACTGGTGTGAACTGTATTGTGGCTGATGACCTAGCACGTGGTCACATCACCTTCCATCGAACGAAGTCTCGCCCATGTCCGATGCCTTACATGTTTAGTGACTCATGGAGGCGTTGACGATGTACAGGAACTTGCAGTATTCTTCGTGGAGCTGGATAACCATCTTGCAGTAAACTCGAACTCAGGACCTTTCTTCTTCCAAGTTCTTGTAGAAAGCTGAAACTAACAAAAAGTCTTAGAAATAGCCCAGGATTCACTCTCGATGCTTTATAATTTGGCTGAAGACACTTATCTTAGGACAACCCTAAATAAATCGTAGTGAATTCTTCGAGTGTCTGAATTGCTGTTTATACATTCCTCGATGCCTTCTCCAATGTAAAGTCTTCCGATGAGGCAAACGACGTCCAGTCTCTTCGGTTGCTGGAGTCAGAGTAATGCTCAAATTCAGCGTTCAGAAGTATAAAGCCCTCTACCAAATTTTCCTCTGGAATTACCATTAATTTCCTATATCAAGACATAGGTGTGTCTCTTAATTACATCTAATTGGTGGATTTGTTGAATTCCTGTGAAGATTGTCATTTGTATTGGCTGCTCCAGTTTTACGTCACTTGACTTTCCATTTATTGATCGATTGAGATCAGACTGCTCGCCGGGTCACGTGGTACGCACACATGTGTCTGAAGGCCACATAACAGGAATTCCACCCTGCTCCCTCGTTCTCTCTGTAGGTCGGGAAAAACCGGTTCGCGAAGTGACTAGCTCGCGCTGGCACGAAATACAGAATCTCACCCTCTTGTCGATTAAAATAATGTCCCAACACGCTGATGAAATAAATCATTTTCTTTCTTAATAAATTATGACCACTTTTGAAGGGGACATATTTCTCCCTTGGTTAAATAATGATTTGATCTGAAGATGGAATCATTATTACAGGAAATCTCCAATTAACATGTTCCCTGAAAATTTATGTGGTAATCATGTGTCACTTCTATTTAGGGTTCTGTTCCAGCACGAAGCCTCGCGTTGTCTGCCTCGAGTGCAGCACCAAGCCGTCGAAGTTGATCCATTACCTTCTCTTGCAATTCACGGCATTCCTCACAGATCTCATCTTGTAAATTTACTTGGGTCGAAACATGGTGGTAGGTTGGATCTTCATCTGTATCTGGCGGTGTTTCTTCTTCTATTATGAGATTGATATGACGACCATCTACAGGTTTAGAAGAATAATAACTCTTTAAATTCTGGGCGTTATGAATACCTTCATAATTTTTATCTAGACTCTGGATTCTGTAAGCGTTATTCCCATAAACTTTTATAATTTTATAAGGACCTATAAAAAGTGGTGCAAATTTGGCGTAATATTTGCTGGTTGTTTCTGACGTAGCTGGCTTTTTCAAAAGAACATATTCATTGAGTTTGAGAGGTCGGCAAAACTTTTTATCCTTCACTCTGCGTTGTCTCCGCTCAGCTTGTTCGCGTAATGAAGTGGCGGCTTTCCGAATGTTTTCTTCCAGCGTAGGCTTCAGATTACCGGGGCATTGGACAATATCGTCCCAAGGTCGATGCGGTTGTCGGTCGAAGTGAAGAGTAACAGGAATCTGTGACGTAGCTTCGTGTACTGTATTGTTCAAACATTCCATCATAATGGGTAAAACATCGATCCAAAGCCAGTGTGCATTTCCACAAATATTCTGCAGAATTTAGATAATTCTTGCATCACTCTCTCTGCTGGGTTACTAGATGGATGTCGGATCGAGTTTAATATGTGTTTAATCCCAAGTTGTTCCATGGCTTCACGAAATTCAGCAGATGTGAACTGCGATCCGTGGTCAGTGAGAAGTGCTTTAGGCTTGCCCATATGCGGAATTAAATTACGGGTGATTCGTCTAATGACAGATTTTGAGTTGGCCTTTTGAATTGGATATAAAGTCACATATTTTGAGAATACGTCAATGGTGACGACAACATGCCGGTTACCTCTCTTTGATGTAGGAACGGGACCGAACAAATCCATTGCGTACAGCTGTTTAGGCTCGGAAGGTATGATTGGAATAGGATTATGTTGCAATAAATGTGAGCTTGGCTTTACCCTCTGGCATGTGTCACAGGTTCGAACTATGTTCCTCACTATTGATCTTTGTTTGTCCCATATAAATTTTTCTTGGATGGTAGCCAATGTTTTATCGATACCGCCATGTCCGGTAATTCGATGTGCATGCCAAATTAAAGGTTCAAATAATTTCGAAGGTACAACAATCCTCAATTTCGATTTTTCCGGATCCACAAATTTAAATAGAATGTTATCTAAATACTGGTATCGGGATGCTCTTCTTCTTATTCTACGGTATCCAGGATCTCTAGGTTTAATTTTACCCTCTAGGAAATCAATGATAGGTCTTAAGTCACTGTCTCTTTTTTGAGCTTGCCGTATATATCTGAGTTTTCTTAAGAACTCATGATCCTCGGGAACTAGTTCAAGTTGGTTGACTTCCAGTACTTCCTCATTAGGATTACGGCTCAGACAGTCGGCCAGTAAATTACTCTTCCCAGAACAATGTTCCAATTGAATGTTGAATTGTTGCACAAACATTGTCCATCGAAATACTCGTTCTGATGCCATAGTAGCCTTTAGCATGAAGGTTAAAGCTTTATGATCTGTTCTAATAATGATCGGAAATCCGTAGATGATTTTCTGCCAATATTTCAATGCAAATACTATGGATAACATTTCTATTTCGGTTACTGAATAATGCTTTTCATGATTTCGTAATTTCCGACTAACGAAGGCTAGGTAAGTTTTATTTTCCGGCTTCTCTCCGTCTTCCTGGAATAACACAGCCCCAATTCCAATTCCAGATGCATCCCTTTGTATTATAAAGGGTTTTCCAAAATCAGGATATCCTAGCTTAATGTAATTCAACAGCATCTCTTTGGTCTTGGTAAATGCCAGGTCACACTCTTCGTTCCATTTCCACCTGTTACCTTTTTTTAATAGATCTTGAAGTGGAGCTACCGTTTGTGTGTAGTTGGGACAATGGCTCGCAAAGAAGTTCGCCATGCCTAGGAACTGCCGTACTTGTTTGACACTTATCGGCCTCGGAAATTTGCTAATAGCTTCAATTTTTATAGGGTTCGGCCTTATACCTTTTCCATCAATAATATGGCCTAAAAATAATATTTCAGACTGGCAGAAGCGTGATTTCTTTAGGTTTATGTGGAACCCAAATTTTGAAAGATTGCTCAACAGTTTTTCTAGCTTAACCAGATGTTCTTCGAATGTTTCACTCGCCATAAGCAGATCATCAACATATTTAGTAATAAAACTCTTGACTTCATCTGTAAGGCATCTATCTAAGGCACGGATAAGAGCAGCCGAGGCGTTAGAAATGCCAAAGGGCAATTTTCTAAAAACGTATGTTTGCTGGTCAAACATAAATCCAGTCAATAATCTTGACTTTTCTTCCAAAAGAATGTGGTAATACGAGGAGGTAAAATCCACTGATGTGAACAAGTTCATGCTACGGAATTTTCTAAGGACATCCTTAATTGCTGGCGCCTGGTCTCTTTCTGGTATCAGTTTGGAGTTAATATTTCGCGCATCTAAACATATTCTCAGAGATCCATCTGGTTTATGTACCACCACTAGAGCACTTATGAATGGTGTACTGGATTTCATGATAATCCCGTCTCTCTCCATTTCTGCAATAATTTTCCCTACGCGAGAATGAAATTTCTCAGGGATCGGATAAGGCTTCTTTTTAAACGGAGTCCAATCTGTGACTACTAAAGAATATTTAAAGTCAGGGATCTGGCCTGGTTTATCATCAAACACTGATTTATACTTTAACAATAACTCTCGGAGTCGGCCTCTCTCTTCTTCCGTTCCTATAGCTTGGTTAACCTTAGAGTTTATGAGGTCATACGGGTGTGTTGCATCGTCGCCCTCTTCTATGATATTATCCAGAGCCTGATTTACCTCTTCTGTGGCCTCCTGGTCTTCGGATTCCCACGGTGTCGAGGCGTTATTAATGAGAAACACACTCTGATCATTGATATCGGCTGGATTAACTATAGCCGTTTCCAATGTCTCATCCAATCGAAAAAGAATCTGGTTGGAATTTAAGTCAATATTGGCATGGTAAGATGTCAAAAAGTCAACTCCTAGAATGATGTTAAATTTTATGTTTGACATAGCCAAGAATACGTTCTGAAATTTTGTATTTCCAATTTCAACATCCAACAGTGTCTGTAGTTTGCATGCCACAGTCTTATCCGGGATAATTCCTTTTATTTTAATGTGAGATACTGGTATAATCGGGATATCATGTCTGTCCTTTAAATCATTTAGGAAAGAAGTTGAAATGACACTAATTGTAGATCCAGTATCCACTAAACATTTTACTTTTACGCCACATATTCTAGCCGAAATTATAGGTAGTGTTTTTAGGTAGTTCGTGTTCGACTCTAGATTTTCTTCGAGTAGGTCATCTGATCTTGTCATCCAGGAATCAATTTGAACAATAATCCACTCTTGCGTTTCATTATTACTATAAGGGTTAGCGTCGAGACTATCTCCTACTAATTCAGGGTTTTTTTTTTTTGATGGCACCTTGATTGTACCCATCGTCTTCCGAATGTTCCTTATCTTCCCTTTGTTTTGCTCTTTGGTACTCCAAACTCTCCGCTCCCACAATATCAGGGTTGACGTCCTGCTCATGTATAGCCCGATGCCATTTCTTACGTTCTTGACTGGACTGCTGGAGTTCACGCAAATACTTCTCTCTCTCTTCCTCTCTCCAGTTTCTTTTCCGTCTCTCAGGTCTTCTATTCTCTGGTTCTCTTCTCCATCTGTCCCTATTGTTTTCATATGGTCTTCTTCGGACATTACGTCTGGAATAATTCCATTCTTCATCATCTCGGCGTCCTGGTCTCGGAGATCGGTCTCTGGGTTGTCTTCCTTCGATATTTCTACCCCAATTTCTCCCTTGGTTAGCAATGTTCCTTTCTTCAGATCTGGTAACATTGGTTTGGAAAACTTGCTGTTCTTGGCCGGAATTTCGCCTCTGTGGTTCTCTAGATGTCATGTCGAGCTGTCGCAATATGGCTTCAGCTTGAATTGCGGTTTGTACATTTGAGGCAATCATAATTCGTTGCGTTTCTGCTGGAAGTTGCCTGGTAATAACCTTTATTAATTCAGCTTCCGATGGCGGTGTGTCTAGCTCTCGTAGCTTACGTAGCTGACTGGAGAAAAAGTCTGAAAATCGTGTTGGCGTGGATAAGGCATACCTCTTAGCGTACAACTCTGTCTTGAGATTATGTTGAATGTCCGTGTTCCAATATTTTTCTAGGAAAGCCCTCTTAAATCCTTCGAAATTGTCGAATGAATATCGGAACGCTGTGAACCATGTCAATACAGAATTCTCCAAATATCTTTCCGTTACTCGCAGTTGGCGCTCTTCTGGTATTTTGTTGTCCCGAAAATATTCTTGTAATTCATTAATAAAACTCCTGGGAGTTACCCCTTTTACGTTATTAATTTTTTTTGGATGGTCTTCCTGCATTCGAATTATATTTACTATCTGCGTTTGACCTGACGTATTAAGTTGACTTACTCCTCCGCTATTATATCCTTGAGCTGGATTGGTGACATTTACGTTGTTATGGGCATTCATTTGGTCGTCCTGCTTCGGAGTTGAAGATAAGATTTCTCCGGATACCTTCTTCTCTAAATTACTTTGCCTCTCTAACAATGTATTGGTTACAATATTATGACTTTCGCCTTGCAATTTAAGCAATTGTAATTCTTTAGTGAGTTCCTGAATTCCATTCTGTAGTTCTTGTTTATAAGATTCCGAACTAACTTTGACCTCTCCTATTTCTTTATCTATTGAGGTTTTCATAGTTTGCAAACTCTGTTGTGTCTCCTCAATCGTTTCGTAAAAATATTCAAGTCGCTCTGAGTTGGTGACTTGAGCTACTTTTATTTCGGCAATAACGCCCTTTTCTACCTGTTTCACAGTTTCGAAAATTTGCGTGAATTTCCTAGACCATGCTGTTTTGGTTGCTGTTAAGTCCTGTGCATTCTCATCGATTTTCTCCTCAATCGCTTGAAATTTATCTTGCACCTCGTCCTTATACTTGCCTAATCCTTGCAGTATCCCAGTTTGTACTTTAGCTAGCCTTTCACTAAATTCATTAGACATAGCTGACATGGCATTGTCTATTCCGACCTGGATTTCTCCCTTTAAATTTGAAAAATTTTGTTTCACAGATACCAATTCACTTTGAACTGAAGCTAACTTCCCGTTAAATAATTTAACGTCCATGTGTAACTTTTCGATATTTTCCTCTGTCTTGCTTTGAATTTCCTCAATAGTGTCTTTGAGTTCCCGTTTTAACCGGTTCCGATTTTCGGTAAGTTCATCCTTAAGTTCCCGTTTTATTAACTCACTATTCTCGCTAAGTTTTTGTTCTAAACTTACACTATTTTCGCTAAGTTTTTGTTCTAGATTTACACTATTTTCGCTAAGTTTTTGTTCTAAAATTTCACTAAGTTTTTTCTCTAAATTTTCACTAAGTTTCTGTTCTAATGATTCGTTATTTTCACTGAGTTTCTGCTCTAGTTTAGTTTGATTCTCATTCATTTCCCGTTTTAAATTATTTTGTAAGTCTGTCACTACTCCGTCTAGGAGTCTACGTAAATCCTCCATTGTTACAGTACTCATTTTCCTTTTGAAATAAACGGCAATTCAGACATGGGAGGACTAAGTTCGATGGCCACATACCAGAATCCAATTCATCAGTCACAAGTGGATTGATGTCACAGCCTTCAGAGAAGATTAACGTCGCAAAATACAATCCTACAGCCTAAGTCCAAATTATGCGAAAAATAGCCGCTACAAAAATTTTGACAACTATCGTCCAGATTTTGTTTATAATTAAACAACAAGGCCCTTCCTAAACTTAACCTGAGTGTAGTTCGCCACAAAATTTTGGGCTAATGAATGTTTCAAAAATAACCTGGAAAATTTTATTTGTCGCCGCATCTTGTTTTTGTCCAAATTCTGGACTACAAGATCGAGTCCTTTTATTGGTACAGCCAATAAATCGGGCCTAACCACGTTGGCCGCCAAATCTATACCTGCCCCCTTTATGCCGGGCTCAGCTCGCCGGAGAGCGAGGGTCTCAAAGGTGGATCGTTCGCTATCGGCTGTGCAGAAAATTTTAAAGGCAGGGATAGATGAAGGACTAGCGACAAATGAAAGGAGACTAAAATAGGTTTACACATTTATTAAACTAACACTCTTTTAAAGAAAACAATTAAATTCACAAAATCTGGGTTTTGATTCTTGAAAACATCTTCTCCTCGTGCTTTCATTCGTGAGGGATCTCGCTCAAATAAATTTTCAATGATTGTTCTTTTCTGCAATAATAAATATAGAAATCATTAACTTACTGAAAAATTGATTGAAAAACAAAATAATATCTGATATCCTTCTCCTATGATGATAATCCAATTATTAAAATTAAAATCTTCCCTCCTGGGTTTCACTTATTTTCCAAGAAAATGATTATTTTCTCCTCCTTATTTAAATTATTGAAAATTATTTAATTCATTAATTTATGATTAGCAAGTCTTCCCTAGACTTTTCTTTCAACAATTACTTCGTTTTTATAATTATTGATTGAATAAACTTCTTCTAATAAATTTTACTTGAACTTATATCATCCTAACTTTTGCTCAATTTTATGCAGAAAGTGACTGTACAATATCTAACAATTAAATCTCGTGACATCAGTCCACGGACGTTGCCTTCTCTTATTCACTTTGACTTAGTAAATTAGGCCCTAATCAACCTTAAATTACGATAAAATCTTCTAAAGATTCAAAATTGATCCAATTACGGACACGCGAAATAATACAAGTCGGTCAAAACTTTGACGCACATAATGAAAATTACCATCACAAAATCGTACATGAAATATTCAAAAAAACACAGACTAGGATCAAATCTCACATCACACATTCACACAGGGGTACACGGCATTATTATAACATTATTTACACGAACACTAACCCATTATTATTAATTTTAGGATTTTACTGCGAATTAGGGAAATCATTCTCTAGATGACACTATCACACACATCCCAGGTATCAATTCAGAATGTGATAGAATTAAGGTTATCACTTATACAAAGAAATTAACTATACAACGATGTTCAAGGAGTATTTTAAACAGAAATCATCCTAATTTAGCGAGTAGAATAACTATAACACAGGTCAAAATAATAGAATACGCGCTTACGGTACATGAGTTGCGGCATTTATTTTTATTCATCATAATGTCGTGGCTCTCAATTATTCTGCACTGAAGCTCGAAGAAATCATGTCCAGTGACACATCTCTTCCCAAAATTGACTCTAATGGGTGCATAAATTACTCAAATTATAATGCCCATCTGCAAGTCATACTCAAATTCATAGCGCAGAAATATACCTATAATTCGTCGATACTCCGTCCGGAGAATTTGCCATGTCCCAGGCTTACTTTACATAAAGTGAGCACACGATAATACTTTCCAAAAATAACTAACATTAAGCTCATGACCTTATTAAATCATTTTAGCCCGTAATTAGCTTTAATTATTTTTACTCATTATTATTATTATTATATTCCTGACCGTGCATAATCTCATTCGCAAAGTTGTCGTGTGAAGTTATTCGGATGACTCTAAATAAATTCGAACCCACAAACATGTCGTACAATCGTAGAATGAAATTCTACACGAAGAAAAACACTAGAACACTGTCCTAATTTGTTTCAAATAACTTTCAAATAATTTCAAAACTAATCAAAATTAACGCGGGGTTCATTTAATTTTTATCTCTCCTGTCTTCTAAATTCTTAGGACAGTTAAGGTCTCTCTCGATGACTCACACTCATTTCTAACTAATAGAGCAAACACACACTCATTCCAAGGTTCTAACTACCTCTCACCAAAGAAAGAAGAATGAAAAATCAAACTACTGCAAAACTAATAGAAATCTAAATGAATAAGTAAGGCTACGCTTACAAATATTTACAAAGATAGAAAGCAATTGAATTCTTAAAGAATACTCATGTGACTGGTGTGAACTGTATTGTGGCTGATGACCTAGCACGTGGTCACATCACCTTCCATCGAACGAAGTCTCGCCCATGTCCGATGCCTTACATGTTTAGTGACTCATGGAGGCGTTGACGATGTACAGGAACTTGCAGTATTCTTCGTGGAGCTGGATAACCATCTTGCAGTAAACTCGAACTCAGGACATTTCTTCTTCCAAGTTCTTGTAGAAAGCTGAAACTAACAAAAAGTCTTAGAAATAGCCCAGGATTCACTCTCGATGCTTTATAATTTGGCTGAAGACACTTATCTTAGGACAACCCTAAATAAATCGTAGTGAATTTTTCGAGTGTCTGAATTGCTGTTTATACATTCCTCGATGCCTTCTCCAATGTAAAGTCTTCCGATGAGGCAAACGACGTCCAGTCTCTTCGGTTGCTGCAGTCAGAGTAATGCTCAAATTCAGCGTTCAGAAGTATAAAACCCTCTACCAAATTTTCCTCTGGAATTACCATTAATTTCCTATATCAAGACATAGGTGTGTCTCTTAATTACATCTAATTGGTGGATTTGTTGAATTCCTGTGAAGATTGTCATTTTTATTGGCTGCTCCAGTTTTACGCCACTTGACTTTCCATTTATTGATCGATTGAGATCAGACTGCTCGCCGGGTCACGTGGTACGCACACATGTGTCTGAAGGCCACATAACAGGAATTCCACCCTGCTCCCTCGTTCTCTCTGTAGGTCGGGAAAAACCGGTTCGCGAAGTGACTAGCTCGCGCTGGCACGAAATACAGAATCTCACCCTCTTGTCGATTAAAATAATGTCCCAACACGCTGATGAAATAAATCATTTTCTTTCTTAATAAATTATGACCACTTTTGAAGGGGACAATACGTAGAACCTATTATCGAAATACGTGAAGGCATGCCCGAATTTGGGTTATTAATAATACGTTTCGTGTATTTGCAGTTGCCCAGAAAATGTTGTGTTCCTATGTGTCGTAGCAACTATGACATCAAAAAGGATGGTTATGTTACCTCATTTAGGTTTCATTCCGATGAGGAATTAAAACAAAAATGGATTCGTCAAGTTAAGCGGGATAATTGGGAACCTGGGAAGTATTCAGTCGTGTGTATAAAACATTTCACAGATGATAGTTTTTCAAAAGGGGAAAAGTTTTGTGATAGTAAAGGCAATATAACTGTACAACCACCTAAACCTAATGAACTTCTTCCTAATGCATGTCCAAATATTTTCTCAAATTTGCCCAAATATTTGTCATCAAAGAGTGTAAAAAGAAAAGATCCTGAAGACAGGAGACTGCAAATTAAGAGTAGGGAAAACAAAAGGAAAACAGATTTGGAGGAATTAAAGCTTCAAGATGACTTAATAGCTGACTTTAATCATTTAAGATCCCTTCTTCATACCAAAATTGACATGTCAGTATGGCAGATCAGTATCTGTAATGCATTTCTTTGCATATACAGATTAAATCTGGATGATTTGCCAAATGTAAGTAATTTACTAAAAATTCACCAGGATATGCATGTGACTGTATATGTTAATAGTTATCAGGTGTCAGTCAAAGAAATTAAATGTTTAGCTGATGGTAAAATGTCCAAGTGGTCTCATCTAAATGAATATTTTTTAAATTATACAGGAGCCGCTGCTAGTAGCGTTAGTGTTGAATGTGTACAAAGTAATGTACTTAAAATGCTTGACGAGCTCATAGAGTTTTGTGAGGTTAGCAGTGAAAGCACAGACTTCTCATCTAACCTTGTTTTCTTAAGTGAACAATTCGAACTTTGTACTAAAAGGAAAAAGAGTTACTCAAAAAGTGCATTGATTCTTGCCTTTATGTTGAACTGTCAGTCTCATGCTGTTTACCTTGTTGGTGTCTGAAGACTACAAGGAAGACTACCTGGATTGTGGAAATCACAAAGAAGTTCTCTTCTCTCTATCCAGAGCTGTTTTAGGGAGAGATGAAAATCAACAGTTCTGGTTTCAACAGGGTAACTGTGGGCATGACAATAATAGTCTAATAGACTGTTTATTGTCTACATTTTGCAACGTCATGTTGAATAATTATAGAAAGCAGATTAAGAACAAGAGTTATACCAGCAGTGATGATAAAATCAATAAACGAAGGAAGCTGTCAACACTCCATAAATATTGAGCTTGTGAGTACTGTTCTTTAAAGGGTTTTGTTTTTATGCATGTAAAATGTGTATTTCTAACTTTACTGAGTGCATTTCTTGATGTGTGTGTTTCTTAGTGTCATTTTTTACAGTGTGTATATTTTTCATAACCATCATGTTGGTCTAAGTGCGCTGAATATCATTGAAGTCAATTCAAAGTCGGACACGCCACCTTTTCTCTCGGCCTCCGCTTGACAGATAGATACAGCGTTGCCAAGCGTATCTTCCGGCTTTAACTGTAGATGGCTCTGATTTGTAGAAACGTATACGTTATGTTTAGCAGTGTAGATTAGCAATTTTATTCTGTAAATTATATATATATATATAGAAGTAATAATAAACCATAATAAAATATTTCTAAAGTCCATATAAATACGTCATTTTTATATCCTGACCCGTAGTCCACAAGAAAGAGGGGGGGGGGGGTGAACCATGAGGGTCTGAGAGTAGTAATGGCGCTGGCAGGGGATACCTAGCCCCATCTACAGAGGGATAAGCTCTAGAACACAAGAAGGGGGTGCACCATGAGATTCTCAGAGTAGCAATGGCGCTGGCAGGGGCTACCTAGCCCACATCTACAGAGGGATCATCTCTAGAACACAAGGTAATTTGTAACAAGTACTCACGAGCCCCTTCACCATCAAGTTTTCGCTTCATTTTTCTTCCAATTGTACTCTTCCGTTTCCCAGCAACGATCGCTCTTTGTTGAATCTAACACATTGTTTTGTTACAGAAATATTTTGAGAATACGGTAATTCTGATGTTGTTTATTTGGTAATAAGTCCCTCGATGTTGTTTTCCCGGTATGAAGACGCTACAAAATGAATTCTTTATGAAAAGTTCGATATCAAGATCATCGCAACTCGTAGAGTATGACAAATTGACTTCCTTCTTGAACTTTATTTTCGTGTCTTTCCCGATGCATGGGGACGTAGACTGATCCTTTCCCTCAATACGTTCATTCTTTCTGTTCATTCTCTTGAGCGGACTCTATGTCATGCGACCTATACTACTTGAGCCTTCATTTCAGCTTCCAGATATATATAATAGAGCTTGTGTAGATGCCTGAAGTAGAGTAAATGTGGGAGTTCTGACGCCACCTCCACCTCCGGCCCACTGTACGAGGTCTCCACCTCATTGACTGTGCTGACTTAACCTCACATGACCTCACTACAGGGGCTTGCCAGGTGTCCAGGCTTGACTTTACAGACCTCGTTCTCGACCCTGGGCTTAATGGCCTAAGACCCAGGTTCGATGCCAAAAAGTACAAGCTTAACCTAACAGCCACCGTGATTATGGTTAAGAGGTGAGCTTAACCTAACAGGCATGACGTGTCTGGACTTAAACTAGCAGATCCCTGGTTTGAATCCAGACCTAAGGGCGTTAACCGTACAGAGCCTAGTTCGATGCCTAAGAGTACAAGCTTTAAAATAAGAGACCCAAAGCTCAACACACGCGCTATCCGCATAAGAGAAGAAGCTTAATCTAACAGAGTTCAAGTTCGATACCCGGGCTAACTGCAGGCTTAACGTCACGCTGACCACGAGTTAACCTAACTTAACCTCCTAGGACATGGAGTTGAACGTGGAACAAGATGGCTGCTATAAGGCTTCATATGTATGATTTTAGACATCAAGTTCTATACCCAGGCTAACTGCAGGCTTAACGTCACGCTGACCACGCGTTAAACTAATTTAACCTCCTAGGACATAGAGTTGAACGTGGAACAAGATGGCTGCTATAAGGCTTCATATGTATGATTTTAGACATAAGTTCTATACCCAGGCTAACTGCAGGCTTAACGTCACGCTGACCACGCGTTAACCTAACTTAACCTCCTAGGACATGGAGTTGAACGTGGAACGAGGGAGCTGCTCTAAGGCTTCATATGTATGATTTTAGATATCAAGTTCTATACCCAGGCTAACTGCAGGCTTAACGTTACGCTGACCATGCGTTAACCTAACTTAACCTCCTAGGACATGGAGCTGAACGTGGATCAAGATGGCTGCTATAAGGCTTCATGTGTATGATTTTTGACATCAAGTTTTATATCGGGGCTATCTGCAGGCTTTACGTCACGCTGACCACGCGTTAACCTAACTTAACCTCCTAGGACAGGGAGTTGAACGTGGAACAAGATGGCTGCTATAAGGCTTCAAATGTATGATTTTAGACATCAAGTTATGTACCCAGGCTAACTGCAGACTTAACGTTACGCTGACCATGCGTTAACCTAACATAACCTCCTAGGACATGGAGCTGAACGTGGATCAGGATGGCTGCTATAAGGCTTCATGTGTATGATTTTAGACATCAAGTTTTATACCCAGGCTATCTGCAGGCTTTACGTCACGCTGACCACGCGTTAACCTAACCTCCTAGGACAGGGAGTTGAACGTGGAACAAGATGGCTGCTATAAGGCTTCAAATGTATGATTTTAGACATCAAGTTATATACCCAGGCTAACTGGAGGCTTAACGTCACGCTGACCTCCCAGAACTTGGAGATTAACGTGGAACAAAATGGCGGCTATCAGGCTTAATACGTATGCTTTATTCATAGGGGCGTAACATTAGAAAACGACTTAAGGAAGCTTGGAGGTGAACTTAGAAGAAGATGGCAGTTATAAGACTTAATTCATATGCTTCATTCATAGGTTCCGAAACATTTGAGAGCGATAGGGGAGCTCGGAGCTGAACTTGGAAGAGTATGGCTGCTATAAAGCTTAAAAGGTATGTTTTTAGACTTAAAGATCGTTACCCGGGCTAACTGCAGTCTTAAGGTTAGGCTGACCACGCGTTAAACTATCTTAACGTCCCAGAACTTGGAACCGAACGTGGAACAAGGTGGCGGCTATCAGGCTTAATACGTATACTTTATTCTTAGCGGTGTAACATTAAAAAGCGACTCAAGGGAGCTTGTAGCTGAACTTCGAACATGATGGCGGCTATACGACTTAATTAATGTGTTTTATACATAGGGGGCGTAACACTGGAAAGTGACTTAGTGGAGCTTGGAGCTGAATTTGGAACTAGATTGCGGCTACAAGACTTACTGCATGTGCCTTATATATAGGCGGCGTAACACTGGAAAGTGATTCAGTGAAGCTTGGACCTCAACTTTGAGAATTTTGGCTGCTATAAGGCTCAATAAATATGTATAATTCTTAGGGGCGTAATATCGGAAGGTTACTTTGGGGCCTCAGATCTGAACTAAGGACAAGACGGCAGCTGCACATGGACTAGGGGGCTGGTGTAATATATAATAAATGTACTTTACTGTTGGTGGGTGTAACAACGGGAAATATCTTTCGGGCTCGAAGCTGAGCAACTGTATCATTATACCTCGTCATGCTCATCCTCCTCATAGATTTAGTCTTCCTACTCCTCGTCATCATCATCACAGACTTAAAAGCGTACGACTATCTCCTCGTCTTCCTCCTCCTCCTGAGTGCAGCTTAACCTAACTGGGCTGAGCATGTAACATAATAAGGCCACGCGGTTTTTGACACGCAGTGATCACGTGGTCATGTATATGCATGTTTAGACTTGGCCGCTATTAGGCCCTCCCTCTTGCAAATTCATGTCTTTATATATGCCATGAGTAGACATTGTTTTACTTAGTCGATAAGATACTGTAACATAGAGTTTATCGCTTTGAAGTTCATCATGACAAGGACATTGACAGTTGATGTTAAAGGCTATGAAGTGAACAGAAACAAATTCGTTTTCAGAGAGGTGGCTGTGTTGTGGGCACCAAAGTCGTGAGTTTAGTATTTAGCCCAACTTCTTTTTATTGCTTGCAAACGGATGAAGACAAAGCCAAACACACTGGGTTAGAAAACATTTAGGACTTCGGTGGGAAGAAGAAGTAATTCCATATCGCTTTCTACCTATGATAATGAACGCTTATTTGTCAAAAGAGCCGATTTTTTTCTACTGGTGTTCAAAAGAAGGAATGGTTGCCTGAGTATCTACCATCAAAATGTGAAATTAACGACATGCGTGAATTAGGATGTCCACCATTTAAAACTCTTCTCAAGGAGCATAGTGGTGAAACAATTAAACAGTCTTCACGACATGTGTGCATGATTTTGATTGGCTGTGTCGCAGTGCATGCCCGGAGGTGAACAACATTTGTAAATTGCAGTGTCGAAATGACGACAGTGTGAAAGAGGCATTTGAAGAGTAAAGACATCCTGCCATTTCTATCTGATACTAAGTGTAACGAAGTTGAAAAGGCAATCGTAAAGCTTTGTGCTAGCAAAAGGAAACTAAACACTTTTACTGAAGAAGTGTTGAATGAATTACCAAAGGCATTTTTGGTCAATGTAGCTGCGAATACTGTAAGGAAGATCTGGGATAAGGTGGCTCAAGATCCTGTTTTGTCAGAGTGTAGTTAGCATCACGAATATGTGAGGCTTTCAGTGAGACAGTGCCGCACATGTCAAAACAAACGACTTGACTTCGCTTGTAAACACTTCTCATAGCTGCAAGAAAAGTTGAAGAAACGTGCTGGGAGGAATGTGAGGAAGCATGCTGGCCATGAGCTCATCACTAAGGTCATTGATCTCCTTACTTTTGAGCTTCATCTTCCTAGTTACCATACTGCGGCCCTCGAACTCGACTTGACGTCTGCTTACCACGCGGTGATACCGGTACTAGTATGATAGATGCTGCGTGCAAAGTGCAAAGTGCATGACATTGCTTATCGTCAAAATAAACCAGAAATAAGACATGGAACTGATGAAAATCTGCTTCGTAAAGCTATGGAGCGTGTGACTTCACCTAATGCTACAGTTGCTGAGAATTTTGCAGCACTTGTCGTTGCCGGGGCAATGAAAGGGAAACTATTGCTGGGTGAAAGTCTTAAAAGACAAAAAAGGCTGAGAAATATCTAAGGACTAAAGAAGTTTACTTTGGTGAAAGAAGAAATTGTACGTAGGCCTATACGCTGAAATAAGTAACATTTGTAAAACACAGTGCATGTGTTGCTCGATTAATATTTTAACTTCTCTCTTGTCCACTACCAGTCAAAATCCCAACTTAACTAATAGTAGCAAAGTTAACTGACAAGCTTATGCAATAGTAGACAGGAGAGGTAGAGGTTTGCCCCACTCAGCTAGGTAACCCGTACAAACTCAGCTGATCCGCAGTACTACAGCACCACCCATACCTAATGGCCCCGTGAGAGTGAAACAAATCAGGAAGCGTCACACACCACTACACACCCAGAACGAAGATGAACATAGAAACAGTTTAAAACTCACCTCCAGGTGGTAGAAAGGAACAACAAGACCGGTGGATCAAGTTACCAACCCGTCAGTGTGTCAAATAGTTTTGAGCAGAAACAAGATAAATCTTTTCGTTTAAAGCAAGAGAAATTTAATTCATGATCTCAAAGGGGAAATTAAATGAGAAAATAAATTACAGATCATCCTCGAAGATTTGCATAATGGTGTAAAATATAGGTTAATTGAATTAATATAAAACCAAGTTGATATTCAATTAAATTCAAATTAACATTAAAATAACATCAAATAAATTTAAAATAAATTAAATTAACCAGATTAAATCCACTGTAAAACCCCAATAAACTCAAATTTGAACTGAATTAAATTAAATTAAAGGAAATTAATTTTAAAACCGCCGGCCGGCAAGAAATGAATTGAAAGAAATAAAACTGTACAATCATACCTTTTGGTCACCTTCGCAACAAAACACAAACTTTTTTCTTAACAGAAGGAATTATTCTTTTAAAATTTGTAAATGACACCAAGTAGGAATTGAATTTATGAACGTTCTCATCTTCTTCAACACACTTTGAGGGATGTTTTCTCTCTTTCTCGAATTACATTATTGATAGGGTAACAAGATACACTGGGAGCTCCAGCATAGGATAACAAATCCTTTTAGTAAGATACCCAAATGGAAAGGAAAAACTCCACAACACTAAACCGGGAAATGAAAGGAAATGGACGTAGATAGGTCTAAAATCACATCCAAGACGGGTTACATAAAAAACACAGAACAATATTACGACTGGGCTGTCCACCTTCTAAAAATTATAAACATCTTTATAAACAATCCTCATCACCAAGGCAACCATCATAAATTTTTATAATTAGCGAGAACCAATCCCGTTAGTGGACCAAAAATGGTAAGAAAAATGGAGGCAAATAAACAACAGGCTATTACCCAAACACACGTAAAAACCAAAATGAGAAATAAAACGAGATTAAATTGAAAGAAAAAGGAACAAATTTAGTACCAAAGGCATCGAATCATGGCAATCCTTACTGGAACTCCCATGTATTAACCGAGTTTTAAACAAAGATTTAATTTGAAACAGCAGGACAGCCACGAGCTGGCAATAATAATAATAATAATAATAATAATAATAATAATAATAATAATAATAATAATAATAATAAAACTTCCTTTTTTCAATTTTGCCCCAAAAACGTTTAAAATTTCTTATGGTGATCGTTAACCACTTCGTGGTTAAATAAAGCTAAACTAACACATTTTCAACCTGATCTTAGTAGTACAGTATGTTGGTAAATTTTTCACAAGAATGCTGATAAATTTTTGACGCACACCATTTTTTATTATAGAAAGGGTTTCCTTGGACGGATTCCAGAAATAGTTCATTCCTGACGACGAATATACAAATTTAAATAGAGATGTACACTTACAGTTAGGTTGCCGCAGTAGTAGAAAAGTTCAAACATGGCCTGGCCATGTTGCCTTACCAGACGAAGATAACAATATTTTAAGCAACACAACTAATCTCACATACGAGGATGAACGAGAAAAAAATCTTCTGAGGGTTTTGGAACACAAGCCTCCTTTTTAGTGCTACTATTCGTAATCCATGCCACTACTCCAGTCCATGGCGCGGCGATAAATACACAAGCGTCTGCTCTCCATCATGGGACCTGTGCGAGTGCAACACTACGCTTCGCTTCCTCCCCGGGGTCGAGAGTTCCAAGAAGGCCGACTCATGCGTTGATTGGCCAGAGCAAAACGGAGGGGGAAGCCGCCGATAGTTAGCACTACTGCCGTAGGGTAGCAGTAGCAACCAGAGTTTACATAAGCTCGAAGAATAAAACATAACATGGCGAAGCATAAGAGATAATCGTGAGAATTGTATTATATTGACACAAATTTCTACGGCGTAACAGCCAATGCGAAAACGTAAATGGAGAGGAGACAAATACGAAACCTCGGTTTCAGGTTCTAGAATAAAAAAGAAAATTAAACAAACGTTTTAAAATACATCCTCTTTATTAATCCAGGAATTGAGTGTGTTATTAAAACCAAGCCATTCGACGTACAGTTTATTACCGCGCCAACGAATAACACGTTCTATTAAAAAGTGATTAGGATGTTTAACTTTCTGAAGCTCTTTTATGTAGAATCCTCCTTTACAGGCTTTCATGAAAGAACGTTAAGTAAATTTCAGTAGTATAAGTGGAGAGTTCTAAAGCGGCCGCTACCACAGGCTCTTCGGCCGCCTCCGCCTCCACACGCTCTCGGGAGAGTTCTGCACCTCATTGACTGCGCTTCCACCGCCTCCACCTCCCCACGCTCTCGGGAGAGGCCTCCTCCGCATTGACTGCGCTGGCTAAGACTGCATGCTTAACCTAACATCCGCCATCTTGAATGGGCTTAACCTTACTCTTGACGCGTAAGAGAGCAAGCCTAACCCCATGGAGGGGCCTATCCACATCTTTACGAGGATAGCCCTCCCTGACGCTTAAGAGAGTGAGCTTAACGTCACACCGCCAATCTTGGAGGTTCTTAACGTTACTTTTTACGCGTAAGAGAGCAAGTCTTACCTCATGGAGGGGCCTAACCTCAGTTTTAAGGCCAGATGCCCTTCCCGGCGCCAATTGCACAAGATGAGGCTATACATAGCCCTTAGGAGACGGCTTAAGGGCGCTTGCGCAAGATGATGGCTATCTAATTGCACAAGATGGCTGCTATACATAGGCTCTTATGAGACTCCCTAGGGATGCTTGCGCAAGATGGCGGCTATCTAATTCTACAAGATGGGTCTATACAAAGCTTCTTATGAGATCAACTGACTGGGAAGAAGCCACATATAACGCCACAAACGAAGTTATTCCAACAGAAGATAAAAATTCCATCACAACACCACCCAATCCCCACTCTGTAAAAAATGTCTGGAGGTGGACACACAGAGTCATGAACTTACTACCTGTAGAAGTGTCAAACTTGTCTGGAAATGGTTTTGTTCTGTGCTACGACAGATGAGAGGATCAGCTAATCATAATGCAGCTTACAGAGCAGCTTTGGAGCTCGATTTCTGTACGCAGCACTTGAAATTTGCGCTAACCTGGCTTGTCATGGGGTATCTTTATTACGTCCAGAAAAACGAACAGTGCTCCCTGAACACGTTCATCCGACTTCTAAAAGATGCCAAACAACAATTACTGAAACGTGTGCCACCGAGAGAGAAACATTACGTTAAGGAACTCGAGTGTGTTTCATTGTAACAGTCGAATGGTCGTGCAGTGTTTTTCTATTTTCTCAGTTGAAATGACTATTCTCTAGAATAATAAGATACGAGAGAAAATGTAATATTGTTTTCAAGGACAGAAGGACTTGTGACAAGTGAATATTTTAGTGTAATAAGAGATTGAGTGCTTAGTGTTTTGCTTGTTGTGTTCCTTTTGTATGTTAATACTGTATCTTGTTTTTTGTGAGAAATAAAATAATTACAAAAGGAAGGTAAATGAACGAGTACTGGGGCTCCAAAGTTACCGAGCTCTCGATGCGATATATATCGATTACTACAATGTAAAGATCACAATTTTAATTTCAAAATTGAATTACGAGTAAAAATTACTAATAAAGTAATCTTGACATGTAATTCAATGACTTGCCATTCTTGGAAGTGAGATCTTCATAAATGTAGTGTTCGTGCTCCTTACAAAGAATGGACGACAGAGCGCGCATGTAAAACAAAAGAGAAAATATAATGCAATACTCCTCACGGGATGAAATGATCCCTTGTAACCCTTGTAAGGTTTTAGAAGTTGTGTGATATCTTATGGAACTCGTGTCGGGGTATCTTAAAAGACACCAGCATTGCAGTGTGCAGTAGATCACAGTTATAAGTAAACAAACGATATTGCATGTTCACAGGCCGCGTCTTGGAGCAATGTAGTCATGTCTAGACAAAATAAGGAATTCACCGAGCGTCAGTAGAGACGAAAGTGATATCGGACAGGGAGAGTGGAAACATTATATGACCAAGCTCGTGACTTTACGGGTGCCATTCTGCTCTAAAACCCCTTGGCATGGCTGTAATACGAATCTCATCCTTTTTAAAAGTAGTACAAACAACAAGACCGAACAGTATCACTTTGAACGCGGTCGTAAGAAGGGACTTAAAGGGCGCCTAACTCTATGTGTCCACCAAGTTATCGGATTAGTGATGCGACATGTTGAACTGATACGGGGCAGTTGTACAACAAATCACATAATCCTAAGTAGGAGAAGGAAGAGGTAACCTCTGCTTGACTCTCTGCTCGGTGCCCACGGATCTCGTAGCTGAGTCTGACACACTAACCAGTTATTTGTGTGAGCCTCCTAAGTTTTGTCCTCATCGTTCGACCTTCCTTGGTCAACTCTTCATCTTTTCCGACTCTGACGCTATTAGGTTTATGTCTTCCCTTCCTTTTCTCGATAGGTTCACTCTCCTCTGATTGGTGTTAAGAGAGGAAGGTTGTCATCAGTTCTGTAATAGTCTGTCCCCGATCCCCTGGTGCTCTGCCATGAGCATAACTATCTCTTCCTCTCGGTCAATTACTTGACTGATACTGAAAATCTTGTGCTCTCAGCCCACTCACTGCCTGTGACTGATCAACGAAATATCGTCCCTCCATCTCCTTTGCTCATGGATTGTGTTCGCTAGAGGACCTCTTTTCAAATTGCTAATATTAAGTTCATGATCCGAGCGAGTATTTCCATTATTCGTGTCAGAAGTGCTTACAATCCAGTAACATAACACGAAAATAAACTATGTGGACCATTACGTGATTTAGAAGTCGTTCATTATCTAAGTGGTTAAAACAAGCAATTGTCGTACCTGCTCAATGTCCGTTGTGCTATGAATACCTTGTTATTGTTTTCATTGTGATGTATGGCTGCTACTTTGAAGAGATGTGCAGCTCGTATGGTAGAAATCTACCAGAGTTACAGTTTATTCAACTTTTGTTACATGAATATGTATGTATACTGGGTATTCAGCCCGAAGCTCCGCCAACAGCTGTCATAAACAGCCTAGGCATCACTGAAGAGGCGTACTAGGGAAATGAGGATGGAGATAGTTTCCCGTTGTTTTCGTCACCGAGCCAGCAGTTGCTATTGCATAACAGTATGCCAATCCAATGAAATGTATGCACCAAACGACCCTATGAGCTATATTTTCATACCATTCATAACAGGGACTGACTGCACAAGAATTGTTATTACTAGCATCACTCATACCTCAGTCACTTTCATGTTGTCAAAGCCAAGGATGAGACTAAGACAGGTCAATGAAAGTAACAAATTTGATATAGCCCATACCAGAAGACATAGTGCACTGTAAACACTACATCTTGCCAGCAAAGGTATACATGAATCTATCTGGAGATACCTGATAGTTCCCATTCCTCTCACGAAGAAAACAGATCCACACACTATTCTTATGTACTGTACTTTCTTATTACAGATACCGGTACCGTAATGTGAGCTACTTTAAGAAGTACAATCACACCCGTGGTGTGGAACTGCTTATTACCAACGCCTTTCTTATGACCACCCTGAGGATATTTTCTAAAATACTTGTTTGTTTCTGTAACAGCTAAACGTGTAAAGTTAAAACTTCGTTCATTGTCAAATTACGACGAATAAAATGCAGTTATAGTGTCTGTGAACACCTGTTTTGCCCGTTAGACACACGTATTAAAGCACCTAACACTTGGATATAACTCATGGGTCGTCCGAGAGAGGCAGAAATATCCTAAAAATACACCAGTCACCTGTCTTCACAGAATTGAGACTCACACTTACTGTAAGACATCCATTAAACGGGGGCACCATAGCCAAGGTTGCCAACACGTCCTTGATTCTCCTGGATGGGTGTGGGTTCTAGAAACGTCAGAAAATAAATTTCATTTTCTGGAGTGCTACATGACCCAGAGGTTCACTCAGTCTGCTCCAGAAATGAGTACCAGGTTAATTCGTGGGCCCAAAGTGATTTCGTTCTTCCTCGTGGCTGTGCTGAGGAAAGCACCTTGCGTTTTATGTACCTGCAGCCAAATTTCTGTCACTGGTGATGGAGGGCATTTATACTCGTATCTCAACGAACAGGAAACATCTAAAACCACTTGGATTCTCATTCAAAGAGAAATGAGGTGTTGTCTCAACTGAAATTAATATACAATTGATTTAACACATTACGCTAATGCAGAAAAGTAGTATAATGGGAGAGTTCAGCCGCCTCCTCCCACGGGAAATTTGAATTCTGGCGGGAAATTTGAATTTTTGGCGGTAAATTTGAATTTTGGCGCGAGATTTGAATTTGTAAACAAAGCCACGTGCTTTTTGACAGCTGTAATCGACAACAACGCATCGCTAACCTCACTGCTGCCATCTTGACGGGTCTAAACCACAGTAGCGCCAACTTAACCTAACTAGCGCGAGGTAAACAAAGCCACGTGTTTTTTGACAGCCACGTGCTTTTTGGCAGACAACAACGCATCGCTAACCTCAGTACTGCCATCTTGACGGGCCTAAACCTCAGTAGTACCAACTTAACCTAACTAGCGCGAGGTAAACAAAACCACGTGTTTTTTGACAGCCACGTGCTTTTTGACAGACAACAACGCATCGCTAACCTCAGTACTGCCATCTTGACGGGCCTAAACCTCAGTAGTACCAACTTAACCTAACTAGCGCGTGGTAAACAAAGCCACGTGCTTTTTGACAGCTGTCATCCACCATCTTTAATCAATAGAAAACTGTGCTGCTATCATGCGGGCAATTTCGTCAGCTCTCAACCGCCATCTTTAATCTACAGAGCACCGTGCTGTCCTCTATGTAGTAGCGGGCAATTTGAAAAGTTCTGTTAGCTGTCATTCGCCATCTTTAATCAAGAGAGCACCGTGCTGCCATCTTTAGCTAGATACCTGTGGTGGCGGCAAATTCTATGTGCCCTTGTTTAGTAAACAAAGCCACGTGCTTTTTTTTGACAGCTGTCATCCACCATCTTTAATCAATAGAGCACTGTGCTGCTATCATGCGGGCAATTTCGTCAGCTGTCATCCGCCATCTTTAATCTACAGAGCACCGTGCTGCTCTCTGTAGTAGCGGGCAATTTGAAAAGTTCTGTTAGCTGTCATCCGCCATCTTTAATCAAGAGAGTACCGTGCTGCCATCTTTAGCTAGATACCTTTGAAATGTGGTGGCGGCAAATTGAAAAATTCCACGTGCTCCTGTTTAGTAAACAAACTCACGCGTTTTTGTCAGCTGTCATCCGCCATCTATAATCTATAGAGCTCAGTGCTACACTCTTTAGGTACATACCTTTGAAATATGGTGGTGGATAATTTAAAAAAAAATTCTACATCAGCCATCTCTCGACGCTAATTGCATAAGATGGTGGCTATACATGACTCCTTAAATGTGCTTATGCAAGATGGCCGCTATACATAGGTTCTTATGAGATGCCCTTGTGAAGCTTGCGCAAGCTGGCGGTTATACAAGGCTCCTTATGAGACGCCCTAGCGATGCTTGCGCAAGATGGCGGTTGCTCTTATGAGGCGGCTTAAGGGTCCTTGCACAAGATGGCTAGAGATGCCCTAAGGATGCTTGCGCAAGATGGCGGACGCAAGATGGCGGCTATACACGACTTCTTATGAGACGCCTTAAGGGTGCTTGCGCAAGATGTCTGTTGCTCTTATGAAGAAAGCTAGCATAGAGGCTAACGTGTCGTGGTAGTTGGATTCATTAAATTTGGGGCTTAAATGCATAATGTTAAATATCTCGAAAACGGTGCATCGTAGAGCAAAACGGACGAAATGTTTCTACCCAATAGCGCGGTTCGCAGTATGGGGAACAAGGAAAACATAGTCTAATGATGAGATCAACGGTTCGGTTCTAACTTAGACCCTTTGGCATTAGCTCTGTTTCAGCTCGTAATGAAGCAAGTCTTCGTAACATGATCAGGTCTAGCTATGGTAGAGAGTATAACGTACCGTGCAGGTTCGATTCATTACATTTGGCGCTTAAATGCAAAATGTTCAATATCTCGAAAACGGACAAAAAAATTTTCTACCTGATACCTAGGTTTGCAGTATCAGGAACATGATAGCATAAGAAAAACATAGTCTAATGATGAGATCGACGGTTCGATTCCTACTTAGGCCCTTTGGCATTGGCAGCTATCTATTTCTACAAGATGGCGGCTATACATAGCTTCTTATGAGACAGCTTAAGAGCGCTTGCACAAGATGACTGCTGCTCTTATGAGACGCCCTAGGGGTGCTTGCGGGAGGTAGCAGCGACAAGACGATGACTATACACAGCTGCTTATGATACGGCCTAGAGGTGCTTACACAAGATGGTGGCTGCTCTGATGACTAAAGCTAGCTTTGCATCGTGCAGGTATTTTAACAGCACTAAACCTCATACCTTTGAAATGTGCTGGCGGCTAATTTGAAAAATTCGACGTGCTTTTTCATAAGCTGTTAAGGCCTCCTCTTATGTCAAGGCATAGCTCTATCGAACAAGTTTAAACCTGCATCGGAATAGCTAGAGTAAGCACGTGCTGCAGTGATGACGTCATTAAGCATGTTTAGACTTGCAAATCACAGAAGAAACGTAACAAGGCTGGAATCGAAAACTGCAATCTATGCCGTGATCTATGTGATCGGAACATTGATTGAAGTGTTTAGAACACTCAATAAGTAGAACCGAACACTGTACTCGATACAACATGTGTTTAGAACATGTCAGGGGATACCTTTGTTCTAAGAAGATTAGATTACCGCACACTCCTTGTAGGGCTAATAGGCTAAAGGGCTAATGGGCTAAAGGGCTAATGGGCTAAAGTGCTAATGGGCTAAAGGGCTAAAGGGCTAAAGGAGCAACAACCTCATCGATCGCTATCAGCAAGAACGCTTGTACTTTGTTAAGTGTAGAAAATTAATCTTTATTTGTAAATGGTTTCATGTTCAGAACAAGGAATGGAACCTAGGGGTTACGTCTTATCTAATAAAATCCCCGAGGTGCGATGAGTTACGTTTTTCGAACTAGTGTTTGGAACACTGAACTTTTCAAGATGATAGCAGAGAGTTTAGCAATGTTCTGTTGTTGGATTATAAATTCCGCGCTACAACATGCATAAGGTGGCAGCCTTGAGGTTTACCGCCGTAAAGATGACAAGAGTGAGGTTAGCAATGTTCCGTTGTTGGATTTTAAATTCCGCGCTATAACATGCATAAGGTGGCAGCCTTGAAGTTTACCGCCGTAAAGATGGCAGCAGTGAGGTTAGCGGCGCTCTATTGTCCTTCAAAGTGAGGTTAGAGTTCGTCAAGAAGACAGCTGTCAAAAAAGCACGTGGCTATGTTTACCAAACAAGAGCACGTGGTCGTGACGTCACGGTCACGTAGTATGTTGCCTCAGCATGCAAAGTTCAATGTCTACACCTACGTAGTAAACATTCTGCTATGTTCACAAGATTTTTTACACATAACTATTCTTTATGCTTTAAGTTCATGTACAAAGGCTATGCTAAGATAGCAGCACAAACACATGCGAACTTTGTACATTCTAATGGAATAAGTTTAGTACTGTGTGCATCATGGATACATGATGTGTGCACGCATTTAAACTTGACTATACGTAATTCTGCTTCTTTGTTTACAAGATTTTTATACATTGCTATACTTTATGCTTTAAGTTCGTGCACACACAAGCGATAGTCGTACGCTCTGGCAGGAGAAGTTTAGTACGATATTCGATACATACATTATCGATAGGTGATGTGTACACGCTTTAGAACATAGCTCTTCTTTATGCTTTAAGTTTGTGCACATGGGTTGGGGATACACAAAAGCGATTGCTACATGCTCTAGCGGAAGAAGTCTAGTACGATAGTCGTTTCATGCAAAATCATTAGGTAATGTGTACACGCTTTGAAACAAGGCTATTCTTTGTACTCTAAGTTCATGCGTACAGGTTATGCTAAGATAGCAGCACAGTCTAGCGCAAGAATTTTAGTACGATATTTGATGCATGCAAAATCGATAGGTGACGTGTACACGCTTTAAAACATGGTTATTCTTCGTACTTTAAGTTCATGCGTATAGGTTAGGCTAAGATAGCAGCACAGTCTAGCGTAAGAAGTTTAGTACGAGAGTCGATGCATGCAAAATCGATAGGTAATGTGTACACGCTTTGAAACATAGCTATTCTTTGTACTTTAAGTTCATGCCTCTTAGTTATGCTAAGATAGCAGCACAATCTACCTGAAGAAGTTTTGTATGAGAGTCGATACATGCAGAATCGATAGTTGATGCGTACACGTTTTGAAACATGACTATTCATTGTACTTTAAGTTCATGGGTATAGGTTATGCTAAGATAGCAGCACAATCTAGCGGAAGAAATTTAGTACGATATTTGATGCATGCAAAATCAATAAGTAATGTGTACACACTTTGAAACATGGCTATTCTTCGTACTTTAAGTTCATGTGTATAAATTATGCTAAGATAGCAGCACAATCTAGCGGAAGAAGTTTAGTACGATATTTGTTGCATGCAAAATCGATAGGTGATGTGTACACACTTTGAAACATGGCTATTCCTTTTACTTTAAGGTCATGCGTATAGGTTATGCTAAGATAGCAGCACAATCTAGCGGAAGGAGTTTAGTACGAGAGTCAATGCATGCAAAATCGATAGGTAATGTGTACATGCTTTGAGACATGGCTATTCTTTGTACTTTTAAGTTCATGTGTATAAGTTATGCTAAGATACCAGCACAATCTAGCGGAAGAATTTCATTACGAGATTCGATGAATGTAAAATCAATAAGTAATGTGTACGCGCTTTGAAACATGGCTATTCTTTGTACTTTAAGTTCATGTGTATAAGTTACGCTAAGATAGTAGCACAACCTAGCGGAAGAAGTTTAGTACGATATTTGTTGCATGCAAAGTCGATAGGTAATGTGTACACGCTTTGAAACATAGCTATTCTTTGTACCTTAAGGTCATGCGTATAGGTTATGCTAAGATAGCAGCACAATCTAGCGTAAGAAGTGTAGTACGAGAGTCGATGCTTGCAAAATCGATAGGTAATGTGTACACGCTTTGAGACATAGCTATTTTTTGTACTTTAAGTTCATGCGTCTTAGTTATGCTAAGATAGCAGCACAATCTACCTGCAGAAGTTCAGTACGAGAGTCGATACATGCAAATTCGATAGTTGATGTGTACACGCTTTGGAACATGACTATTCATTGTACTTTAAGTTCATTGGTATAGGTTATGCTAAGATAGCAGCACAATCTAGCGGAATAAATTTAGTACGAGATTCGATGAATGCAAAATCAATAAGTAATGTGTACATGCTTTGAAACATGGCTATTCTTTGTACTTTAAGTTCATGTGTATAAGTTATGCTAAGATAGCAGCACAACCTAGCGGAAGAAGTTTGGTACGATATTTGTTGCATGCAAAGTCGGTAGGTAATGTGTACACGCTTTGAAACATGGCTATTCATTGTACTTTAAGGTCACGCGTATAGGTTATGCTAAGATAGCAGCACAATCTAGCGGAAGAAGTTTAGTACGAGAGTCGATGCATGCAAAAACGATAGGTAATGTGTACACGCTTTGAAACATGGCTATTCATTGTACTTTAATTTTACAGTTATAGGTTATGCTAAGATAGCAGCACGATCTAGCGGATGAAGTTTAGTTCGGTGGTCGATGCATGTAAAATCGATAGACGATATGTACACGCTTTGAAACATGGCTGTTCATTGTACTTTAATTTTATGGGTATAGGCTATGCTAAGATAGCAGCACTATCTAGCGGATGAAGTTTAGTACGATGGTCGATGCATGTAAAATCGATAGGTGATGTGTACACGCTTTGAAACATGGCAATTCATACTGCTGCTCTGTTCCCAAGACTTTTAAGCATAGCTAATCCTAATGCTGCTCTTAACGACGTCGAGCTAAGGATTGATTACGTGACCGTGACGTCACGACCACGTGCTCTTGTTTGGTAAACATAGCCACGTGCTTTTTTGACAGCTGTCTTCTTGACGAACTCTAACCTCACTTTGAAGGACAATAGAGCGTCGCTAACCTCACTGCTGCCATCTTTACAGCGGTAAACATCAAGGCTGCCACTTTATGCATGTTATAGCGCGGAATTTAAAATCCAACAACGGAACATTGCTAACCTCACTCTTGTCATCTTTACGGCGGTAAACCTCAAGGCTGCCACCTTATGCATGTTGTAGCGCGGAATTTATAATCCAACAACAGAACATTGCTAAACTCTCTGCTATCATCTTGAAAAGTTCAGTATTCCAAACACTAGTTCGAAAAACGTAACTCATCGCACCTCGGGGATTTTATTAGGTAAGACGTAACCCCTAGGTTCCATTCCTTGCTCTGAACATGAAACCATTTACAAATAAAGATTAATTTTCTACACTTAACAAAGTACAAGCGTTCTTGCTGATAGCGATCGATGAGGTTGTTGCTCCTTTAGCCCTTGAGCCCTTTAGCCCATTAGCACTTTAGCCCATTAGCCCTTTAGCCCATTAGCCCTTTAGCCTATTAGCCCTACAAGGAGTGTGCGGTAATCTAATCTTCTTAGAACAAAGGTATCCCCTGACATGTTCTAAACACATGTTGTATCGAGTACAGTGTTCGGTTCTACTTACTGAGTGTTCTAAACACTTCAATCAATGTTCCGATCACATAGATCACGGCATAGAGTGCAGTTTTCGATTCCAGCATTGTTACGTTTCTTCTGTGATTTGCAAATCTAAACATGCTTAATGACGTCATCACTGCAGCACGTGCTTACTCTAGCTATTCCGATGCAGGTTTAAACTTGTTCGATAGAGCTATGCCTTGACATAAGAGGAGGCCTTAACAGCTTATGAAAAAGCACGTCGAATTTTTCAAATTAGCCGCCAGCACATTTCAAAGGTATGAGGTTTAGTGCTGTAAAAATACCTGCACGATGCAAAGCTAGCTTTAGTCATCGGAGCAGCCACCATCTTGTGTAAGCACCTCTAGGCCGTATCATAAGCAGCTGTGTGTAGTCATCGTCTAGTCGCTGCTACCTCCCGCAAGCACCCCTAGGGCGTCTCATAAGAGCAGCAGTCATCTTGTGCAAGCGCTCTTAAGCTGTCTCATAAGAAGCTATGTATAGCCGCCATCTTGTAGAAATAGATAGCTGCCAATGCCAAAGGGCCTAAGTAGGAATCGAACCGTCGATCTCATCATTAGGCTATGTATTTCTTATGCTATCATGTTCCTGATACTGCAAACCTAGGTATCAGGTAGAAAATTTTTTTGTCCGTTTTCGAGATATTGAACATTTTGCATTTAAGCCCCAAATGTAATGAATCGAACCTGCACGGTACGTTATACTCTCTACCATAGCTAGACCTGATCATGTTACGAAGACTTGCTTCATTACGAGCTGAAACAGAGCTAATGCCAAAGGGCCTAAGTTAGAACCGAACCGTTGATCTCATCATTAGACTATGTTTTTCTTGTTCCCCATACTGCGAACCGAGGTATTGGGTAGAAAAATTTTGTCCGTTTTGCTCTACGATGCACCGTTTTCGAGATATTTAACATTATGCATTTAAGCCCCAAATTTAATGAATCCAACTACCACGACACGTTAGCCTCTATGCTATCTTTCTTCATAAGAGCAACAGCCA
Organism: Anabrus simplex; assembly: GCF_040414725.1. Taxonomy (NCBI): domain Eukaryota; kingdom Metazoa; phylum Arthropoda; class Insecta; order Orthoptera; family Tettigoniidae; genus Anabrus; species Anabrus simplex. Next base: position 129,152,482 of record NC_090279.1, on the reverse strand, counting down.
TCTTGCGCAAGCACCCTTAAGGCGTCTCATAAGAAGTCGTGTATAGCCGCCATCTTGCGTCCGCCATCTTGCGCAAGCATCCTTAGGGCATTTCTAGCCATCTTGTGCAAGGACCCTTAAGCCGCCTCATAAGAGCAACCGCCATCTTGCGCAAGCATCTCTAGGGCGTATCATAAGGAGCCTTGTATAACCGCCATCTTGCGCAAGCATCACAAGGGCATCTCATAACAACCTATGTATAGCGGTCATCTTGCATAAGCACCTTTAAGGAGTCATGTATAGCCACCATCTTATGCAATTAGCGTCGAGAGATGGCTGATGTAGAATTTTTCTTTTTAAATTATCCACCACCATATTTCAAAGGTATGTACCTAAAGAGTGTAGCACTGAGCTCTATAGATTAAAGATGGCGGATGACAGCTGACAAAATGCGCGTGAGTTTGTTTACTAAACAAGAGCACGTGGAATTTTTCAATTTGCCGCCACCACATTTCAAAGGTATCTAGCTAAAGATGGCAGCACGGTGCTCTCTTGATTAAAGATGGCGGATGACAGCTGACAGAACTTTTCAAATTGCCCGCTACTACAGAGAGCAGCACGGTGCTCTGTAGATTAAAGATGGCGGATGACAGCTGACGAAATTGCCCGCATGATAGCAGCACAGTGCTCCATTGATTAAAGATGGTGGATGACAGCTGTCAAAAAAAGCACGTGGCTTTGTTTACTAAACATGAGCACATAGAATTTGCCGCCACCACAGGTATCTAACTAAAGATGGCAGCACGGTGCTCTCTTGATTAAAGATGGCGAATGACAGCTAACAGGACATAAATTGCCCGCTGCTACATAGAGGACAGCACGGTGCTCTGTAGATTAAAGATGGCGGATGAGAGCTGACGAAATTGCCCGCATGATAGCAGCGCAGTGCTCTATTGATTAAAGATGGTGGATGACAGCTGTCAAAAAGCACGTGGCTTTGTTTCCAAACAAGAGCACATAGAACTTTTCAAATTGCCGTCACCAAATTTCAAAGGTAACTAGCTAAAGAGCGCAGCACTGAGGTTTGTGATGCAAGATGGTGGATGACAGCTGTCAGAAAAAAGCACGTCAGTTTGTAAAGCACGTGGAATTTGCCACCGCCACAAAGAGGGCAGCACGGTGCCCTCTTGATTAAAGATGGCTGCTGTCACGTGGAATTGCCTGCCACCACAGGTATCTAGCTAAAGAGGGCAGCACGGTGCTCTCTGGATTAAAGATGGCTGCTATCAAAAAGCATTTTTCAAATTATCCGCCAACACATTCCAAAGGTAAGTAGCTAAAGAGGGCACCACTGTGTTCTATGGATTAAAGATGGTGGATGACAGCTGTCAAAAAAGCACGTGGATTTGTTTACCGATTCAAATCTCGCGCTAGCAAGGTTAAGTTGGTAGCACTAAGGTTTAGGCCCGTTGAGATGGCAGCACTGTGGATGACAGCTGTGACGTACCACATTTCAAAGGTAAGTAGCTAAAGAGGGCAGCACTGTGCTCTATAGATTAAAGATGGCGGATGTCATCTGTCAAAAAAGCACATAGCTTTGTTTCCAAACAAGAGCACGTGGAATTTGCCGCCACCTCATTTCAAAGGTATCTAGCTAAAGAGGGCAGCACTGTGCTCTGTTGATTAAAGATGGCGGATGACGGCTGTCAAAAAAGCGCGTGAGTTTGTTTCCAAACAAGGGCATGTAGAATTTTTCAATTGCCGCCACCACATAGAGGGCAGCACGGTGCTCGCTTGATTAAAGATGGCTGCTGTCATGTGGAATTGCCTGCCACCACAGGTATCTAGCTAAAGAGGGCAGCACGGTGCTCTCTAGATTAAAGATGGCTGCTGTCAAAAAGCATTTTTCAAATTATCCGCCACCACATTTCAAAGGTAAGTAGCTAAAGAGGGCACCACTGTGCTCTATAGATTAAAGATGGTGGATGACAGCTGTCAAAAAAGCACGTGGATTTGTTTACCGATTCTAATCTCGCGCTAGTGAGTTTAAGTTGCTAGCACTAAGGTTTAGGCCCGTTAAGATGGCAGCACTGCGGATGACAGGTGACGAATTTGCAGCTACTGTGATAAAGAGGGCAGCACTGTGCTCTGTGGTTTAAAGTTGGCGGATGACAGCTGTCAAAAAAGCACGTGGATTTGTTTATCTCACGCTAGTAAGGTTAAGTTGGTAGCACTAAGGTTTAGGCCCGTCAAGATGGCAGCACTGCTGATGACAGGTGATGAATTTACATCTACTACGATAAAGAGGGCAGCACAGTGCTCTGTGGTTTAAAGATGGCGATGACTGCTGTTAAAAAGCACGTGGCTTTGTTTACCACGCGCTAGTTAGGTTAAGTTGTTACTACTGAGGTTTAGGCCCGTCAAGACGGCAGTACTGAGGTTAGCGATGCGTTTTTGTCTGTCAAAAAGCACGTGGTTGTCAATAAACACGTGGCTTTGTTTACCTCGCGCTAGTTGTGTTAAGTTAGTACTACTGAGGTTTAGGCCCGTCAAGATGGCAGTACTGAGGTTAGCGATGCGTTGTTGTCTGTCAAAAAGCACGTGGCTGTCAAAAAACACGTGGCTTTGTTTACCTCGCGCTAGTTAGGTTAAGTTGGCGCTACTGAGGTTTAGGCCCGTCAAGATGGCAGCAGTGAGGTTAGCGATGCGTTGTTGTCGATGACAGCTGTCAAAAAGCACGTGGCTTTGTTTACAAATTCAAATCTCGCGCCAAAATTTAAATTTCCCGCCAAAAATTCAAATTTCCCGCCAGAATTCAAATTTCCCGCGAGAGGAGGCGGCAGAACTCTCCCATTATACTACTCAGAAACCCAACACTGGTGAAGTGTAATTGGTATCGTTCATTTCATAGCTCGACGATGTTTACCTTTCCATGAAACTTCCTGTAAGTTGTACGTTCCTAGTAACGGCTAGACCTGGTAATGTTACTGAGAGTTCCTTGTTCTACTGCTAGTAGTTATCAGAATGAACTGAGTATTCTCATCTCTGGAGTCTGCTTCTGTGGTGGACAGCAAAGTTCTACTGCTAGTAATTATCAGAGCGAGTTCAGTTCTCTCATCTCTAGAGTCAGTTCCTGTAGCGCACAGCAAAGTTCTACTGCTAGTAGTTATCAGAACGAGCTCAGTTCTCTCATCTCTAGAGTCAGTTCCTGTAGTGCACAGCAAAGTACTACTGCTAGAAGTTATCAGAATGAACTGAGTATTCTCATCTTGAGTCTGTTTCTGTGGTGGACAGCAAAGTTCTACTGCTAGTAGTTATCAGAATGAACTGAGTATCCTCATCTCTGGAGTCTGCTTGTGTGGTGGGCAGCAAAGTTCTACTGCTAGTAGTTATCAGAACGAACTGAGTTCTCTCTTCTCTGGAGTCAGTTCCTGTGGTGTACAGCAAATTTCTACTGCTAGTAGTTATCAGAACGAGCTCAGTTCTCTCATCTCTAGAGTCAGTTCCTGCAGTGCACAGCAAAGCTCTACTGCAAGTAGTTATCAGAACGAGCTGAGTTATCTCATCTTTGGAGTCAGTTCCTGTGGTGTATAGAAAAGTTCTACTGCTAGTAGTTATCAGAACGAGCTGAGTTCTCTCATCTTTGGAGTCAGTTCCTGTGGTGTATAGGAAAGTTCTACTGCTAGCAGTTATCAGAACGAACTGAGTTCTCTCATCTTTGGAGTCAGTTCCTGTAGGGCACAGCAAAGTTCTACTGCTAGCAGTTATCTGAATGAACTGAGTTCTCTCATCTTTGGAGTCAGTTCCTGTAGGGTACAGCAAAGTTCTACTGCTAGTAGTTATCAGAACGAACTGAGTTCTCTCATCTTTGGGGTCAGTTCCTGTGGTGCACAGCAAAGTTCTACTGCTAGCAGCTATCAGAACGGGCTGAGTTCTCTCATCACAGGAGTCAGCTCCTGTAGTGCACAGCAAAGTTCTACTGCTAGCAGTTATCAGAACGAACTGAGTTCTCTCATCTTTGGAGTCGGTTCCTGTAGGGCACAGCAAAGTTCTACTGCTAGTAGTTATCAGAACGAACTGAGTTCTCTCATCTTTGGGGTCAGTTCCTGTGGTGCACAGCAAAGTTCTACTGCTAGCAGCTATCAGAACGGGCTGAGTTCTCTCATCACAGGAGTCAGTTCCTGTAATGGACAGCAAAGTTCTCCTGAAAAAAGTCAAGCTGACAGTTGGCACTAACTGAGTTGGTCGTCTGGAAAAGGCGACACATCCAAAAAATTACATTTAGCAGAAGTGACACAAAATTGAATGAACGAATAAAATTATCGAAGTTGCATATAACTGGCAAAAGGCCATTTATTCCTATAATTCGAATTTCAGATTCTGTCCCTGAAGGTAAGAAAAGTCAAATTTTATTTTTAGGGTGCGTACAGCATTCCAACCGAACTGAATTTTCTTAGAAAATAAAACTGAATATTCATACCTCTTCTTTAATTTTGTTTTAATTCGATTTTATCATTACAATGTCCATTTTCAATCAACCTATAACATTTAGAAATCAGAGAAATATGAAGTGATCCCAAACAACGCATATATTGTAGTTTTGAAAAAAATTAATAATCATCTTCATTCCGTCTTATAGGATATTAGGCTATATTGTTCTCTCATCGAGAACTGACCTTGTAACCATTGTAATATATATTTTGTATTCTAAGAGTAGAAAACAATAACTGCATGTAGCTTCTCTGTAAGAGGATCAGAATTCTTCTTCATGCAGAGCTTCCTGCTGAGTTATTGGACAGTTGTTGACATTGCCATGGTAGAAACTGGCATCTTATCACCAATATACCGTATAAGTTTACTTACGTCGTTGACTTTCTTAATATTAATGGGACTTAGTCTATACTGAGAGAACTAATGAAGCATAACGTAGGATAATTCAAATAATACAAGAAAATTAATCTCCACACTTGACAACTGTTTCGACAACACCAAGTATGTCATATTTTTATAAGAATGGAAGTGTAGATATCACAATTACACCTCCTGTCAGGGCACACTTACATTCGTTGAATTCGTCTATATCAGAAAGTGTACTTTGAGATTCCGCAGTGGACTTCAACTTGAAAAAATGTGTGAATCAGCGGTAAAGAGCTAAGACATCCTTGTTCTTTTCCTTGGAAATCGGAAGTGCAGTGTTGTAAAAATATTCGCTGTAGTTTATTCGATAAAAACAGGTTTATGCCATCATTCAGTGTTTATTCTGATTTCAGCCGAACTGAATGATTCACCTGATGAAGAGAAATTTCAATTTTGATCTCTTGTTCTTCTTCATCCTTGGCTAGATTCAGTTTCATTTGTAGAGTTCCACACTTGCGACATGTTTGAAGGATATTCCCTAGTGTATAGAGTGCGACCCACAGGGAGTACATAGTGTTCTTCTTGTTCTTCTTCTTGTGTAATGAGATGTAAACGAACGAACCTCAGCCACACATCGCATCACCAGGTGACTTGAATGTAGAAGACATTTTTTATCTGACCATGTGGTGGTCCCCGCAAAAGTATGCAATTTCCTGAATTGTGCCGAGAGTTGAGAGGCTAACATGTTATATTGTGAGCACTGGAGAGCTCTATCAAACTAAAAAGGCAAATTTCGAAAATCACTTCCAGCCTAAAATCGCTTGGTTCATTACGCGTTTTCCTTCTTATTCAAATCCTAGCCGAAATATTCTTTCTGTAATGCGTTCCTTGGTTCAATACCCTCAGGGATTTTTGATTGTTTGAAAAATATCCGCACCGAAGGCTTAAGTGAAACTCTGCAGAGGCTCACATTAGCGCTCGTAGTGGTGCTTAAGCGAAACTCTGTGTATACTCACATTAGCGCTTGTAGTGGTAGACAAAGGCAAACTGTTAATCTAATCGACCGGATAACAGTGATTGAACAAAAGGTTGCAGTCTTTAGGAATAAATGTAGAAAATATTCTCACAGTTTATTGTATTTTCTTTACTTAAAATTCGTACCTCATATCTCTAGGATGTTTTCAACATCGAGTTGCTTGCCTGAAGGCCCAGAACTGTGGATATTCCTCCGTTTTCTTCTTGGGTTATGCCAGATGTAGAAGCACTTGTGTTAATTACTGCCAATGTGTTCATAAAACACCCCCTGCATATTTTTACTCATACACTATCTGTCTTAAGTTATAAAGCATATGACACAATTCTAAAAGTCCCCTTATCAGAATCACCTGTTCAGTATCAACACGTGGTGTTGCCTTATCTCTGCTGCCAAGAGACCAATACTCTTTCAATAATCTTTCTCGAACGTCTCCACGAAGTGTGCTTCATTCATGGTGGAAGTGTATCATGAACTCTCAATTTACAATATTTACCTAAAGTGTACAATAATTTACAAAAAATAGGACAATATTTAGAACGTTATACTAGAAGATCAGATTTAATTTCAAGTGTTTCATATTTGAGTTTGATTTGTTCACAAGAAGGAATTACCAAATTTACTTTATTTAATTTATGTAGAAAGCGTAATCTGAAATCGCTAGTGCCAATAGAAAAGACTTTAGGATTTCTTAATTACTTACAACATGGTTTATTAATAATTTATGCCATGAAAGTTATGATGGACATAACTGATTGAGATTCTGATGTTGAAATTGGGATTTATTTTCTAGTAAATATCTATGATTTCGCGATATAATAGGGTGACCTCCCAGAGATTGAATAAAGGAAAGAAAGATATAATATCTATTACTTCGCCTTGCGATCCTCCCTCTCTGTACCATCTCCTAACGACTAGGCACCTCTCAGAAAGACCTCATGCTCTTGAAATTAATTTATCCTGGTACAATATGTATTCTAAATCTTAGAATAATGGAGTAACGATCCTCTTGCATTGTCGATCCAACCATTAATATAATCATTAAATGAAATATTGTTAGAAGTTTTAGCAGGAGCATCACATACAGCCCTCATTTTTGTAATTGAGCTACTAAGCTTAAAAACTGGTTGATGGGGTAGATAATAGCTTCCCTGAATTTAAACATATGCCCCAATGCCTCATAGTCGTGCAGAAGGTTACAGTACTCGTGCATAAGTGAGTGCTGCCTACTGAAGCGCCGTTCTAGTTGAGTAAGTCTTGATGTGGTGTGATTGAAGGAGTTTCCCAGAACCTCAGGTTTCTGCTTGAGGGATAAGAAAACTATAAATCTACCTGTAGCTTCCCTATGTGCCATTTCACTGTTACCTAAAGATACGATCGGAACAAAAATGGAGTCTGAAATGTCAAAAATGACGGATATTTAAACGTCAGACACTACCGCAAGCCAAGATGGTAATATTTTTGACAAGCGCTCGCAAAAGGATCGAAACATAGAAGGCAGTGGAAAAAGGAACGAAGGAAGAAGATTGTTACGAGATATTATTGAGAAAAAAATTGGAAAGAAGACTACATTCACTTAACTTGCGTACAAGAGAAGCAACATAGTTGATCGTCAAAGGAAGATATCAGCGTATCAGTATTTCATAATAAAGACAAGAGGAAAGCTTCATTGACAGCTACACTCGACAATTTCAGCAAGAAATATTATTTCGCTCCGCGAAATTAAAATACTCCAAAAATAAATTCAGAAGTTGCAACGGTGTAACGTCACGACATTCCTTAGACGACGTATTAGCCGATACTTCCAATTCTAGACAACTAAAGGATTAGAATTTCGACCGGAATATTCAGAAGGGATAATATATAAAACACAGTTTACTCATTTTGAGTATAATAATCAATTTCACCTATCCCAGACCGTCAACTCTCCCAAGAAAGACGTTCTTTCAACATAAGCAAGCAATAACAGAACATAGCCCTAAGATGACGATGTTGACTAAAATCACATATTATTCTGTTCCAATTGCTCAAGCCATGATCAAGATGTTCTAAGAAGACGGAAGGCGAGATTGCCCAGATAAACGCACCGTAGGATGACGTTGCCAGCCCCAGGATGACCAGGAACCAGATGAGACGTTCCCGAGCATTCCCAAATACCTAGGGAAACGAAAGGAGATATGTCTGCATGTCCAGTCACCCGGACATGAGTTGACTACAGAAGTTGACAAGTAAGAAATTATCTATTTTTCCTTTTATTAAAGTGCTAAACTAACTAACATGAGTGCGATGATGAAATACGTGCAGTGGATTACAAGTTAGGTTAAAAGATGTTAGGTAATCTTCAAACCTGAAACGTCAAATCAATATGTAGGTAACAGTCATTCAGTGATTAGAAAGCCTTCGTTCGTAACGCTGTCAATATATAGTGTGAGAGAAGGTTAGTTTTTTTAATGTATTGGTGAGTTTTATACGACGTCAGAATGGAAGTTAGGCATGTGTGAGAAGTTATGTGACTTAAGAATTGTAAGATAGAGATCGTATATATGAAGTGCTTGCTATGTGGTAGTATTTTTTTTTTTTTTTTGAATTATGAAGGAATCAAAGCTATAACTGAATAAGTAAGTTCACAAACAATGATGAAGGTAAGAGATACGTCGAATTAGAATATGATGAGACATATATGGTAATTTGAAGTGTGATATTTATTTAAGGTATGAAATAATGATTATTTAATGAAAGTGGTGATGTGAGATTGGTAATTAATGTTGGTAGTAGTTGTTATTCTTCGCGAATATAATCATGGTCATGTTGTGGTGGACATAATATTCCAAGATGAGCATCATGAAGTGATTACTGAACTTAAACTGTTTTCATTTGATTATTTACCCATGAGTAAGCACAGAGCAGGTTAGAATGCGATCGAAATGATATCCGTATATTGACATTTATGCGTAAAGTCACCAAATGATTTCTAATAAGGAGGATGAATTTGAACTAGCCAACACCCTCATATATATCTTCTAATTATAAGATTCTTCTCATGTGTTAGGTGAACTTTGAAGTTATTTCTAAGGCGTTATCTAGTATCACTGATGACTGACTGCAGCAATAAGAGTTACTATTCTTGAGGTAGAGTCTTCGCACAAGGTAGACCATGTAAGCAACGTATATTTTGATGGAATTATGATAATATACACTTGGTAATATACTATAATAGCATGGATACGCACTTGAATTTATGAATAAGCTCAAGTTAAAAAGATAATTTACCTAATATTCTAAATGTGAAGTTTGGTCATTCTTTTTGAGAGCATACATTAATTTAAAAGGGACTTATCGATGTTAATGCAACAGAATGTGTCAAGAAATATGAACATTACGTGCAATACAACACCTATCAGATGTTTTAAATACTATGAGAATATTTTCCAAATTAATCTGATGGTGTATTTAGACACAAAGAATTAGGAGGAAGGAAAATTATTTCATTTCTGTAGATCGACGTAAATATGATCAGAAAAAAAGAACAGTTAATTTCGATTTTGTGAGATTTCATGTAGAAAAGATGTGATTCCAATTTCGTAAAAGGGTTTAATGCCAGATACAAACCAGCGTCCTGTATATTTTTTAAAACCACCCTCAATCTACGACACTGTATGTATTATGTTGTACTGTAAATATTATCTTTCCTCATTAGATGCATCTAATAGTATTTTACTTAATCTAATAATGTTTTACTTAATGTAATATTTTACTTAATCAATATTGCGATCAGCGAATATTTTAATTATTTAATGTTTTACTTATTCAACATTTTTATCATTTAGTACTTCGAGAATCGGACATGTTAATTACTTGAGGTTATCATTACCCAATATTTCTTTGTCCGATACCGTCATTCATTTTAGTTTCTTTCTTTTCCAAAAAGAGACATTCCAGACAAGTTGTTTGTGACTGAGATCTTTTAAGATTTTAATTAAGTAATTTTTCAAGCATCTTAACTGGACACTTTATTTCTTTCGAGAACTTCAATTTGATTTTATCAAAAATGAGCCTTTAGATAAGGGTATAGCCCACTAGTCTTTACTATTATTCCCAAAGATGAAATCATGATATCCTTTCTATGGAATGAACTGAGTTTGTAATAAAATGTAGTATCTTGAAACATCAACCTTTCTTTTAATAACTTTGTAGAGTAATGACTTACAAGGGAACATCCACAATGGTGAAGTCACCGATCGCGATGAAACTTAGCAAACACATTGAGGTACATGTAAAAACAATGCCAGCATCAATTTTAGGCGCCAACATTCATTAGCGCGTTAACTAAGGGGCCTAAATGTTGCGACATTTCAAGTTCCGCGCGAACAGCGATGAATTCCTCCTGACCAATGCTTAGCCGGAACACTGCATTGTGCCACACCTCTGCTCCTCCTCCCCTCCGCCCCGCCTGGTTCAGCACCACTCGTTTCCCTCTCCCCGCGCTGCCGTCTGCTTAGCTGTCGAAAAGAACCTGTGCTACTCTGCGTACGCTATCAGCCTTCCTCATAGCTCTCCCTTGGAATTTTCACATTGTATAGGCAGTTTACATTTTATGAAATATTTATGAAAACGTTTGCGACGAGTCTTTAAGGGCAATGTCACTGAGCGTGTCAAAAATTATTTTCCATCTTCAAGCAAAGCACGGAAGTCACGGTGAAGAAGGTCCGCTGAACTTTCGGGAGCTGCAGCTTTATGACGCGATTGAGGGTGAGTATTAAGCAGTCAACTATTGTCAAATAGGTTTTGACGCTCACGGGGAGATGTCACACTGCGGACATAGGCCGTAATAACGTAGATTGAAGCGTGGTCTTTTGCGCTGCATGTGAAATTGTAGGTTTATGATATGTTGATACCGATAACTCCGTCCGACTCGCTGGCTGAACGGTCAGCGTACTGGCCTTCGGTTCAGAGTGTCCCGGGTTCGATTCCCGGCCGGGTCGGGGATTGTAACCTTCATTGGTTGATTCCTACGGCACGGGGGCTGGGTGTATGTGTTGTCTTCATCATCATTTCATCCTCATCACGACGCGCAGGTCGCCTACGGGTGTCAAATAGAAAGACCTGCACTTGGCGAGCCGAACCCGTCCTGGGATATCCCGGCACTAAAAGCCATACGACATTTCATTTCATTACCGATAACACTCTCGTTGTTTTTAAACGAACAGTTGTGTTCTCCGTTGTTCCTGTCAATATATATATACATAACAACGTGTATTTTAGTTATTTGTTTTATTTTTTTTTCAGAGCTTATAAGTTACTGTCTTGAAGGTGACAATCTCTATTTGGAGGACGTTACAAGTTTGACGTACAAGTCTGATCAGTCGGAGGAAACCGAAAAGGATATTGAATATAGCGAGCCAGAACCGGGACAAAGCCAAGACAGTGCCAGTTCGGTGGACACCGTAAACTTACATTATAAAACAAGAGCAGTCAACTTCTGGAGGAGTGGAAAACGGAAAAATCTTAAATTTACAACTGTACATAAGCACTTCCGTCGTTTGCATAGTGTGTCACAGCTCTCCGCCTGGAAAACACTTGTGGATGAAGGAGGCTCTCTCCGAGACAAATTTGGTCTTATTGCGATGGATTACAAGAAAAACTTTGACGCGGAGTACCGTACTTCCACCATCCATGACGCCACAATCAAACATTGGGCAATGCAAAATGCCCGCTCTCGCGGGATCCACGACTTTAAAGCGTCCTCACGCTGGGTGTACGACTTCAAAAAGTAATTTGGGATCACATCCCGAAAAATTACTGTCGTGACAACAACGAGAAAACTTGATAGGGAAAGTGACGTTATGGTGAAAGCCCAAATGTTTGGGGAAAACGTAAAAGAAAAATACAGTTACACAACCCATCACATGTTTTAACAGCGACCAAAGCGGCTTTAATTTGGAAATGTACACCGGCAGAACATTAGCGCGCCGAGGAGAAAAGTCGATTAGCACGGTGGTCCAATCAATTACCTCTACTACGCACAGCTACACGATTATGCCTACCATGTCAGCAGAAGGTGAGCTACTCTCCCCGTTGCTAATCGTTTTAAAGGAAAGAAATGGCGTTTTTGGTTCCCTTGTTAAGAAACGAATATTTTCACACGAAAATATTCATGTCGTGTGCACCACGTCTGGAAAGATGGGCAAAGCAGAAGTTCAGAACTGGTATAATGACATCTTGAAACCAAGTTTACCCGATGGACAAAATAATTTATTATTAGATTCTTTCTCTGGCCACAATGCGCTTCTTCATGGCACGGAAATTGAAGTTATGAAGATTCCAGCCGGCGCTACAGCTATTTGTCAGCCATTTGACGTGTATAGGTTTCGGATTTGGAAAACATTACCAGACGAATGTATTCCGGGCTGCGAATTATGAATACCGGCATTGTGCTACATCACCGTAACACCATCTTAAAGTTGCAATCACTGTTACATTTCCAGCTGACATCTCCTCGATTCACAAACATGTGGAAGTACTCGTGGTACCGCAGTGGGTACCTTGAAGATCATCCTGGACAATTCGAACACCCGGTAGTGTATTCCTTTGACAGTGTTGGCTTGGTATGTTCTTTGTGCCCGAATACTGGTTTTGTCAAATGTGCGTGGTGTACAAAGGACTTGCGCGTCACACACTTCTACGAGGAACACCACTATTGTAAAGCATACGTCCCTTGAGAAAAGTATGGTGCCTGTTGTTAATTGTGTTTTGTTTCAGTCGTCTTTTCACTATTTTGTAATGTGTCGAATAGACCATAAATTGTTTTTGCTTAGTATTATTGACGGGGAGTTTGCCCGATGTAATATATATGGAGTCATTTATTGTGGTGCCTTGTAATTTTTTGTTGTTGTACCAGTTCGTACAATAGCCATGTACACTTTTACGTATGTAACTGCCATTGTACCCAGAAGACTGTAGCGTGATACTTTAATATGGCTACTTGTTGAATACATAGACCTCTGTCAGCTATAGCGCAAAAGTACGAGTAAGTAGGACTACAGCTCTGCCTGTGATTACGGTATATCTACTGCATATATAAATGCACATCTTTATTTCTTTTTAAAGACTTTGCTTATTGCGTCAATCATTCTATGTCATACTCATATCAAAGTTGTCTATGCATTTAATTGATTTATATTCGACAACCATGGCTGCAATTCAAATGTGTTGTGCCTTTCACTGCAAAACATAAATACATCGTTCAATACAAGCACAAATAAAAACATTCTATCTAGATTCCTTATACCAGAGTACTTAATACGGGAAATACCAGCAGTTTCTAACTCGGAGTTTATAATTGCCGTTGTTCGCGATTTCGTTTCGTTATGACACAACTGATAGCATACACAAAATGGGGGTAAGGGAGTGGACATGAAAAGAAGATCTGGACCTGTAAACATATTTTGATATCCCGAGGTACATCATCTCATTACATTCATTGAGATCCTCTACCCGGGCACGTAATTTCTTTAAATAAAAGGATATTTAACGTTGTTTCAAGGTGGGTGATTTATTTTAATAAATTTCATATATATGTCCACTCTAAATGACACTACCGACAGCTTCAAGGTGTTTCAGACGTAAATAATAATTTAAGCCTAGGTCGGACGCGGTACCTTATACCACGTTTGTCCACGCCCGATGGTGCTTAACTCGGGGTTGTACCCACGAATTGACAACCTACCGGAATTAGCAGGAATGAAAATAAAACATTTCCATAAAATATGACTAAATACGTTTAGGTTATTTATTATCATTATGTGTGAAACGGAACGTGATTTAAAGGATTTCAATAATTATAGTACGTAAGCAACAGCTGGCTCGGTGAGGAAAGCAATGGGAGACTACCTCACTCCTCATTCCCCTAGTACGCCTCTTCAGTGACGCCTAGGCTAGTTATGACAGCTTTTGGCGGAGCTGCAGAGGATCAAACCTGCCTTCGGGCTGAATACCCAACATACATACATACATACATAGTACGTAAAGAAGCAAAATATAGCGCCGGTCTCGTTCCACAGCCAAGCGGCCGGCAAGCGCGAGGAGAAGGGAGGGGAACGTGCCGGGGAGAAACACTTGGGGGTAAAAGGCGGTGCAGAGGGTGTGTCTCCAGACGGGAAGTGTGTGTGCCGGCTTAGCATTGGCCAGCAAGTATTCATCATTGATCGCACGGAACTTGAAATGTCGCAATTTTTAGGCCCCTTAGTTAACGCGCTAATGAATGTTGGCGCCTAAAATTGATGCTGGCATTGTTTTTACATGTACCTCAATGTGTTTGCTAAGTTTCATCGCGAATGGCGACTTCACCATTGTGGATGTTCCCTTGTTAGTCATAAGCACCTATATTCATGGCAATCTAGTAAACCATAGGGAATTCTAGCTAGTAAGCGAGTAGTAGATGTCCTTCTACGGGAGTTAGAGATTTCCTCAAGCATGATTCGGTATTCTTTCTTTTCAACCGGAACTCATAGCCCGTAAATGACGAATAGTGGTAAATATTATTATAGTTTAAGCTAGCCTGGATCTTTTGCGTCCTTACCTGGACGCGGGAACGGCGCACCTAGTGGTATTCTCTGTAAAGTGCCCTTCTGTGGCTCTGTCTTCTCTTGTCATGACTGCTCTTCTATTTCCCAGCACTGCTGTAGCTGGGTGTCTAACCTGTCCTCTGACTTTAAAAAAAAATGCGATTAGAGTAAGACATTATTCTCTGCCCTCTGATGGTAGTGTCTAATATTAATCCATCCTAGTTCAGTGTCTTGAAGAATAGGATAATCTGGTGATCGAGTTCTGTGACCAAGTAACAATAATGAAAAGAAATGTTCTGCGCCTATCAACAAATCAATGACACCTGGCGGGAAGAACTTGGGGTCAGTGAGCTTCAAGTCAGTGAGCAAGTTCCAATGTTCGTGCTGAATGTAGAGCTAACACTCTACCCCACCAAGTGCTACAGTTATGAATAGTGGAAGCCTTTACCTTTCACCATTCCAATGGCCCTCATGGCTTGTACGGAGATGATTTTGTTTTTTCTTTTTAAATACGAGTACTCATGTTTATTTTATTTGTTTATTCACACTCCCTGCTTTGTAGGTAATTTAGTGATCATAGAATTGCTCTTGATGCTGTAAATTACCGTATATTTATTTGTATTGCATAATTTTGTTGTTGTTATTATTATTAATATTACATATCCCCTAAAATGTAAATGAACAAATCTATACTAGTATTATAAAGAGGAAAAATTTGTATATTTGTTTGTAACGGATGGACTCAAAAACTACTGAATCGATTTAAAAATTACTTCACCTATAGAAATCTATATTGCCAGTGAGTAACATGGTGCACCCGTCATGCCGGGCTCAGCTCGGCCGGTGAGCGAGGATCTCCAGGGGGTAGATCGTTCGCTTATCGGCTGTGCGAAATTTTAAAGTTCAGGGATAGATGATGAACTAGTGGCAAATGAGAGAATGCTAAATAGGTTTCACACATTCATTACAACTACTGCTCTTCTCAAAATCTACAATAATTTACAAAATCTAGGAATTTTTATATGACTTGTCTTCTTTTATGTCGTTATCAACATGGACACTCCATCGATAAATGGAACAGCAAATGCTTGAATCTGTAAATATAATATTTATATCTTTAGTTGAAAATTAGCTAAATGATTAATAATAATTAATTTGAGATTATCTCTCCCATTCATAAATAAATGACTTGAAAATAAACTTCCTTCCTCCATGGATTTAACTTAAATCGAGTTTGAAAATGATCATTTTCATTCCTTTCTGAAAATTAAATAAAAAAAATTTCTCCCATGAAATTATGGTTAAATCGTCTTCCTTGACCTTTAAATTAGTTAATAAATTATCTTTCATAATTATTCAGTAATTGATTTTCACATAATAACTCGGAATTTGACATCATGTCAACCCACATTTACCCATTGATTGAAAATAATTAGTTATATTACTCTTACAACTTTGATTTTGTGAGTTCAATCCACTGACATGGCCTATACTTATTTATATGTATTCGTTAGTTAAGACCCTATTCTTCCTTAAAAACGAATAAAATTCACCAAAGGTTTAAATTCTGTCAAATAATGAACCACTAAAGTTGGCATAAAATAGGCCCAAAAATCCACGAAACAGCGAAGAGCATCATCACAAATATGGATTGAAAAATTACAATAAGCAAAATACAGACAAATCACACACACTACACTCACACAAAGATAAACGGAAATATTATATACATATTTACACGAATTCTAGCCCTTGATTATTATTTTCATGTTTAGTCAAAGTCAGGGAAAATATTCTCATGATGACAATATCGTGGGGACTTCCTCTCATCAACTTGAGATGTGATAGAGCAAGGATTATCACTTTATTAAAGAATTCAGTTATACAACGATGTTCAGGGAAAATTTACGAACAAAAATCATCCAAAAATCATCGACAAAATTGCCTAAACACAGGTCAGAATTAACATTCCGCGCACGCGGTTCATGAGCTGCGATATTTATTTTTACCTTTCCACCAATGTTGTGGCTCTCAATTAATCTGCGCTCACAACGAAGAAATTACGTCAGGTAACATATTTTCTTCTTAAATTGACTCAATAATGGATGCACAACTTATCTGCTAAATTCGATAATATCCATCTACCAGTCAAATAATTATAACAGCACAGCAAAAATATATAAATGTATCGGTCAGATACTGCCATTTCCCAGGCCTAAATTAATATAAATATGCGCACATCAACCTTATTCAATAATAATTAATATTATGCTCATGACCTTAGGTGTTCTTTTACGCGATAATTAGGTTATTTTATTTTTAATTTTATTATTATTATTATCCCTGGCCGCGCAAGATCATACATGCGGAAGCTACTGCACAACAATATCTCAGATGACTCTATCGCACTCGGAATCCAACCATACGTCGTATAATCGAGGAATGAACTCTGATATAATGGAATCCACGAAATTACTGTCCCATTTGATCTCAATTCAAGTATTAAAAATATTCAAATAGTCCTAGTTTAACGTCGAGGTCATATTACTTTTATCTCTCCTGCCACAATGAACTCGGGACAGTTGAAACATTTCTCGATGACATTCACTCAAAACAAGCTAATAGGTTCAAAATTCTCACACATTCCCAAACTACCTTCACCAAGAAAGAAGAGGTGGAAAAATTCTAACTAATAGAAATTCTTCTAAGCAAATAAGTAGAGGCTATATCATTACAATTACATTTACAGATAGGAAGAAAGAATAACAATGTTTAAATATTACTTGGTGGTGACTGTCGATTGTAGGACTCGGGCTGATGACCTAGTGCATTACCACGTTACGCACCATCGATCCTGGTCTCGCCCGTCTGAAACTGCTTTACATTTTACTCGTACATTGAGGACATGCTGGCGCGCTGGAAATCACACCATTCATCTCGTAAGAAGACAGGCATCCTGACTTGCACTCGAACCAATGATATTCTCTGTTGAAGTTCTTGTTAAAGCTGAAACTGAAAATTAAGTCTGAGACAAGTCCAAAACACACACCGCTGTTTGATGAGATGGAAAAGTAACTTATCTTTTAATATCTGGTGAATTGTAAGTAGAATCCGTAAATATCTGAACTGCTGTCTGCAACAAATTGTAGGCTCTAAATAAGACGAAGTTCCCCAGTAAGCAAAGTGCGTCTTCTCACGTCCGTAGTTGAAGTCAGAGTAATTCTCCCCTCGTCGCGTTCAGAGGTGGAAATTTCAGAGTAAAGTTTCCTTAGGAAAATCCATAATTCACCGTCTTAAGGGGTGCGTCTTTTCATTATAAGCGATTGGTTAATTCATTAACTTCGCACCAAATTAATCACTTGATTGGCTGCCATAGTCAGACGTCATCTACCTTTACTAATATCGATCGAGCACTTGACACACATTTCGCCTGGTCACGTGGCGTTCACGGCTGATTTGAAGGTTACTTGACTAGCAGTATCTGCTCTCTCCCTCTTGCTCGCCCTTGGCTGGGATTTCCGTACACCTGGTGTCTGAATCTAGTCGACACGACGTGCTAAAACTCCCTTCCTGGTTCACGAAATAGTGTTCCAATACACAGTAGAAATAAAATATTCTCCCGTAAATGATTTTTACCACTTTTGAAGGGGACATTTTCTCCCTTGGCTGGTTAATGATTTAGTCGGAAGATGAAATCATTAATGCTGGAAATAGACCCTTAACATGTTCCCTGAAAAATTTTAGTGGTAAACATGTGTCACACTTTTAAGCCACATTTTCAGCTCTTGTTCCGGCACGTAGCCTCCTGTTGTCCGCTTCTAGTTCTGCGCCCAGTAGTCGAAGTTGATCCATTATCCTGTTCTGCATTACTTGACATTCCTCACAGGTTTCTTCTTGCAGGTTGACCTGGGTCGATGCATGGTGGTACATTGCATCCTCACTTGCATCCCATGACGTTTCCTCTTCCATTATAGTGTTGACTTGGGCATCGTTTACTGGTTTAGGGCAGTTGTAGCTTCGTAAGTTTGAGGCATTATGAATTCCCTCATAGCTCTTATCAAGACTTTGAATTTTATAGGCATTGTTCCCATATACTCGGATAATTTTGTAAGGACCGACGAAAAGAGGTGCGAATTTCGCGTAGAATTTGCTGGTAGGTTCCGAAATGGCTGGTTTCTTTAAGAGAACATATTCATTCAGTCTTAGGGGTCGCTGAAACTTTTCATCCCTTACTCTCCGTTGTCTTGTCAGTACAAGGGCTAGAATTCTCCTGTTAGTTCAGGTGTTGTCTCCTTTTTATAGCACCTTGACTCTGCTCTTCCCTTTCAGGACGCTCCCTTTCTTCCTTTTGTTTGGCTCTCTGGTATTCTAGGCTCTCGGCGCCGACCATGTCAGGATTGACGTCTTGGTCGTGGATAGCACGGTGCCATTTCCGTCGTTCTTGGCTGGGCTGCTGGAGTTCGCGGAGATATTTTTCACGCTCTTCTTGCCTCCAGTTCCTCTTCCGGTTTTCAAGTCTGCGGTCGTTTGGTTTACCACTTTTGAAGGGGACAATGGGTTGTATTATATTTTCAAAGCAATTGGAGGGGGGCGACGGGGGAGATATAAAAATATGAAAATAATAGGCTAATATAGACGAAATCGAATTTGTCGTACAAGGACGAGACAAAGCTCAATTTAAGCCCGTTAACGCAAAGAACGAAACTCGGTAATCCCTATGGGCTCGTAAACCACATTTTGAGGCACTAAATCCAACCGATACGGAGATATTGGCACTACACTAACCCCGCTCTAGGAATCGGATGAAGAAATGAACTGTCGTAACCATGGCAACGTCAGCTTCAATATTCCTACAGCAGCGAGATTCCATACAATATATCACCAAAACCTAACATGTTACAGACATGGAGATTAGTATTTGGAATCTCCTTTAAATATAAAAGAACACGATTTTTTTTTTCATAACATCCACTTAAGGGCTGAGGGAGCAGGGTCAAAAGAAGTGAGGAAGGAGTTGAATTCTTTATATGAGGATACATATACCTCAGAAAATGAAGATATTACAAACGTTAAAACTGGTACTAGCAATCTCTTTTAAAAATAAATGAACACACTATTTTTTGGAAAATCCACTTAAGGGGATGAAATAATAAGGAAGTGGGCAAATTTTGAAAATGATTATCTTCTCCTTCTACCGCTTTTCCCACACCTGTGCGGTTGCGTTTGCGAACTGTGTTGCACATGTGTATATTTGACACTGTTTTACGGCTGGATGCCCTTCCTGACGCCAAGCCCGTGTATAGGGATGTAATTATTATTGCGTGTTCCTGTTGGGGATGGTAATGTGCTGTGTTGGTTGAATATGATCTCCGAGACAGATGGATCAATCACATGAGATTAAAATCCCTGACCCAGCCCGGAATCGAACCCGGAACCCTGTGAATCAAATGCCTCAACGCTCTCCACTCAGCCAAGGAGTGGGGAAATTTTTAAAATGAGTATATATACAGTATATCTCATAACTTAACAGTTACAGACGTGAAAAATTGGTCTACCCTTTAAAAACAAAGGAACACGTCCTTTTTGTTTTCGGAAAATCAACATAAGCTGGAGATCGATAATAAGTGGAGGAGTTGAATTCTCTCTATTAGGGTACTTATATCACAAATACTAAGATCTTACAGACGTGAACCTCGGTATTTGGAATCTCCTTTAGAAATAAAGAAACCCTATTTTTTTCGACTTAAAAGAGGACTGTTTCTCACATGTAGAGTTCCATGTCGCATGTTCCCGTAGCCTGGTCATCTCAATGCCACAAACGTGGTTTGCAAGTAGTTTCTGGGGTAAATGAAATGCAATTTTTCGGTGAGTTTTTATACTTTAGGCAATTTCAGATATCTTACTGCAGTACCGAGGAACAATTATCAAGTAACGAAATCCTCGCGAGCGAAGCCGTGGGTAACATCTAGTATTTTATATAGTAAATTGTGCTTATCCCTTTGGATTCATTAATTTTATTGCATATTGTTATCGCTGTGGCAACATGACATCTTTATGATGTAGATACCGTATAGATTCTATACACCCCCTGTGGGAGAGGGCCGCAAATGAAACTAATTGTGATTAGTACCATCATGCGGGGAACACCATGGGTCGCCTTTACTTGCGAGTAGTACCGCTATGTTAGGCACACAATAGGTTTGTGATTAGTAGCAACATAAAGTGAGTCTTTGTATGGGTTTTCCAGTATCCGTGATTAGTACCATTGTGAGAAACACCACGGGTCTGGGCGTTGTCTGTGCCACTATATATGAGCGACACCTTGGATCTGCATTGCCTGTAATTAGTACCCACTATATGAAGAGCACCACGGGAATAGCGGCGCCCGTGATTATTACACCTAGGTGAGGAACACCATGGATTTGCGTTGCCTACGAGTAGCGCCATAATGTGAGAAACACCATAGGTCTGCGTTACCTGTACGAAGTAAAATACTTGTGACTAGTACCATAATGTGTGGAACAGCGTGAGTCTACGCTATTTTTGATTAGTACAGCAACGTGACAAATACTATGATTTTACTTTACTACCGATAAGTGTCATTATGAGAGGCCGTTGACAGGAATTTTGGACCCCTTTTACAACAAGTATCCTCGATTCAGAATTGTACTTTAGAAGCAGTCCCTTGGCCAGTTATACTATCGTTTATGATAGTTTCTGGGTCGGATCCACCGATTGTTTTAAAGTCATATCCACCCGTTAATTCATCATCACGTTTTTATTCTGGTCAGTGGACGATTTTGAACTTTTAAATTGTCATTATATTTCGTCCCATTTCATACTATTTGAAACTGATGACCTAGATGTTAGGCCCCTTTAAACAACAAGCAGCATCATCATCATCAGGTTTGTTATACCTGCACCAATCAGACTACAGACTAGGGAAGTATCATTTATTACAGTACGTAATGTTCTTACTTATATGTATAATTGAAGAACTGAAGATTCATATAGAGGTATAAATGGTATAAATCCAAACTGTGTAATTTGGGAGAGCGTGTTGCACGTCACAAGGAACTGAGTGAATTGGCTGTGCAGTTCGATCACATTGCCATGAGCTTGCTTTTGGGAGCTGGTGGATTCGATCCCCTCTGTCGGTAGATCTGAAGTTCTTTTTGTTTTTTCCGTGGTTCCCTCAATTTTACTTTTGACTAATTCCGTAGCTGTACCTTTATTAAGGCAAAGACCTTTTCTTGTCATTTATATCCTAACCCTCTTTCCTATCCCAGTCTTGCCTTACAACCTGTCTTCAAACAGTGTGATTTAAGCCAATATATATAAAATCTGTTTATGTTCTTTGTCTCATTAGTGCCCCTGTAGATTTCCTGGGCTTCTCCAATGTGGTAAGCTTGAGATATACCAACATGAAAGCTAAAAATATGTTTAAAATGACACCCCACCACGTTCCCTACTGCTTGTTGAAGAAAGAAGAAAAGTAAAACAACATCCAAGCAAAAGGAAGGACAGATAGGTCCTACGTGGTAAGTCCATGAACTTTTGCAATAAAATATACAATCTAGATCTCTCTCCCTTTCTCTACCCCTCCCCCCTCCGTTTTAGAATATGGTTATAATAATGCGTACATAAAGGCAGGGAATATTTAAATTTAATTTATGCTTGTGAAGGAGGGAATGTATGACTAGCTCGGGTTGGCGGGTTCGAGTCCGGCGTTATTTGAGGGTGCCCAAATACGCCAGTCTCACGTCTGCAGAGCTACCGGTACGAAATTCTGGCTACTTGGCGTCTATGGAAAAGATAGAAGTAGTTAGCAACACTAATAATGTTTTTATTCTCAATTCAGCAGTGAGCTTGAAAGCTGACCTAATTTCCGTTCACACAGCATAGCACATCAGTTCTCCTATATGTTTCCTTGATTAGCTTGAAGATATAACCAGCGTGAAAACTGTAAATGTACCGAATAATCTCTCTTACAGGATATTGAAGAGAGAAAGGAACTGAAAAATCGAAGGAAAAACAGCTTGATTTATTCTGGGTGATATGTGACAAAAAATAACTTTACAGAAATGTTGCAAAGTTTGGGCTGGAACACTTGGGATAAAGGAGACGAGATGCTCGACTAACTGGTATGTTCCGAGCTGTCAGTGGAGAGATGACGTGGTATGACATCAGTAGACGAATAAGTTTTAAGTGATGTCTTTAAAAGGATGAAAGATTACAATGTGGGGGTAAAGATGGAATTCAAGAGGACAAATTGGGACAAATATTCCTTATAGGATGGGGAGTTAGGGATTGGAGTAACTTACCAAGGGAGATTTTCAATAAGTTTCCAATTTCTTAATAATCGTTTAAGAAAAGACTAGGAGAACAACAGATAGGGAATTTGCCACCTGGGCGACAGCTATAATGCAGATCGGTATTGATTGATTGAATGATTGATTGATTGATTTATTGATTGATTGTTTGTTTGTTTGTTTGATTGATGGATTGATGGATTGATTGATTGATTGATTGACTGACTGACTGATTGATTGATTGATTGATTGATTGATTGATCGATTGATTGATTGATTGATTGATTGATTGATTGATTGATTGATTGATTGATTGATTGATTGATTGATTGATTGATTGATTGATTGATTGATTGATTGATTGACGCTCGCGCAAAGAAAGGAATGGTACTAAGTAATTTCTGGAACTTTCGAAAATCACACTTGAAAGACTTATTAAAATAAATTGCATCGTTTAAGACATCCCTCTTTTCAAGAATATGGTTATAGTAATGCATATATCAAAAATAAAGGCAGAAATATGTAACATTATTTTTTTGCTAGGGGCTTGACGTCGCACCGACACAGATAGGTCTTATGGCGACGATGGGATAGGAAAGGCCTAGGAGTTGGAAGGAAGCGGCCCTGGCCTTAATTAAGGTACAGCCCCAGCATTTGCCTGGTGTGAAAATGGGAAACCACGGAAAACCATTTTCAGGGCTGCCGATAGTGGGATTCGAACCTACTATCTCCCGGATGCAAGCTCACAGCCGCGCGCCTCTACGCGCACGGCCAACTCGCCCGGTAAACATTAATTTGAATAGGAGCGTGGGGACGGCTTTAATTATGAATATCTTGATATTTTTCATCTTAAATTTTATCATTTACTGCTGTAAGAGCACATTCATTACGGATGCATACATTGAGGTAACAATGTTATAATTATGTCTGGTGATTTTAATATATAACTAGTCATGTTGGCAGGAGTGATGCTCCTTAAGAGAAGAGAATCGGGCGTTGATATTTACCTTTTTCTGTTGGGCCTCAAATGGCGATTACTATAACTAGGGTACATGGCTGCGTTCTCACCCCTATCTGTATCAGAAGGCTTAGTACCTGAAGGCACTATGTCACAAAATAAACAAGGAAGACCATCTTCAAAGGTCCTAAAGAATGCCTCCAAATTGCCTTCGATACTCAAGACTTCGTGCCCTTCCTCAAAATTGAGATAACGCACTGGTCACGGGCCTTTTAGATTCAGGAAGTATTGTGTCCATTGTTTCGGTGGAATGTTATTCCAAGCTGAAGTACTGTTGTAAACATCCCGAATATGTTTCTTCTTCTGTAAAACGTGTTCAGGCTAACTCTTCTCCCCTGGAAATTTTAGGACATACCCATGACAAAAATCGTATTTTAAAATTTGCGTGGAAATCTAAGTTATTTTTTATTAAATATTTGCCATGCTCTGTGATATTAATAGCAGATTTCCTGTCTCATTCCTCTGTCGTGCTCGATCTTCAAAGTAAATCCTGCACATTCAAATTTAGGAGTAATTTTCATATACGGTACCTCTTTTGAAATGTAATTCTGTAGCACCTTCTATTAGTTCGCCTCCCCAGAGTGACATATCATTTGACCGTAGACTAGGATCAGGCTAGTTGCAGTTGCTAGTTTTCGGAAAATCTAGGTGTGACTGACTTAACTGAAATTGAGGTTACGGATTCGATCCCCGTGAGATTTCCTCCCTACAGGTTATCTCTGCCATAAATATATGTCCTAAATGAAATCATCGACCAAATGCTGAGGGATGGTATCATTCGACCCTCCAAGTCGGCATACCCTTCGCCCATTTTTCTGGGGACGAAACCTCAAGGTGGCTTCAGGCCAGTAATTGATTACAGGGCGTTAAATCGTAAGATTGTTCTACAATCAGTAACCCTTCCCGACTTGCATTCATGTTTCTATTGGTTTCAGGAGGCTGAGTTCTTCGCCATTTTAGATCTCAACCAAGCCTATAATGTGATACGTCTGGTGGAATAATCAAAATATCTGGCTACCTTCGCTATCGACTGGAATCTGTATGAGTACAACCGCGTGCTTTCCGGCCTTACCACGGGCACGGCGGTTCTTACTAGGCTGCTAGATAGGGTCTTGTGCGATATTAAATTTGAATATCTCTACCATTATCTAGATGATGTTGTTATTTTTTTAAACCTTTGAAGTACCCTTAGCTCATCTAGATGAAGCTCTAAAAAGCCTTCGAAATGCTGGATTGATGGTCAAGTTGTAAAATGTATCTTTTGATTAAACATCTATGTCCTACTTGGAGCAATTTGTGTCACCTGAGTAGTTTCAGTCGATCAATCCAGAACGTATGCAATTCGTAACTTCAACCCTTGTAAAGATGTTAAGGGGGTTGCTAGGTTTCTTCAGGAAATTCATCCCCAAATTCGCAATATGGCGACACCCCTAAACCGTCTCCGCAGGAAAGCTGTCAAGTTTGATTGGGGGCCGTTGCAGTAAGCAGCGTTAGAGGATCTGAAATCGGCTCTGTATAACGCCCCGGTCTTTGCTATGCCAGATTTCTCAAAGAAGTTAATTTTACACACAGACGCCTCTCCATCCGCGGTCACTGCGGTTCTTCTTCAGGAATCTGAACTAGGATGGCGGCCAATGACCCATGCGTCTAGAATCTGCCACCTCAAGACGCAAAGTAGGCTACGTACGCGTTAGAAAGACTGGTCTTCCCATTCCGCTTAGAAATTTTTCGTCCTTACCTTGAGCATGTTAAATTTCAATTAGAGACTGACAATCATTCACTGAGATGGGTTCTGTCTAGGCACCGTCGTACCGGGCAAATCGGATATGAGCGTTTCAGTTTGACGTGTGAGACATTCGGGGATCTGAAATTATGGTGGCAGATGGATTAAGCCGAATGTTTCCCGGCGATTCTGATGTTGTTGTCTCGAAGAAAAGCCCTTTGCCTTCTATTCCCACACCTATTATTATAAGTGCGATACTAACTGATGCCTCTTTGTTATTTCATGATATAGAGAAATACCAACGTGAATATCAGTGCTGGCTCCTATTATAGAAACCATTTCTTCTGGGGAACATGTTGTCTATTATGTTTTGATGAATGGGGTTCGGTGTTGCCCTTCGAGGCGTGATCACAAGATGCAAATTGTGTTTCCAGCTGTTCTAGCGCCTATGATTTTCAAATATTACCATGAGGCCCCATTAGATGGACATTTACGCGTCTTCAAAACTAGAGAAAGCGTAAGGGAAATGTTTATCTGGAAGAGTATGGACGGCGAGATTAGGGAACTGGTGAAAGCATGTAAGTCGTGTTTATTTAGCGATTGTACATCGATTACGACGGATCCTTGCCTCAATCTAAAGGGAATGGGAATAAATTCATTCTTGTGTGCGTGGATCGTTTCACACGGTTCTCATAGCTGTTCCCGACTAGGAATGACACTGATCGGTCCACTGTTTCTTGTTTCAACAACTATTTTTCCACTTTTTGGACCCTGTCAATATATTGTTTCTCTAATTATTCTCTAATTATTTCTCTCTAATTATTTCGTAAGTTCTGTTTCGATCTGTCTATTCACATGTCACGACGTCTTCGTACCACCCACAGCCATCTCTAGCCCCGAACTGCCCGTATTGCTTTCCACCACGAAGATTATTCTCGTTCGGCACTTCCTTACACTGGTTACCATTAGCCTTTAACTGGGCCCTTCATGTGTCTCACAAGTTTCCTCCACTTCCTCATTCGTTTCAGCTTGTCCAAATATTCCTTTGTCAAATTTGTAGTCGATCAATGAGCTATTGCCAGATAACACAGACCCAGAGAATATCCGGGATTTATGGAGAAAAGCTAGAAATAACCTTAAGGCCTCTCATAAGAAAGTAAAAATTGGGTATTCCCGTGGAAAAAGGAACCACCTATTTAGAAATTGGAGATCAGGTTATAGTTAAATATTTTGTTTCCGCGGGCAAGCCTGCCTACAGATTTTATGGAACTTGCATAATACTTGATTTCCTTACTCCTGTCACCCTTTGGTGAGTAACCCGAGTATCGAAAGGATTTTAGGGGTCCATCTGTCTCAAGTAAAACCTGTGTGAAAGCCTTTGCTTTTCATTATATGCCGCCAAGTGATGATGTTGCTGATTTAATTATATTTCTTTCCTTAGGATCTTCTTAGTTTTTTATATAAGCTAGTTAGAATAAAGAGGCCTTCTGTCCCTGTGGGTTGTGATATATTTTATGTATTTAAGTTATATCCTAGGTTAACTTTATTTTTTTAAGATAATTTTTGAAAACCTCCCCTTCATTTATTTTATTACCATTCTGCCTGAAGGATCCTGCCTCCAAACGTGTGTCAGAAACTTCGTGTACTCCTCCTCCAAAGTCGCCATTTACCTGCACCACATGTAACACTGTCTGTGAGTCAGTTACTGTTACCCCAAAGTTCAGTGTTACAGTGCCCAACTTTCACCTGAGGCCACATCGTGTCAACCTGCGAGAGATGCCGGCGCGGGGTATGGGCCCGCCTCGTTCCGGCCGAGACAACCTCTAAACTGCCTCATATGGGACTATCATCCTTGGGATAGACTTGGAAGCTGGATTCCGAACGACCACTCTATCCTTGGCCCGAACAATGCTAGTTGGTACTTTGTGACCATCGCCATGTTTGTTCCCCACAGTATACGGGACGATGGTATCTCAAGGTACCTTGGGAGTCCGGGCGACCCCATCCAGTCATCGTCAGCGGCAGCCGTTCTTGCCATCGACTCTGGGCGCAACAGCCCGAACTTCTACTACTTCGCAAACACTATCTGAACTACTTTCATTCAACAAATAGACAAGAAAGGAAACTCGATCAAGTGATACTCCAACTTGTATACGTTTTCTCAAAAAATGATACATGGCAAGATTCAAGATTTCAGGGCTGCTCATGCTGTGGTAAGAGCTTAGGGGCTGGCGGTCTGTACAGAGGGTGCACATTCTCCGTTCGGTGGAAATGCGTGTCTTCTATAAGGCCATCTATGAAATTGAACTAGAAATGATGATATGGAAGACACTTGGATTTTTAGCTGTTAGATGTCTCTACAATCGGCCTAAGTGCCCCCTCTGGTGGGATTAAGGACAATGAATTCTTAAGAGAAAGCTAATCTTTAGAGGTGGCTTATCTTTGTTTTGAAGATTATTTTGTTCTTTGTCAAGGTTATCAACACATCTGCCTCCCCCTCAACAGCCTGTATCTATCAAATAATTTGAAATTTTTTGAATATTTTCTCTATCCAAATAACATTTGTGGTGTGTACAAGCATCCAACCTATCTGTAAAGAGTTCTGGAACTTCCCCTCGATATACTATAACAGCTGGGAGCGTTAAGGCCGCGTTTTCATTGTTATGGCTCCAGTTTATTGTGTGCGGCGTTTACTAAAGTGGCAGAGGTCGCAGATCGGCGTTCGGAAGGCCCAGCAACTCAAGGTAATGGCAGAATTTTCTTAACATGTGATAGCTCCCGGAGATAGCTTGAGGGGAATGCTTCCAAGCTCTTTTATTTCGTGTACATTCCTAAACCTGGTGGTTTAAATGTAAAATTTTCTCCAGTCCAAGGGCTCTGTTTTATTCCCTAATGAGAAATATGTAATGTAAGGGTACAAGTGTGATTACCCTCTGTTGACTACCATTCCCCTCGGTACGGGATGAGTAAAGTTTCTTAGTCTCTAAAATTATCAACCGTTTTTGGTATTTAATGTTTATCATTTAGTCGATCTAGCGCGGAGTAGCCTTAGCCTCTGTACCTTGGAGCCATGAGCCCACTTAATGTTTTAAGAGTTTTCTAGAAGGAGGGCAGGATTTTCTCCTACCTGCATTTGTTTTTAGCCGATGATTATCAAACTTTTCCTTTTTACATTATGGGCATTTAATACGGGCACTCATTTCCCCTCTTTATGTTTCCGGAAAGTAATATGAAAGTAATTGACAAGAAGTGACTGTAAATACCTCATTTGAAGATTGCCATTGTATAACCTTGTGCGCTATAAGAAATGTATGGCTCTGAGGAACTGTACTGTATTAGAGTTTGGAGCTCAGACTCTTAGGCTATGGAAGTTTATGGAGCAAACCTGCTCTTATACAATAGTGTACCTGTTTCAGAGCTAATAATACTCATCCCTCGTATAATATCATGCTGAAAATTCTCTCTACTTTTGTACCTGATTTCGGACTTTATGTCGTTGTTGTTGGAGCTAACGAGTTAATTATTATATTCTAATTGTTTATACAGATCTTCTGTTTACCAAATTTTAAATAAGAGAAACAAGGAGGAAGGAATAAAATTTCAAAATTTAGTACATTAAATTATGCTCTTGTCAAATCCTTGTCCATCGGTTCAGCCCAGCACCTTCTTACACCTCTGTGATCCACGATATTTCCGGAATAATAATAATAATAATAATAATAATAATAATAATAATAATAATAATAATAATATTAATAATAATTGATGGTTCATGGTGTGGGTTACTGTAGTCACGTTCTAGTTCGTGAACCATGGGCAACGATTGAGTGGCCTAGTAAGTGGTTCTGAGGGTCGGGAAACAAATTTCTATGGAACGGGATTGGGTTCTCGGACATAATCTCTGCAATGGCCCACTTGTGCTCAGGAGGCTAGGACTAAAATTCCACCGGTTTTCCCTAACCCGTTAAAGAAGAGATCATCACTGTGCCTATGTGTAAGTAGGATTGTGTTGTATACAAGGAACTTGGTATACAATGACACAACATAAAGTTTATTGTTTCAATGATTTGATACAATATATACAAGAAACATAACTAAATTCTTCTTGAAAGTTTTTGGAATGCACGCAGTTAATGTTGAAATTAAATCTTCGATTGAATGTCTGTTGCATATGTACAATTATACAATGAGAGAGTTCTATATACACTTAGTTCTATCTTCAGGAGATAGTCCGTTTGCACTAAGAAATGTCCTGATAGTCGAAAACTAGCTTCCATGAAATTACAAGCGTAACTTGTAGAGAGAGGCAGAATACTAGGTTTAGACTTGCAAGGAACTTGCATAAATTTTCTCGAATTGTAGAATGCTAAGATGGACGTTGGAGTACTGGTGAGAACTAGGGGGAGTAGCAGAATGCTGAAGTCGGGGCTCGACCTGGCTACGGGGATCAGAATAATGAGGCAATGTTCAGAGGTGAAACCTCACGGCCAGCAATTTGTCCACCTGTTCAAAACACGTTTTAAAAGAGGAATGCCTCCGTGCCTGACTTGCGGTGTGTACTGGTCGTCGAACATTGTGTAGTCCTGGAGAGGCTCAGAACGAAGCTACTTATATATCGCTGGCTGACGTCATCGGTGAGCGTGCCAGGCGCAGTGAAGACACCTCGTAGCTGCTAGAAACTTCGGTGCTCCGGCGGGTTGCGGAGATTGTAGGCGCAAAACATACGATGCGGAGGACCCACACAACAGATAGCATCCTGTTTCATGAATTTACCGATTTCAGAACGTTTTAAGCAAACCTCGGACCAATGGGAGTAATGGAGTTCCACTCTCATTTGACTGGCGAAGGACTCCTTTGAAACAACTTGTCGAACGAAATGGAATTCAATGGGGAACTACCAGTATTATTGGGGCTACTGGAAGAAAGAAAGTAAAACTGGCTGGTTCAGCAAACGGGACGAATCCTGATGTACTGGGGGTACCGTAAGTGATATTCGGGTAAGAAGAGATAACGGGGAAGAGACAGGAGATGATAAAAGGTACTTGATGGGTATTAAAAAGGGAAGGGCAGAGTAAGTGGAAGGACTGTTTATGTGGAAAACTACTGTACGCAGCATAGTTTCTTTTAGGCACGTAAATGAGCGAACGCTGTGGGTATATATGGCACTTGGAGGAATTACGACAAGAATTGTCTCAATATATTCACCGTGTGAGGGTGCAGATGAGGATGAAGTCGACAAGTTTTATGAAGCAACGAGTGACACCGTAGTCAGGGTCAACAGCAAGGATGAGAAGGGTGCTAATGGGCGATATCATTGCGAGAGTTGGAAATAGAAGTGAAGTATTCGAAAGGGTGATTGGTAAATGTGGGGTACACATGTACGCTAAGGGGAATGGGAAGCGTTTGTTGGACTTCTGTGAGAGTTTGTGTTTCGGAGTTACGAATACATTCTTCAAGCTTAAGGCTATTCACATGGGGGGCTAGGGGTACCAGGTCCATAAAATAAACTATAGCTTAACCGACTTTATATTCAGGAAGTCTGTTAGGAGTGTATGAGTTCTTTGGGGATTTTTCGGTGATCCAGACCACTATGTGATCTGTAGTGAACTAAGTATCTCTACGACTAGGATAGGGAAAGTGAAATATGTCTGAAAACGAATAAGAGTAGAGAATCTCCAGGACGAGGAAATTAGACAGAGGTACATGGATATGATTAGTGAGAAGTTCTGAAAAGTGGACAGAAAGCAGGTTCAGGATATAGAAAGAGAATAGGTGGCATACAGGGATGCTGTAGTAGAAACAGCAAGGGAATGCCTAGGAACGGCTACGGTATGTGTAAAGATGGGGAAAAGCGAACATCTTGGTGGAATGATGAAGTGGCAGCAGCTTATAAACGTAAAAAGGTGGCTTATCCGAAATGGATCTAAACAAGGGCCGAGGCGGACAGGGAATTTTACGTAGATGAATGAAACAGCGAAGCAAATAGTTGTTGAATCCAAAAAGAAACCACGGGAAGATTTTGGTAATAACCTGGAAAGACTATGTTAAACAGCACCAACACCTTTATGGACAGTGAAAAGGAATCTTAGTAAGTAAAGGAAAAAGGAAATGAGCAGTGTTTAGGGTAATTCAGGTGAACTCATAATAGATCCCAGGGTATCACTGGAGAGGTGGAGGGAATATTTTGAAAATCTTCGCACCGTTAAAGGAAATCTTCCTGGTGGTGTCGCGCACAACCAAGCTAATGGGCAGGCAGAAAGTGATGTTGGTGAAATTACGCTGGAGGAAGTTGAAAGTATGGTAAATAAAATCCATTGAAATAAAGCAGCAAGAATAGATGAAATTAGACCCGATGTGGTGAAGTATAGTGGGAAGGCAGGGATGAAATGGCTTCATAGAGTATAGTAAGATTACAATGGCGTGTTGGTAAGGTACCTTCAGATTGAACAAAAGTAGTAATTGTACCTATCTATAAGCAAGGGAACAGGAAGGATTGCAACGACTATCGAGGTATCTCATTCATTAGCATGGCAAGCAAAGTATTCACTGGCATCTTGGAAGGGAGGGTGCGATCAGTGGTTGAGCGGAAGTTGGATGGAAACCAGTGTGGTTACAGAGCCCGGAGGGGCTGTCAAGATCCGATGTTCAGTACGCACCAGGTAAATGTAAAATGTTACGATATGAATAGATAGTTGTGTTTATGTTTCGTAGATCTAGAGAAAGCATATGACAGGGTACCGAGGGAAATGATGTTCACCATACTGGGGTAGATTATTAAAATCAATAAAAGGCATTCATGATGACAATTGGGCTGCAGTGAGAATTGATGGTAGAATGAGTTCTTGGTTCAGGATACTTACAGGGATTACACAAGGCTGTAATCTTTCACCTTTGCTCTTCGTCGTTTACGTGGATCATCTGATGAAAGGTATATTTGGCAGGGAGTGATTCTGTTAAGTGGAAATGTAGTAAGCAGTCTGGCCTTTGCTGACGACTTCGTCTTAATGGCAGATTGTGCCGAAAGCCTGCAGTCTAATGTCTTGGAACTTCAATAGGTGCAATTAGCATATCCAAGTTTAAATTGATGTCAGTAGGTAAGAAAGTCAACAGAATTGAATGTCAGATTGGTGATACAAAGCTAGAGCACGTAGATAAGTTTAAGTATTTTTGTTATGTGTTCTCCCAGGATCACATGTCAATGTGTATCAACAAAGACAAGACTTATTGCATTGATTAGGTGGTCAAATTAATAAATTAATTTATTGTTATTATTATTCCCTCAGGATCGTAATATAGTAAGTGGGACTGAATCAAGATGTAGTCAAATACAGCAGAGGCAATACCCGACACATCCGGATTTAGCCTTGTTTAAATGGAAGACAAGTCGCAAGTGGCGCTCCTAGTGGCGTGACCTGAAAATTCGCGCTAAATTCAAATATCATTGTAAATGTATATACGGAAATGGACAAATAAAATATGTCCTGAAAGAAAGTGTTACTAAGATATTAACTTCAAAGTTGCTAAAGCATTTCTGGATAAATGAATGAAGAATTATTTAATAGGTTATTATTTAAATACTGAAATTAGACATATAATCAAGATGTGAAATGGACTGCTATGATTTTTCATTTATGCATTACTTTTTTAGCTTTAGCATTCCTGCGTGAACTTTCACGGCTAGATTTGTCTTTTTTCTCATTTAAAAGCATAGTATGATCACATTAAAACGCTTGTCAACAAATTATCGGCACACTCCTTACACACATGATTCAATGAATTTACATTTAGGAGCTGGACAATTTTCTTTTTAATTTGAAGCCTACTAACAGAAAGAAAATCTATAAATTTAGCCTCAAAAACATTCAAATTTTCCCTATAAGCAATACTTGGCACAATGCCATTTAATTATGGTAAAGCAAATTTGCATCATCATATTGTTTCAACAAAATATATACATTTCTTAAATCACCCATATTTTCTTCAGTTCTTGACAACGCATTACGGCATTCCAAATGGGGTAACTTGGAACACAACTAACCACACATATATACGTATGTATTTTCCTGATTAAATCAAACCCACAGATCACACCTACAACAACACATCGGTGTTGAAGGTTAACTGCTACAATATAAATCAAATAAGCTTATTATACTTTTTAGCCAATTCAAATATGGGTCGCGCAGGTCAGAAGTTTAGGAAGTACTATAAGAATCTCTTTGTAACTGGAAGAATATACACTGACTGACAGAGCAAATGCAACACCAAGAAGGAGTGGTCAGAACTTTATGTCAATTGCAGGGTAGACTGACGTCACTGAGGTATGCTCATGATGTGAAATGCGCCGCTGTGCTGCGCACGTAGCGAACGATAAATGGGACACGGCGTTGGCGAATGGCCCACTTCGTACCGTGATTTCTCAGCCGACAGTCATTGCAGAACGTGTTGTCGTGTGCCACAGGACACGTGTATAGCTAAGAATGCCAGGCCGCCGTCAACGGAGGCATTTCCAGCAGACAGACGACTTTACGAGGGCTATGGTGATCGGGCTGGGAAGGGCAGGTTAGTCGCTTCGTCAAATCGCAGCCGATACCCATAGGGATGTGTCCACGGTGCAGCGCCTGTGGCGAAGATGGTTGGCGCAGGGACATGTGGCACGTGCGAGGGGTCCAGGCGCAGCCCGAGTGACGTCAGCACGCGAGGATCGGCGCATCCGCCGCCAAGCGGTGGCAGCCCCGCACGCCACGTCAACCGCCATTCTTCAGCATGTGCAAGACACCCTGGCTGTTCCAATATCGACCAGAACAATTTCCCGTCGATTGGTTGAAGGAGGCCTGCACTCCCGGCGTCCGCTCAGAAGACTACCATTGACTCCACAGCATAGACGTGCACGCCTGGCATGGTGCCGGGCTAGAGCGACTTGGATGAGGGAATGGCGGAACGTCGTGTTCTCCGATGAGTCACGCTTCTGTTCTGTCAGTGATAGTCACCGCAGACGAGTGTGGCGTCGGCGTGGAGAAAGGTCAAATCCGGCAGTAACTGTGGAGCGCCCTACCGCTAGACAACGCGTCATCATGGTTTGGGGCGCTATTGCGTATGATTCCACGTCACCTCTAGTGCGTATTCAAGGCACGTTAAATGCCCACCGCTACGTGCAGCATGTGCTGCGGCCGGTGGCACTCCCGTAACTTCAGGGGCTGCCCAATGCTCTGTTTCAGCAGGATAATGCCCGCCCACACACTGCTCGCATCTCCCAACAGGCTCTACGAGGTGTACAGATGCTTCCGTGGCCAGCGTACTCTCCGGATCTCTCACCAATCGAACACGTGTGGGATCTCATTGGACGCCGTTTGCAAACTCTGCCCCAGCCTCGTACGGACGACCAACTGTGGCAAATGGTTGACAGAGAATGGAGAACCATCCGTCAGGACACCATCCGCACTCTTATTGACTCTGTACCTCGGCGTGTTTCTGCGTGCATCGCCGCTCGCGGTGGTCCTACATCCTACTGAGTCGATGCCGTGCGCATTGTGTAACCTGCATATCGGTTTGAAATAAACATCAATTATTCGTCCGTGCCGTCTCTGTTTTTTCCCCAACTTTCATCCCTTTCGAACCACTCCTTCTTGGTGTTGCATTTGCTCTGTCAGTCAGTGTATATGCAAACACAATATCTACTTACATTTTCTTGTCACGAGGGAAACGGAAGAAAGACCGCGAATCCTTCTGCACTTCATAGTTATTGCAGCAAAACACTGCAGATATCTTTCCACTCATATTGAGAGGAGATATAAAGGAATGACACACGCTACTATTTACTTATGTCAACTTAATGCAAAGGCATAAATAACGCCAAAAACTTCACAAACAAATACACGTGCTCTTATGACAGATTCAGTAACTCTCAGGTCACCCCGCTGGAGGGAGCTCAAATCGCTGTCCCTCGATATCTCGCAGAGTGTCGCGTATTGTCTCCACTGTATTTGGTGTAGTAAAGCTAATGCAGTGAGCTGGCAGTTGCGATAAAGGGTGTTCTGTAAGAAGGAAGTCAGCTCCCGGACGAAACTGCCTTTACATCGGTGTGTTTCCAGACCATCTTTTCTTCACGAGAGCGGAAGCAGGGTGGACTCAGGACATCTTATTCATGAGTTAGAAGTAACAGACGTGAAAATAGCGAGAATTATTGTTTTTACAAATAGGTGGGAACAATGGCAGTTGAGTACTCGTAACAAGCAGATAAAGGCTAAGTTAGGAATGAACTCGATGGATGAAGCTGTACGCGTAAACCATCTTCGGTGGTGGGGCATATGCGACGAATGGAGGAGGATAGGTTACGCAGGGGAATAATAGGCTATATTATGGAGGGTAAGAGGAGTAGAAGGAGACCAAGATGACAATGGTTTGACTCGGTTTCTAACGATTTATAGATAAGAGGTATAGAACTAAATGAGGCCACGGCACTAGTTTCAAATACGGTAGAGGATTTTTGCGACGGGCCGTTTTGGTAAACTCACAGAGGCTTGCAGATTGAACGCTGAAAGGCATAGCGGACTATAATGATAATGCATGTATATATGTATAAAAACCGTAAGATTTTATTTCCGTTAGTGTACGAAGAATTGGATCGTAAAGTTCAGTCAGTTGTTCCCTCCTTCCATGGCTGTCCACGGTACGTTACGACCTATGGACTTGCTTTCGAGATCTTTCTTTAAAAAAAAAAAAATTTTACACCCGGAGAGACTCCTCTCTTATTTATACATCCTCTTTTATCCCGGACGTAGCGTAACATTGCACCCAGTGCTGCCAGTGCTCTCTCCAGTAAGTGTCCCATACTACAGTTGTAGACATTACGGATATGTTAAACTACAACTCTCTCCACAGTTGTGTATTTTGGTATATATGAGTGTTACAGTGTGATTTATTACAATTATTGGAACTGGGTGATATAACAAGCCCATTCACATTTCGAGAGAAGAAGGAGTGTCGCATACTCTGCAGTTGTAACTAGTAATACATGCTTTCCTAAATTCAGCCTGTTTTACTGACCGTTACAAATCAAATTTGTTCTTCAAGAGTTTGTTTTAAGTGATTAAGCAATATCCAAATACGTGGTTTTGTTTCGATGTGGCTGGTATATTGTTATATAAGGCGCGTATTAACCTATTCTACAGCTTATTCCGTGAAGTGAGTTACGGATTTTCTTCGTTGAGGAATTGTGATTTCTATCATTTTACTCTGTGTCCACAACCTCTAACATACTGTCGGTAATGTTCAAATTCAATAATTAAATTTTGCTAAATGTATAGATCTCAATTGAGAATATTAGAAGTTAATACTAATCTTTGTCAGTTTCAGCATTTACATATTTGTAATATTGAATGTTATTAATTTTCTTAAATTTTATTTTTAATTAAGCATGAAAAATGAATACGCATATAACTAGCTTGCTTTTTATAAAACACCCAGCCATTGCATTGCAAGTGCCTGGAAGTTGTGTGTAGTAGCCAGGGTGCGAAATCGCGGCGGGGTGGGAAGGGAAGGATGTCTCCCCCACCGATGATTTTATCTCAGAGGTTCCCCCCCCCCACTAAAATTGCCCGGGGAGGTTACCTTTCATTATAAAATAAACAGGAAAATGTAGAACCGATAATTTATTACTGAAATTAATGACTTTAACTGGGCATATTTTCATAAAATCATCAGAAATAATTCAAGTGGCTGCCAGACCTTGAGCAATTAAACAACGCAGCAGTGGCAACCCCGCACCTACAGCTTATTGTTGATGTTTCACGCTGGCAAGTCGATCCTCCCTTGTCATTGCTATAAGTAGCTCGAGTTTACAACACTCCTGTACTTCTTGGAGTGGGTGTGTTTCCTATAGGTATCAATAGGACAATATTCACTTGAGCAGGATACAAACTGACAATTGGTTCAGTCAACACATAGCCCTGGTAGAGGAAAGTTCCATTAAAAAAGCAATAAACCATGGAAACTCGATCCTCGTGTGGCCTTTCTTAAGATAGCGAGTCTCTCATAAACTTCTCAGCTGATTGGAATAACGTTCTAATTTTTATCATTCCCGTTATAACAGCAAAATTTGAACAAAAATATCTCAAATTTACATTTTTCTGGATGGAGAGGGTAATTAAAATACAGGGGAATTTTAACCCCCCCCTACCAGGTACTGCCTGAAAAAAAATTAGTAGTTAAGCCCTATGTTTCTTCTCCTCCCCCACCACCACTTCTTTCTGATTTCACACTCTGGTAGTGGCAATATATCGTATATCTAAATTTAGTAGAATGAGAATTTTTTCTGAAGAGCAACGCAGATGAAAAAATGCAGATGGTAGTTTCAGATAGAAATTGCGATATGTAGTATGTAATTTTAATTATTATTTTGCTGTGTAACTTACCTTTTTGTGCAATTTTATAGTGATGCTGTGAACGTTGAGTTGTTCTTTACTCTGTATGCCGTGACATATGGTAGTAGGATTCAAAATCTTGAGAGGTTTCTATTTAGGATATCTGTATCTTGTTACATCAGTGTCGTTATGGAGATTCTCCTGTATCTCATCATTACCCCCACAGCAGCTATATCCGGTACTTATTCGTGATGATTTAGGTAACAGTAAGCTGCCTCTCTGATTTATTGGTGTGTAAAAGATTTTTAGGGGTGAGTGACGGTGAGTTTGCATGGGGTCGAATCCTATGATCTGCAGTCCTGAAATACTTTTCTGTGGTTTCCCCATTTTATCATTAATTAACCTTAATTAATGCTGCTGCATACCTAATCTTATCCCTTTCCCTTGGAGTTGTTAGTGCAACATTAAACTGCTAGCAGGAATGGAAGAACAATCTTCAGGAATAAATTCTGGCTGTGGAAACTGTAAAAGGTAGTTGCTGGAATGTAAGGCCAATAACATATTATTAGAATAACCTGTGATGGCCAGAACAAGTAAACACGGCACTCTTCAGTATTGTCCCCTCCGGTGAAATATACAAAATACAACTGAAGCTGATTACAAAAGATAAAAGTGGTAAGAAGTTCTCAGTATATGGACCTGGGTGATCAGAGTGATATGCAAACCGTACAGTCACTGAATTTTCAAGAAAGGTCATCTTGTTGCGGTTTCAGTTCCATATAAAACTGTATGTTAGATAGCTATTAATATGATATAAGGTGTCATGTAATACTAGGAGTCCTATGACTATGGTCTTGATATCGACAGGTAAGTTAAATTATATTATGGATGTGATCACTGTTTTAGAAATCATGTAAAACTGCAGGTCCTTAGCTTTGATCGAAGTATTAGTCATAGAAAAGTTGAGGTCCTATAGGTATGATCACAATATCAACAGTCATGTAAAATTTTGGGTTTTTTGTTATGATCATAATATTGATGGTCATTTAAAATGACCGAGCTCGATAGCTGCAGTCGCTTAAGTGCGGCCAGTATCCAGTATTCGGGAGATAGTAGGTTCGAACCCCACTGTCGGCAGCCCTGAAGATGGTTTTCCGTGGTTTAACCATTTTCACACCAGGCAAATGCTGGCTGGGGCTGTATCTTAATTAAGGCCACGGCCGCTTCCTTCCCACTCCTAGCCTTTTCCTGTCCCATCGTTGCCATAATACATATCTGTGTCGGTGCGACGTAAAGCCAATAGCATTTAAAATGACAAGGTTGTTGCTTAGTCTGTTAACAAACACCATAAGTATCAATGACATTAATAAGGTAATACATTTTTCTGGCTTATGTTTCAGTAGAAGTAATCAACCATTCCAGTACCTTCTAACTACTTCAGTTTGCAGTGCAAAATGGACCTGGAAGCAAAGATCAAAGAGGAACCAGGCTGGATTGAAGGAGAAACAACGGCATCGCTTGTAAGTCTCATACCAGATAACTTTATAGGGGTCGGAAATTAACCCTTTATATCTGTATAAGTTTGGCAGGGGCATAATTTTCTATGTGCTTCCTCAGTATTAACACCAGCAGTCACCAATTGCTGAATGAGCATCTATGCGTAGTACAACTCTGTTTGTTTTATTTGTCTGGGAATACACCACAATGTGCTACACAAAGCTGCCAACTCTTAGGAACTTAAGGTTAGGCTTGGATTAGTCTGTACTTTTTACTGTCAGTATTGAAATTACTTTGGTTTAGGGGTTGCACCTTTTTGTATTTTTCCCCTTTGATTATAATAGATGATGGTTGGCCGATCGTACTTTAAAAAAAACTAATATCCTCCTACAGTACTGCACCACCATGTTAAGAATTATTACTCCTACCGTAATTAGTGTAGAAGAAGTTAAATCACAAATCTTTCATTAGTGTTTTTTTTTTTAGCGTGGATACACCAGTCTGCTAAACAAAATGTCAACACTGGTGTGATAATTCTGGGTTACCCTCACATCCACAACGTGCTGGAAGATATGTGTTTTAAGGAACGAGCAGATTTGCCTATGACATACGAGGGATGAAATACCTCAAAATCTGAATGTACGTTCTCTCAAAATAAATATTTTGCTCAGATGTTGAATCCTTCTAGAAAGACAGAATAGTGATTAGCTCATTTTATTCCTCAAATACAGGTCAGATTCTATGATATATACAGTAGAGAACCATGTCTAAGGGCTCTAGCATGTATGATTTCTGAGAATAATTTCTTTTATATGCCCCTTCTTAGTGGGATCTGACACTTCAAGGACTTCAGGCACATTAAACAGAATTTTTTCTTTCCTCATTGTCATTATTTCCTTGTCCTTTTTGTGCATCCTTTTCATCCATTCCTTAGTTCATCCACTGTTCTCTTCGTATTGAATGTGTTAAGTTGGTATATTCTAGAGAACTTGATACATTAATTCACTTTTATTAGTTACTTAAGTTACATTAGAATATATGCTTTTAATCACAGTCCCTCCCCCTTTAATGCTGACAGGGTTTTATGAATCCAAGAGTGAAATTTAAATGTCTCATAGTAGATCATAAAAGATCTTCCGAAACTGCAGATATACACTCCAACACTGCTGATTCTCCACTGACGGTGTCCTCATCCCCTCAGCTCGTCACAGAACATTACATAACATGCTTATAGTAGTAAAATATTTCATTTCTAGCTGCTTTAACTTTGGGCTTCATCACATCTTTCACTGTTATATGACTGTGATAAGTCTGCTTCTTTCATGCTTGTGTCTTTTATTTTACACTTGGAATCATTGAAACAGAACTCTATTAATGTTTAATGTAGCTCCTGTGATCTCAGCAATACCATAGTAGAGAATGTGATTCCATTATTTCAAGTAATTTTAATCTGTCTTTAAACAAACTCTATGCTGAGAACAAAAATCATTTAGAAATGTTGTAATGCTTCTAATTGGTTCAAACAACTTTTATGATTTGACTGATATGATTGAACATATGAAAACAGTTCATACAATTTAGTGTTTATGCCTATGGCTGCTTCCTTCCAAATTATGTGTTAGATAGCCCCAATTCCATCCCTGGTATTATATCTTCTGATATGGCTAGAAAATATTTTGCATTTTATATTTTGTTCTCAGTCTCGTCCTTTCTCTGACATAAGGAGTGAGCAAGAATAATAACACCTTTCTCAGTACAGACTTTGGTTATAACAATCCTCTGCTGGAAGAAATCTTCCTTAAACATTAGTGAAATTCCAAAAGTACCTGTAATACTGGAAATTAATGAATTAACATGCTCATTTATTAATGACTGTATTCGTAGATGTGTGTTATGAGCATACCTAATATATCTTATTTTCCACAGGAAAATTTCGAAAATGTATCAGAAGTGATAGCTATGAAAGAAGAAGTTAAATCAGAGTTAACCGAGCCAGAGTCATCGCAGGAAAACTCTCTTGAGGTAATGTACATAATTTGATAAGCCATCGTTAGATAATGGAAATGGGTAGAAAATGGCTCAACAGATACCGGGGTTTGATCCATCTTTTTAGTGCACATGATTGATAGTCCTACTGATAATATACTTTTTTATGAGATTGACTGTTTACATACGTAGTTTTCACTTTTCCTTCAAGTTGTTCCGCGAGCATGCGTTATGAATTGTGTAGCGGTTAGGATTATTCCAAAGACCTCTTCTCTATGTCATTTGGTAGCTGGTATCATTCCTACTAATAATTTTGAATTCGTAAATTAGCTTTGAACACCAAGTAGCTGAAAGATA
The DNA here is from genome assembly GCF_040414725.1 of Anabrus simplex. Classification (NCBI taxonomy): domain Eukaryota; kingdom Metazoa; phylum Arthropoda; class Insecta; order Orthoptera; family Tettigoniidae; genus Anabrus; species Anabrus simplex. The sequence goes on along the minus strand of NC_090279.1, from coordinate 129,110,794 downwards.
CATTCTTTTTTTACTGTTACAGGATATTTTACTAGTTGATTCCAAATGAAACACCTTTGTTATCTTATTGATTATATTATTGTTTTCTAAATAATACAGTAATTTGTTGATACAAGTTGCAGGTGACATGCTTGTTTACTGTGATTGTTCGCTTGTATACTGCACACATTGTAGCCATCCCTTGGCAAGTGAAAAGTATTCTTTTTCTCTGTAATGTGGTCTGTGATGGTACTAGTCCATTGTGACTTATAATATTTGTACTGTGAGGTGCACCTCAACCCCGTGCATGTAAAAGAAGCGCCTTAAGGAACACTATCTATCGAACAAAACTTGAAACTGCTAATGCATAACTGAATAACTGAGTAATATGTTATTTTATAGTTTCCTAAACTGACTGGATATCTTTGTTTTGTTTTGGTATACATCAAAAAGTTTGAATTTTTCTCCGTAGATATCCCTACAAAAAGCTGAGGTAATGCACTCTGGTGCAAGGTGGAATAATTAATGATTTAAAGAAGTTTTGGGTTTATAAATTTCCTCAACTAAATTGACTTTCATTTATATTGATACTTCAATGCTTTGCAACACTTCCTTCTTATCCTGCCAGCTTTGAAGTCTGGCCAATCACAAATTTTCTGTATTTATTTTTCAGCCAATTATAAGCTTCTTGTAACTTTTTGAGTATCAAATAAAATGGGAGGGTGTGGTTGGATTTAGCCCAGAGCCTTCTCGAACCCACCCCTTGGGTATAAAAGCCGCGGCCTTTTCTAATTACCTTGTCTTTTTCTCGTCAAATTTCTGAGTGTGTGTGTTAAGACAGGAGGAGGGGTGCCTAATTCTTTGGCAGGCAGAACGTCAACCCAAGGTAATGGCCACCAGTTTTCTATATCTGTAGCTGTCTCCTCAAACTCACAGCTGTTTTCACAAATGTAAACTTGCATTCTGCTAATGTAAAATTTCATACAGACTTAAACTGTAAATTGGGGATAGAGAGTGTGTTTCCCTCTCAAAATCCCCTTCAGTTTATCTTGAGGTGACTACGATTTTGTAACTTTTTTCTCCTGTAAATCACTCATTAACTTCTCTTTTGTGTCACCTCAGTTGTGTAGAATTTGTCTCTGCATCATCGGGCCACAAGCCCAAGTAGGGTTTCAAAACTTGGTTTTCAAGGAGCACAAGTTTACGACTGCATACATTTTGAGTTTGGGACAGTAATATAACCTGTTGTCCTTTTCCATGAAGGCCCAGTAGTATGGGTACTAGATACCACTGTGTTAGAGATGCCAGAAATTGTAAGGTTTCGTTTAATGTTTCCTTGAGTAGGCTGTAAGGAATTGGGAGCACAGCCTCCTTTGCTGAATTTAAAGAATATGTAAACTCTTATCTGATATTGGTGCAATTTTGAGTAGGGCCTTTGGGAGGCTGTATGTGTAACCTTTGGAGCAATGTGCTCTTGAACTGTGTCTTGGGAGATATCTCTTGTTATCTAACCAAACGCAACATTTGTGACGTTGTAAACTTGTAAATTGGAGCTGGAAGCTCAAAACTTGTAATTTCCAACCCTTGGATTTCTATTCTTGTTTGTTATTTTGTACCTGACATTTTGTTCCTTGACCTAGTGAAGAATTTTGTTAAATTTGAGATCTGAAAAGAAATATAACCTTTGTTTTTAAATTTTAAATTAATCTTCGATATCATAGATAAACCCATTCAAGCTGACATCTTCTTTCAACTCTCTGAGTTCCACAGGTAATCTCGCAACAATATTACTTAAACATGGGATGAATAAATAAGCCATTCAAAAGTAATCTTGCCTTTCTGTTTCATACTTTGTAAGGGATAGTGTTTGTGAATAGGCCTTGTATGTTCACCATTACTCACCTGAACATTCGTTACATGAATTAATTCATCATTACCAGGATGCACATTTGATCACTGTCATCATCCACTTCATAGCGTGCGTGTCATCTTCTTTCAGTATGACTATGTTGCTATGGGGTATTTCATTACCCATTTATTGAGATATTCATTTCACCATCTCTTGCAGGAGTTCTGGGTTAGCTACTGTATGTATAGCCACGTGGGGAAGGTTGTGATGAGAGAGGAAGTATAATCCTGACCAGAGAGTGTAGTAATTGGCTCTCCTATAAGGAAATTGGTTGTAGTTAGGTAAGAAGTGTCAAAAGGTTCATCATTTAGCTTTGGTGAGAGGATGTATGTGTTTCAAGAATGGTCCATTCTTTGTTGGTGAAGTGATAAGAATCCATCACTTGTCTGGGGCGTTAAATCAGACTCTTGACAGCTGCTTCCCCGATTCCACCATAGTGTGGTGTTGCAGGAGGGATGAAATGCCACGTCAGTCCCATGCCTGCAGTTGTGCGAAGAGTTGGTTTTCTGAGGGTTGTTTTGCAGGAAGGCCTTGATTTCTGTAGCTGCTCCAAAGAAGTTTGTGCCATTATTGCTGTAAATGTTCAGGGGTTGACCTCTATGAGAACTAAGTTGATCAAGTGCGGAGAGAAATTTTGTGGTGAGATAAGGTATCATGTCTATGTAAGACAGCCTTGGTAGCTAGGCAGTCTGGTCTTGTTCAGTTTCACACAATTTATTTATATGAACGGGGCCAGCACAGTTTATTCTAGTTTTAAGGAATGGGTATGTCGGGGTTAAAGGCACCATTTGTGTATTTTTCATTAATTATTCCTCTATGTAACACTTTGACTAGAGTAATCAGGATCCTGATTTTTATCCCCCAGGCCTGAGATCACGGCTGATGATGCCCATGCAATGGGCGAAACATAAATTAGTATGGCACGATGTGACACCTGAGACGTGTATGAGTGTGGCTTCTTTTGGTTCCCCTTTCTGAAGAGATCGTAAGCTTGTCTCTCAGAGTGTTGAGTGCCAGGATGAAGTAGTCCAAGTTGTTCTGCCATCATAATTATATTTGTGAGGTGATACAGAATTTCTAATGTTTCCAGTGCACTTGTATTGGAGTATTGTGCAGTCATCCAATGACAAGATGATGGCCTTCTTGATCTATGATTGGATTAATAGTCTTTATACAAGTTGTTAGTTTCCTGCACAATATCAATATAATATTTGTGTGCAGGGTTCAACTCCGATACAAACAGTGGACTTTAATTTCACTCCGTGGGTTGTTTACAACATTTTCAGACAATTATATGTTACAAATCTCATGACTGGTCCATATTGAAATGTACATTAATTCAACAATGTTACAAAAGTTTATTGAAATCCACGTATTCAATACGCATAGGGATCTTAGAATGAAGATTGATATATTGTAATACTAATTTAAGGGGACATGTTTCGCCCATTGTTTGGGCATCATCAGCCGTGATCTCATGCCTAAGGGATTAAAATCACGATCCTGATTACTCTAGTCAAATTGTTACATAGAGGACCGTGTGTTATAAAAAGGAGGAAACTTGTAAGTTCACAAACGACAATTTACACAATAAAGATACATCTAAAAAACATTTGATAAGAGGATGTGAGTATGTGTTATAAGTGTGGTCCATTCTTTGTTGGTGAAGTGATAAGTATCCATCACTCTTCTGAGGTAATATATCAGACTCTTGACAGTTGCTTCCCAGATTCCACCAAAGTGTGGTGCTCTCAGGAGGGGTGAAATGCCGTGTCAGTCCCATGCCTGCGGTTGTGTGAAGAGTTGGTTTTCTGAGGGTTGTTTTCAGAAAGGCCTTGATTTCTTTAGCTACTCCAAAGAAGTTTGTGCCATTATCGCTGTAAAGTAACTGTAATACTGGATATTAATGAAATAACATGCTCATTTGTTAGTGACTGTATTTGTAGATGTGTGTTATGAGCATACCTAATATATCTTCTTTTTCACAGGAAAATTTTGAACATGTATCAGAAATGATAGCTCTGAAAGGAGAAGTTAAATCAGAGTTAACCGAGCCAGGTTCGATGCAGGAAAACTCCTTTGAGGTAATGTACATAATTTGATAAGCCATCGTCAGGTAATTGAAATGGTTAGAAAATGGCTCTACAGATATCAGTGTTTGACCCTTCATTTCAGTGCATATGATGGATAGTCCTACAGAAAATACACTTTTTGTATGAGATTGACCTTTTACTTACCTATTTTCACTTTTCCTTTGAGTTGTTCCATGATCTTGCGTTATGAATTGCACAGCACTTAGGATTTTTCCAAAGACCTCTACTCTTTAGCATTTGAGAGCTGGTATCATTCCTACTAATACTTTTGAATTCGTAAATAGTTTTGAACACAAAGTGTTTGTAAGGTATATTGTTTTGTTACTGTTACATGATATTTTACTAGTTGCTTCCAAATGAAACACCTCTGTTATCTTATTGATTATATTCATTATTGATTTCTAGATAATACAGTAATTTATTGATACAAGTTGCAGGTGATATGCTTGTTTACTGCGATTGTTCGCTTAATATACTACTCACATTGTAGCCATCTCTTGGCAAGTGACCTAATGTGGTCTGTGGTGTTACTTGTCCATTGTGATTGATAATTTTACTTAAACATACAATGGAATAAATAAGCCATTCAAGAGTTATCTTGCTTTTCTGTTCCATACTTCATAAGGGATAGCGTTTGTGATAGGCCTTATAATTTCACCATTACTCACCTGAAAATTCGTTGCATGAATGAATTCGTCATTACCAGGATGCACATTTGATCACTGCCTTTGTCCACTTCATAGCATGAGTGTCATCTTCTTTCAGTATGACTATGTTGCTATGGGGTATTTCATTGCCCATTTATTGAGATATTCATTTCACCATCTCTTCCAGGAGTTCTGGGTTAGTTGCTGAAAATATTTCTATGTGGGCAAGGTTGTGATGAGATGGGAAGTATAATCATGATCAGGGAGTGTAGTAATTGGCTGTCCTATAAGGAAATGGGATGTAGTTAGGTAAAAAGTGTCAAAAGGGTCATCATTTAGCTTTGGTGATAGGATGTGAGTTTGTGTTGTAAGAATGGTCCATTCTTTGTTGGTGAAGTGATAAGAATCCATCACTCTTCTGAGGTGTTCTATCAGACTCTTGACAGCTGCTTCCTAGATTCCACCAAAGTGTGATGATGCACAAGGGATGAAATGCCACGTCAGTCCCATGTCTGCAGTTGTGTGAAAAGATGGGTTCTGAGGGTGGTTTTGCAGAAAAGCCTTGATTTCTGTAGCTGCTCCAAAGCAGTTTGTGCTGTAATTGCTGTAAATGTTCAGCGGTTGACCTCTATGAGAACTAAGTCTATAAAGTGCAGAGAGAAATGTTGTGGTGAGATCAGGTATCGTGTCTATGTAGACAGCCTTGGTAGCTAGGCAGTCTGGTCTTGTTTGATTTCTCACGATTTTTCATTAGAATTTGGCCAGCAGTTTTAAGGAATGGGTAATTCTGGGTTACAGGCAACATTTGTGTATTTCACATTAATTGTTCTGAGGTATCTGCATTCATCATAGAACACTTGAGATGTGTATGAGTGTGGCTTCTTTCTGTCCCCCTTGCTGATGAGATCCTAAACTTGTCTCTCAGAGAGTTGAGTGTCAGGATGAAATAGTTGAAAGTGTTCCGCCATCATAATTATATTTGTGAGATGATACAGAATTCCTAAATTTTTTACTCCACTAGTATTGGAGTCTTCCACCAACAAGAAGATGGCCTTCTTGATCTATGATTGGATTTATAGTTTTTATACAGTATGAGTTGATAGTTTCCTACACAACATTAATCTAACATTTGTGTTGAGGGTTCAACTCCTATACGAACAGTGGACCTTATTTTCACTCCATGGGTTGTTTACGACAATCTCATGACTGGTCCGTGTTGAAATATACATTATTTCAACAATGTTACAAAAGTTTATTGTAATCCTTGTATTCAATATGCATTGGGGTCTTAAAATTAGGATTTATATATTGTAATACTAATTTAAGGGGACATGTTTCGCCCATTGTTTGGGCATATTGTTTGGGCCGTGATCTCATGCCTAAGGGATAAAAATCAGGATCCTGATTACTCTAGTCAAGGTGTTACATATAGGAATGTGTGTTATAAAAATGAGGAAACTTGTAAGTTCACAAACGACAATTTACACAATTAAGACACTTTAAAAAAATATTTGGTGAGACTATATATGTGTTATAAGAGTGTTACCTTCTTTGTTGGTGAAGCGATAAGAATCCATCACTTTTCTCAGTTGATGTATCAGACTCTTGACAGCTGCTTCCCAGATTCCACCAAAGTGTGGTGCTGCAGGAGGGATGAAATGCCATGTCAGTCCCATGCCTGCAGTTGTGTGAAAAGTTGGTTTTCTGAGGGTTGTTTTGCAGAAAGGCCTTGATTTCTTTTGTTGCTTCAAAGATGTTTGTGCCATTATCACTGTAAATATTCCCTACAGCCAGCCGCACATAAGCTCAATGTTCCGCCCATCTCCTCTCCTCCTCCACACCCCCTCCCATCAATATCACACAGATACAATACTGGAAGTGCTACTGTCATTGGTTCTGATGCTGCAAAGGCAACTAGTTCCCACCAGAAAGGTCGACGGTGTGAGTAATTTTATACACAGCATTTTTCGTCAAATTTTACCCTTTTTGCTCTAATCTTAAAAATCCTTCTAGCCTCCTCTCATTAAAGATTCTTCACCACACATCCCTCAATATTCGATTTCAACATTGAAGCTGTAGCCAACATCTAGCACAAGCATTCCCATTCGACTAATAGGACAAGAGGAGGCTATCACATCAGCTAGTAAAGACACACACAGCAACACACAGACATGATCATGATCCTTTTTACACATTTTCAATAAATATAAGAAAACTGTGGCCTCACCAAACAAATACGGGATTAACAGTGTGTCCAGCAGTATGGAATACTGGTAACTGGGGAATGTCAGGGAATTCCAGAAATAATGGGAAAACCAGGAAATGTCCCCGGAATTCAGAAAATAATCTGGAAATTCGTTCTTCTGCCAGATAAAATGGACATACCCTATTTGTCCATTAATAGAAACACATTCTTCAATTTTTGTAAGATTAATCTTGGGCATGTCTTTTATGCCAGAAATAAATTGTGAAGAAACCTGAATAAACATTAACAGAACCAAGTGTGATCGCGAAATTTTTTTTTTTTTTGCTAGGGATTTTATGTCGCACCGACACAGATAGGTCTTATGGCGACGATGGGATAGGAAAGGCCTAGGAGTTGGAAGGAAGCGGCCGTGGCCTTAATTAAGGTACAGCCCCAGCATTTGCCTGGTGTGAAAATGGGAAACGACGGAAAACCATCTTCAGGGCTGCCTATAGTGGGATTCGAACCTACTATCTCCCGGATGCAAGCTCACAGCCCCGCGCCTCTACACGCACGGCCAACTCGCCCGGTGATCGCGAATATGAAGTAACCGATATCTTCAGTAGCTATATGAATAGCATATGGCATGCAGTAGCGACTATGTTCGATCGAATTTTCAATGTTTTCATCTGCTTACTATTGTATATTCTGTGTTGTTGGGGAATGGTGAGGCCTATATTGTGTTCTCAGTTTTCTAATCGCTTAAATGTATGGCTTCCACAGCAAAATATGCATATAGACAAAATTCCACTACCCAACAAATGACTGTGTTTGTTTACTATGTAATGATGTGTGCGATAGTCACTACCTCATAAAATGTAAAAAGAGAAAAGACAGTGACTCAATGCAGGAAAGTATGAAATTCGCTTTAACTTAATACTCCTTCGAGTGCTCATTATTATTATTATTATTATTATTATTATTACAATTATTAAATGTGCTGATGTAGGTAAACCTTGTGTAAATGTGTAATGCAATGTGACACTGTTCGAGTCGTGCCATGTTGACTTTCTAACCTATTTGATGAAATGGTTGGTGATGGACGTCAGTGAGTGAGGCTCCTCAGTAATCAAGTGATTTGAAGGTGTTGTACATCAGTGGAAGTGATAGAAACTTGCGTTTACGTTTGTATTTACGAATCGATATACCCATATTTTTTGTCGGTGTTGATATTTTTCTTCCAAATTTGCAATGTAAAGAAAATGGGGAAACAATGGAGTTGGAAGCCCAGCCACTACCAGTGCTGCCAGCGTAGACTGCCTCGTGAAGTGCGTGCTGGAGGATTTCAATAACTCGGACAGCTTCTTTGAAAAAATTGTGCAGGCCATTTCGACCCGCATGACACAACTGGTTATAAAAGAATTTGAAAAGAGTTTAAATTTTAATATCGAAGAATTTTCAGAGTTAACTGAAGAACATGGTAAGGAGGAGGCAGAAATCTGCAAAGTGAAGGAGGATATGGATGCCAAGTGTAATTCATTGGAGCAGTACGAAAAGAGAAATAATGTAAGAAATTTCGGCATCCCTGAATGTTTGACGAAAACTGTGATGAACTAGTGCTCAACGTGTGCAAAGTAGTAGGTGCAGATGTTAGACTTAATGGCATTGATAGGTGTCACAGAGTAAGACCTTGATTACCAGAGAAAACAAGGCGTATCCTAGTGAAATTTGTGTCTTATCGGTCACAGCAGGATGTCTTCACTAGGAAAACGAAACTGAAAGGCTTATCCACAACAATCCATGAAGATCATTCGGCTATCAGAATGTCCATCTTGAAGACAGCAATCCAGTGTTTTGTTCTTACAAACACTTGGACTGACTCAGGAGACATCGTAATCAAGAAAGCGGGCAGGATGGAATTAAGAGTGTGCCAGTTAAAGGAACTTCCTATGGCATAAGCTTCTGTTGCAGTGCTGCCTTATCACTTGACAATGTGAGTCAACTCCCATGCATTACCTAAGTCGCAGCTGAGAAGCTAGCTTTTTTATTTTTTTCAACTAACCTTATCTATCTATCTAGGTATCTTTCATCTATCTACGTATGTATCCATTTACCAAATTTATTTATCTATTTATCTAAATATCTATTCACTTATCTGTTTTCTTATCCTACCACCTGACCATCCACTTACTCTTTAATAAAATTTTCCTATCTGGATCTAATTTAAGTCGGGCCTCTGTATTACGTCTACATAGATCTAACATGAACACTACATAGAGTAAGCTCCTACTTGAGTATTCTGTACACCTAATCTGCTGTTGCACGTTATCACTATTATTATTATTATTGTTATTAATATTTTTATTATTATTATTATTATTATTGTTATTATTATTATTATTATTATTATTACTCACAATTTAATTATCTAAAATACATAAATTGCTGACCGTTCTTAGGATGTAGTCGCATGTTGTTTTCAAGTTAGTTTCATTTTAGCAGTTGGTTATGCATACCACAAACATCCATAATCCCTGTGACCATAAGAATACTTACCTTGTCACACTTCCCCTTCCCCACTCATCCCTTCAAACTGTCTACCTGCTAGTCCATTGACACAAACTCCACCCCTTGAAGCTACAACACACATTCTCCAATCAGCCCTAAATAGACATAAAACCGCACTTGACATGTCACCTTAATGCCGAGAGTTTAGTTTCCCAAACTCGTATAGATGAAATAAAAGTGATTTTCATACCACTGTCCTTTGATATAATCTTATGCAGTGAATGTTGCTTGAAAGTCAAATATCAGGCTAAGAATCTGGAATTACCTGCCTACTGTCGTCTGAGGAATGACAGACTTGGCAAAGGGGGAGGTGGGGTCTGTGCTTTTGTCTCTTCGCGCTTGATACTTCAAATTATCTGTCAGTCGCCTCAACAGTATGAACGAAAACCTGAGGACATGTTCATAGTGATGCAGGTCTCTACTGTGAAATGCTTAGTAGGAGCTGTATACAAGCCGCATAAAGCTCACCATCTGAATGACTTAGAGACTGATCTTAACAGACTGTTACCTATATGCAAACATGTTATAATGATGGGCAACTTCAATACAAACCTTCTATATCCTGATTCATCTGAAACCACCCATCTATTAAATACATTTCAGGCATGCATTATGGCGATCCTGCCACTTTCCCCCACTCAGCACACTAAAACCACACACATTACTGGACCTGATAGTAACGAACCACCCTGACAGAGTATTATATCATGGCCAGACGTCTGCTCCCAGACTGTCAGCCCATGACATTATCTTGATGTCTTACGCACTGCAGTGCCCCAGACATAAACCTAAGTACGTGACTTACAGAGAGACTAGCCGTATTGACAATGCAAACTTATTGGAAGACTCTTTTTCGATGCTGTGGCAGGATATAACTCATAAAACTAACATTGACGACATGGTCACGACTTTCAATACCATGATACTACATACTTTTGAAAAGCACGCCCCTCTATGAACAGCACGCATCTGTAAAAGACTCTCCCCGTGGCTAAATGATGATATTAGAGCAATGATGCCTAAGCGGGATGCAGCTCTTAGGAAATATAAACATTACCCGTTATCTATTACAAACGACTACATAATAAAACGACTCAGACAGTAAGAAATGCTCAACTACATTACTCCCATGACCTTATAAAACCCTACTATGACCCGCTACCTTATGGAAGTCAATGCGACTATTTGGCTTAAATAAACGGGACAAGGTAGACAATTTGGAGATTTCTCTTGATGAATTGAATGATCACTTTGTATCCTCCCATGTTCAATTAATCGAAGAAGCAAAAGAAAATCTTTTGAGGGCAAATAACAACATACCACCCATAGGCAGAGATAAATTTTATTGTAGTTCTGTCTCACCCCTGCAAGGGAAAGCGGCTATCTTGCGAATTAAAACTAATTCCACAGGGGTGGACGATCTATGTATTATAAAGCTAAGGGAAATTCAATGCCATTATTACAGTATTGGCATTCATATTCAACTTCTCCCTTCAAAACAGTGTATTTCCAAATGTCTGGAAAATGGCCCTGGTACATCCTTTACTGAAAATAATATCTCCTCCACTAAACTGTAACTTCTGACCTATTAATATAGTGTCTATAACAGCCAAGAGACTCGAACACATGGTGCATAATCAAATCACGAACTATCTAAACGACCATGACATACTGGACCCACACCAGTGAGGCTTCCGCTGAAATCACAGTTAATGTACTACCTTGCTAAGCATGACTGAAAGGCAGGCTACTGATGAGCAAAAACTGACAATTCTAGTCTTATTGGACTTCAGCAAAGCATTCGACTCTGTAGACCATGAGTTGCCCCTATCCAAACTTTATCGCCTAGAGTTCTCCTACATTACTCTGAAATGGATGGGAGCCTATTTACATGAACGTCAACATGCTGTTCTGTCTATGTAAATGACTTAGCTAAAGAGCTGACACATTGTAAATGTCACATTTATGCTGACAACGTACAATTGTACATCCATGCAAAACCAACAGATGTTTTGAAAGCAATTGAGCAAATTAACCTGGATCTAGAGGCCATAAGCAAATGGTCTTTCCAGCATGGACTTATTATAAACCCCAAAAAATCCCAAATCATTGCATTTGCTCATCCAATACTTATTTCCAGTAATTACCACATGTCCATCCCTGATGTATGACTTCAGTATGAAGCTTTACCCTCTTGCAAGAGGTAAACAATCTCAGAGTGATCATTAACCAGCGCTTCTCTTGGATGGATCAGGCAATATCTGTGAATAGATGATTTTTTGCAATGTTGCACATATTAAACAATTTCAAATTTACTTTCCTGTTCAGTTTAAAGATGAAACTATTTGAAGCCCTCGTATTTCCAATATTCAATGATTGTGACGTAGTTTACACAGACATGAAAACTGAGCTTCGAGATAAAGTACAATGTGCACAGAATATGTAATCTGAAAGATTGAGATCATCTTACCCAGTTTTACGTCGACCTCGGATGGCTACGCTTTGAAAATAGATGGAAGCTGCATACCCTGACTTCATTGCACCAAATCTTGACCTTACAATCCCCATCCTACCTGTATGAACGATTTCATAGCTTCCCTGAACACCATGTTAAAAACATCAGAGCACTGAGCTCGACGTTGCTCGCTATTCCTAAGCATAGATCCTCAACCTACAATTCCTTCACTGTTGTGGCCATCTGTGAATGAAATTTCCTTCTGCAGGAGGTCAGAGGAATGTCAAACCTGGGAAGATTTAAAAGTATGTTCTCAAAATATCTATGAAACAAGCTTGTAGTGCGACAGATTCCTTTTTCTTCATCTTCTTGGTCTCCTTCTCATCCTGTCCTTTCTTCTTCATTTTATTATTATTATTATTATTATTATTATAATATCATTCATCAATAGTATTAGAGAGTACTCAGCTGTGGTTCCCTGCATAGTGTACCTTATCCCGATCCCCATTTTTTAATGTTTTTGGCCAACAATAAAAACCCGAAAATTATAACATTTGTCAGTGTAATATATGTCTGGAATTGGACAAATTAATTGCAAGTATTAGGTTTGTCTGTATTGTTGTTATTATTATTATTACTGTTAGAATTCGTTGTATCTATCTATCTATCTATCTATCTATCTATCTATCTACCTATTATGCAAGGTGTTCGGAAGCTTGAGGCATGACTAGTGGCTTGTAATTTCCTGAATACAGAACAAGATTTAAAATAAAGTGACATCACATTGTAAGATGAAATTTGTTTTTTGGTTTGGAGGTTTTGAAGCATGATTCTGTGTATTCAGTCTTGATCCAACCAGTCCCAAATTGCCATTCATATCGATTTATATAGTTTAAGTGCAATCTTGAAACCTGGCTGCCGACTATATTTTCTACAATACATCGCCATGTGGTTAAGCTACCTGGCTCGGCGTTTACGGTATAGGTTTAATAGTGTTCAGTGTAGATGTAATTTCATTTACGTCCGTGTGTTGGTTAGTATATTGTTTGTCTGTGTACTGTACCTGAGTATAGTTCATCAAAGACAAGTGAGAAGAATGTGACTCCGCAAAAATTGGCACCATGGTCTCAATCAGCCAAAACATCCTTCCTATGCCAGTCGTTAGCTGCAAATAATTTATTTCTTTTATTTGTAATAATAATGTACGTATTCTTATTTTAGTGTGGGATATTGTTAGGAAGTGCATACTATGTTAGTGATAGTGAAGTAGATACTCTTTTCAAGCTGTTACAGTTTGGGATTTTTTTGCCTCTGTTTTTCCATTCCACATATTTGTCAACATTAGGTAGGTTATCTATATCACGTTCAGTGACTTTCAAATTTTCAAGCCATCTTATAGCACAGTATTTCAAAGGAAGTACGTTTGAACCTGAATAATGTCTTGCAGGAACGTATGAAAACAAGAAGTGAAGTGCACTAAGAAACTCAGCAATAATCTACTGGGTTCCTTTTACTGGCATTTTATATGAATTGTGCACAGTATGCAAGCCACAAGGTCCAATGTTCACTATAATAGGAGCATCTGGATCATCATTTAATAAATCACCGATATCCTGAAGGAACTTTTTATTAACATTTGGACCACCCATTGAAATTTGTTAGAGTTCTTTAAATGAGTCCTCGCAGTGCTTGCAAAAAACATGTAACAAATTCTCGGAGGTAGAGTGACCAAGAAACATGGAATCAAAATAAGAAGTGCATACCTCATTAGTATTAGAATTGAAACAGCAAACTACAAGATCCATTTGGCCCATCTAAGAAACTTTATTCAGTTACTCGTCAAAACCAATAGTGAAACGTATGCACTTACTACACATCTCAAGAACTTGTTTATGAAAATAGGGAGCCAAACCATGAGTGATTGTATATGCAACTTTCGTTCTGTGCAGTTGAACTTTCGAAGCAATTTCAGAGTCTGGAAACATTACAGGGAACATACGTACACTAGCTTCACTGGCTCGTAAATAATGGTGTTGCATGACACTTTTCATGCCCCATATAATGTCAGCTTTGGTTACTTGCTCTCTTGAAAGGTAGTTCTGTAGACATCTCTCCTCTGGTGAACCTCTGTAATTGAAGTAGAAGAAGAAGAACTGGAGTCATAAGTGATAGAGTTCATTTTGGTAGCTGTAGTAGGCAGAGGACAATTTGTGTTTGCAGCCAGGGTATTATGGCCACTTTGTTGCTGAAAGAATTACAAGAACAGAAGCTCAACAGTCTTTGGTGTCTATAGACAAAGGAATTTGTTCGCTGCAGCAGTAATGGTAATCAGTTCTTTTAAAATCTTAAATTGAATTTAATTACAATAAATTCAACTTCCAAGTTTCTAAATTTAATTTGCACATTAATTGCTCATTCATTTTTTGGATGTTAAGCTTTAAAAATGTATTTTAATATTGCTGTCATAGCTGGAAACTCCCTTTATAATTTTATTTTATGTTTTTGTGTGTCAGGGAAAAACTGGTTTTTATGTCTGGAAAACAGGGAAATGTCAGGGAATTTCAAAATCTGATTTTTATTCTTTAGGCATGAGATCACGGGTGATGATGCCCATGCAATTAGTAAGACAAGATGTAAATCTTAATTATAAGAACGCTTTGTGTACTGAATAGGTGGATCTCCAATAAACTTTTGTACCATTGTTGAATTAATGTGAGATAATTCGCAAACAATATGCAGCTACTCTCTATACCTTGTTTAATCTTACAACTTTTATTATGAATAGATTACCATGCATGACTGTAAGAAGCATTAGTGGCATTTTTGAATTGGGTGATTAATTTGAACATTACATTTTCATTTTGGGATAGTCCAGGGATCTTCATTCAACCATCCAGGACCATGGCAACAAACTGTATTGTTGATGATTATGTTCATTTGTAGTTGTCTTGTCACTAAGTCAGCGTGTTTCCCCTATCCTTTTTACTTGTTTCAATTTTTATGTGATAGGTAGCGTTCTTCAGTGCGCTTCATTTAAATGCACGGGGTTGAGGTGTACCTCCCGGTACAATTATCATTATCAGTGTGTATGTGTTTTGGCACTTAATAGTTTAATTGCCTAGCTGAGTAGCTCAGGCGGTTAAAGTGCTGGCCTTATATTTCTTATTGTGCATGAATGTTGAGTATTCAGTACGTCAGCAGCTTGGTTCTTGAAACTTATTATTTCAAACTTTTCAAACGTTCGAGTGTAGTTATTAAGACGTAAAGCGAATTTTGTTGTTGTCGACCACCCCGTGAAAGGAAGTCGAACTTGATGTGTTTCAATTAAACACACAAGCTTTTAATGTACAGTCATTTAGTTAGCATGCTCGTTTCATGCACGTGTGAAGAAGCCACTGGTGCAATTCCTAGTCTGGTCGGTGATTTTTTAATCTGTTCTGGCTCGAAGGTTTATTTGTTTATTATTTTTATTTATTGTCTTGTTTTATATGGCGGAAATCAGGCTATGAAGCCTGCTATCCTGTCCGACCATACATACACCTATATGAAGAGTTAAATATCCACTAAATTATCTACAGTTTAATATCTTAAGGTATCAATTACATGTTTTAATTAATCTAATACTTAGCTATGATCTAATCCTACTATGTTATAAGAAATTATTATTATTAATTACCAGGTTTGACAGAGTTTCTTCAAGTGGAGGTGGTTTGACACGCTCCTAATTTCAGCAGGTAGGGAATTCCAAATTCGGCTGGCGGCGACTATAAATGATCTGCTGTAGCCAGTTGAGCGGTGAATGGGAGTGCGTAGTACTGCTGTTGATGATGATCTGGTAGGAATACTAGAAGGTGATGCTAGGTAATGGAATTGTGTGCCAAGCCTATCAAATGCGGGAGAAATATGGCTAAACCTTGGTATATCTGAAATAAATCGAACGCATGCGTTATGTACCTTTTGGAACTTGATGGAAAGCGAGGCGTTCAGGTTACTGTATACTACGTCACAGTAGTCGAATATTGGCATTACTTTGGATAAGCAGTTTTCATACATTTTGGGGGAGTAAATCTCTGAGGTTTTTAAGGGAATGTGAGGAATAAAACACTCGCTGACATATACCTGTTATATGATCGTTCCAACTGAGGTTTTTATCCATTGTCATCCCTAAGTTTTTAACTGTGTCTTTGAATTGTAACTGAGTGCCTCTTAATGTTACTGAGTGGGTATGGATGTCTGTAAGTCGTGCATGGATTTTTGGGTAGCTAAAAGAATACACTGCGATTTTTGGGCATTGACTTTAGTGCATGGTCATCGGTCCACCTACATATTCTTCCTAGGTCGTGTATTGCAGTCACGATGATGTGCATGTGTATATATCTGTATGTCGTCTGCGTACTGTAACCTGTCCTGGCATCGTAGCCCTAATTCTTATCAAGTTCCACATTGGACCGACAACAATATATGTATAACCATCGCGCTGTACTTCCTCTCAATTTGCTTCATGTTGTAATACTAATTTAATATGTTGTTGTCTGTGCTATCTTTCCTCTTAAATGCTACTAATTAACTATATGAAATCGGGGACGAATATACAGATCAAGCGCGGTGGTTGCATGTCAATATTTAGTCAGCATCTCAGGGTAAAACATCCATATATATCCGATAATACTATCTACCTTCGTAAGTTCCGTTGAAGAGGGTGAATTTGTTCAATAAGTTACTCATTTTCCCCCAAAATCCTATCGTAAAATCAATATGAGCCTCTAAATATATCGTAACTCCGAAATACCAAGTAGAGGGGGAGGGATTGCTATATACATTAAAGAACCCTATAAAGCTAAAGTATTATTTTCGATTAACACTCCTGGTACTCCGTACAATTTTTTATTGGTTAAAGTCAGCGGTCTGGAGAAGGATATTCTTATTTTGGGATGTTATAATCCCCATTTGAAATTTTCCAAATAGTTTCTTAATGTACTTGAGGATATATGGAATAAATATAGTAATTATATGTGTTTTACTGTAGGAGATTTCAATATTGACAAACTTCAACCGAGTCTACTAGCGTCTGAACTTAAGAGGCTATGTGAATGCTATAACCAAAATCCATGTAACAGCAGATTTCCCACCAGGATTACTAACAGTACAGCTAGTCTGTTAGATCATGTTTATGTCAGTAAGCTGTTCAGGTGCAAACTGTATAATATAATTAATGATTATAGTGATCATAATTTATTAGTCTGCGATATAAATTTGTTATCGAAAGTGAGAACAGAAATTTCATACATGAAACCAAAAACATGTAATGTGAAGAACATGAATGCTTATATGTCTACCAATCCTCTGATCATCAGTGAAGGTGATAGTTGTGATGTGATAGTAAATAAACTTAACAATTATCTGCAGGAAGCCAATAGTAGCAGTAGGCCTATAAATCAGAAGTATAAAGCAAATAATAAGACATTCAAAGGTAGGCAATATTGCCCATGGATGAATGATACACTTTCCAGCCTCATTGATCAAAAGAATAAACTTTACGGTAAAATAAAAAGACATCAACTTAGAGTAAAAATGGGCTGTGATTATGCATCACAGCAATTAATAAATGACTATAAACTATTATGTAATCAGGTAACTAAGCTTAAAAGACAGCTGGAAAATGCATATTTCATAAATAGATTAAGTAATGCCAAAAACAATCCTTGGAAAATTGTCAATGAAATCTTAACATCAAATTTTAACAAAAACAGGAATTTCCAACTCAAAGTTCAAGATAATATTGTGACTTGTCCAGTAGAAATATCAAAATTATTTAATGACCACTTTATTAATATAGGAAAAAAGTTAGCTACCAATACTCATGCCCACAAATCACCTAATATTGGAAATGGGCCAAGTAATTCATTGTTTTTGAAACCTACTAATGACCTTGAAGTTGCGGAAATAATAAGAAAATTAAAAAATAGCAGCTGTAGTGATGTGTATGGTATTAGTAATAACCTACTTAAGAGTCTAGCTGTGCATTTAATTCCATGCATTACAAAGTTAATCAACAAATCGTTAAGTGAAGGTATTGTTCCACGTGAATTAAAAATTGCCAAGGTCATTCCTGTGTATAAAGGGTCTGATAAATTCGATCTTAATAACTACAGACCTATATCAGTCCTTGCCATTGTGTCAAAAATCCTAGAGATAGTGGTCAAAGATAGGCTATTAAAATACCTACCATGTAATGACTATTTTTATCCATACCAGTACGGATTTTTGCCTAACTCTAGTACCTACAATGCTGTGGAAGACGTTATTATTAAGTTACAGGAGTCCTTAGACTCATGTATGGTAGCATCAGGCCTTTTTATAGATCTTCAGAAAGCATTTGACACAGTTGACCATAACATTTTGTTACTGAAGTTGGAAGCAGCAGGGGTTAGAGGTTTAGCACTTAACTGGTTTACAGATTATCTCAGAGACAGGGTACAGTTCGTTAGTTGTATGGGAGCAGAAAGCACGTTGGAGACTATAACAACTGGTGTGCCTCAAGGTTCTGTTCTAGCACCAATATTATTTCTTGTATTTGTCAATGATATTGGTAACTTGCCGCTGTTCGGCAAATTGTCATTATTTGCTGATGACACAAATATTTTCTACACAGGGAATTGTATATATAATCTTGAAGAAAAGATGCAACATGACATATCTTTAATTGAGACCTGGCTTACTACCAACCGACTAAGAATTAATCATAATAAAACTAACTATATCATTTTTCACAAACCATTATGTGCATTTCCACTGGACATCAATTTAAGTTTCTATGACCAAGTGGTACCTCGTGTTCAATCAACCAAATTTCTAGGACTTAGCATAGATGAGTCGCTAACTTGGGAGAATCACATCACAATGCTGTGTGATAGAATAACTCCTGCTATTTTTCTTTTGCTAGGGGCTTTACGTCGCACCGACACAGATAGGTCTTATGGCGACGATGGGATGGGAAAGGCCTAGGAGTTGGAAGGAAGCGGCCGTGGCCTTGGTTAAGGTACAGCCCCAGCATTTGCCTGGTGTGAAAATGGGAAACCACGGAAAACCATCTTCAGGGCTGCCGATAGTGGGATTCGAACCTACTATCTCCCGGATGCAAGCTCACAGCCGCGCGCCTCTACGTTCACGGCCAACTCGCCCGGTACTCCTGCTATTGGTGTACTCAGCCGATTAAAATACAAAGTTTCTTGTGGACTGTTGAAGAGTATTTATCATGCATTAATTGAAAGCCACCTGAATTATATGATTCATATCTGGGCATGTTGCAGTAAAGAGCAATTTGAAAAGATCAGTATCTTACAGAAAAGAGCACTGAAAATACTCTTCAACTTACCCACCTTAACACCAACCATACAGGTCTACCAGTATTGTTATGTGCTGTCACTAGATGGTCTTCGCAAAAAAGCTTCAGCTATTATGTTGTATAAATTGAAAAATGGACAAACTCATTCGAACGCATTTTGCAACTTGAATTCTGACATACATTCATACAGTACAAGAGGATCTACTAAAATTCACTGTAAATTATCAAAGCCTACTAAGTATGGCACTAATTCTTTATGGCATTTCTCTGTAAAGTTTTTCAATAGCCTTCCTGAGCATATTCGAGAAGCTGCTAACTTACCCATCTTTAAAACCAAGCTTGTTAATTTTCTAAAAGTAAAAATGCCAAGCCTATAGAGTACTGATTTAGTATACTATATCACTGCTGTTCATATTTTGTTTCTATCACTAGGATACCTTAATATTATTATTATTCTTCATTGTACAGTATATTATACTTTTGTCCTAGAAGCTGATGTTCTAAAATCTCATCTTTGTTGCCAAATGTAATTAATATTATAATTTTTCATTGTACAGTATGTTATATTTTTTGTCCTAGAAGCTGATGTTCTCAAATCTCATCTTTGTTGCCAAATGTAATTATTTGTACTGCACCATTATGAGCCTTGGCTCAGGTGCCTCTTTTGAAATAAATAAATAATAATAATAATAATAATAATAATAATAATAATAATAATATATTATCTTATAACTAATCTTCCTATCTCTACCTTGGATCATAAACGCTTAAATAATCTTAAAACTAATTTATTAGCATGCTAATACTACAAATAATAAAATAATATCAATCTCTGGTAATAGAGGAAAATAAACTCAAATGTAACACATTATCATTCTTGACAAATCAAATTCTTGAATTAATACAAATAAAATTGGGTGGGTTTCATTAATTCATTTGGGCATTAATTATTATTTTGTTGTGTGACCACATTTCATGATTTTATTTCATCATGGGGATAAATAAGGTTTATTCTTTATTAAAGGAGGGAGTGGTCTTTCTTTCCTTTAGGTCTCTTTGCAGTCTTCTTTAGGATTGGTTTGGAAATACGTATTGACTTGTTTGTGGCATGAGATAAGTAACTTCTTTCCAACTATGGCTTCAAAATGCCATCTTCAGTAATTAAAAGAAATTAATCCAAACCATATTAATATCAATTCCAACATCCTTATATTTTAAAAAATATGTGTCAAAATAAAATCAAAAATTTTCATTTACGAGTGCCATATCCATGTTCATCAATCATCATAACCTGCTAGAGTCGTACAGATCAATTAAATACTATGTGCATATTAAATTAAAATGAATCCTTTTACTGCCTACCGATGTGCCATGTTTAGGTTAAAACGTACTCCAATATTATATATTCACTATGTGAGACAAATATATTGCTAGGCGACTATATCTCTTTCCCATATGTGCTTCAAAACACATGTAAATTACGATCAACCTATCTCAATATTTTATTTAAGTTCAACCAATCGACCATCTAACCTCTATGCTATACTTAATATTCACGTATCTAGGCCTTAATTCCATTGCTTGCCTCATTTTCAATCATAACATAACCGTAGCTAGGCCATAAATTCGCGCCTATGTCATTCAATCATTCTTTACACAATAACTATTCAACATTTCAAAAACACCAACAACATACTATTATTCACGCATCTAATTACTACGTCGCAGTAAAACACTTCTTTTACCTTATTATCTATTCATAACACTGCAAGCTGCTACTTTATTCCAATTCTTCGGAAATATGAACGATATTGGCATTGTTAGTCGATCTGGTCGTTGGGTAACCTAGGCTTCTTACTATACACTTCACTTTCTTATCTTAGCCTCGCCTAGTTTGATATACGACGTTCTCTTAAGCATATAGGTTCAAAAACATCATCATTCACTTCCCGATACTGCTCACATTAACCTAAGATCAACTTATGAGCACGGCAGTATATTACTATACATGCATAACACATATCTGTGGTTATTTTCTCCGGCATATGCCTTAGAATTCACATATTGGCACAAACAAGTTATATTTTGGCACTTTAGCACTTCTACAATTATACTACACTAAATGAAGTAATTTGATAGTTAAATTTCTTGAAAATGTTACTTATCTCAAGCCATTTTTATGTCCGATGTTGGTTTCTTCTTCCTCCTCATGGCATCTCAGAACATCTAGCCTCGTGCTGGATTACGCCATACTGGATCTCTCTAAGTCGCCGGGCCTGAGCTTACGATGATCTGGTCAGCCTTCCTCCATCGATTTACTCTAGCTCCATTTCGAGTCCAAATTCCATGTAACGAAAAGACATTGTTAATTTCACAGAATACATCTTAGTTTTTCGTATACAAAGCTCTACCAAGTACATTGACTAATTGTATTCATGCTTCTTATTCTTTAAGTATAATGCTCAGAGTTAATTATATCTTTATAAATTGGTTCTTTCTTGGTGAAATAAATTGCCTAAACAATGTTATTTGAATCTTGTAGATGGATTATTCGTATCGTTTGAGAAAATCTGGCCGCTTATTAAGTTACTATTGGCCTTATTTATGAATGCCTTAATCCGACACCTCTTCTTCAGCACAGTACTTGGAGTGTATTATACGTGCTTCCCTGCCGTTTTTTTAGTAGTTTTCAATAGTTTGTTATTGGATTCTTCCCGCGTACGGATTCTAGTACGGTTCTCTCGATTATAATAGTTGTCCTTCTGATTAGGTGATCAGAATTTTATAGCTCGTTTCTGGTGTAATCTTTCTGTTTTCTTGCCAAAGTAGATAAGAATAGGACGTTTTCAATTTTTTTTACGTACAATTGTTCATTTTTCATAGAGTTTCCTTCCCTTCTCGCCGGGCAATGCCCCTTAATTGCGATCAACTTGTCATAAAAGGTTACTCCGTGCATTCTTGACGCTTGAAGCTGACCTGCGCCATTTTTCATCCGATCTATCTTCATGTCAATTGACGTCAATTGTAACGTAATGGTACAGTACACATATTATTGACAATGTTTAATTACTTGTGTTATTCCTGAAGGTTGTGGGTTTTGATTCCTTTAGCTGTTATGTTAGTTTGTTTCCCAGGCGGCCTGGTGATTTTTTTTATTTGCTCGCTTCTCTAATGTTAGTTACCAAGTGATGTAAACCAGCAGGCAATTGCACGTCTCCAGGGTTCAAATCTGTAGCCTAGAGCTCAATGCGCGAACAATAAACTTTGTACTCCCTGTCTTACTAAATAAGTTACTTCGGAGTCTAGTCAACTTGCTCGTACCGCCAATGTTCTTTTGCTGAGATGTGCATACTAGGCTAATTGCAAAAACAATGAATTTTGTATTTCATATCACAGCAAATATTTCGAAGTCTAATCAGAATGTTCTTGGAATCAATCTTTTTTTTTTTTTTTTTTTTTTTTTTTTTTGCTAAGACGCACATATGTCACGACCTCACTTAGTACAGAATTTGTTGCATTCTCTTTCCACATTCAATTGACATAGTTTGTGCTAATCGTTCACACCTAGTCTTTAGTGAAAGAAAAGCCCGTCATCGATTCTGGGTCGGGTTGAGAACTTTTAACATTTTTTTTCTTCTTGTGAACTTAAGACTTTAAGTTCTGATTCGAAGTTAGCTCCAGGTTTGAGAACCCATTTCAGCGATTGTTTTCTTTGTTCAGAATTAAAAGTTTTAATTTTTGGTGTTAGATATTTGAATAGCACTTCAGCTTTGGGTCCAAGCGAACTCCATGTTCAAATCCTAGTTCTGTAGGTGGTTTTTTCCTCTGAATCTTGTAAGGCTAAAGCTAGGTGTTTTAGTGAAACACATAAGCTGTTAATGTACAGTCATTTAGTTAGCACGCTTGTTTCTTTCCCAAGTAAATGATTCCCGGGTTCGAATCCTAGTCGGGTCAGCGAATTTTTCATTCCTTGTAGCTGAAAGGTTCGGTGTTTTAGATTCAACACACAATCATTTAGTTACTATGGTGGTCAGCAATCCAAGGGAAAGACTGCCGAGTTATATCCCCAGTCGGTGTGGGGATTTTTAATTTCTCTCAGCTCAAACGTTAGGTGTTTTGAATTAAATGGACACTTTCAGTGTGCAGTCATTTACTTAGCAGGATACTCAGCAGTCCAAAGGGATGAGCTCTGTGTTCAGTTCCCGGTCACATATAGTGCGAACATATTTTTCCAGTTCTGAACACTTAAATTTTAATCCCTTGAGTGATATCAACAGTATTATAAGCTACTATAAGCCTCCAGAATTCAAATCTCTGAGCTCGGAATTGTTACAATAAGAAAATTGGGGTTCCAAGCACTAAATACCAACAGCACATTACGCATCAGCCTACATGCTAGCATATTTGACTCTGCAGTCGCTCAGTTTAAGGAGCTTGAGGTAGCTATATAAAGGTATGTCCCTAAGAATAATGCATATGCATTAAACCTTTTACCATCTCCGTAGTCCCGTACCACCATCTTGTTCCACGTTCAGCTCTTGAGCCCTAGACCGTAGCTCATTCCCTTTCGCCCTTTAGTTTTAGCCCTATTGCCATTTTGTTCTTTAGCCATTTAACACTTTTGCACATTTGTCCTTTGCCATGTTGATCTGTATCATTTTTGCGCTTTTGGCCTTTTGCAGTCACTCAGTTCCATGATCTGATGTCACCTTTGAGCGTTATGCCCCTATGAATATAGCACACCTATTAAGCTTTACACCATCTCCCTTGTCCTATTAAAATAATGTGAATGGCCGCCATCCATTTCCAACCTCAGCTCCTAACATCCATGGACCATATCTCATCTTGTCTAGCTAGGTTAAGCCTGGGATCGAATCTTAAACTCGAGTCTATAACGCCCTTGCAAGGTTAAACCGGGCAACAAATCCATGCCTGATAGATTCAGCCAGTACTCTTGGACATTAAACTTGTCTGTAAAGCTAATGACCTTGTAAGGTTAAGCCTAGGGTTGAATCCAGGGCCTGCGATGTTAGGCCCCGAGTCGAACCCGTGCTCGTTAGGTTAAGCTTGCACTCTTGGCCAAGTCCTACTTTCAAATCCCCCCCAATTTATGGTCATGTGAGGTTAATCATTTTATTTAGACATAATTTTGACATTACGTATCTTCATCATTTATTGAAAACTTTAACTTCATGAACATTCGAGAAATTATGTCACGATCACTTTAGGGCAGAGCGAAGATTTGTTAATCTATCTTCACTGATTATAGAAGACAGACTAATAATGGTTTAAAATTTGCATTAATTAGATACTTTTTTAATTAGACAAGCTTGGGGTTGTTGAGTGAGCACAGAGAGTGATTATTATTTTAAACTGCGGTTGTCGATTCACGTGCTCTGCAATATACTCTCCATAATGCAATATTCGTTGCTACTTCCTCACAGAGCTCGATAGCTGCAGTCGCTGAAGTGCGACCAGTATCCAGTATTCGGGAGATAGTTGGTTCGAATCCCACTGTCGGCAGCCCTGATAATAGTTTTCCCTGGTTTCCCATTTTCACATCCGGCAAATTCTGGGGCTGTACCTCAATTAAGGCCACGGCCGCTTCCTTCCCACTCCTAGCCCTTTCCTGTCCCATCGTCGCCATAAGACCTATCTGTGTCGGTGCGACGTAAGGTAACTAGCAAAAAAAAAAAGTAATAAAAGCTATTTCCTCAGTGATCATAAATATGTACTATGGTACCATTCTGTCACTTGACAAGGCTAGGCTATTTGCATTTAGCACTATCTGCCTTCATAAATAGAGCATCCAATGTCATTAAGGCCTATTATTAACACTCAATCATTTACATCCACTTTCATTACTTTCAACATAACTTATTTTTATATCATACGTTTAGTCCTTAATATACATGAATAACATTTAGGTGACAATTTATACTTCATTGATGAAATTATGTAAGATGAGTTGTCATATTCTATAAACATTCGGAAATAAAAACATCATATCCATCCCAATTCGTCTTTTAGGTTCTAAGTTTAACAAATTGGTCTATGATTTTTAACACTTGATTGCTAGTGCAGTACACTGTTAATGAAATTCAAATAATTGAAGACTTACAATATCAACGCATTTTATCTGATAGAACTACATTCATGTTCATAAAAAACAGAACACCATGAAAGACTAGAACAGGAAGTTCTTATTCACAAGACGTGTTCATTAGTATGTTCTGCTGAAACGAGTAGCGTTTCAGTCACCCAGAGTGGGCATGTGTCCCGTTGCCTAGTAGGCACTGGGTCCTCCAAGGGCACTGATAATTTATTCCATGTGTGATGAGATCGACATGTATAAGGCGCGAATGGCGTCCTGGGGTATAGCCATCCATGCTTTATTCACCTCGTTCCACAGTTCATCTTTGGTGGCTGGCATTGTGTCACAGCGAAGCACCCGTCCTTTCACCATACCCCACACATTTTCAATTGGCGACAAGTCCAATGATCAGGTGGGCCAGGGCAACAATCTGACCTTCTGTGACAAGAAGAAAGCACGTGTTCGTGCAGCGATATGTGGTGTCTGGGGCGTCGTGCAGAAAGGGTATGTCATTCACGTAGGTCAAACTGGTAACAGTGACCTGGACACGCACCAACTGTTATTTGTAGTTGTACCCAATAGCACCCCACACATAATGCCTTGAGTTGGCACTGTATGTCTTGTGTGAATGCAGTCAGTGTGATGTCTCTCCACCAGTCTGCGGCGAACGAAATTGCGGCCAACGTTTTCAAACAGACAGAACCTGGATTCGTCTGAAAATACTGTCTGCTGCCATTCCCGTCCCCAGAGACGTCACTCCATACACCATTGCAGTCTGGCATGTTTATGCACATTAGTCAAAGGTAGGGGGAGGAGTGGACAATGCGCCGTTAACCCAGATCGTAATAAACTTGGACGGACTCTCACTCCTGAAAGTACAATATGTTACACTGTTCCACTGTTTCGCCAGAACCGAGGAGGATGAATATCTGTGATCTGTGCTGCAGTGCTATTCCGATTAGGTTTCGATCTTCTTGGGGTTGGGGGAGGGTTGTGGGCGGTGCGACCAGACCCATCTGGTCGTGTTCTATAGCCTTCTGTGAACGTTCTGTACACACCCTTTGCACAGCCGACGCACTTTTTGGTACGCGAGCTACAATTTCCCAGATAGATGTATATCACATTCTCTCATGCTTCTTTCAAAATCACTCATCTGACAGTACTTTTCTTGCATACGTCTGCGAGGCATCCTGCACATTTGCTCAAGTCACACTGATCCAGTACCTTCGGTTTACAGCGACAATGAGATCCGCAGGTACAGTTTACCAGCCAATGGTGGTGCACAGATGTATCGATGACTACCTTACCTGATATTCGACATGGTTCAAATGCTAATCATTTCTTCAGAACATACTAGTCCACATGTCCTGTGAATATGAACTTCCTATCTCTTAGTGTTTCAAGCTGTTCTGTATTTTAAGGACATGAGTGTATTTCAGTCACTCACAAAATT
Source organism: Anabrus simplex (assembly GCF_040414725.1). Lineage (NCBI taxonomy): Eukaryota > Metazoa > Arthropoda > Insecta > Orthoptera > Tettigoniidae > Anabrus > Anabrus simplex. The sequence continues at coordinate 129,084,066 of NC_090279.1, read as the reverse complement.
TACCAACACCAATAAGTAGATGAGAAGCGGTAAGTATCTGTAACAACACAAAATGATCCATAATATTATTACAAGAATGAAGTCCTTCTGAAAAGGAAATTAATATTTAAAAAAGGTATTTAAATTTTTATGATGGAAGTTGATTCAGTTGGTTCTTGTTTGTGGGTTACTGTAGTCACGTCCTAGTTCGTGAACCATGGGCAACGGCTGAGTGGCCTAGTAAGTGGTCCTGAGAGTCGGGATACCAGTTGCTATGGAATGGGAGTGGGCATCTCGGACATATTCTGAGTCGTGGCCCTCCTTGTGCTCAGGCGGCTAGGACTATACAATTCACCGGTGGTCCATAACCCGTTAGAGGAGAGATCATCACTTGGACTATGTGCAAGTAGGGCAGCATCCTGCTTCATGAATTTACCGAGCTCTGAACACTTTAAGCAAGCCTCGGACCTATGGGAGTAATGGAGTCCCACTCCCATTTGACAGGCGAGGGACTCCTTGGAAACAACTTGGCGAACGAAATGGAATTCGATGGGGAGCTATCAATATTAATGGGGCTTATGGAAGAAAGAAGGTAGAACTGGCTGAGTTAGCAAAGAGGATGCATCTGGATGTGCCAGGAGTAAGTGATATTCGGGTAAGGGGAGATAAGGAGGAAGAGATAGGAGATTATAAAGTGTACTTGACGGGTGTTAGAAAGGGAAGGGCAGAGTCTGGGGTAGGGTTCTTTATCAGGAATACCATTGCACGCAACATAGTTTCGGTTAGACACGTAAATGAGCGAATGATGTGGGTAGATTTGTCAGTGGGAGGAATTAGGACAAGAATTGTGTCCTTGTATTCACCATGTGAGGGTGCAGATGAGAATGAAGTTGACAAGTTTTATGAAGCATTGTGACGTTGGTGACGAGTATTAGCTCTCCCCAACCATATTTCGAAAACTGCATTTGTGTTTCTTTAAAATTGTGTCATACAGAATTATTTCTGTCTTGTATTCTACAAGTACCTTCTACGTGGCCGTGCCCACTTTATTTAATTGATACCATCTTCGTCATTGTCACCGCGAGATTATGTTGCTGTAATGTTTCTCTTGCAAGCCTTAATTTTGGTCTGGTAAAATTACGCGCCCTAAGTTGGTGGGCGAGTCTATGACTTTCGCTTTCCGTTCTGTGGGGCCATGCTCATTATCGGGGTGGTCCGCCATGAGTCTTGCCTTGAGTATGATGGAGGAAGGACGTGTGTTTACTCCGCTCCGGCATTTGGTTTCTGAAAACGACATGAAGCCTGGATAGATGGCTTGGTATTGAGGGCTTGCCCTCAAAAATCTTCTCAACTACCTTTCTACTGAACGTCCTCTGAGCTATTTAGTTTTCTAATAATGTGTAATGTACTTGAACCTCTATGTAAGTAACGTGTTTCTGCAGCCTCAACCAACATGTAAGTTTCTTCATAAATTCTTTTCCTTTGGCCTCTGGATTCTATCGAAGGTGGTGTACAAACTGTGTGTCTCAAGATTCCTGGTGTGTGAAGCTTTCTTCTTTGATTTTAGTTAGGGCATTCTTTAATTTGGGTTCCCTATTGTATTTTGGTAATATCGCCTATCTGTTTCTGAAAGGCGTGGGTAGTGAAATTTAAGGTTACTTCCAAAAAAGAATTATGTTTTCGTATTTCTTCTAATTTGTAAAGGCAAATTGGTTTATATTTATCTAACGTTTTCGGAAGGTTATGTGTAATTGGAAAGGGTAACTACGCTGTTTATAAACTATAGAGCACGAGAGGTTTCACCTGAATTTCAGTGAAATGTTTTTCTGCCACATTCTATTCTGGTTAATTTTATTTATTCTCCTGGCTTCTTTTTAATTATGTTTTTGGGGTTTCTTTCCCTCCTGTATTTGTACCATTGTTGCTCTTGTTTGTTTTTGTGGTTGCTATGGACGCATTGGATGTTTACGTTTCCATAGTAACCGGTTGGGTTGTTCTCTGCTGCTGTTTTATTATTATTTTCATGGGTGGGTTTCTGTCCTTACGTCGTTTTCTAATTACATGTCTTGGGTTGACTCTACATCCTGGTGGGGTATTTTCTTGTTTTACTTGCCTTTTCCTTCTTTATTTCCCTTCTTATTTTTCTCTGGGAATTGTTTTATTCTATGCTCTCCCTGGGTGGTATGATTTATTACCTTTTCTGGCAGTGAGATATGTACTGAATTCTGGTGGAATCTCTGGATTGTAGTTGGTACTGTTCAAATTGATAATAATTATAATAATGAAAGAAAATTAAATTATTGGAAACTATTAAGAGTATAATTTAGGCACAGAAATGGTCTCTGTTGAAGTGTAAACAGGTTACTAAGTCCTCAATTTCTGGGAGGTTTTTATGGAATATTGAAGGTATATTATTTTCTTTTCGTTCGGCCGAACATTTTATATTTTAACTTCACCCTTGCGTTTTATGTAGATTATCGTTTCTTTTCGAGGGCGTTCATCTATTTATTTTATACTAATTATGACTACTTTTACCCTTATTTATTAAATAAAATATTTGGTATCTTGTTCTCAAAGAACATCTTGTTTTCTTTAGTAGTGTTGAAACAACTTATTGCCATACCAAGGGTAATTTCAGGTTCATGGTCTCTGGGTAACTGTTGGGTAAACCTATGTGACGGTAAGTGTTTAACTTAATGATTTTGGTGTCTATTGACTTAATTTTCTTGTCTATGTTAAACTTGGACAAGAAAATAAAATCAAAGACCCAAAATCATTAATGTTAAACACTTACCGTTACATAGGTTTACCCAACAGTTACCCAGAGACCAAGAACCGAAAATTACCCTTGGTATGGCAATAAGTTGTTTCAACACTACTAAAGAAAACAAGATGTTCTTTGAGAACAAGATACCAAAAATTTTATTTAATAAATAAGGGTAAAAGTAGTCATAATTAGTATAAAATGAATAGATGAACGCCCTCGAAAAGAAACTATAATCTACATAAAACGTAAGGGTGAAGTTAAAATATAAAATGTTCGGCCGAACGAAAAGAAAATAATATACTTTCAATATTCCATAAAAACCTCCCAGAAATTGAGGACTTAGTAACCAGTTCACACTTCAACAGAGACCATTTCTTTGCCTAAATTTTCCTCTTAATAGTTTCCAATAATTTAATTTTCTTTCATTATTATAATTATTATCAATTTGAACAGCACCAACTACAATCCAGAGATTCCACCAGAATTCAGTACACATCTCACTGCCAGAAAAGGTAATAAATCATACCACCCAGGGAGAGCGTAGAATAAAACAATTCCCAGAGAAAAAAAATAAGAAGGGAAATAAAAAAGGAAAAGGCAAGTAAAACAAGATAATACCCCACCAGGATGTAGAGTCAACCCAAGACATATAATTAGAAAACGACGTAAGGACAGAAACCCACCCATGAAAATAATAATAAAACAGCAGCAGAGAACAACCCAACCGGTTACTATGGAAACGTAAACATCCCATGCGTCCATAGCAACCACAAAAACAAACAAGAGCAACAATGGTACAAATACAGGAGGGAAAGAAACCCCAAAAACATAATTAAAAAGAAGCCAGGAGAATAAATAAAATTAACCAGAATAGAATGTGGCAGAAAAACATTTCACTGAAATTCAGGTGAAACCTCTCGTGCTCTATAGTTTATAAACAGCGTAGTTACCTTTCCAATTACACATAACTTTCCGAAAACGTTAGATAAATATAAATCAATTTGCCTTTACAAATTAGAAGAAATATGAAAACATAATTCTTTTGGAAGTAACCTTAAATTTCACTACCCACGCCTTTCAGAAACAGATAGGCGATATAACCAAAATACAATAGGGAACCCGAATTAAAGAATGCCCTAACTAAAATCAAAGAAGATGAGGATGGACGGTTTTAGAAGTTTCACACGCCAGAAATCTTGAGACACACAGTTTGTACACCACCTTCGATAGAATCCAGAGGCCAAAGGAAAAGAATTTATGAAGAGACTTACATGTTGGTTGAAGCTGCAGAAACACGTTACTTACATAGAGGTTCAAGTACATTACACATTATTAGAAAACTAAATAGTTCAGAGGACGTTCAGTAGAAAAGTAGTTGAGAAGATTTTTGAGGGCAAGCCCTCAATACCAAGCCATCTATCCAGGCTTCATGTCGTTTTCAGAAACCAAATGCCGGAGCGGAGTAAACACACGTCCTTCCTCCATCATACTCAAGGCAAGACTCATGGCGGACCACCCCGATAATGAGCATGGCCCCACAGAACGGAAAGCGAAGGTCATAGACTCGCCCACCAACTTAGGGCGCGTAATTTTACCAGACCAAAATTAAGGCTTGCAAGAGAAAACATTACAGCAACATAATCTCGCGGTGACAATGACGAAGATGGTATCAATTAAATAAAGTGGGCACGGCCACGTAGAAGGTACTTGTAGAATACAAGACAGAAATAATTCTGTATGACACAATTTTAAAGAAACACAAATGCAGTTTTCGAAATATGGTTGGGGAGAGCTAATACTCGTCACCAACGTCACAGCCTCCCCCCCAAAAACCACACATAATGCTCTTACCATACAGTGATCAAACGAACAAGAAATTTTTTGTAGTACCAAACACACAAGAGAAAGATCACTGAACCAATTTTTTTGTACCACACTTGCAACATGCATAATATACCACCATTCTCATATTACTTAGACAGTTTACAATGTAAAATAAGGTCAAATGTTCAGCATACTTGTAGCCAAAATATAAATTCATAATTTATATTAGCCCTCCTTTTTTTTTTTTTACTTTTCACCATCAATATCTTTTTTCTTTTGAACAGAGTTCCTTTAAGAAAGTTCTTCAATACACATCCTTGTAGTTCCAGATATTTGTTATACCAAATGAAAGTTAATTTTCATATTAAAGTTCAGTAGATTTGAATTACTTAATTACACTAAATTGTTAACCATAGGCAACCAAAAGAGTATAATCACCAGTTAGGCATTCAAAAGTTCTCACATTTTGTTAGAAGGATCACGCCTCTTTAATTTAGCATCACACGGGTCCAGCACGTACCATGAAAATCATTACCAATAGTTTATATCTTCATTCCTTTATCATAAAGTTCCTATCCACATGCGTCCATCTTTAGGCTTCAAGATTATCATCATAATATTAATCCTATCTATCGGGTTTCCATGGTAAAAGAGCGCAATATCTCGTTTCATGGCAGAACAATTAGGATTTAAAAAGATAAAGGAAACGCAAAGGCGCAAGGGAGGGCAAAGGAGACGCAATTGGTGAATGAAAACTACAGAATAACCAAATTCAAAATTTAGATGAACACAGATTATTACACTTGATTGAGTCAGGGCCCAAGTGTACCACTCAAAACACAGAGATCACCAGAAAGCCCACTTCAGGGGGAAATCAATAGCGTAAGTACAAGTAGCACAAGGGGTACCCATAATACAGCAGTGGAACAAGCAACGTTACATATCATCAATTCAAACGGGGCTCATTAATTCATCACTCGGTTCGGTAGCAACCCAATACCCAGGTTTATAATCACCACTAAACAATAACTCGTAATCAAGAGCATCAATCACAACTTAAGTTACCACAAACACAGTACCAAAATGACAACATCCCACGGTAGGCCTAACCAGATACTCAGAATGCAACGACCAAGATTATAGGCACCATAAAAACAGTACAGCATTTTACAACAACAGGATAAACGTAAGTTAATATGACATAGATCAAGGGAAATATTTCCCGGAGAAGAAGTAATTACACAGCTAAAATCCAAGGAAGCAGGGTCAAATTCAAAGCTTAGAACTTAGCAGATACCGGATTATGATACGGAGAGGAAACAATCGTTAACAATTTCCAAAATACACTTGCAAGAGGATCAAGAAAATTTTTCACGAACACAGGTTCAACTTCCCACATCAGAATACATCACCTAGTTGAATAAGAATAAGGACAAGCTACCAATACGCAATTAATAAATTATACTTCAAGGTACCAGGGATAGGGTATTAAATATGAAAAATCCAAGGCTTAAAAGATAAACAAATTCATAGCAAGGGAAGAGTAGGCACAATCGGTTGGAGACCACTAGTACTATTAGGTGTAGGGGGCGCAATCAGGTTAGTCATCAACAACAGATACACCAACTAACACCAAGCGAACAGACACATCATTAGACACTAATAAGCAACATGGAATTAACAGGACAGAAATAGGGACAGAAGAATCACAGGAGGGGACACAATCTGGAATCAGGTAACTAACCTACTGCATGGAAACATAATCACAATTCATTCCAAAAAGGGACACCCAATCAAATTAAAAGGAAATTTAAAACCTCAGATCAGAAGACCCCAAAAGGAAAATAACGAGCACTGACCAACACAGCGTACACTACCGGTTACCCAATAGGGTCTCAGCATTACCTGGTCTATAAATACGTGACTTTCCGATCACACTGTCGCTCTACAGCCAACAGGTGCCTCCCCCTATCTCCCAGGGGAGCAGGCAAATAAAACATAAGTGGCGGAATACGAGGCAAGTCCATGGAAAATGCTCACAGAAGCATGAAGAAGGCAGTTCTCAACTAATAGACCCCATAATCTATTAGCAGGAAAAATCCAGTACCGACTAAGGGAACACTACTCCGTCCCATACCAGAGTAGCAAACCCAGAGCACGGTAAGATGACAAACACCAATGTCAACAGACAGTAAGAGATCCACTGAGAAAAATAAAACACCATAGAGTGGCAGGTAAAATTAAAATGAGCTTTACCGTAGAAGAAATTACAGACACGGTGACATCAGATCAACAGGCAATACATGGAGACAGAAAAGAAAAACCCGAGCATACCAAACAGACACATTACTGAAAATCCACAAGCTAATTCCGAGAGTAGTAGTTTCGTGTATGAAGAAATGGCCATATCCACAAAACACGGAGGTAAATCAAAGACAGACACGAACACTGCCCATACCAAGGTGCCAACATCACCAAATGATACAACACCAAAGAATAACCCAACCATGACAAACCACACCGGTCATGCGTCAGCTCCACAAAGGGATTAAAGGAACACAAACATCCTCAACAACATGCCGTGAAGTTCTCATGCCACCCCAGAATAATTCCCCAAAAATAATCCACGGTACCGTCACAACACAACCACCTTACATATGTCCAAAGCCATCCCAATGAAGGTTCAAAGGGGCATATACCACCCCTCAGGCAGAGGATCAACAACAACACAACACAAGACCCGACAAGTAGATATGGTAAGGAATACTTGAACCCACAACTCAAAGGAATTAGATAAATACCAATAGGTTAACAAAATTTTGACAACACATATTCTAGGCCTATAATTACCACGGTAGTGCACGATACCAAAATGGAGTGAATAATCGGGCATAAGAAACACTAAACCACCAAGTAATGTTTACAGCAGGATGAAATCCAAAGCGGTAGTTCAGAAAAGGTCAGTCAGATTAATTAATACACAGCAAGACAAGTTACGAGTAAGAAACTAGAAGTGGCCATGACACCAGACAAATGTACTTCAACTAGTTGATAGGTTACACGAGGAAGATGGTTCACGACACACCAGAAATAGCTAAACACGTCCGACCAATAACCAGGAAGGGAAAAACCAGTTAAAACTATAATAGCTCAGGCACAAGGCCATCCAGTTATCCCAACCTAATACCGGCCAACATGGCCCAACCATAACTGATGACTGCCTCACGAGCAGTTGACAAAAAGGATAACTCCAATCACAAACCAAGATCAAGCATACATACATATTCACGGATGGGATGATGAAATGAAGACACTCATACCGACAACACACAGCACTCAGCCAAAGCACAAACACACCAAAGCTCGGTAATGATTGAGGCACATCATATAGGCAGATTCCAATATATCAAATTCCACACAAGGATGGGAACATGTCTCTAAGAACAGGTCAAATAAACCAGACATGATCTCACAAGGGTGCATATTTAACGGCACACTAAAAGCCAACTACACTTCAGATAACAGAAACTTAAACCAAATATAAAGAAATAATAAAAGGACAAGTGAGGATAATAAATTTCCAAATTAAAAGCCAACCAAAGAGAACAGAAACATTACAGGCTTGATAAGTTTCAAAATACCATGATGTTGCCCACTAGATTATCAGATACTAACAGCCAAGAACGGTTACTGGCATGGAAACAACAGAGGTTAGCCATAAGTTAGTAGGGGCAAATAACTTTACCCACACAGCCCCAATTAAATGAAAAGCACATACAACCATCAATGCCATAACACCAGGTCACATTTCAAAACCATGAAAGGGCATAACACATCACCGTACACTACAGCACATAACCGTTTACACATATAAGTAGGCATATTTGGACATGCTTAGTGGCCAGGTCAAATTATAATCAGAATCACACACCAGAGTTAACGCAGTAAGAAGGTATTAAATTTAGAAGACCAATAAACGGTTAGCATGTACACCACCGAGGTACCATACAGGAAATATACTAGAAATGATAGTAACATCATTAAGTCTCGGAGCCCAAAGCAAGGTCAGAACAGATAACGCAATAAAATGATCCCAGGACACCCTATGTCACTCTCCAAAAGCAACCGAGCAACCTTCACATAACATAATGATCAGAAAAGCTCTCCACGATTAAACCAGATTAATTCCCACCGAGATCGCAACCACAGTATGCAGGTAGGCAGCAAAAATACAAGGTTGACAGCCAGTACACATATTACAGGACATGTACTAAGCGGTAGTACACCAGTAGCCCTAAGTCAACCAAGTCATACTCCATTACAAGTTGTTCAATTATTACAACTTCCACCAACCCAGAATAAATAATTAAATGCAATCACTCACCAAATCCGCCGAAAATAAGGAAGAAAATTTACAGGTCACCTCAAAACATCCAAGCAGAGAGGCTGCGAGCACCACACAGTTACCAGAAGGGTTTCAAAATCATAATCAGCACATTGGATAATCATACAGCTCCGTAAAAATACAGATGAAGTGAAACAGGGGACACCAAATGGCAGATACATGAAACAAACAAATAAGATATTAGACAAGATCACTGCACTCTTTTTTACAATTTTATATCACAATATTTGTTTTGTTTTGCCTCAGATAGTCTTTCAACAACTTAATACCGTACCATTAAAATAAAACCCAGGAAGGGTGCAATCAACCTACAATAGATAAGAGCAGTCGGCACTCAAAATAATAAACTATCAGCACAGACACTAGGAGCTGTTTGGGGGTAACAGACCAGATAACAAAGGTGAGGATGCAACAAACCTACATTAATCCCACAACACCAAAGTAAAGTAACCACAGAGCTGCTACCAATTAACTCTACCGCCTTACTGACTATCAGCAGTAGAAGTTAAACATAGACAAGAAAATTAAGTCAATAGACACCAAAATCATTAAGTTAAACACTTACCGTCACATAGGTTTACCCAACAGTTACCCAGAGACCATGAACCTGAAATTACCCTTGGTATGGCAATAAGTTGTTTCAACACTACTAAAGAAAACAAGATGTTCTTTGAGAACAAGATACCAAATATTTTATTTAATAAATAAGGGTAAAAGTAGTCATAATTAGTATAAAATAAATAGATGAACGCCCTCGAAAAGAAACGATAATCTACATAAAACGCAAGGGTGAAGTTAAAATATAAAATGTTCGGCCGAACGAAAAGAAAATAATATACCTTCAATATTCCATAAAAACCTCCCAGAAATTGAGGACTTAGTAACCTGTTTACACTTCAACAGAGACCATTTCTGTGCCTAAATTATACTCTTAATAGTTTCCAATAATTTAATTTTCTTTCATTATTATAATTATTATCAATTTGAACAGTACCAACTACAATCCAGAGATTCCACCAGAATTCAGTACATATCTCACTGCCAGAAAAGGTAATAAATCATACCACCCAGGGAGAGCATAGAATAAAACAATTCCCAGAGAAAAATAAGAAGGGAAATAAAGAAGGAAAAGGCAAGTAAAACAAGAAAATACCCCACCAGGATGTAGAGTCAACCCAAGACATGTAATTAGAAAACGACGTAAGGACAGAAACCCACCCATGAAAATAATAATAAAACAGCAGCAGAGAACAACCCAACCGGTTACTATGGAAACGTAAACATCCAATGCGTCCATAGCAACCACAAAAACAAACAAGAGCAACAATGGTACAAATACAGGAGGGAAAGAAACCCCAAAAACATAATTAAAAAGAAGCCAGGAGAATAAATAAAATTAACCAGAATAGAATGTGGCAGAAAAACATTTCACTGAAATTCAGGTGAAACCTCTCGTGCTCTATAGTTTATAAACAGCGTAGTTACCCTTTCCAATTACACATAACCTTCCGAAAACGTTAGATAAATATAAACCAATTTGCCTTTACAAATTAGAAGAAATACGAAAACATAATTCTTTTTTGGAAGTAACCTTAAATTTCACTACCCACGCCTTTCAGAAACAGATAGGCGATATTACCAAAATACAATAGGGAACCCAAATTAAAGAATGCCCTAACTAAAATCAAAGAAGAAAGCTTCACACACCAGGAATCTTGAGACACACAGTTTGTACACCACCTTCGATAGAATCCAGAGGCCAAAGGAAAAGAATTTATGAAGAAACTTACATGTTGGTTGAGGCTGCAGAAACACGTTACTTACATAGAGGTTCAAGTACATTACACATTATTAGAAAACTAAATAGCTCAGAGGACGTTCAGTAGAAAAGTAGTTGAGAAGATTTTTGAGGGCAAGCCCTCAATACCAAGCCATCTATCCAGGCTTCATGTCGTTTTCAGAAACCAAATGCCGGAGCGGAGTAAACACACGTCCTTCCTCCATCATACTCAAGGCAAGACTGATGGCGGACCACCCCGATAATGAGCATGGCCCCACAGAACGGAAAGCGAAGGTCATAGACTCGCCCACCAACTTAGGGCGCGTAATTTTACCAGACCAAAATTAAGGCTTGCAAGAGAAACATTACAGCAACATAATCTCGCGGTGACAATGACGAAGATGGTATCAATTAAATAAAGTGGGCACGGCCACGTAGAAGGTACTTGTAGAATACAAGACAGAAATAATTCTGTATGACACAATTTTAAAGAAACACAAATGCAGTTTTCGAAATATGGTTGGGGAGAGCTAATACTCGTCACCAACGTCACAGCATTGAGTGACATCGTGGTCAGGGTCAACAGCAAGGATAGAATATTGCTAATGGGCGATTTCAATGCGAGAGTTGGGAATAGAACTGAAGGATACGAAAGGGTGATTGGTAAATGTGGGGAACATATGAAAGTTAATGGGAATGGGAAGCGTTTGCTGGACTTCTGTGCTAGTATGGGTTTAGCTGTAACGAATACATTCTTCAAGCATAAGGCTATTCACCGCTACACATGGGAGGCTAGGGGTACCAGATCTATAATGGACTATATCTTAACAGACTTCAAATTCAGGAAATCTTTTAGAAATCTACGAGTTTTTCGGGGATTTTTCGATTATACAGACCACTATCTCATCTGTAGTGAACTAAGTATCTCTAGGCCTAGGGTAGAGAAAGTGAAATCTGTCTGCGAACGAATAAGGGTAGAAAATCTCCACGACGAGGAAATTAGACAGAAGTACATGGATATGATTAGTGAGATGCTGTAGTAGAAACAGCAAGGGAATGCCTAGGAACAACTGTGTGTAAAGAAGGGAAAAGGCGAACATCTTGGTGGAATGATGAAGTGAGAGCAGCCTGTAAACGTAAAAAGAAGGCTTATCAGAAATGGCTCCAAACAAGGGCCGAGGCAGACAGGGATGGGTACGTAGATGAAAGAAACAGAGCAAAACAAATAGTTGTTGAATCCAAAAAGAAGTCATGGGAAGATTTTGGTAATAACCTGGAAAGGCTAGGTCAAGCAGCAGAGAAACCTTTCTGGACAGTAATAAAGAATCTTAGGAAGGGAGGGAAAAAGGAAATGAACAGTGTTTTGGGTAATTCAGGTGAACTCATAATAGATCCCAGGGAATCACTGGAGAGGTGGAGGGAATATTTTGAACATCTTCTCAATGTAAAAGGAAATCATCATGGTGGTGTTGCAAACAGCCAAGCTCATGGGGAGGAGGAAAATGGTGTTGGTGAAATTATGCTTGAGGAAGTGGAAAGGATAGTAAATAAACTCCATTGTCATAAGGCAGCAGGAATAGATGAAATTAGACCTGAAATGGTGAAGTATAGTGGGAAGGCAGGGATGAAATGGCTTCATAGAGTAGTAAAATTAGCGTGGAGTGTTAGTAAGGTACCTTCACATTGGACAAAAGCAGTAATTGCACCTACCTATAAGCAAGGGAACAGGAAGGATTGCAATATCTATCGAGGTATCTCATTGATTAGTATACCAGGCAAAGTATTCACTGGCATCTTGGAAGGGAGGGTGCGATCAGTCGTTGAGAGGAAGTTGGATGAAAACCAGTGTGGTTTAAGACCACAGAGAGGCTGTCAGGATCAGATTTTCAGTATGCGCCAGGTAATTGAAAAATGCTACGAGAGGAATAGGCAGTTGTGTTTATGTTTCGTAGATCTAGTGAAAACATATGACATGGTACCGAGGGAAAAGATGTTCGCTATACTGGGGGACTATGGAATTAAAGGTAGATTATTAAAATCAATCAAAGGCATTTATGTTGACAATATTGGGCTTCAGTGAGAATTGATGGTAGAATGAGTTCTTGGATCAGGGCACTTACAGGAGTTAGACAAGGCTGTAATCTTTCACCTTTGCTGTTTGTAGTTTACATGGATCATATGCGGAAAGGTATAAAATGGCAGGGAGGGATTCAGTTAGGTTTGGCCTATGCTGACGACTTGGTCTTCATGGCAGACTGTGCCGAAAGCCTGCAGTCTAACATCTTGGAACTTGAAAATAGGTGCAATGAATATGGTATGAAGATTAGCCTCTCGAAAACTAAATTGATGTCAGTAGGTAAGAAATTCAACTGAATTGAATGTCAGATTGGTGATACAAAGCTAGAACAGGTCGATAATTTCTAGGTTGTGTGTTTTCCCAGGATGGTAATATAGTACGTGAGATTGAATCAAGGTGTAGTAAAGCTAATGCAGTGAGTTCGCAGTTGCAATCAGCAGTATTCTGTAAGAAGGAAGTCAGCTCCTAGACGAAACTATCTTTACATCGGTCTGTTTTCAGACCAACTTTGCTTTACGGGAGCGAAAGCTGGGTGGAATCAGGATATCTTATTCATAAGTTAGAACTAACAGACATGAAAGTAGCAAGAGTGATTGCTGGTACAAACAGGTGGGAACAATCGCAGGAGGGAACTCGGAATGAGGAGATAAAGGCTAATTTAGGAATGAACTCGATGGATGAAGCTGTACGCATAAACCGGCTTCAGTGGTGGGGTCATGTGAGGCGAATGGAGGAGGATAGGTTACCTAGGGGAATAATGGACTCTGTTATGGAGGGTAAGAGAAGTAGAGCGAGACCAAGACGACAATGGTTAGACTCTGTTTCTAACGATTTAAATATAAGAGGTATAGAACTAAATAAGGCCACAGCACTAGTTGCAAATCGAGGATTGTGGCGACGTTTAGTAAATTCTTAGAGGCTTGCAGACTGAAGGCTGAAAGGCATAACAGTCTATAATGATAATGTATGTAATGTATATATGTTGATTCAGTCCTTGCTGGCAACGTCTCATGATTGGTCCCTTACCACCCTTTAGGTTGTGGTGGCATCACCCCTTTTAGTAGCACATTCTGGAAGGAATATCCTTTGCAAGGTGCACCGTGATGGATGTAGAGATTTCTGTTGCAAACAACACGATGATTCCCCTTGTTCTTTGCCTTGCAGGCTTCCTTTTAGGCTTGCTCTCTCTCTCTCTCTCTCTCTCTCTCTCTCTCTCTCTCTCTCTCTCACACACACACTGAAACTAAAACAGCACATTAATATGTGCTCCAACCCTGCCTATTTAAATGTCAGTCGACACTAAACTTGCGGGTTCAGATGATTTATGCATACCACACGTGTTCTGGAATTAATATTGTAGTGGTTATGTCTTGCAGAAGACGCAATAAAGTGTTCTCTTTGCAAGACATAACAGCTAATAAACGTCTATTGGCGTAGAATAACTTGTAGGATTGTAGTGGGAAAGCGAAGCGAAGTTGTGCTCTAAAGTAGAGCTGTATGAAAGCAGTAGAGTAAGAGCTGAGTAAGTTGAGGGTCGATTACACACTGCCTTTATCAGTTCTCAACCTAGAACGTGTGATGAGTTGGAAAACAATCATTAAATTTCTTCACGTCTTCTTTAAAAATCATGGTTCGAAACTGGTCTTCTGAAGAGTTCTGAAAACTTGCTGGGCAGTGCTAGCCTTGAAAATGTTAGCTATTCATATCTGTCGCATGCAAAGCTCCTGACCAGTACGAGAAAAGGAACGGATCGCCACGCGGTCATGCAGCTATGAGCTTAAAGGCAACTTGCTCTAAGGTTTTTGCGGCAGTCTCAATGTTAACTGTAATTATGCCATATTCGGATACAATATGTTGTAGACGAAGAATTCCTTTCCACAGTATATACTACTGTATAAATTATATAGAAGTATTAAAAGTGTATTATTTTGATATTTTGATGCGTTGATATTTTGTTGAAATCCTATGTGTGATGTGATAATTGCATTTTTGGAATCAATTGTTGTGTAGAACTTTAAAGTGAAACTATCTGTAGATTTGTACAGTGCTTACTCAGTGTCATTCTACATTATTAACAGTTTTCTAACATGCCCAGCGATCTTTTAGCTGTTAATTTTAATACTGCAACTGGTTTTACAGTAAAATAGTGATAATCATTTCATTTACTATTTGTTAATTGATAATTTACCCAAGTGTCGTTGAAATGTTTTTGATCCAATCCAATCTCTTCCCTTTGGAGATAAATTGACCCATGACCGTTTCTCTGTGCCTAGATACCTTTGAACCATGATTCCCGTTTACAGCATATACCCTGCAGTTTACTAGTGTTTTCTTACACTTCTCTCAGTGTTAGCTTCCAAATATTCCATGGAATAATTACGACGGTTTATCTTCAAACAAGTGCATACATTGTTTCTTAATATGGATAGATCTGTGGTGATTTAGGACAGTCAAAGTTCATAGAACTATTGTGATAAACCTATTTCTTGATTGTTGTCACTTTTTTCTGTACATCGGAGGGGGAATTTGTTTGTTGTATCGTGTGGTACTGAATGTTCACATTGTCAACCAATGTTAGTTGAAGTGAATTGTTTTTGAGTGTTTCACTCTAACTGAAGTTCTGTTAGGTTCAACTTGCGTTAGTTTGATCACGTCAAGAATAATGTCTTCGCAGTTTTTCTGAGTAGAGTTCTTTCGTGCAGTTTTCTTCGGACTGTGCTGCAAGAATATAAGCATAAACTTGGAAGCATGGTCTATCGTAATTACGATGCCGATATGCTTGATAAGTCTCGTAAAGGGGTTCTTGGTGAATGGCATACAGAGAAGCTGCGAAGTAAGAAGTAAGGGCTACCTCGATCCTAGAAACGAAGAACATAGGTAGCCAGCCCATCTTGACTTCAAGGGAGGAAAGCATGCTCTGTATAGAATTTTGAAAGATGTGCATTTGGGGTTCTACTTTACTCTTTAGTTTTCCAAAGTAACCCCATGTATCGTAAAATTTTGGACATGTATATGAAAACTTATGTCCAAATGTGCATGTAAATATGGGGAACTGCAAACACCGATTTTTTAAAAATAGACTTACTTTTAACATATTGTCTGAAACTACATATAAAGATACTCTCACAATAAGTATTGGAAGAGAAGGAATTCAAGCACTAAGCAAATGGCCATTTAGCTATCGGCCTGAATTTGGGAGATGCTGGGTTCGAACCCACTGTCGACAGCCCTGAAGTGCATGTTTTCCATGGTTTCACATTTTACAGCAAAGAAATGGTGCGACTGTACTTTAATTAAGGCCACAGTTGCTTCCTTCCCACTCCTAACCATTTTTAGCTCATCATCGCCATACGACCTATCTGTGTCGGTGTGAAAGGGAAATGGTAGAAACCATCAAATAACAATATGCCGTAGGTTATGTTCAATTAACTTTCATTAATGAGGCTTAAATTTATGATAATAACTGGCCACTGTTCTTTGACTGATAATTACATTCAAACTTTTCACCTTTTGTCTCTTTCATAAACCAAGGAAGCTAAATGTTATGAACGTAGTCAATGAAAAGTTATATTCTCATAAGTTCCATAGATTCAGAGTTTAGGAATATTTGTTGCTTCAGTTAAACTATTGTAATCAGGATACATCTAAATGTGGTTTAGAATTATTGTACAATATTTATTTTATTAGTAAATATCATTCTTCCTTTACTATTACTAAATTTTTCATTGTAGGGGAGATTTCTCCTTAGAAGTTTAGTTATCACTAGAATTCTATTGTTCCTGTTATATTCGTGTGTATCTCTGTGTTCGTAACCCTTTCGATACTCTAGCATTTAACAAATGGCAGGTTTCACTTCTGTTAGAGCACAGAAAGGTAAGGTAGTACTAATTTAATAATAATCTGTCTAGGCGTTTGACTTTGTTTGTAATCCTTGAGTAGTTCTTGCGAATTTTAAACTTCAGGCTTAATTGCAATTTTCATTTCTGTTTGTGCTTAGTAATAACCTATTGTAATTAGGATACGTCTGAACGTAGTTTAAAATGATTGTAGTGTATTGCAGTAACTTATTAGAAATTATATTGCTTATTCTATTATTTTGCGAATTTCAAACTTTAATTGTAACTTCCATTTCTGTTTGTGCTTAGTAATAACCTGTTGTCATTAGGATACGTCTGAACATATTTTAAAATTATTGCAGTGTATTGTAGTGTCTGAACGTAGTCTGAAATTTGTTTAAAATTATTGTAGTGTATTATAGTATCTTATTAGATATTAGTGTGTTTATTTTATTACTGTGAAATACGAGTATTTGTGTAGTATAGTGTCTGCAGTATCTGTGATAACTCTCTTACCAGAATTCTGTGGTAGTCATTATGGTAGACTTAACTGCAGTTTATAATTGTGTAATTCTTGTGTATTATTTTCTGTTTTCAATAATTAACAGCGATTTTCATCCTGTTAGGGTGTTGTAGGAAAACAAAATCGTACAACTAAATAGTGTTGTAGTGTAGTAGTAGCCTATATTCACTACCTTATAGTCGTGTGATCTTTGTGAACTATCCTAGACAATATTTCCTTCCTTTCATTTTTATCTTGCTCAGAATAAGTCATCTTACTTTTCCTTTTCTTTTCATTATTCAGTAAAGAATGGCTAAGGAGTGCAAGTGTAGGAACTGAAGATGTGGCCAGGCATTAAGGAGTATGAGAGAGGAGTTGGAGAGTTTGAGGGAGATAATTACGATTCTCTCAGAGGACAGGAATGAAAGTAGGCCTCCTTCAAACAATGTACAGGATACAGTAGGTGTAAATGAGGGAATGGAAGGGAAAGAAAAGGGGGAACTATAGAAGACAGGTGGTTTAATGTTTTAAGTGGAAGGAGATTGCAGGCTAAGGACTCCATTCAGGATCAGAATTCAGGACAGGTGTCTGTGAGAAATCGGTATGAGTCACTGCAGGTAGAATAACCGAGGGAAGATGAACAGGGAACTGTTGCTGAGAAGTGTGGAAGTAGGAGGAAGGGAAAATGTAAGAAAGGGAAATGTGGAGTAGTGGATAGGAAAAGACAGGTGGAACAGGGTCATGGGATGGATAAAAGGGCGGAGAAAGTAGCTTCTGCAGCTGTTAGGGTTGGTAGGCCTGACCATGAGGAGCGGAGATAGTTATCAGTGGAATACTGTGTAGGAGGGACACTGACTAGAAGGTGATTGGGGATTTAAATGAGACTATGGAGTGGGTATGTGGGAAACTGGGAGTGAGATTTCTAGATCTTAATGGTTGGGTAGGAGATATGGATGTGCGCTCAGATGGCTTCCACTTAAACCGCAGTGGTACATATATGTTAGGAATTTTTTTAGGAGGGTTATAGGGAGGTAAATTCAGGGAAATGGGGAGCGGTGATAAGGGAACAGGGTACTGGAAGTCAAGTAGGGGTGACATAAAATTGTTAGTGCTGAACTGTAGAAGTATTGTAAAGAAATGAATTGAATTAAGTAATTTAATATATATACTGACTTAGCAAATGTCATGGGATAGTCACGTAATAGCGTATGGAGCCTCCTGTGCCCCTGCGAACTGCAATGAGACGCCGTGGAAGTGAGTGGACAAGTCCCTGGTAGTCCTCTCGTCGCAACTGACACCAAATCGTTTGCAGAGCGGCCGCCAAAACTGGTCTGTTCGTGGGTGCAGGATCCATGGCACGGAGCCTGCGTTCCACGACATCCCAGATATGCTCGACAGGGTTCATATCGGGCCTCCTGGGTGGCCATGGTAGTCGTTGGACCTCCGCTGCATGTTCCTGGAACCATTCCCGGGCGACGTGGGAGCGATGGGGTGGCGCGTTATCATCTTGAAACACCGTAGAACCGTCTTGGCGCTGAAAGGTCAAGAATGGTTGGAGATGGTCTCCGAGCAGCTCAACATGTCGCGTACCATTCAAAGTCTCTTCCAGAACAACTAGGAGGCCCATTCCATACCAGCAAGTTGCACCCCACACCATAACAGAGACACCAGCGCCCTGGACCACACCTTATTGGCAGGCGCAATCCATCGCTTCATGTGTTCTGCGCCATACACGATGCCTTCCATCGGCATAGTGCAGTTGAAATCGTGATTCGTTCGACAATATCACGTTACGCCATTATTCCAGTATCCATCCCTGGTGACTGGCGACAAATGCGCGTCGTTGTGCCCAATGACGTTGGATTGACAGTGGCACCCGTGTGCGGCGCCGGCTCCCATACCCCATAGAACCCATGTTCCTACGGATTGTCCAGTGGGAGACATGTCTAGCATGGCTTGTGTAGAATTGAGCCGTGATAAGTTTCACGTTTGCCCTTCTGTCACAACTGACAATCCGTCTCAGATGCTGCCGGTCACGGTCATCGAAAGTGGCTGGACGGCCGGTCGTTCGTCTGTTGTGGACGGTGTCACCCGCATTCAACCATTCACGGTACACCCTGGACACGGTTTTTCGTGTGAAGCCGAATTCCCGCACCACTTCCGAAATCGCACTTCCCATCCGTCGTGCACCGACCACCATACCCCCTTCGAACGGTGGCATCTCACGACGACGTTCCATGTTACACCTTTCACATGCACAGCCACTGCTCACAAGGTCTCCTGTACAACTGCCGCTGGTACAGGGAGCTTGTGGTGCGCATACATCACACCTGCGCATCAGTGCTCCGCTATCCCATGAAATTTGCTCAGTCAGTGTATACTCACCAGATATTGTAATAGGAGTTGAATCATGGCTGAGAAACGAAATGAATGATGCAGATGTTTTCCCACGGAACTGGAGTGTGAATCGTGGAGACAGGATAGGAATGGTAGGAGGGGGGAGTATTCATCCTGGTGAAAGAAGAATTTGTAAGCTACAAAAAAGTCAAAGACGAGAAACATGAAATTCTAGGTGTAAGGCTCATCTCTAAAGATAATAGGCAACTTGATGTCTTTGGAGTGTACAGACCAGGAATATAGCGCAGATGTTGATTCAGAATAATTTGATAAGATAATCAGCTATGTGGGAGACGATAAGGAAAGGAGCGTGATTGTAGTGGGTGATCTCAATTTACCAAATGTCAATTGGGAAGGTAATGCGAACGACCGGAAGCGTGACCAGCAAATGGCAAATAAGTTAACATGGGAAGGGCATCTGATTCAGAAAGTGATTTAACCAACTAGAGGGAAGAATATTCTGGATGTGGTGCTGGTAACACCAGATGAGCTCTATATAGAAACCGAAGTAATAGATCGTATTAGTGATCACGAAGCTGTTTTTGTGGTAGTTAAACATGAATGCGAAAGAAAGGAAGGTACTAAAATTAGGACTATTAGGCAGTACCATATGGCTGATAAAACAGGCATGAGGGAGTTTTTGAAAAGTAACTATGATAGGTGGAAGACGGTAAATAAAAATGAAAACAGACTGTGGGATGGGTTTAAAGTGATTGTTGAGGAATGTGATTATAGGTTTGTACCTTAAAAGTTTTAAGGAATGGTAAAGATCCACTATATTATAACAGAGAAGGAAAGAGACTAAGAAGGCAGTACAGGTTGAAAAGAAATAGAGTTAGAAATGGCTGTGGAAGTAAGAAGAAATTGAAGGAACTTACATAAAATTGAATCTAGCAAAGAAGGCAGCTAGGGATAACAATATGGCAAGCATAATTGGTGGTCGTACAAATTTTAGTGAAAAATGGAAAACTATGTATAGGTACTTTAAGGCAGAAGCAGTTTCCAAAGAGGACATTCCTGGAATCATTAATGAAAAGGGGAGTGTGTATGCGAGGATCTTCAAAAGGCAGAAATATTCAGTCAACAGTATGTAAAGATTGTTGGTTACAAGGATGTCCAGATAGAGGAGGTGACTAATACTAAAGAAGTATTAAAATTTACCTATGACAACAATGTCATTTACAGTAAGATACAAAAGTTGAAAACTAGAAAAGCAGCAGGAATTGATAAGGTTTCGGGGGATATACTAAAGACAATGGGTTGGGATATAGTGCCATATCTGAAGTACTTATTTGATTGTTGTTTGCATGAAGGAGCTCTACCAGATGAATGGAGAGTTGCTATAGTAGCCCCTGTGTATAAAGGAAAGAGTGATAGACATAAAGCTGAAAATTACAGGCCAGTCAGTTTGACATGCATTGCATGTAAACTTTGGTAAAGCATTGTTTCTGTTTTTATTAGACATGTTAGTGAAATTAATAACTGGTTTGATAGAAGGCAGTTTGGGTTTAGGAAAGTTTATTCCACTGAAGCTCAACTTGTAGGTTTCCAGGATCATTGTAAGTATCTGGGTGTTATTATAAGTAAAGATCTTCATTGGGGTAATCACATAAATGGGATTGTAAATAAAGGATACAGATCTCTGCACATGGTCATGACGGTGTTTACGGGTTGTAGTAAGGGTCTAAAGGAGAGGGCATATACATCTCTGGTAATACCACAACTGGAATATGGTTCCAGTATATAGAACCCTCACCAATATTACTTGATTCAAGAACTGGAAAAAATCCAAAGAAAAGCAGCTCGATTTGTTCTGGGTGATTTCCGACAAAAGAGTAGCGTAACAAAAATATTGCAAAGTTTGGGCTGGGAAAACTTGGTAGAAACGAGACGAGTTGCTCGACTAAGTGGTATGTGCCGAGCTGTCAGTGTAGAGATGGCGTGGAATGACATCGGCAGACGAATAAGTTTGGATGGTGTCTTTAAGAGTAGGAAAGATCACAATATGAAGATAAAGTTGGAAATCAAGAGGACAGATTGGGGCAAATATTCGTTTATAGGAATTGGATTTAGGGAGTGGAATAACTTATCAAGGGAGATGTTCGATTAATTTCTAATTTCTTTGGAATCATATAAGAGAAGGCTAGGAAAAAAACAGATACGGAATCCGCCACCTGCGCGACAGCCCTAAATGCAGATCAGTAGTTATTGAGAGTTGTTTGATGACAGCCCGTGTTCCACACCGTGTGATCTGGTCTGCACTCATGACCATGGTGTACCAGAAATGTTTATAATTTAGATCAGGATGCTATACACGAATACCAGAGGTTGTGTATGTTGCGCTGTCAACGTCTCGGAGAGCTTCTCATTGAAAGTTTGTGTGTACACCAATCTTCCACTCTGTCCCCATTGCTCTTTGTCCTCAGCATGGACACCACCACATGGGACTTGCAAAGGGGTGTTTGTAGGACTCTGTTATATGCAGATGATGTTGCACTTGCTGATAGACCCGGAATGGGACTGCGGCATCAAGGTGAAGATTGAATACCTGTTTTTCACAATACAAACTTAGTATGAACAAAAGGACGAGTGAATACCTGGAGTCATCCGAACCATCTAATGGCTCCATCCAAGTTGATTCAGGTACCTAGGATATTGCCTACAGACTGTTAGTGGGGTAGATGTTGAAGTGCGGTTTATGATGCAGGCAGCGTGGATGAGATGAAGGGAATTCACAGGCACACACTGTGACTGAAGTATAACACTACGTCTGAAGTTCAGAATATAATGCATGTCAGTAAGTCTTGTTGCTGTGTACGGTGTTGAATGTCGACGTACTGAGAAAGGTATGGAGTAGCAATTACACAACATGGAAATGTGTATACCCCATTAGTAGATGGGCATTGCAGTCCTGCATCACGTAAGAAAAGAAAGACACCGTTCACCAGCAAATGAGCATAGAATATGTCACCAATGGTTTGGTCGGCGTCCTTTTGCTGTACCTGACGCAGTTGGCAATTTCATCCAATCTTTTGAAATTACTTTGCAATGTCCACATGGACCTACTATAAAAAGACATTGACAATATTATACAAAAATTTAAAACTAGAAATGCTGCTGGGATTGGTAACATTTCTGGGCATATACGAAAGTCAATTCTTTGAGATATTGATTAGTGTATGTGTGAATCAGCTATACAAGATGAATTAATAATTAGTGTAGTAGCACCCTGTGTATAAAGAACATGTGCTAAACATAAAGCCAGTAATTACACACTAGTCAACTTGACTGGTGTTGCATGCAAGCGCTTGGAATGCATTCTTTCTAATCATATTATACACATTCACGAAATTACAAACTGGTTCGATGGATGGTAGTTCAGGTTTCAGAAATATTATTCCACTGAAGCTCATCTTGTAGATTCCAGCAAGATATAGCAGATATATTAGATTCATGTGGTCTAATGTATCACGATTGACATATCTATAAGGATTTTCATACGGTAGATCTTGGGAAATTACTGACAAAAATTAGTGTGGTTGGGATAGATAAAATTGTGGCTAAATGGGTGACTATAAAGACGAGGCCAAATTATTAAACATTAAAAATTGAGAATTGAAAACATAAGATGTTACCAATTTTTAAGATGATGACTTTAGTACTTGGTAAGCACCCACTTAGCTTTCGTGTGTGACTTGATTAGTCTGAGCATACCCTCAAACAGTATTTTACACTGACTCTTTAAATCGTCATCATGACACCAGATCTGGACGAGCTTCTCAATGAAGCCAATTTCTGTCGTTATATTCGCTTTTCGTACTTTTCTTTGCTATCGCCTAAGGATGTTCTATGGGGTTCATGTCTGGACTGTTTCTAGACTTTGTGGCAAGGAGGCCCATCTTGCATAAAAATAAATTCACTTTGGCCAAACCACTCTTGCATCTGAGGTACCAAACGGGTTCTTAATTCTATATAGTTCACGCCCCATAGTTCCTTCTACAATATATAATTGTCCACAGCCGTACAAAGAATACACACTCCAGACCATCACTGAAGTTGGATGTTTCACTCTCTGCTTCACTCAATCTGGATGGAATGCTTCACCTTTTCTTCTGACACATGGACTTATCTCTTATTCTACAGGAAATACCGATTCGCCGCTAAAACAAACCTGAAATAAATGAAACAAATAAGCCTAGCATTAAATGCAATAAGCTGTACGGTTTGGAAGAAAAATTTCACACAGTTACTGTACTGTACAGTTACATCACTTAGATTGGGTTAAAATTGAATAATGAATGATAATTAAGGAATTACAGTAATTGTCATGGACTTGCCTGTTTCCAATCTTCACATAACCAATTCTGAAGAGTCGTGGCCCACTGAAACATATTTTCAGCCATAGCAGGAGTAATCTTCGCTTTTCTCAGAGGTCGTCTTGCTCTCAATCTAGCATTAAACAGCTCTCGTCTCAAAGTCCTGGCTGGTACCAATGACCCGTACTCTTATAATTTCATACGTAAATCCAAACTAGTAACTTTGCGGTTGTTTACTGACAAATTAAACAGTTTTGCTTCCTCCTTGCTGTTAGTTTCTTCTTTCGCCCACAGTTTCCAACACGTTGTTGACATTTTACCTTCCCCTTATCTTCACATTTTAAAATTCTACTTACAGATTGCTGTAATATTTGCAATCTAGAATCTTCCGCTTGCTGTGAATAACGTTTCTCAACAAGTAGCTCTCTGACAATGCCTTTCTTGGCGAAAGGTCATTTTGTCTCCCCATAACCTCAAAATTTGACAGTTCTCTAGTACCACTCTTAAGACATATCAACTGAACTCGTGAATAGTATCAATAACGCACGTAATTTACAGAATGCACAGTATTAACAATAGGTCGCATTATTTACTTCCATACAGCAACAGTATGCAGATATAGACGATAAACAACAGAATATGTTCACTAACAAAATATGACACAAAACCATGTGAATAATGAAATTACATTGCGGTTCTCACTGTAGCCACTATATGAAAAAATACAATAATGTGGGCAGGGATATCCCAAGTGGTAACTTTACCACCAAACAATGTTCAAGGATTAAACTATAAAGGTCGATAAATTACATAAAGATAGAAATATACCATTTACCATGAAAATTTGGCCACGTCTGGTGTATTTGTAGAAAATAGAACTCAGAGTATTAGAGTAGTTGAAGCTTTATTTGATCCTGTAACAATTATGTGATTGGGTCCCACAGGGCAGTACTGTGGGACCTCTATTTTCTGATATATATATATAAACAATATGAATAATGAACTGAAAAACTGATGAAGCTCTTTGTAATAACTAAGGATTAAGGCCACGGCCGCTTCCTTCCCACTCCTAGCCCTTTCCTGTCCCATCGTCGCCGTAAGACATATCTGTGTCGGTGCGACGTAAAGCCAATAGCAAAAAAAAAATAATTTCCCGTGAGAGTTTTTTCATAAATTTCCACAATCTTTTTCTACATAAACAACCAACATCCCTAAATGCTGTTGTTTGATTGTTTCATTGATTGATTTATTCATTGATTGGGACATTGACTGATTTATGTATTCTGGTCTTAATGTGTTGTACAGAGAGGGACGATGGATATTTCTATGCTTGTGATATAAACATTGTCCTCTTGCTGGAAAAGTGGTGGGAATAATGTGGGATTATTTGATATTACAGTGAAGTGTTTCAGAAAGAATATATATAGGAACATGGAAATGAACGAAGAAGTAATAAGTCAAGTCATGTATAGAAAAATGGGAACAGTGGAATGTGAATATAAGACAATGAAGATAATAGCTAGTCATTGTGGTATTAGGATCAATAGAAAGAGAAACATAAGCAAGGAATGGTATTGGGTTATGATTTGGAGAGTGTTTTTTATTATTATTTATTTTCCTTAAATTGTACATGTACACATACACAGAAGTGCCTCCATCCATACATGTACTGTATGTGTACATATACTCTGCTGATTATTCACAAATATGTAGATAATTTTAAATTTACATATTTACAAATGTTCCTCCTGTTTTGTGCTACCATGTCTACTGCTATCCAAACAGTGTTTTCTTTTTCATGTTCTTATCTATCTTATCAGTTGTTTGAAAAGCAGTGGCGAAAGGGCTCGGGTTAAAACGCAGCAGGTCATTATGCAAGTTAGGTCCCCAAAACAGTAAAAATAAAATAAATAAATGCAATGTAAATTTTAATCTAATAGAAATTGTATACTATTATTTGAAGTAGCTGCACAAGTTGTATATGTGTTGATTATGTTTGTAACACAGAAGATATTATGAGTAAAATTTTGTAAATTATATACATTTATTAAGGACGAGCTGTGTGCTTAATAGAAAAAATAGCATATATTGTAAAATATTGTATTTACAAAATTGTTTTCTTCTCTGTTCTTTCAAAATTTAGTGCTTGATAATAATGTATTTTTGTGTACCATTTGCCAACAAGGTAGACACCTCACTTGCATTTAAAGTGATTTTGATTTGATTGTTCCTTTCAATTATATAATTTTTAAATGGGATGTAAATTAATTATACTCTTATTGTGCCACTATGAAATTTATTATCTCAGCTGTTTCTTGTTTAGGACTATATATTTTTCCCTTCTTTATTCTATTTCTCTTATTTCTTACTTATAGCCTTCTGAATATACTAAGGAGGAAATATTCATAGAAGAACATACTGATGATCAGCTCTTGCCGTACATCAAAGAAGAAACAAAGTATGTACACTACAAATTCTATACAATATGGAATATGTTGTACCTATTCACAGCTGTGCTCAGTAGTGGTTGGTTTATCTCCAAAAACTGGCCGTTTTCATCAGTTTAATCCTTTCTTTACAAGATTACATTTAAACACTAATATCTTCAAATTCCACCTGTTAAAATTATCTAAAATATTCAGGTTATTTAAGATCATAATTAATGTTCCGTCATGTAGATTTATTGAATTTATATCTATAAAAAAATCCTTGGTAAAGCTTGATATTTTTGAAGTGTATTTGTTTACAATACCTTTAAACAACCACGAAAAATGTGTTCTTTTTTCACTTTCTCTGCATCATTTGTTCATCACATTCTTATCATCTGAAATGCCTTCTGAAACTATTGCTTCCAGATATTCTGTGTAAGGTTTTTTTTTACGTTCATACCAACAGTGACATACAGAAAAAGCGATGTTTGTAGATTATAAATTACATCTACAAATTCAAAATTGTTAAGTTTTATGTACATTTTAAACAACAATTACTTCAAACTAACATAATCAGTTTCATTAATCAATATAATTATGGCTGAGTTCAATAATGTGGTCACTCAGAGAATGTCATTTTAAAATTATTTGGTTAGATTCCTTTTTTCTGGTAATTTCTGTTCTCTTGTGTGTTAAGTCAGATTCCTCCATTTGTGGACGCCAAAACAGATAATGTGTTGTAGATATGAAATGTTGAGATCATTAATGCTACATCTTTGATATCATAGTTTGCAAATAAAACTTATGCATTGTTGCAAGTGTAAAAAAATTGTGGTATTGAATTCATGTTCATTCCAGTGATGTGGTCACACTTGCTGATTCATTTTAGTGTTCATTGTCAGTCAGGTGGTTCTAGTGTGTTGATTGTAAAACAATGCCTACACAATGAGTATAATCTAATAAAATAGACTGGTACAAGTGGAGTTTTAAATTTGTGCAGGTTGCTTAAAAAATTCAGAATTCTTTAAGTAAGTGAATTTATTATTTTGTAAAAGTAGATAAATAGGGGGTACATTATTGCTTCACGTCCGTAGGTTTAACCTCCAAGTGCCCTACACGTGACTCCCCGGGTGGTGCTAAGAAAGCAATAACTGTGGCTGCTGGACCTATCTTTTAAATATCTCCCAGCAATGACTAAAGTATTTCATGGAAATAGCTGTTCTCAGAGCTACCAGACAAGAAGGATTGGACCTTTCACCCGTGTCTTCCAGCTTAACATAGATGTGACTACCTATCCAAAGTTATCCTGGATAATAATATAGATGTTGTGTCTATACAGGAAGCCCATACAGCCAATGAAGAAGAGTTTCGGAAAAGGGGCCGCATTAATGGTTACGCAGCTCTTGGTGCAACATATCACAGTGCATATGTTACAGCTACTTATGTTCATAATAATATCCAAGATGCCTCACTGCTCTTTCAAAACGAAGACATCCATTGTGTTGCTGTGCGAGTGGCAGATGTTATTATTTTTAACATTTATAAACCCCCAAACGCAAAGTGGCCAAGTACCGTTCTACCTACTGCTCAACACCCTGCACTTTATATAGGCGACTTCAACAGCCATCACGAACTATGGAAGTAGTCGAATAACAGTGAATGTGGAACGAAACTCGTAGAATGGACAGAAATGAACGTTCTCCATCTGATTTTTGACACAAAAGATCTTGTTAGTTTCCAATCAGCTGCATGGAATAGGGATTCCAACCTTGACCTGTGTTTTGTTAGCTGCAATGAGGGAGAACAGTCCTTACACACCAGTCGTAAAGTGGTAATACATTTTCCCCACAGTCAACATCGCCCCATTATAGCGGACATTGGCATCAACATTCCTGTTGTACGGTCAATACCACGTGCTCGGAGGAACTTCAGAAAAGCAAATTTGTCAACATTCACCACTGAACTGGATAAATGTGTTCGGTGGATTGCTCCCAAGCACAATTACAAGCGTTTAGTAGATGCAGTTATGATGGCGGCTAAGAAGAGTATGCCATAGAAAAGAATACATCCCTGGTTGGAATGTAGAGACTGATGCACTCTATAACGAATATCGGCATACTGGTGATGAAGACATAGCTGATGAACTTCTTTCCAGCATGGATACTACCCGGAGAGAACAGTGGATTGAGACAGTGGAGAATATTGACCTAACTCATTCCAGTAGAAGATCTTGGGGGCACCGCAGAAAACTTGGAGGGAGGACACCTTTGGTGAAGCAACAGCCTGGAGTTACTCCGGATGAAGTAGCATCTCACATCGTCACAACTTCCCAAACTCCATCAGATAAGAAACATACCAAATACATACGGCGCCAGCTCCAAACTCTGGAATCAAGAACACCACGCACGTCAAGGTATTCACAACCGCTTACGGTGCAAGACATCAATGCTGCTCTCAAAGACGTTAAACCAAGTACAGCTCCAGATTTTGACGACATTCATCCAGAATTTCGCATTCATTTAGGGAAGAATGCAAGAAGTTGGCTGTTAAGGTTTTTTACCGACCTTCTACAGAACAGACAACTCCCGGCAGAATTCAAACGAACGAAAGTGATTTCCATCTTGAAACCAGGTAAGCCTGCCAATGACCCAAGCAGTTATAGATCAGTTGCCCTTCTTTTTGAGAGGCTATTCCACAACAGAATCAGCGCAACTATTTTTCAGCGTATTACAGTTGAGCAAGCTGGATTCAGGCCAAATCGCAGCTGCTGCGATCAAGTGCTTTCACTGACATTCAACATGGAAGCAGGTTTCCAGAAACAACTCAAAACCTCAGCTGTATTCATTGATCGTACAGCAGCATTTGACGCAGTCTGGAGGGAAGGATTATTTTACAAGCTTCTCCGAATTGCACCCCGTAGGACCATCGTGCAGGTTATAAGCAATATGCTCAATGACAGAAGATTTCGAGTGTGTATGGGAAATAGTATGAGTATATGAGTAGAGAAAGGAAGCTCAAAAATGGATTACCTCAAGGATCGGTACTGTCTCCCCTACTGTTCAATTTGTGAATCTCCGATCTCCCAGAAACATCATCGCAAACATTTTGTTATGCTGATATCATAACACTATCACTATCACTATCAGCCATATTCAATCGTTTTTACGATGTGGCCTCTTTATGTCCGAAGCAAGGTAGGTTTTCATGAGGTCTCTCCATCTGGGACGGTCTTTAGCGATGTTCTGCCAATTGATCCCAGTAGTCTTCCGGATGTCTTTATCCCATCTGTCCGGTGGTCTTCCCCTTGGTCTGAGATGATCTTTCGGACACCACTCAAGCACAAGCTTTGTCCACCTACCATCAGTTCTCCGAGCAACATGGCCTGCCCACTGCCATTTTAGGGTAAATACCCTTTCTAAAATGTCGCTGACCTTTGTGACTGACCTGATGTAATCTGCTCTCTTCCTGTCTTTCTTCGTCAAGCCTAGCATGAACCGTTCCATAGCTCTTTGGGTTGTTCTGAGTTTTTGCTTAACAAACTCACTCAATGTCCAGGTTTCACAACCGTAAGTCAGTACGGGGAGAACACTCTGGTCAAAGACTATCTGAAAATCGATACCTTAGTGTGACAGAAGAAGTGCTACAAAGAGACCTGATTTCACTTGAAACGTACTTCAAGAAATGGCAACTGTGTCCTAACTCTAACAAAACAGAAGTGTCATGTTTTCACCTGAATAATTGCCCCAAGCTGGCATTAAACTTCACATACGTTTTTGTCACCAAGAACTTCGGCATAGAAGCTATCCCAAATATTTGTGGATTACACTTGATCGCACACTATCTTACAAACAACATCTTATGAATCTGTCAAAAAAGCTCAAAACACGTAATATTATCCTTCAGAAATTGTATGGTTCAAGTTGGGGTTCATCAGCAAAGATTTTATGATCTGCTTTGGGACTGGTATTCTCGTGTGGTGAGTACTGTGCACCAGTTTGGCTGGATAGCCCATATACAAGAATAATTGGTACTCAACTGAATGTTAGCTTGCGGTTAATATCTGGTACTGACCAGTCCACATCCCTTTATTGGCTCCCAATTCTGTCAGGTATAATGCCACCTGTTTTAGAAAGATAAAATGCTCCCATCCGAGAGTTCAAGAAGATAGAAATGAAGCCTCAACTGCCTGTTTTGGATGGTATTCCTGTTCTCAAGGTAACGAGGTTGGAGTCACGGCATCCATCTTTGCATGATGCTGTCGCATTGGCTGATGGGAATTTTCACCCTTTAGAAGAATGGGGAAGTCGCTGGAAAGTTGCCACAGGCAGTTCCTTACACAACATCTTCCTGGTGAACATCATCTACCGCGTAAGATTTGGACCATTCTGAATTGGGTGAGAACAAATAATGGACGACGCAGGGATGCCCTTTATAAGTGGAAATATATCTCATCACCAGAGTGCGACTGTGGTGCATCTCGACAGATGATCCCCATATTGTAAGTGAATGTGCACGACGTTCCTACACAGGTAGCCCGAGTGACTTTTTGGAACCAACAGAGGAAGCCATACAGAGGCTCACTCAACTGGACATTCTGCTATAAAACATGTTTCTTGTCTGTGTATATTTGTAAATACTATATATTTGTATATATACTTGTTGCCCTATGCTAATAATAATAATAATAATAATAATAATAATAATAATAATAATAATAATAATAATAATAATAGGTAAATAACGTAGTGATATAATATTCTTTCAAAATTGTAATTATTGTCACTGACCTTACAAAGTACCGCAAGTGTATGCCCTGTTTTAAAACATTTAATGCAGTAGCGTTTTTGAACTGTAATTGTGACATTGCTAATTAATTTTTTGCTGTCACACCTTTGTTGGTTACTGTGTGAAATGATCTTTGATAATCCGTGGGAAATGATTGTATAGTCTCGGATTGGTGCTCTTAACCAAGCCCTTGTATCAGCAGGTCATGCGATGGCTAGTCATAGCCTAAGGTTTAACTTCAAACCAGATTTGTGATGGAAACTATGAATTCTGAATGGTTTATTTGATTTTGTGAGTGGTTAGAGTCTTCTCGGCTCTTATGTGATGCACTGACTTGTTCCTACTGTACTTTCACAACTAGTGGCAAGAAATATCCATGTCGGTCCTCAGAACTACCAAGTACCAGCTCACACTCTCTGTTTCTTTGTAATTCATGTGTAACGGGACACAATAGGCTACGTTAGAGAACAATCTTGTATTATGATCACCAGTAAAAATGTTGATTATGAATCCTTTTCACACACAAAATCATATTTCTATTTTTGATGGAGTCTAAATTAGCTTTCTACTTTCTAAACATATTTGGTGCAGAGACCAGCAAAGCGACATGCATTTTATGTGTCTTCTTTTTTCTTGGCATATATGTCAGAGGACAGTCCATTGTCTACATAGCTTAGTCCATTTTACATCATATATTTTAGATGCTTCTGAAGGATTCAGTCGACCGGATCTTATCTGCTACTTCCCACTTTGTTTTATATCTCACCTCAGGCGCTATTGTTTCCTCACTCTCATTTCAGCAGTCTACAAATATCATGCCGCAACTTAAATGACTTCCTTTAAAATGTCTAAAGTATTTGCCATGTCAGTTGGGTATTGAATTACGTAAGAAAAGATTTTAAGATTCATAAAATTTCCTAATTGCTGACTTATGGAAATAGACGTATTTCTGAGATTACCAATTAGTGATGAGATTACCTTCCATTTGTGGAGAGACACATCGTCCTGAGCTAAATAGTGATGAGGCTTACTTCCGTTTGTGTAGGACACATGGTCCTGAACTAACCATTTAGTTATGTGGCTTCCTTCCAGCTTTAGAGCGTTGAGTGTCACATGGCCCTGAGCTGACCACTTTGTGCCACTCCTCCATGGTCTTCATATTTATAGGCGTGTTCGGAGTGAAAATAACAAACTGATTAATATGATCGTCTGCTGTCTATGACGTATGTAAGCAGAAATATGAATTGCAAAATTCTATTCAGGCTAGAATACACTGACGGACTCCCCTCTTGCAGGTACTCGTAGAATTTCACCGGATATCTATCTTACAAACAACATCTTATGAATCTGTCAAAAAAGCTCAAAACACGTAATATTATCCTTCAGAAATTGTATGGCTCAAGTTGGGGTTCATCAGCAAAGCTTTTATTATCTGCTTTGGGACTGGTATTCTCGTGTGTTCTTTGTTCTTTGTAGAGCAATTATACCCTCTCAGCAAGGTGCTCTGGAATGCCATGTACTTGTAGGGCTGACTGATTAGGTCATGAAGTACCCGATAGAAGGGCTTCTAAGGGTCCAGAAATTTGTGATGAAGCCTCTTATTCTTTTCACAGTGTTTCTCAAATAATAGTCCGGCAGCATGGGTTTCCCCTATTGCGCCACAATTTTACACAAATCCAGCTTGGCTTGTTGTATGTTTATCTAAATCGCTAATCCTTTTGTCGAAGATTTGTTCTAAGTCTCTCATTGCGAGGCTCAGAAGTATGTTCGGGCCGTGATTAGAAAAATTGGCAGGGCTTCCCCTATTTCTGAATTGATAATCCGTCGCTAGTCTGTTTGTTTTTGACCTTCTTTGATGATATGGTTGAAAAGCTTGCTTTAGCCACACTGCTGCATCCCCCCATTGAGAGAAACAAAACTCTGCTGGAAGATAATCGGGACAGATGGCTTTCCCTTGTTTCATTTCCTTCAGCATAGTCTGGGCTTTAGTGACGTCATTTTCCTACGTTGGACCTTCAACAGCGGAGGTGATTAGGATTGGTAGATACGGAAATTCCATGATTGAAATGTTGTCAAAATAGTTCCACCAGTGTACTCGCGCTTCCCGCCTGTCCAGTAGCAAATCGTCTGTTTCCTCATTGATGCCGTAAAAACGTTGGACTTCGGACGTTTTGCGATGGCTCGATTGGACTAGCCGTTAAAAATTCCGCCCGAATTCGCGCATGTCATGTTTCACATATAGACCTGCCTACCGGTTTGATTTTGTTACGGCAAATACCTCCTTCATTTTACGAGTGGCTGCCTTGTAGGCATTCCAACGAGCAAGAAACTCGTGGTACAGCTGCTTCTTCAAGCGTACTTCATATTTAACATCTTCATTCCTTGGCCATATATCATGTTTAATCCTTCGTTGTCGTCGCCCTGACTTAATTGTTCCAGGAATAGAGCGAATGGCGTCTTTCAGTTTAGTCCGGCTCACTTCAACTATGGTGATTTGTGACTCTGTAACTTTTGCAACGACGATAGTCTCCTTCTTCAGGGGCAACCATTTGATCCCAATTTGTCAATTTCCTGTGAAGTATTGGGCTCTTGGTGACTTTATCCACAGCTTAGAAGACTGGTCGTTGTTGCATCGCAAGGATTTAATAAGGGACAACTGTTATCTCTAGAACATCTTCGAGATTACACCCTCTCACAAGGGTGTAGTCAATGCGAATTGGATGGGAGCCACTGTAGTACAGAGTAGATGAATATCCTCTTTTTGAACCGTGTGTTTGCGGTGATCAGTTTCTGCATAATCGCGAATTTGTTGGGCATCGTCGTTCTTTTCTCCATATCCATGAACGGCATGGACTGTTTGTTCTTCTTTCCTCGGTCTGACACGTCCATTCAGATCACCGGCAGCGATAAGATAGTCAGCGGTCTTCTTGTCAGGCAGTGCCCAGAACGCATGTTTGGTTTCCATGCGCACGTCAGTTTGTGGAGCGTTGCGCTGAATAATTGGAATTTCCTTCTCTCCCCAATGCGGACGAGTTACATCAAGCGATTGTCAAACTTTTGCACCTCGGAAACTGAACCGTCAAATTTAGCTGATATGACAATGTCAACACCATGAGCTGTTCTTCGGTTTCTGTTGTACACCAGTTAGTAACCACACCTCTTTTCACATGACTTTTCTCCATTCCATCTTTTCTTCCGCACCTCTCAGATGCCTACAAGCCTTCTCTCAGGTGCAGTGGCGTATTCGCTACTTCACCCAGGCATAATTCAATGATGGGATACAAAGTGGGGGTACTAGCATGGTTAGCCGTCACAGCCCGTGCGACGGTAACCCTAGCATAGTTTTCATGCTGACTGGGCACTGGCAATGCGCGTCCCTTCCAGGGGCTGCACTAACCTTAGCTCCGATACCATGAGACATATTTCTGTAATGATGTAACGGCATTATTTTACGGCCGGCATGTCTTGAAGCATTTACGTGCTCATGACGGAAGGTAGTAACGCAGCTGCAGACATGGAGAACAGATGCCTTTTGCAGCCACTCCTCTAGAGAAGAAACGCTACCCTCTTTTCTGCATTAACTTCCAGAAATTTAGTGTACCTCTTCCGCCATCTGGTCCCTAGTGAACGTCTCCATCTCCGCCAAAGTTGCCATTAAAGACTTTGTACATGTTTGGTACGCGAGAGCTTTTATATTTTGCTCAAGTTCATCGGCAGGCCAGCGGGGAACCCGTATCCGTCACCTGGGAAGCGCCACGTGTTACAGCAATATGGCTGGTTGGTGTAGAATATTTATCAATGCAAAATGAAACATTATTTTACTGAAAACTAATTGTGAACCTGATAAATTACTTGTCACAGGAATCAGGTATTCACCTTTGCTTGGTGTGATATGCCACAGAACGCATGACATACCATCCAGTGTCGTATTTTCTGCCCCCTGTTGTCTAGTGGTGTCAACATCAATATCTTGTTTGATGATCAAGAGGTTTAGTCTGTCATATCTGGAATCAATGTCCCCCATTCATTTGTCCACTTATTTTCTCCAAAGAGTGCAGTAACAATACATGGTCGAGCCTCCCATTACTTTGCTTGTGAGCCAGTCATGCATTCGACTGGGCCATGTGAATTCAGTTCATACAGCATGAATTGGAAAGTACCAGTCCTTGTTACGATATATTTTAGCCTGCGTGATCGATTTTCCCATGTCGCAGTTGTAAGCGGATCTCACCTTTAACCAAGAAATTTGCATTTCCCGCCCTTCTTCCGTAGAATATGTAGAACTACTCTGTGGTGGGGAGACAGGCTCAGAATTGGATGCTATCCAACTATGTTATGAATCCACTAAAAATAATCACGTTGCCCGTGATCTTTTGAAATAAATAGAATAATATTCCTTCTTTTACACAGCAGCAATATCCACTACGGTGCAATTCAACGTCTTGTCATATCGAATTTTGGCTCAAGCCTTGATTTTCATGCTCCTTCTATCCGTATTGTTAAAGTAATACTTGTAAGAATATTCAGGGGCATGATAGGTTGCGTTTGGTTTCAAATTTAGGATATTAGGACATTGTAATAAAACGCTACCACCAATGCCATATTCTGTGTTGCCTTCATAATGTCTTTAACAGCAGTGTCTTGAGGAGAAAAGACAGTATCAATGCTAGCGAGAGAGCCGTCGTATACTTGTTATATTTCAGCTTTGCCAGGATTCCATCAGGATTAGTGGCTACCGTGTTAAATACAGGAATTAAGACGTAGACTGATGTAGTACATGGTAGTAAGTATGAACGTCCTTGTATAAACCTGCCGTCCTATATATAGGTTGGGTATGTTTGATTCCACATCAAAGATACATATTTCGGATAAGCGACACAGTGACATAATAAAATGCTATAGTGATATAATAATGTACAAATACAAAATGTGTATTTGTGTGATAAAATAACATTCATAAAAGATTAGCCGTGGTTCAACAGATCTTGCTGAATGTCGGCAAACGTTCTCAACTTTATTAATATCTACAGCACAGACATTCTCTCAAACAACCTCAAGAACAAGGTCCTTTACAAAAATTATTACTTCCCTGCAACAAAGCGCAGAGTGCTTCAACAAGATCAAAACTCCAAAGCATATGCCGTCCTTTATGTAGGAGAACAGACTACGGATTTCGATAGAATAATATGTGCTGGATTAAAGAGCTTGTATGAGTATTTACCTTTTTTGGCTGGACCACTTCTCATCCTTTCTTCAAATG
This sequence comes from Anabrus simplex, assembly GCF_040414725.1. Taxonomy (NCBI): domain Eukaryota; kingdom Metazoa; phylum Arthropoda; class Insecta; order Orthoptera; family Tettigoniidae; genus Anabrus; species Anabrus simplex. The sequence goes on along the minus strand of NC_090279.1, from coordinate 129,047,709 downwards.
AGGTTGTCTATTAACTCGTACATTTCTAAACCGTGACAAGTTTCTTGCGCCTGATATCGTGATTAAGAAAAGAAGCAACATATTCTCGTAACAAGTGAGAGGTTTTGAAATTTAACCTCAGATGATGTTTACTCTCAGGAATGTAATGTTTATGAGTAACGAGCTCTCTGCACTGGATATCAGTGATTGGAATGTCCAGTAGCAAATCCCCTGTGTGAGAGTTGTAGTGGATTTGGCTGTTCAACTATTGGTCACATGGTTTTAATTTGTCACTGTAGATCGAGACCCGAGGTGAGCTATAGAGATCATCAACCTCCGGACGGCGGATCATCTAGTTTTAGGTGTAGTGTGTGCAGTGAAGTCCTGGCTAGGAAGTTGGACCTCTTGCAACATCTGAAGAGACACAAGGAAGATCGACCCTTCAATTGCGATCACTGCGGAAATGTGTTATGTAGCCGAAGCAGCTTGTCGGAACACCTCAGGATCCACCCGCTCCAAGTGTGCGGCTTTTCGGATAATTGCTTTACAAAGAGGAAAATGCTGACTGGGGACACGCGATTGCATAAAGGTGGAATTATAAACGAAGGCTCAGTATCTCATAAAAATTTCAGGAAAAGGCCGGACGTTATGTGGTCTCACACGGGCGAGAACCGATACTGTTGCAACGTTTGTGGAAAATCCTACAGCTCGAAAAAACTAGCAGGTCACATGGGAATTCATACAGGCAACAAGCCTCACTTTTGCACTGCATGTTGCAAATCATTTGTGAAGAAAAGCAATTTATCTTATCACAAGCTGACTCAAACAGGAGAGAAGCCAAACAGGTGCAATGTCTGTGGCAAATCATTCATACAGAGAGGTAAACTAACCGAACACATGCGGACCCATACAGGAGAGAAGCCTTACAGTTGCAATATCTGTGGCAAATCATTCGCAATGAAAGGCAGTCTGACCGGTCATATGCGTACCCATACAGGCGTGAAGCCTTAGAGGCTTAGAGGTGCAATATCTGTAGCAAATCATTCATAAAGAAAGGCAATCTGACGGATCATGTGCGGTCCCATACGGGCGAGAAGCCTTACAGCTGCAATGTCTGTGGCAAATCATTCAAAACGAAAGGCAGTCTGAACGTTCATATGTTTACCCATACAGGCGAGAAGGTATACAGCTGCAATGTCTGTGGGAAATCATTCATACGGAGAAGTAAATTTACCGAACATATGCGGACCCATACAGGCGAGAAACCTTACAGCTGCAATGTCTGTGGCAAATTATTCGCAACGAAACACAGTCTGACCGGTCATATGCCTACCCATAGAGACGTAAAGCCTTACAGTTGCATTGTCTGTGAGAAATCATTCATACAGAAAGGCACACTCAGCGATCATATGCGGACCCATACAGGCGAAAAGCCTTACAACTGCAATGTCTGTTACAAATCATTCGCAACGAAACGCACTCTGACCGATCATATGCGTACCCATACAGGCGTGAAGCCATACAGGTGCAATGTCTGTGACAAATCATTCGCTTTGTATGGCAGTCTGACCGATCATATTCGACCCATACAGGGGAGAAGCCTTACAGGTGCGATGTCTGTGACAAATCATTCGCAACGGGAGGCAATCTGACCGTTCATATACGGACTCATACAGGCGAGAGGCCATACAGTTGCAATGTCTGTGGCAAATCATTCACACAGAGAGGCAAACTAAGCGAACATATGCCGACACATACAGGCGAGAAGCCATACAGGTGCAATGTCTGTGGCAAATCATTCGTAAAGAGAGGCAAACTAACCGAACATTTGCGGACCCATACAGAGGAGAAGCCTTGAAGCTGCAATGTCTGTAGCAAATCTTTCACAACGAAACACAGTCTGACCGATCGATTACGTACCCATACAGGCGAGAAGCCATACTGCGACAATGTCTGTGTCAAATCATTTATAAAGAGAGGTAAACTAACCGAACATATGCGGAGCCATATAGGCGAGAAGTCTTACAATTGCAATGTCTGTGGCAAATCATTCACAATGAAAGGCAGTCCGACCTAACTGTTCATATGTGGACACACACAGACGAGAAGCCATACTATTACAAAGTTTATTCCACTGAAGCACAACTTGTAGGATTCCAGCAAGATATAGCAGATATCCTGGATTCAGGAGGTCAATTGGGCTGTATCGCGACTGACCTGTCTAAGGCATTTGATAGGGTAGATCATGGGAGACTACTGGCAAAAATGAGTGCAATAGGACTAGATAAAAGAGTGACTGAATGGGTGGCTCTGTTTTTAGAAAATAGTACTCAGAGAATTATAGTAGGTGAAGCTTTATCTGGCCCTGTAAAATTAAGAGGGGAATTCCTCAAGGCAGTATTATTGGACTTTTATGTTTTCTTATATATATCAATGATATGTGTAAAGAAGTGGAATCAGAGATAAGGCTTTTCGCAGATATTATTCTGTACAGAGTAATAAATAAGTTACAAGATTGTGAGCAACTGCAAAATGATCTCGATAATGTTGTCGGGTTTTGCCTTTTCAGATTAAAGCTCGCAAATGAGCTGTTTTCATTCAGTAATGGCTACTATACCCCACCCATATCCAATCCCTCCTTCAACGATAACGTCCCTTCCTCCCCAACATCAATAAGCGAACCACCGCCGTCTCGATATATATATGTAGGACTGAGACGGCAGTGAACCGTACTGCCGAACCTTACCCCCACAACTACCACGTGAAATGGTTTGACAGCGGCATAGGTCCTACCCTTCCTAGGGCCCGGCTCAGACTGAATACTTTTGCCCTACACTCGGGTGGGCGCGCTGTTGTACATCACGTCACTCACCCTAAGCCCACGTGACGAATACGGCAGCTCCTATTGGTAGAAACATCTCCCCATTGCTATACGTCGATTTGAGTTTGACAACTTGGACCACGTTGGACGACCACGTTTTTGACGTTTGTGACATTTTGCTTTACTTTGATTTCTATGCGTATATCTGTTATCTTCTTTTGCGTGTTTGAAGAAAATGTACAAGAGTGACTGAATGGGTGGCTCTGTTTTTAGAAAATAGTACTCAGAGAATTATAGTAGGTGAAGCTTTATCTGGCCCTGTAAAATTAAGAGGGGAATTCCTCAAGGCAGTATTATTGGTAAGCATTCTTAATGGTCTTGTTTTACTAATCTCCTGAGGCCAGAACATGAAAACACCACACCAAGGCAAATGAATTTCGGATAATTTGAAACATAAGTGCGGCCAGTATCCAGTATTCGGAAGATAGGTTCGAACCCCACTATCGGCAGCCCGGAAAATGGTTTTCTGTGGTTTCCCATTTTCTCACCAGGCAAATGCTGGGGCTGTGCTTTAATTAAGGCCACGGCTGCTTCCTTCTCGTTCCTAGGCCTTTCCTGTCCCATCATCGTCATAAGACCTATCTGTATCGGTGCAACGTAAAGCAACTAGCCTTATCATAGTTGTTCCCCTGTGGGTAGGGGCAGTAGAATAACAGCCATAGCATCCTCTGCCTGCTGTAAGAGACGACTAAAAGGGGTCCCATGTTGGCTCTGTACTTGGGAGCTTGGGTAGGCGATCACGGAGCCTTTAATTGAATATTGGCACTGCTTCCGCTTACTTGTGCCAGGCTCCCCACTTTCATCTATCCTGTCTGATCTACCTCGATCACGACCTGTTCTTTTCTGCCCCCGATTGTATTATGTATGGAGGCCTAGGGAGTCTTATTTTCCTCAAAGGGCATGGTCCTTCTTAGCTGATACCATCATTTTTCCTAGTGTCAGCCCCCTTCCATTTCTTCTCTCTGATTACTAATATATATAGTGGATGGTTGCCTAGTTGTACTTTCTCTTAAAACAATGAACTAGATTTTAGGCCCTTTTAAGCAACAGGCATTATCATCTTAAGCAAGGAGATTTGTGGTGAGGGCAAGATTTTTGGTGGCCATGACATATACTAGGAACTGTCCCATCATTCGCCTTACTGCAGGCGAAAGGAAAAACCAATCTCAGGACAGCCGGTGGTAGCGGAACAGCCCGTTGCTGTGTCCCAAATGCAGAGATGTGGAAACACGGTGGAACCATAGCCACCCCTCCTCTGCTTGGTTGGCGAGTTGGAGTGCATGCTGTCAGACCTCAGATCAGCCTACTATGCAACCACCAACATAGATTTCTGCCTTCGATATACAGTAGGTACAAATGGCACTGTCTGAAGTGAGTTTCCACTGTCTTCAACTGGCATTTCATCTAGGTCACAGCAAAGTCCCTTGCACACCGTAATGTTGTGGAAGTAGCAGCATATTGTTCATAATACTGTACTAAATTAGCAAGCAATTCCTTGGACATAGCTCTTAATAGGTGGAGCTAAGTTGTGACTTGGCATGGGAATGTTTTGTGCTGGATCAGCTGCCATATTAGTGTATGTAGATCCTGATGCTACATATTTCTGTAAATTTATTTGAACTCCTCTCCTGCGGATGGACTGAAAGGAAGCATTATTTGTACCTCCTGCATGTTGTAAGAGCGAGCAATCACAGAATCTGTAAGCTCTCTCTTGTCTTTTAAACCCTCAAATATATTCATGATTCCATCCTTTTCCGTGTAGCAGAAAGTTTTTGATATATCCTACTGTCACATAAAATAGAACATTTTTTATTGTAAATAGTGTAGATCAATGAATACAAGGGATGCATACAATTTTGTAGCTTGACATTGTTTATCATCTAAATGCAGATGACTGATTGAATGATATGTTGTGTTTTGGTGCAGTATGTAGGAACAGAGTATGTGCTATCATGTCTTGGTTTCTTCAAACACTACTCTGCCAGAGATTTGCCATCCTCTAGTAGATGCAAAAGAAGTACAAATCTCAATATTTTTCAGTGTGTGGCCCAAGGTGTCTCTTTTGACAGACTGAAAGATGTATCATATAGTAAGTTCCTTGGGAAAATACAAATGGTGTTGCTGAAACCTTTTGCAATGTCAGTGCAACGTTAAACTGCAATAAGAGAGAAAAGTATTATGTTGTACCTTGTCAGTTCCAGTCTTTCTTTCATAAATGAATGATCTTGTATTTGTGTTGTATTGAATAGTTTTCTGGCTGATGAATATTAATTGATGATTAACAATGCTGAATATAATTTCTACACAATTTTATACCTGTAACACTGTGGATAGTAGGTAGAATATAGCTCCATAAATCAAAAGATCATGTTTCATTACAATTTACCTTTGAATCCTACAAACTCCCTCCTTAGCATATGAGTTTCCTTTCATCATTTTGGTTCCTCTATATGGTTTTCTTTCTTACATTGTATTTATATTTTATTTCGTGCACAAGTGCCATATCTTGATACTATTGACTGTTACAGTTGCCTTAAGTAGTGTTAAAGAGGACTGATGTACGAGGGGATGTTAGTGTCTATTTCTGTCATAGGTCTTAATCTGAGATAAGGATTGCCAATCCCACTCACCTTCAGGTCACTTCCTTCCTGCCTTTGTGAGTTAGCTTCCTTTTTCCTCAGCAGAAACAAACAAAAGCAGCACAGGCAAGCCCAGTCACTCCGATCCTTCAAGGCTTTGTGAATTAATAAAAATAAAATATAGCTCCATAATTGAAATAATTATAATAAGCAGCACAAGCTGGTAAGATTCTTTTCTCCAGCAAAAATTTATTAATAATAATAATAAAGCACAGCCCAACCTCCAGGTGTATTGTTGTTCAGAATGCAGTATTTCAGAAAAAGGTAACAGAAAGAAGGAAAGAAAAGGAAATGAATGAGAAATAGAAGAGAAAGAAAAAATGAAAACATATATTTAATATAATATTTAAGAGTGGAGGGGGACGAGAACCTGTGAACCCTCCGCGCGCTAAACGATTTAAATCACCTGCCCGGTAATTTTTGTTCAGCCCTGTTTACACTAGAGGCGCTGGTGTGTAATTCCTGGCGATCTTTGCGCAGCCGTTGCGTTCAGAAGTGAAAAATAACGTTGAGAGTCATCTCTTACTCATTCTCTTTGTCCACGTATAAAGCCCACTAGAGCAGGACTGTATTGATAGTTGATAGAAATATAACGGGACATTGCACCCAGAGCTGTTTTCAAGAAGTGTCGTGTACTCTGGAGTTCTCACTGGTAATTCATCCTTTCCTAAATTCAGCCCGTTCTACTGACTGATACAAATCAAATCCGTTCTTTAAGTGTTTGTTTTAAGTGATTACACTGAATTAAAATATCAGGTTTTGTCTCTAGGTGTGAGGTATGTGATACATAAGACGCGTATTAGACATTTGTACAGCCTATTCCGTTAATTTATTGTGCTACAGATTTTCTTCATTGAGAAATTGTGATTTCTATCATTTACACTGTGTCCACAATCGCTATTGTCGGTAATTTTCAAGTTCTATAATTTACTTTTGCGAAAATTATAGATCTCAATTGGGAAGAGTAAGAAGTTAATACTAATCTTTCTCAGTTTCAGCATTCTACATATTTTTAACATTTAATATTTTTAATTTTCTTAAATTTTATTTCTACTTAAGCATTAAAACTGTATACACATATAACTGGCATTCTTTTTGAAAACTCCTGGCCTTTGTGTCACAAGTGCCGACAAATCTGTTCCTCGTGTGTTGTAGCAATATAACGTAACTTACCTTACCTATCAACATTTTTTGGAGTGAAGTATTTTTCTGAAGGGCTACGCAGGTGAAGAATTGCGGATATTAGTTTCAGAAAGAAATTACAATATGTAGTGCATAATTTTAATGATTGTGTTGCTGTGTTATTTACCTATGTTTGCAATTTAATAGTGACGCTGTGAATGTTGAGTTGTTCTTTACATTGTAGGCTGCGACATATGGTAGTAGGGTTCGAAATTTTCAGAAGTTTCCGTTTAGGATATCATATGTAGAATTCTTGTTTTGGTTATCAGTGTTGTTATGGAGATTGTTTTGCATAGTATCAGTCATAGAAAACTTGAGGTCCAATAGGTATGATCACAATATTAACAGTCATGTAAAATTTTGAGTCTTTTTGGCATGTTCATAATATTGACGGTCATGTAAAATTTCAAGCATAATGCTTAATCTGTTGACAGATAACCTAAGTAGCAATGACTGCAATAAGGTAATATATTTCTCTGGGCTATGTTTCAGTGTAAAATCATTGGAAGTAATCAAGAACTCCACTACCTTCTAACTACTTCAGTTGCAGTGTGAACTGGACCTGCAAGTAAAAATCAAAGAGGAACCAGCCTGGCTTGAAAGAATTTTTTTTTTTTTTTGCTAGGGGCTTTACGTCGCACCGACACAGATAGGTCTTATGGCAACGATGGGATAGGAAAGGCCTAGGAGTTGGAAGGAAGCGGCCGTGGCCTTAATTAAGGTACAGCCCCAGCATTTGCCTGGTGTGAAAATGGGAAACCACGGAAAACCATCTTCAGGGCTGCCGATAGTGGGATTCGAACCTACTATCTCCCGGATGCAAGCTCACAGCCGCGCGCCTCTACGCGCACGGCCAACTCGCCCGGTGGCTTGAAAGAATAACAAATGCTTCACTTGTGAGTCTCATGGCAAATAACTTTGTAGAGATCAGAATTTAACCCTTAGTAGCTGAATAAGTTTGGCAGGGGTATAATTTACTATGTGCTTCCCCAATATTAACCCCAGCAGTCGCCATTTGCTATATGGCCATCTAGGAAAAGTATGTCTCTCTTTTGTTTCTTTGTCTGGGAGTATGTGATAATGTGCTACGCATGGCAGCCAACTCTTAGGAAGTACAAACAACAGTATTTATATACAACTATAGGTCCAACTAGTGACAGAAACTTTGTTCATGGGGCAAGGAAAGGGGTTCTGGTGGCACATGCCCCCAGATTATGGTCGCCAAGTGGACAATTGGCCTCTAGCATTTACTAGGGAGATGGCAGTGCATGCTATGTTTGATAGTGGCAAAAAGCTGAATTAAAGTTGTGGACTTGATAGTGAAGGAACCTTGGTTAGGTCCAGCTACCAATGAAGTTGTGACAGGCAGCGTTTCAAGATCGAGGCATCAGGACATTTCATGAGCTAAGTACACATCAAATGACTGTTTATTGTTTATTGATTACCTCTGGCATTTATTGAAAAGGATTTCTGTAGGTTGTATGGTTATGTTTTTATTCTCCATGCTTTGGTACTGGTATCGTTGTGGGATTGACATCATCTCCTATCATACATTATCCAATTTTAGTGCTAGTAGCTGCTGAACTGAAGGACAATTGTGGGTGCTGGATTTAATTCGGTTACGGCCAGTAGGTCTTTGAATCTCATAGTGAACATGTTTTTCCTCCAAAAGAGTTTCCAGGTAAGATTTGCATCATTTAAACTTCCGTAGAATTTTACTAAGGTTGGGTGATCTCATAGTAAAACACTGCCTTGGCGGAGAAGCTGTGAAATAATTTTGGAGAAGAAGCGACTTATTGTCATCATCTTTCCTTGCTCTGTCTGTTGCTACTGTAAACACAGTAAATTGTAATCTTCTGAATGTGTGGCTTACAGTTCAGTCTCTCTTCATCTGATAGCTTACGTGGTGATGTGATAACATTCTACTTTCATGTTGGCGAGTGTAATTTGGGTCCATTCTACAGGTATTTGATGAAGATGAATATCCCAGCACACGTCTGTAGTTATACTGGCATAAAAGTGAATTCCTGCACATCATTCTTGCACCTCAGAGTCTTGGAAAACCTTGAGAGTTGGAAGAGGGATATTCAATGAATAATTGTGACTCGACAGCAAAAATCTACTCCCAAAACTGTTTACTGCTAATTTATAGATGTGATATTGTCCAGGAGTTGCTTAAAAGTGAAATTCTGCAGCTTATGCACACTGTTCTCTGAATAAATGTGTGCTGGTTGAGTTCTAAATTACAGACACTACAGAAGAGAATGGTGCCTGAACATATCTGAGATGCGAGTGCACTACTATTCAAGATCTATACTCTTGACACTTCTTGTTATGTTCTATTCTTCAGTATATAAAAAACAATAGCTGTCATCAACAACAACGGAATTCAAGAACTACAATGTGACCCTACAAATAAATTTCAAAACAAAATAAAACAAGCTATCCAGCAAACAGACTTCATTCTCACAGAACAAGAAAAAGAAAGCCTCACCATGAAAAAACTCGAACTCCCCACAGTAAGAGCCATCCCCAAAATACACAAAAGCTCATGTCCCATTAGACCAATAGTAAATTATGATGTGCCAAGTTACAATTTAAGCTAACAACTGAAAAAATCCTAAAAGAGAAAGTCTCACATAAAGAAGACAGATAAATTAAAACCAGCCTAGAACTAATCAACCCCTTCCCACCCGAAAGCGCCCGACTGTTCACTTTGCCTTACGGTCCTTATTGCCCGAAAACACCCAGTTGCATTATCTGCATACGTGTGCAATCTATGCAATAGTTTTGTATTTTTTGGTGGTGAATTGTTTATTAGGCATTGATGAACATGCAGTACAATATACTAGCCTTAGGAAATAAAAGAAGAGTGAGAATTTGTCTTGAAGTTGTCTAGGCAACTGTCTTGAACTTCCGCGAGTGTTGGTCAGCTGTTTAGTTCGTAAACATGACGGCATAAGAAATGACACAGAATCGTTGAGCAGGGGTGGAGGTAAATTTTTAGTGAGTAAATAACATATCAACAAAGATAATTTTACTGATAACTGTAATATAAGTGAAAACGGATATCTAGAAATCGGACCTGATGATTTTGCGACTGCAATTCAGATAACACAAACATTTTGTTTCATTATTCAATGATTATACGGATGATGTTGAACCTATCAATAATTTCAAAAGAGTATTATGAGAAATAGGTTATATTTTTACATATGTTAGGCGGAGACAATCTATTCATTGACATTACCGATTGCGTATATATTAATGCAGCAATCAAACAGGCGCATTTCAGTGAAATAGAAACAGAATGGGAAGACACTTGCTAGAGGAAATGAAAGTTGATATACAAGGTCACCATTACACTTCCAGAATCTCATCTTTATTGGCTTAGGGGGATTTAGACAACATGAGAATGTGACAAATACAGCCTACCTCAGTGTTGAGTATCTCCAGCACGGGTGGGGGTTTGAACCGACAAACTTATGACTCAATGAATAGAGAAATGGACATGATGGTATGTTAAATGTTGTAAATGATTGCATACTTTCTAATATTATTGAAAATGTGAATACATTGTGATCAATAATGTTTATAATATTTAACCTTTTCTGAAACGGTGTGCTCTGTTTGAATGTTTCCTAATTAATAGGTTGAAACCTGGGGATAGGCGGAGAAAAAATGTGGGTGGTAAAGGGTTAAAGATACCCTTTGACATCACTAACATGTACACCAACGTAACAACAGATGAATCCATTAAAATTATCGAAAATCTTCATAAAGAAAATACTTCACTGCAGGAAACCAAAGAAATAATTAGCCTTATTAGAACAATGCTACACCAAAATAGCTTTGCATTCACTGACAAGATGTTTTGCCACAAAGAAGGGTTAGCCATGGGCTCACCATTATAAGGTATAATAGCAAACATTATTTTGAATAACTTTGAAAACATCTTCTGAACGTATCAGCATTCAAAAGGAATATTATACTGGAGCAGGTATGTATTTGATATCATGTGCATATGATAATGACTTCACTAATGCATACCAGTTATTAAACACACTAAATTATTTATAAAATTCCACCAGCTTCACAATGGAGCAAGAATATAATAAGAAAATAACACCACAATCAGCAGGAATAATGGCAACCTGTCTTACAAAGTGTACAGCAAGCCCACTCAGGTGTTGCATGCTATTGACGAGTCGAACCATGCATACACACTAAAATAGCAGGATTAAATACAATGATACACAGAGCTGTTTCCATACCAATGAGCACAATGGATTTCAATGAAGAGGCACAAATTGTTAAATAAATCATGAAAGAAGACAACCACCCTCCAGGCACAGTAGATAAAATATTAAACAAACAAAAGAAAAGTCCCTGCAAAACCACCACACTTGGTTCTCAACTACATTAATAATAACACATAAAAAGTAGGTTATATCTTTAGGAAACAGGGTTTTAGTTAACCTTTAGGATGAACAACACACTGCAGAGACACATCAACAAGTGCACCTAAACAAAAAAGACCCTATCTCGAAGTCACGATTCTATGAACTCAAGTGCCAAGAACTTAACTGCAATGCCACCTATATAGGTCAGACAAAACAAAATTTCCACACAAGATTCAAAGAACACAATAAACGATCAGATATAATCAGCATTCAGCCTTTGGGGAGCACATGTACGACAGTTCACACTATTTCACAGATATCAACACAGATCTAAAAATTTTACACATTGAAAATAAAATCAAATCTTCGAATATGAGGGAAGCAATCGAGATCTACACCGCAAAAAGTGTTAACGTAACCAATTTAAATGACCATACACACTTAAAAAATTCCCCGCACATCACTCTACTCACATAATATCTGGACCATACTTATTCGTTAAATTGGCATTTATCACAATAATATCCTATAGATATTCTCTATTTCAATTCCATACATTATTCATCTAAAATCATTCAGTTGCATTCATCCATCTTACATAAAAGTACATTATAACATGAAGTAGGTTAATAACCTTCTCTCCCTTCTCCAGTGTGGAAAGAGTATTCCACAGTGCTCCACTCATTCCATCCTACTTCCCCCTCTCCTCTCTATGGTACAGTGTACTAGATTTTAACCTCCAGTAGGAGGGATCCACAATGTTCGGCACTCCCCTCTCATGCTTCCCTTCCCCTCTCCGAAAGTTTTGTGCTATACTCAAAACTTTCCATTTACCTCTCCATGACCACAGTCCTGAAATAGTATTTGGTGACAACAAAGTTGATATTGGCAGTCTAGATAAGCTCGGGAGTTTTCTCGATATATTAATACTTGTAAATTTTTTATTTGTCAGTACTGGCTCATATTATCACTGAACTCTCTATCGTTGACAAGTTTATGCAACGTAAACAATGCTGTACATATATGCATATTTTGTGTGATTTCATAGAATCTGAGGATGTTCTTGTAGAATGAAACATGTCATTCTTTGTATAATAGAGTGTTTATTTTTTACGGGTATGTTTATAGTGTAATAATATATGTTAAAATTGTATGTTTGACAAACTAGAAAGTTCTTTTTTTACATTTAACCAAGTCTACAATGGAAAGTATGGCTCATCTTTAACAAACTCTCCATTTTGTGCGTCATTTTTTCTTCCTTTCCTTAGTTCAGCTACTGTTCGATTTATTCTGTATTAAATGGGATAAGTGAGTATATTCTGGAATTTTATAACTTAATTCGCTTTTATTAGTAAATTAACTTGGAATAGAATGTAAGCTTTTAATCACAGTCCCTCCTGCATCCCTGTAGTGTCAAAATGTTTCATGAATCCAAGTGAAAAATTTAAAGGTCTCGTAGTATGAGGGCCATCCCATAAATAGGTTTCCCTATTTTATAAAAAATACAAGCAGGCTATTTACACTTGTGCTGGCCCTGCAGTGTGGGGGTAGCATGCCTGCCTCTTACCCAGAGGCCCCGGGTTCAATTCCTGGCCAGGTCAGGGATTTTTACCTGCATCTGAGGGCTGGTTGGAGGTCTACTCAGCCTATGTGATTAAAATTGAGGAGCTATCTGACAGTGAGATGGTGGCCCTGGTCTAGGAAGTCTAGAATAACGACGGAGAGGATTGTTCGTGCTCACCACATGACACCTCGTAATCTGTAGGCCTTTGGGCTGAGCAGTGGTCACTTGGTAAGCCATGGCCCTACGGGGGCTGTTGCCCCATGGTGCTTGGTTTTATTTACCTTTGAGAAATATTTAATTTTCATTCTACAACTCGTACACTACTTTTCCACATAGTCACTATTTCAGTCCAAACATTTTGTTATCTTGGCAGCAGTTTCTTGATGCCTTCATCATACCGGGTCGGGTCCCATTTCTGTAGACAGTGGTGCACTTCCTCTTCCACCTCTTCATCAGTTGCAAACCGCTTACCTACAAGGTGCAACTTGAGTTGTGGACAGAGATGGAAATCACTCGGGCCAGTTCCGCAGAATAAGGTGGATAGGGAAAAAGGTCCCTTTTGAAGTTCTGCAGCAAATCCTGCGTCCTTTGAGCTGAATGGGCAATATTTTCTGAGACAAGACCAGAACGTTTTCGTTGGATTTCAACTCTGAGCTTCGTGAGGACCGTGCAGGACCTCTCATGTGTGACCACAGTGCATTGGGGCAGCCAGTCAACCAATACAACATCATTACTGTCGCATAAGGCAGTAGCCAAAACTATGCCTACAGATGCTGAGGTCTAACCGAGCAAGTTGGCCATGCGGTTAAGGTCGCGCAGCTGTGAGCTTGCATCTGGGAGATAGTGCATTCGAACCCCACTGTCGGCAGCCCTGAATATGATTTTCCGTGGTTTCCCATTTTCATACCAGGTAAGTATTGGGGATGTACCTTAATTAACGCCACAGCTGCTTCCTTCCCACTCCTAGGCTCTTCCTCTCCAATTGTCAACATAAGACGTATTTGTGTCGGTGCGATGTAAAGTAAATAGTAAAAAAGAGTCTGAGGTCTTGGCCCTTTTTTATGAGCATGTTCGCCAAGTTTCTTCCATAGCATGCTTTGTGGTTTTGTTTCTAGAGTTGAATAATGCACCCTGCTTTCATCTCCAGTAACAATGCGGGAAAACATTTGATCTCCCTCTCTTTGAAGCATTTGCAGGAAAGCTCAGGCTACCTCGTTCTGTTATTGCTTGTGAGCATCAGTAAGAAAACTTGGGACCCACCTTGCACAGACTTTTCAATACTGCAAGACATTCAACAATATCATTGCAATAAAGGACTGCCCAGTTTCCGTGCCAGGAGGCAGTAGATTCATTATCTCATCAGTGCTGACGCATTATTCTTTGTCCACCACATTCTGACCAACAGTGGCTGTAATGGGCCTGGCGCTGCGCTTGTCATCATGTACATCTTGCTGCCATTCCAGGAACCATAAATGCCAGAATGCATCTTTCACTACAAACTCACACCAAATGGCAATGGATATTGGTAGCCATTTCATTTTTTGCCGTGGAAAAGCGAATAACAGAACAGAGTTCACAAGTGGAAATGCTTTCAAGTGGTAGCTCCATGGCAGGTAACGCCGTTCTGGTGAACACAGAGCAAGCACGTGCGGTTGAAGATCACCTTACCCCAGCCATATGCCAGTGGAAGTTCCTACAGTACCAACTTAATTCTAAAACATGTGGTTTGCAGAGAAAAAATAAGGAAACTTATTTATTGGATGACCTTCGTAGATCATGAAAGACCTTCTGTAACTGCAGATGTACACTCCAACACTGATGGTGTTCTCATCCCCACAGTTCTTGACAGAACACTGCATAACATCCTTGTAGTAGTAAAACATTTCATTTGTAGTTGCTTTATGTTTGACCTGCATCACATCTTTCCCTGGTCTATGACTGTGATAAGCCTGCTTCTTTCATGTTCGTTTTTTATTTTTACACTTGGATGAACAGAACTGTCTCAATGCAGTGTTTATCCCCTGTGAGCTTGGCAAAACCAGATTATAGAAAGTGATTAAAATGTTTCAAGGGATTTTGATCTGTCTGTCTAAACAAAATGTATGTTAAGAGCATAGTATTAATATTTCTCACTCTATGGCAAAAGATTTAGGACAGTTTTAATACTTGGATGTGATTCAAACAACCTCAATGATTTGATAGACGTAATTGGATACATAAAATCAATTAATATAGTTTAGTGTTTATGTCTGTGGCAGATTCCTTCCAAAATTTTGTGCGAGATGGTCCCAATTCCATCTCTGGTAGGATATCTTCTGATATGGCTAGAAAATGCTTCTCACTTTATATTTGGTTCTCAGTCTCATGCTTTCTCTGACATTAGGTTTGAGCAAGGATGATAACACCATTCTCAGTGCAGCCTTTGGTTTTGAAATCCTCTCCTGGTAGAAATCTCTCTTAAACAGTAGTAAAATTTTGAAAGTAACTGTAATACTTGGAAGTAGTAAATTATCATGCTCATTTGTTGGTGACAGTATTTGAAAATGTGTGTTACGTGCATAAATTATGTATCATATTTTCCACAGGAAAATATTGAAAATGTATCAAGAATTATACCACTGAAAAAAGAAGCCAAATCAGAGTTAACAGAGCCAAGGCCAATGCAGGAAAACTCACTTGAGGTAATGTACATAATTTGATAAGCCATTGTTAGGTACTGAAAATAGAAAATTTCTGAACAGATATCAGTGGTTAACCCTTCATTTCAATACATATGATTGGTACACTTTTTTATGAGATTGACTGTTTACTTACCTAATTTTCACGTTTCCTTCATGTTCCTTAAGATCTTGCATTATGTATCACGCAGCAGTTGGGATAGATCCAAAGAGCTCTACTGTATATCATTTGGGAGGTGGTATCATTGCTACTAATATTTTTGACGTAGTGAATATTTTCAAACACGGAGTTGCTATAAGGAGCACTTTTTTGTTACTGTTCCTGGGTATTATACTAGCTGTTCCAAATGAAACACCGTTGTAATCTTGTTGATTATATTGACTTGTAGATAATACAATTATTTGTAGATACAAGTTGCAGGTGATTGCTTGCTTACTGTCAGAATTCACTTACAAGTAGAAAACATTCTTATCCTTCCTAATGTGGTCTGTGATGATACTAGTCTATGGTGACTTATAATATTACTTAAACTTTCAATGAATAAATGAGCCCCCCAAGAGTGATCTTGCCTTTCTGTTTCATGTGTGGTAAAGGACAGGCTTTGTATGTTCCCCATTACTCACCTGAACATTAGGATCACTGCCATTGTCCACTGTGTTGTTATGGGCTATTTATTGGGATATTTAATTGACAATCTCTTTCAGGAATTCTGGGTTGGCTGCTCAATATACAGCCATCTGGATAATGAGAGAGGAAGTATAATCATGATCAGGGAGTGTAGTATTTTTCTCTCCTACAAAGGAAATTGGATGTAGTTAGGTAAGAAGTGTCAAAAGGGTCGTCATTTAACTTTAGTGAGGAGATGTGAGTATGTGTTGTAAGAGTGGTCCATTCTTTGTTGGTCAAGAAATAAGAATTCATTACTCTTCTAAGGTGATATATCAGACTGTTGTCAGCTGCTTCTCGTTTTCTATCAAAGTGTAGTGCTGCAGGAGGGATGGAATGCTGTATCAGTCCCATGCCTGCAGTTGCAGGGAAGAGCTGGTTTTTCTCAGGATTGTTTTTCAGAAAGGCCTTGATTTTCTTAGCTGCTCTGAAGAAGTTTGTGCCATTATCACTGTAAATGTTCAGGGGGTGACCTCTGTGAAAATAAGTGAACAAAGAGAGGCGAGCAATGTAGTTGTTGTGAGATCAGGTATCATGTCTATGTAGAGAGGCTTGGTAGCTAGGCAGTCTGGTCTTGTTCCATCTCACGCCAATGTTTATGAGAATTGAGCCAGCATAGCCTATTCTAGTGTTAAGAAATGGGTACACGCACACTTTGTGTATTTCGCGTTAATTGTTCAGAAGTATCTGCATTCAACTTACGACCCTTGAGACGTGCATAAATGGTGCTTCTTTACCGCCCCCCTTGCTGATGGGATCCGAAACTTGCCTCTCAGAGATGTGATTAAGGGTTGAGTGCCATGAAGAAGTAGTCGAAGTTGTTCCGCAATGATAATTAGATTAGTGAGATGATGATATATATACAGAATGATCTAATATTTCCTCCCCACTAGAATTAAGGTATTGTGCAGTCTTCTGCCAACAAGGAGATGGCTTCTTTATCTATGATTATGGTTATAATCAATATGATTTAATATTTTCTACAGAACATTAATGCAACATTTGAGTGGAAGGTTCAACTCCGATATGAACAGTGGACATGAATTTCACTCTTGTTTATAACAATCTGAGATAAATCAAAAAGAATATGCAGCTACTCTCCGTACCTTTTTTAATCTTGAAACTTTTAATCTTGAGTTTTTGAACTGGGAGATTAATTCGAACATCACGTTTTCATTTATTCCTACTCATAGGATCTTGATTCATCCATCCAGAACTATGCCAACAAACTGTATTCTTGACAATTGTTTTCATTTGTGGTCGTCTGGACACTAAGTCAGCGGTTTTCTCTTTGGACGGCACATGGTGCCACTCATTTGTATCTTTAGCTACTTCAAACTGGGAGCCTTTAAAGTTTTCTTTGAATAGTCAAGAGAAAGGCTCCGCAAATCTCAGACTTTGAAGGGAGAGTTATGAAAAACAATTTTTTTAAAGCTTTGCTGCCTTGCATTTTACACAGAGCAACATTTTATTGCTAAACAATCTGTCATACACACGTAAATGCTATTTGTTGAGCCCGCAGTCAGATTATTATGGAGAAGAGATGTTATTGAGTGGATGACCCTTAATGGTGTATGTAGTTGAGACTAATGCCATTGTCAGTCTTGACTGAAGCGTTGATATTAACAAGTGTTTTTGCTGTTTTACTTGAATGATTTATGACAGAGTAATGTGGAATTTAATAGTGTTTTCTTCCTGCATGTTTTCACATTCCTCTCATGTTATCAAGTGATTTGAATTCTAACATGAATTTAATATATTCCTGGCAAAACTTCTTATTTTTCAGACGTTTCTTTCCATTGACAGGACATGCTTAATTTCCATTTGTTTAGATCAACCAAGTTTTAAAGCATTTCTTCACAGGGAGTTATACAGTGTATCTAACTGACGTGTCTGTCATCATGTGTTGCTGGAAGTTTGCTTCATGCTGTTTTTCCATTGGTGTTGTTCTCTTATGTTATCCAAAATAGTGAATTTTGTTTTGTAGGTTGCATACGAGTAGAGATTGATGAGGCATAGGTTTTATCTTGTCAACTCACCTCTGCCGCATTCGTCATTTATCACTGCTTTCTTCCTGGCATTTGACATGTGCACACTGCTGCAGTCAGCCGATTACCTGCATCAAACATGGATGGCATCATCGGTTTTAGATTGTACACTCTACACTCTTCATGGATGTTTTCGGCGTTTCTAGTGCCATGTGTCATGACTTTTCCTCTACCTCCCCTCTTCATGTCGTCTTTACCTGTTACCTTGATGCACTCTTTGGCTGTTGGACAGAGGGCAAAATCTTAGTCTTATGCTGGTGTAAATTTTCACACTGGTATGGGACTTATTCTTGACCATAAGGTATTGTAAACTGCGCTTGATTCTCGAGTGAGCCGATGACCGTAGATGTTAGGCCCCTTTAAACAACAAGCATCGTCATCATCATCATCATCATCATCATCATCATCAAGACTCTTGAGTGGTAATAATTGATTATTTATTTATTTATTTATTTATTTATTTATTTATTTATTTATTTATTTATTTATTTATTGTGAACATAACAGGTCATTAGTCCCATATCCATAAATGTGCAGCTGCATGTGTAATTCCTTTGTTTGGAATGCTTTTGGAATGTATGTGAAAATGAACTTTCTGTGTGTCAATTCTCTCAAAAATCCTGGAATTAAAAATTTGTTTACATTCCTGAACTGCATAATAGTCTTATCTTGAACTTGCTTTGCTCATATTTTCTAGTCATTTCAATTCTTACTGTATGCCCAGATTTTGTAATTGAAAATGCTGATCTTTTATTCAGTCACCTGTTCTTATATTTTTTCTATAGAGACACTAAGTCAGCGGGTTTCTCTTTGGACGGCACGTGGCAATATATCTGAAGTAGCCAGTTCTTGTTCATGCACTAGTGTCCTTGTATTTTCCTGACTGCTTGTGCATTATTTATATCTTACCCCTGTGTACAATCCATAGTATAACCTTTCTTGGCCAACACGTGCATATGTCTCTTTGATGTTCACCTTTTATCTTTCGTAAGTAATTGTACTAACCTGTCCATCAGAGATTCATCTCAATTTTGAGTTTTGGAGAACTGGTTAGTTTTTATGAGTTTGCTGATACATTATTAAATGGTGTATGAAAATTTGAGTTCTTATGAATAGGTCCATTTGAGGAGTATGCAAAATGGGATCAGCAAGTGTTAAGTCTCTAGGAATGTTCCAGTAGGAAATTGGCATTGTTGAAATTGTGGTTCTTTTTCAGAAGCTCACTAGCCAGGGTAAAGTCGGTGATTAAATTGTCTGTAGTGACGTTTCTCCCTGTTCCCTCAATATCTTTGACAAGTCTCAATACCACATTCCTTCCATTGTTCACTTCTCTCTCTGTTTACTGATGTAGCATTGTCAACTGCAGAGGCGCACACATAAACCGTGTCCAAATCCGAGAGGAGGCATAATTTTGTTCCATATTTTCCTCTTGGTTTGGTAGATAAATACTGCTTAAAGGGGCATTTTCCCTAAAGGAAGCCAGATGTTCATCCACAGTATTATTTTCAACTGGAACAAACACTTTAGGTAGTTGTGAAACGAACATGTCATGAACATCTCTTCTTGCTGTTAACTTGCCATTACATCTATGGGCTGGTCTCTCTTCCTTATTATCGAAGCTCAAAACTGGGTTATCATTTGGGACCATTGAAGAGATGTTGTAGCTCGAAGGATAGGGTGACCGTCTGCTTCATTCCATACTTCTCGAAGTGATTTGCCCACTGATTTGTAGACTCCAGCAAAATCATGCCTGCAAATATAGATAACTGCATGTTATTGTTGATTGTGATTATTACCAGTTAACAAAAGACAGAAACTGCTATTGTTTCCAAATTGTGTAAACCGTACATATCTAGAAATGTTTCAAACTCTATCAAAGAAATGGGCTTGTAGCTTTCCTTTTATCTGCAAAAACCCTCTTCATTTCAAAATTTTTTTCCCATAAAGTGGTTTCCAGCATTTTATAAATGATGAATAACTTCATTGCCAACATCTGGGATCACCTGTCCTCTGAAGAGCATATCTCGTGGGTCCAGGTGAAATTCTCATTATGTTACTCAATTTGGAATACGCATAATTGAAATTTACGTTTCTCTGAAGTATTATTAATATAAACAACTAAAATATTGAAGAGCATATAGGCCTATAGTTATAGGTCCATGATGTAAATGAAGCAATAGCATTGTTCATATTACAGTGCAACCCCAGTTTTGTGTGACGTCGATTTAGCACCATATTCAATTTTACATAAATCAAAATTCAAAATACTGTAGGGCAAAACTCGCATTTAGCGTTAAGGAAATGTTAAAATTTTCCTATATTTTGGTTATGGGACATTAAGAACCACTGCAAAAGACGTCGTAAGCTTGCTAAGGATGATTCAAGGCAGAAGAGGAATTTGGAGCATGGGCACTTAGAGCTAAAGTGAGATGTCTGACTCTGATTGACATCTGTTCGCGGCCGATGTAGTAGAACAGAACCCCCGTTTTAAGGACAATGTTATTATAATGTATGAAAATTCCTGTATTAATCTGTGCAATATCCTTTAGTTACAATACAATGAGAATCTTTTTACCGTTTCATCCATTATCACAGGCAAATTCAGGCATGTTAGTTTTCATCCATTACCAGTATTCATACACTCTACTCCAGGGTTTATATTGAATGTGATCAATTGTCTTCTGTGTTGATTCATTGCTACGCATGAGTGAATTGATCTTGAGTGAGTCTGAGGTCTTCTCACAACACAGACTGGTGTATTAAACATCGGGATGACATATTTTTGCAATAAGTGCAATGACAGTACTTGTTAACTCTTAGAAATAAAAGCTGAAGTAAAAGATTCCTTAATTTACTATGTTCTGAAATTAAATAAGAATGTGATACTTCTCAATATACAGTGGTGTGCATAACTAATTTCAGAGGTTAGGTTATGTACTTGCGCATCTTGTTAAATTTCAGAATGGCTGTTCCCTTGTATGTTTATAGTAAAATTTTTATTATTCTACAGGGAGCTTGAAATTTATTTTTATAAAATGTGCACGGTAAACCTATGTTACAAAGAAACAATAACAGTAAAAATGTCCACCTATTTGATGTGTATATTTGCATTAAGCAAATCAATTAATCATACACAGTACATGTTTCATTCCATTTTGGAACATCTTCAGCTGTATTACATTGCTTAGGTGAAAACACTAAGTTTATCTTTTGAAGAATGTCTCAAACAGGTACCTTGTTTTTCTTAAAATCTACGTAAATTTAAAATTTGCAATAAATTAAAATGAATGTGGATGGTTGAATGGGGTCGAAGGCTGCATTAGCTGTGCTCCTCCAAGGACATAGTAGATTTTAGCAACAAGACTATTGGGAAGCTCTTTTATTAATAGTAAAACAGCAATCAGCTTCAGGGATTCTGAACTAACCAAATTCAATAGATATTTTTGTAAATTTAAAACAAATAGCAATCACCTTTGAAGGAGCAAACGAAGAGAACACCTTGTAATATTCAGGGCGGTGACAAAGGAAAGTTATATTTTCAAAAAAACTTTTTATTAGAAGACAAACAGAATATTTTGGTGATAAAAGTGCTGGAAACATTTTTTCCAACATCTGTTCAAGTGAATGGGTTTTTAAAATAGGCTAACCATAAGCAGATCCATTTCCCTCTCATTTCACCACCCCATTCAACCATCCACATTGATTTTAATTTATTTCAAATTTTAAATTTATGTAGATTTTAAGAAAAACAAGGTACTTGTTTGAGATGTTCTTAAACTGATAAATACTTAATGTTTTCACCTAAGCAATGTAATACAGCTCAAGATGTTCCAAAATGGAATGAAACATGTACTGTGTGTGATTAATTGATTTGCTTAATGCAAATATAAGTATCAAATAGGTGGACACTTTTACTGTTACTGTTTCTTTGTAGATAGGATTTGATACGGGAAATGAAGCTGATTTCTTGCAATTGAAACCTAGGTTAGGTGATGCCGCTTGAAATAGGAAACTGGCAATGTTTGCAACAATCCTCTGGACTGATGCTATTGCAGTTCTTAAGAAGGAAATGTAATATGGGTGTTCAGTCTATTGGAATTAGAAAATACATGCTAATGAGTCGGCTGCTGCTTGGAAAACGTCCGCAATAATGTTTAAACAAACTGATTGCTGTTCTGTAGTAATTTTAATGGGTTTGTGTGAGTTCAGTATCTTTCCTGCCTTTTATGAAAAATCATGCATAACCTTATAAGAAAAAACCTTAAACTGAAGAGATTTGCATTCACCAACAGAAAATTGTCAAAATGAAGCACAAACTGTAACTTCAGTACAGTGTATAATGTAGATATCTCCATCTTTTATTGCTGTCATTGTGTAAATAACATATGATGGCACAATATATGTTAACCCCCATTTAACAATAAAAATTCAGGTCCCTGTAAAAACGTTAAATAGGGTTCTGCTGAATGTGGAACGTACCTTACACCTGATTGTCAATATGGTTGTTTTCTCCATTCTGCCCCATTTCGAGATATGTACACTTCTTTTTGTACAGAGTCAGTCTCATCTTGTAGTTTATAACCAGATACTTGGAGCTCGTCATTTCCTTCTCCCTCCAGAGAAACGTGATCGTCATCAGTTTTTTGGAAAACACAAATTCAGGATCAGCCAATGCATCATCAGCTTCCTCTTCATGTATACTCTCACTAATTTCGTAAAATATATTTCATATAGATTTCTCATTAACCGCTGATGACCAGCCATATTTGATCACAGAAACAATGCAGCACTCCCTAGTCGTGGAGGTAGTCCAACATTGTTTGTGTAGTGACCAGCAGGTAGGGCAGCATTGATATTAATGGATATGTCCATTTGATCCATTCATCATATATGTAATTTTTTGAACTGGTAGAGTAGTCAGCAACTGAAAAATATTTTTAAATTATGTCAATACCTACTAAAGGAGATGAACAAATACACAAGTTTTTTGGCATATACAGTTCATATTTTGTCAGTTACAAGCAATTGAATATTAAATCTGGGTCGATGCAACCCATTCAGATTAGAAGGATTAAATGGGGTAGAGACGAGCCTTAATGAACATGTCAGGATGCTGATAATAATGTCTAACTTCATTATAATGCTACAAGTGGGCTAGAGCTTATTTATACATTCAAAGATGTGCTTCGCATACTCCAATGCAATCAGCTTAGGGCAGTGATAGTGGTTATGAATCAAGTTCTACAGTATGGTTATATTTGGTTCAATCATGGCAATGTTTTTCTAGGGTTTTCTTTGTCTAAACTTTCAGGGACAAGGTGATATTTTGAAACTTTTGATTCCAGTTAGGCCTTAATTTCTAGTGATCTTATCTCAAAAATTGCCCTTGAAGTATAGTCACAACATTATGTCTCTGTCTAAACTTGGTAATTTTTTTTTGGAAGGCAGACCTTTGTCTGTCTGACCAATTCTCTTGATTTAAATAAATCTTTGCTTCAGTTTCATTATTATTAGCTACTGGTTTTAGGGAGGTTATCATTTTTGATTCCAGTAAGTCGTAAAAGACTTTGAAATCTTTTTCATATATGTCATGTCCATGTCAGTGAAACACCCCCTCTTTTAGAGAATGGTAATATAGTTGTACTTAAATAGTGATTTTCTTGATACTGAAACGTTATTCGGGGTATATTCCAAGGAGCTCCCGCAAGGAAGGGTGGAATATTACGATCAATTTTCCAAGAATTAGTTTACCCCAAAATAATAATAATAACGTCCACGACACAGGGTAGGAAAATATGCCAACAGGGAGACAAAAATGCCAAAATTAAATAAAAGAAAAACAGGCTAAACAACTCACAATACTAAATTCATAACAGGGAAATCAATTCATTTCCACCAGCATCCAACAACAATCAGCATCACCATCAATTAACATAATATTCCCATGGCAACGAAAACACGCTAGGTAGTTAAGGAAAATGGCCAATCATAGGCCACCAAACAATAGGCATGTACATATTAAGAGACAAAAGAAAAACAGGACGTCGAAAAATCACGAAAATACCAAACAAATTAATTTAATAATATAACCCAGAAGTAGGAAAATTAAGATGGAAAACGAACGTTTGTTCCACATCCTTGCAGCAACTCGCTTGGTTAATAACCCTGCCAAAACATTGCATTAACCCCTACTTATTAGGGCTAGAAAGCCGCTACCAAACATTGAGTATTAAATTTACAATTTCCAAGAATGAGAATTAATATTAATTCACAGCAGGTGCAAGTCCCTGGTAAACAAAAGTAGTTTACATATAAGTTTTTTGACTCGAATAATGTTCAAACACCGCAGGGCTAAAACGTAGAGTTAAGTTGATGCAAAGTTACATCCTGTCGTGGTACGCACTTCACATTTTGAAATATTCAGTTCACCAGTTGGAACATATTAAAGATGAGTTGAAAAAACACTTACAGTGTATCTTGCCATAGTCGTGAGTTCGCTTCAGCGTCATATCCTTACTTACGTATGGTAAAGGTAATCCTTAGAGTGCACTCCAAAATTCCAAGCGAGGTACATTAAATGGTAATAAAATTTAAAATTAACTTTCACAGTTCAAGAGTGCATAAGCCGTATCAAGCGAACGTCACCCTGGGTCCATGATAATCGCTCTATCCATCCCGCCAAGCGGAGAAGCACGCCGTCCTTCCATCACAGCGCACTAGCAAATCCTTAATGGCGACTGGCCAGAAGCCTACATGTCAGACCACAGTCGCAATGTTTTCGTGCGCATACTCGCTCGGTGGAGGGGGAGAGTGGCGAGATGGTTCATACCGACGACACTAGAATGCAGGAGAATACTGGAAAAGTCACTGTCTGGCCATACACCACAGATGGGCACATTAATAACTTTAAAGCCGGTGTAAGTTAATGTTTATAAATATTGAAAACCATGATATCTGTGACCATGAATCACTTGATGAATAACGCAGCGGCAAACCACATTAAGGACACGAATTTCAATGGCCATGCAGCCAGCACTAAAGTATTCACAGAGAGGTATAAATTCTTAATCCGGTAATAGTCTCCCTCCCCGAAGCTCCACATATACAACATATAATGACTTTCATAAGGTAGTGGTCTGGATACAAGCTGAGTTTTTGATGGAATAGTCCGAATAAGAAAATGACCACCGATCACATGTCCCAGTTTATGCACCACCAGCAAGATGAATCCAATAGTCAATTAGGAACCAAAACATATATGAATTGAGTAAATAACAATTGAGTGCATTTAAATGACACTAGCTGTCCAGTTACTTTCAATCATTAAGAAGTCCCATGCATTAAAGGGGTGCTACACGCAAGTCGCAGGTAAATCTGTTAATGTTCTAGGTAAATGGGGACACTCATGCTCCAGATCATTTGCTAAGTATAATTCCAATAAACAAGTCTCGCAAGTTCATATGTATCAACTGTTCAAAGATTTCGTTACTTTGTAGTACACACACACACAACTGAACAATTTCCTAAATGTTCACTGGTAGAATAATAAACCTTCTTAGATTTAAATGCACGCGATTATACACCCAAATTGAGATTATCACATGTTAGACATTCATTTTAGTATTGTTTATCGGACTTGCGTAAGTTAAGAAACGCCTTCATTTGGTTTCAATTTTATTATTATTAAAATACTTGTGTGTAGTACCATAATGTGTGGAACACCGTGAGTCTACGCTATTTTTGATTAGCACAGCAAGATGACAAGTACTATGATTCTACTTTACTAGCCATAAGTGTACTTAATAGGGGTCGTTGACCAGATTATTAAACCCCTTTAGACAACAAGCATCCTCGATTCAGAATTGTACTTTAGAAGCAGTCCCTTGGTCAGTAATATTATCGTCTATAATAGTTTCTGGGTCGGATCCACCGATTGATTTAAATGCATATCCACCCATTTATTCTTCATCATCACGCTTTTTATTCTGGTCAGTGGATGATTTTGAACTTTTGAATTGTCATTACATTTCGTCTAATTTCATAACATTAGGGACTGATGACCTAGATATTAAGCCGCTTAAAACAAAAAGCATCATCAGGTTTATTATACCTGCACCAATCCGACTACAGACAAGGGAAGTATCTTTCATTACAGTACGATATGTTCTTACTTACATGTATAATTGAAGAACTGAAGATCCATATACAGGTATAAATGGTAATTTGGGAGAGAGTAAGCCCATGCGGTATTGCGCGTCACAAGAAACTGAGTGAATTGGCTCTGCAGTTCGAACACATTGATGTGAGATTGCTTTCGGCGGGTGGTTGATTCGAAACCCTCAGTCGGTAGATCTGAAGTTCTTTTTGTTTCTCTGTGGTTCCCCCGCTATCACTATTGGCAAATTCTGTGGCTGTACCTTTATTAAGGCAAAGACCGCTTTCTTTCATTTAAGTCCCAGCCCTCTTTCCTATGCCATTCTTGCCTTACAACCTGTCTTCAATCAGTGTGATTTAAGCCAATATATATAAAAATCTGGTAATTGTGATTGACTCATTAGTGCCCCTGTAGATTTTCTGGGCTTCCCTAATGTGGAAAACTTGAGATACACCAACTTGCAAGCTAAAAATATGTTTAAAATGATCCCCCGTCCCCTACTGCTTATTGAAGAAAGAAGAAGACTAAAGTAGCATCCAAGCAAACGGAAGGACAGATAAGTCCTACGTGGTATGCCCTTGAACTTACGGAAATTGCAATAAAATATACAAACTAGATCTCTCTCTCTTTCCCCTTCCTCCGCCCTCCTTTGAGAATACGGTTACACCAAAATAAAGGCATTTAAATTTAATTTAAGCTGGTGAAGGAGAGAATGTATGACTAGCTCGGGTTGGCGGGTTCGAGTCCGGCGGTTTTTGAGGGTGCTCAAATACGCCAGTCTCATGTCCGCAGACCTACCGGTACGTAAAAGAATTCTTGCGGGACGAAATTCTCGCTCCTCAGCGATTATGGAAGCCATAGAAGTAGTTAGTATAAATAATAACATTATTATTCTCAATTCAGCAGTGAGCTTGAAAGCGACCTCATTTCTGTTCACATAGCTGAGCACATTAGTTCTCCTCTATGTTTCCTGCATAAGCTTGAAGTTATAACCAGATATAATCAAACTGATAATATGTTCAATAATCTCTCTCCTTTACTTGTATTTGAAGGGAGAAAGAAACTGAAAATGTCGAAAGAAAAGCAGCTTGAATTGTTCTTCGTGATATCCGGCAAAAAAATAGCGTTACAAAAATGTTGCAAAGTTTGGGCTGGGAAGACTTGGGATAAAGGAGACGAGCTGCTCGACTAAGTGGTATGTTCCGAGCTGTCAGTGGGGAGATGGCGTGGAGTGACATCAATAGACAAATAAGTTTGAGTGGTGTCTCTAAAAGTAGGAAAGATTAAAATATGGAGATAAGGCTGGAATTCAAGAGGACAAATTGTAGTAAATTTTCGCTTATAGATAGGGGAGTCAGGGATTGGAATAACTTACCAAGGGAGATGTTCAATATATTTCCAATTGCTTAATAATCATTTAAGAAAAGCAAGGAGAACAACAGGTAGGGAATTTGCCACCTGGGCGACTGCCTTAACGCAGATCAGTAGTGATTGATTGATTGATTGATTGATTGATTGATTGATTGATTGATTAATTGATTGATTGATTGATTGATTGATTGATTGATTGATTGATTGATTGATTGATTGATTGATTGATTGATTGATTGATTGATTGATTGATTGATTGATTGACGTACGCGCAAAAGAAAGCAAAGATACTGAGTAATTTCTGGAACTTTCGAAAATCACACTGCAAAGACTTATTAAATCGTTTAAGACACCCCTCTTTTCAAGGATATGGTTATTGTAATGCATGTCTCAAATTAAAGGCAGAAATATGTAACATTAATTTGAGTGAGAAAGTGGGTTTATTTTCTTAATTCCTCATCGAGCATGGGAACGGGGTTAATTATTAATATCTTGATTTATTTCATCATAAATTGTATCATTTACTGCTGTAAGAGAACGTTCATTATGGATGTATATATTGAGGAGAGTTTGATATTGTTATGTCCGGTGATTTTAATATGTAACTAGTCATGTTGGCAGGAACGATGCGCCTTAAGAAAAGAGAACAGGGTTGTGATATATACCTTTTAGTGTAGGGCCTATATTGGCGATTACTATAACTAGTGTGCTTCGCTGCGTCCTCACCCATATCTGCATCTGAAGGCTCATTACCTGAGGGTACTACGTCACATAACCAAGAAGGAAGACCATCTTCGGCCTCAAAGGTACCTCCTATACTCCAGGCTTCGTGCCCTTCCTCAAAATTGAGATATCGCACTGGTCACGGCTCTTTTAGATTCAGGAAGTATTGTGTCCACCACTTCGGTAGAATGGTATTACAACCTGAAGTACTGATGTAAATATCCTGAATATGTTTCTTCTTCTATAAAATGTGTTTCGGCTAACTCTATGTCAGTCATTTCCCGGCGTGTTTTCGGAAAATCTAGGTGTGACTGACTTAACTGAATACAAAATTGAGGTTACGGATTCGAACCCCGTAATATTTCCCCCCCTACAGGTTATCTCCGCCGAGAATGAAGGCCCTCAATGACATCATCGACCGAATGCTGAGGGATGGTATCATTCGAGCCTCGAAGTCGGCGTATTCTTAACCCTTTTTTCTGGTGTCGAAACCTCAAGATGGCTTCAGGTCGGTAATTGATTCTCTCTTTCTCTCTTTCTTAGCATTAATCCCGACTTGCAGGGTCTGCTGCTTTGCTACATCTCCTCCATTTCTGTCTGTCGTTGACATCTTCTGGTGTTAAGCCAACACTGTGCATGTCTGCCCTGATGTTGTCAGTCCATCTCTTTGCCGGTCTTCCTCGTGGTCTTGTTCCCTCTGGGTTGATGTGGTGCGCTCTTTTGGCAACTGAGTCGTCCTGTTTTCTCATGACGTGGCCGTACCAGCGGAGATGGGCTTCCCTCACTTTGTCTATGATGGGCGCGACACCAAACCTTTGCCGGACGTCCGTGTTCCTTATGTGGTCACATCGGGTCAGCCCCATGGACCATCGAAGCATCTTCATCTCCATGGTTGTCAAAATTTGCTCCTGTTGCTTCGTCATGGGGCGACATTCAGTCCCATAGATCGCTGCTGGCCGTACCACACTCCTATAAACTTTTGCCTTTAGATATTGAGGCAGCTTTTTATCACAGAGGACTCCAGTGACCTGTCTCCACTTGAGCCAAGCTGCATTTACCCTCATCCGAGTATCAGGAGTGGTGTCACAGTTTGAGGTGACGACGGATCCTAAGTACTTAAATTGCATGGTCTTCTGCAGGTCTTCTTCACTGATACTTATGGTACCTCTGGTTTGGGGGCCACATTCCAGGTATTCTGTCTTCTGGATATTGAGATGCAGTCCATTTTCAGCCAGTCTGTCCTTCCACGTTTGAACCTGATGCTGGAGTTCAGGACGGGTTTCTTGTGCAAGTACCACATCATCGGCATAAAGAAGGGTCCAGGGATGTGAAGTCTGTATGTCAGCTGTTGCCGTATCCATGCAGAGGATGAATAGCAATGGTGAAAGAGAAGAACATTGATAAACACCCACAGTGATATCGAAAGGCGGAGAGATTCCAGCAGGATTATTGGGCGTTAAATCGTAAGATTATTCTACAACCAGTACCCCTTCCCGACTTGCATTCATGTTTCTCTTAGTTTCGGGAGTCTTTCTTCACCATCTTGGACCTCAACCAAGTCTGTAATGAGATACGTCTGGTGGAAGAATCAAAACATCGGACTACCTTGGCTACAGAATGGAATCTGTATGAATACAACCGCGTGCCTTTCGGCCTCGCCACGGGCACGGCTTTTCTTACTAGGCTGCTATATTAAATTTTAATATCTGTACCATTATCTAGATGATGTTGTTAATTTTATTGAAACCTTTGAAGAACACTTTGCTCATCTAGATGAAGCTCTAAAACGCCTTCGTAAAACTGGATTGACGGTCAAGTTGTAAAAGGTATCTTTTGATTAACCATCTATGTCCTACTTTGGCATATAGTTTCACCTGATGGAGTTTCAGTCGATCATTCCAGAACGCATGCAATCCGTAACTTCAGGCCTGGCAAGGATGCTAAGGGGGTTGCTAGATTTCTTTAGGAATAGCTCTGTGAAACGCCCCGGTCTTGGCTATGCCAGATTTCTCCAAGGAGTTAACTGTACACACAGACGCCTCTCCATCCGCGGTCACTGCGGTTCTTCTTCAGTAATCTGAACTGGAATTGCGGCCAATCGCCCATGTGTCCAGAACCTTGTCACCCCAAGATGCCAAGCGCTCTACGTACGATTTAGAAGAACTGGCCGTCCCATCCCCTTAGAAATATTCCGTCTTCACCTTGAGAATGTTCAACTTCAAAATGAGACTGACAATCATTCTCTGAGGTGGGTTCTTGCTAGGCCGCATCTTACCGGGAGAATCGGATATGAGAGTTTCAGTTTGACGTGCGAGACATTCGGTGATCTGAAGATATTGTCTCAGATGGATTAAGCCGAATGTTTCCCGGCGATTCTGATGTTGTTGACTCGAAGAAAAGCCCTTTGCGTTCTATTTCAACACCTCCTATTATAGGTGCCATTCTAACTGACACCCCTTTGATATTTCATGATATAGCGAAATACCAACCTGAAGACCAGTGCTGGCTCCTATTACGGAAACTCTTCTTTCTGGGGAAAATGTTGTCTATTATGTTTTGATGAATGGGGTTCTGTGTTGCCCTTCAAGGCAAGATCAGAAGATGCAAATTGTTGTTCCAGCTGTTCTAGTGCCTATGATTTTCAAGTATTACCATGAGGCCCCATTAGATGGACATCTAGGCGTCTTCAAAATTAGAGAAAAGATAAGGGATATGTTTATCTGGAGGAGTATGGATGGCGAGATTAGGGAACTGGTTAAAGGATGTAAGTCTTGTTTAATTGGCGATTGTACATCGATTACATCGGACCCTTCCGTCAGTCTAAAGGGAATGAGAATAAATTAATTCTTGTGTGCGTAGATGGTTTCAGAGGATTCTCATTGCTGTTTGCGACTAGGATTGACACTGATCAGTCCACTGTTCCTTGTCTAAACACTATTTTTCCATCTTTTGGACCCTGTCAATATATTGTTTCTGATAACGCTAATGAGTTCCCCTCAAATTTATTTCGTAAGTTCTGTTTCGATCTTTCTATTCACATGTCACGACGTCTGCGTAGCACCCACAGCCATCTCTAGTTCAGCGGGTTATTCATAATCCCCGAACTGTCGTTACTGATTTCCACCACGAATACCATTCTCGTTAGGACACTTCCTTACACTGGTTATCATAAGCCATTAACTGGGCCGTTCATGAGTCCCACGAGTTTTCTCCACTTTCTCTTATGTCAAGTTTGCCCCAAATATGCCTTTGTCAAATATTTAGTCCATCAATGAGCTATTACCAAAGTCAATAGATCCAGAGAATATCCGGGATTTATTGAGAAAAGCTAGAAATAACCTTAAGGCCTCTCATAAGAGAGTAAAAATTGGATATGACCGTGGACAAAGACCAACCAATTTAGAAAATTGGAGATCAGGTTATGGTTAAAAATGTAGATCCAGCGGTCAAACTCGCCCCAAGATTTCATGGAACTTGCATTATACTTGGTTTTCCTTACTCCTGTCACCCTTTTGGTGAGTAACTCGAGAAACAAAAGAATTGTAGGGGTCCACCTGTCTCAAGTAAAACCTGTGTGAAGGCCTTCGCTTTCTCATTAGAGTATATGCCTCCAAGTGATGATGTTACTGATTTAATTATATTTCTTCCCTTAGTATTAGTTTAAGTTTTATACAAACAAGTTAGAATTAGGAGGCCTTCTGCCCCTGAGGGTTGTAAAATAATCTATGTATTTAAGTTATATCCTAAGTTAACTTTTATTATGTTTAGTTTAAATACTTTTTTGAAAATCTTCCCTTCAATATTATTTCATTACCATTCTGCCCTTAAGGACCGTGCCTCCAAACGTGTGTCAGAAAATTCGTACACTCGTCGTCCAAAGTCGCCAACCTTACCTGCGCAACACCTTACAATGTCTGTGAGTTACTGTTGCCCCAAAGTTCAGTTTTACTGTGCCCAACAGTAGTATAATTGGATGGTTCTGCGGCCTCCTCCTCCTCCGGCTCTCGGGAGAGGCCTCCTCCTCCCGCGGGAAATTTGAATTTTGGCGGGAAATTTGAATTTTGGCGCGAGATTTGAATTTGTAAACAAAGCCACGTGCTTTTTGACAGCTGTCATCGACAACAACGCATCGCTAACCTCAGTACTGCCATCTTGACGGGCCTAAACCTCACTAGTGCCAACTTAACCTAACTAGCATGAGGTAAACAAACCCACGTGTTTTTTGACAGCCACGTGCTTTTTGACAGACAACAACGCATCGCTAACCTCAGTACTGCCATCTTGACGGGCCTAAACCTCACTAGTGCCAACTTAACCTAACTAGCATGAGGTAAACAAACCCACGTGTTTTTTGACAGCCACGTGCTTTTTGACAGACAACAACGCATCGCTAACCTCAGTACTGCCATCTTGACGGACCTAAACCTCAGTAGTGCCAACTTAACCTCACTAGCATGAGGTAAACAAAGCCACGTGTTTTTTGACAGCCACGTGCTTTTGACAGATTTGTAAACAAAGCCACGTGCTTTTTGACAGACAACAACGCATCGCAAACCTCAGTACTGCCATCTTGACGGGAATAAACCTTAGTGGTACCAACTTAACCTAACTAGCGAGAGGTAAACAAAGCCACGTGCTTTTTGACAGCCACATGCTTTTTGACAGCTGCCATCCGCCATCTTTGAGCACCGTGCTGCCCTCTTTCGTCACCTGTCATCGGCAGTGCTGCCATCTTGACTGGTCTAAACCTTAGTGCTACCAACTTAACCTAACTAGCGCGAGGTAAACAAAGCCACGTGTTTTTTGACAGCCGTCATCCGCCATCTTTAATCCATAGAGCACAGTGCTGCCCTCTTTAGCTACTTACCTTTGAAATGTGGTGGCGGATAATTTGAAAAATGCTTTTTGACAGCAGCTATATTGCATCGCAAACCTCAGTGCTGCCCTCTTTAGCTAGATACCTGTGGTAGCAGACAATTCCACGTGACAGCAGCCATCTTTGAGCACCGTGCTGCCCTCTATGTGGTGGCGGCAAATTCCACGTGCTCTTGTTTGGAAACAAACTCACGTGCTTTTTTGACAGCTACCATCCACCATCTTTAATCAACAGAGCACAGTGCTGTACTCTTTAGCTAGATACCTTTGAAATGTGGTGGCGACAATTTGAAAAATTCTATGTGCTCTTGTTGGGAAACAAAGCTACGTGCTTTTTTTTTTGACAGCTGTCATCCGCCATCTTTAATCAATAGAGCACTGTGCTGCGGGCAATTTCGTTAGCTGTCATCCGCCATCTTTAATCCAGAGAGAACAGTGCTGCACTCTATGTGGTGGCGGCAAATTGAAAAATTCCACGTGCTCTTGTTTGAAAACATACTCACGTGCTTTTTTGACAGCTGTCATCCGCCATCTTTAATCCAGAGAGAACAGTGCTGCACTCTATGTGGTGGCGGTAAATTCCATGTGCTTTACAAACCTATGTGCTTTTCTGTCATCCACCATCTTTAATCTAGAGAGAACAGTGCTGCACGCTATGTGGTGGCGGCAAATTCTACGTGCTCTTATTTGGAAACAAATTCTACTCGCTCTTCAGCTGTCATCTACCATCTTTAATCAAGAGAGCACCGTGCTGCCCTCTTTGTGGTGGCGGCAAATTGAAAAATTCCACGTGCTCTTGTTTGAAAACATACTCACGTGCTTTTTTGACAGCTGTCATCCGCCATCTTTAATCCAGAGAGAACAGTGCTGCCCTCTATGTGGTGACGGCAAATTCCACGTGGAAACAAAGCTATGCGCTTTTTTTTTGTCAGCTGTCATCCGCCATCTTTAATCACCGTGCTGCCCTGTGACGGCAAATTCCACGTAGAAACAAAGCCATGTGCTTTTTTTGACAGCTGTCATCCGCCATCTTTAATCACCGTGCTGCCCTGTGACGGCAAATTCCACGTAGAAACAAAGCCATGTGCTTTTTTGACAGCTGTCATCCGCCATCTTTAATCACCGTGCTACACTCTATGTGGTGGCGACAAATTCTAAATGCTTTACAAACCCATGTGCTTTTCTGACAGAGCTGTCATCCACCATCTTTAATCACCGTGCTGCCCCGGTGACGGCAAATTCCACGTGCTCTTGTTTGGAAACAAAGCTTTTAATCCAGAGAGAACAGTGCTACCCTGGTGGCGGTAAATTCCACATGCTCTTGTTTGGAAACAAAGCTTTTAATCCAGAGAGAACAGTGCTACCCTGGTGGCGGTAAATTCTACGTGCTCTTGTTAGTTCGTGATTTAAAATCTAAGCTAGCTGTAAATCCCCGATTCTCGACAGATTCTTAATCCGAGTTGTCAGGAAAGGCAACCAAGAGCTTAGATACTACTAGTTTTGCATCAGGGAGGGCGACTAGCCTTAAAACAAATTCTTGCGATTTAAAATCTTAGTCAGGAAGGGCATCCGGCCGTAAAACAATAGTTCGTGATTTAAAATCTAAGAATTGCATCTAGCTGTAAATCCCCGATTCCCCGTGTTAGACGTTGTAAAACAGATTCTTAATCTGAGTTGTCAGGAAGGGCAACCGGTCGTAAAACTATGGTGTATGAGGTTAGATACTTCTAGTTTTGCATCAGGAAGGACAACTCAACACATTCATGTGATTTAAACACATTTTTATCCCCAGGAGAATCGAACCCGAGACTACCGGGTGAGAGGCATGCATACTGTAGGCTATAGATTTGTCCTACAGTCCTCGAAGTATCGGCACAGTCATTCTGAGCGAGTTGTGTGGAATGCATGTGTTAGCTGAAATTGTATACGTATCTTCCGGCTCGACCTTGAACGAAGACACTGATAAGCGGCTTGTAACTCGCGAAGGTCTTCTTAGCTGAGTCACATGTAAGCTCTTAAAACACAGTACCAATTAAGGTTGTAAAATATTCTGAAATAGCCCTCCTCTGTAGTGTAGTAGTTAGCTGCTACCCTCGGGGGTCCGAGTTCGATTCCCGGCTCTGCCATAGAATGTGTAGCATTTAGCCTATGTAAGTTCCTAACGTAAACTATCATGATTGTACGGAGAGGTTAAAACACACACAGTGCCTACTCCTATCGAAAGAACCTGCACGGTACCGGCATGTAGGCTTCTCCTGGTGAAGGAGCTTGCACATGGTTTAACGCCTCCTATCAACAGCCCTTACTTAATGCTGGCTTTTTTTCGCACACCCCGCCTCACACCATACGACCGGCTGCCCTTCCTGACTAGGATTTTAAATCGCAGTATACGTGATAAATTTGTTGTAGCGGGTTTTATAACTAGATATCCCGGTACCGATACATAGCCTACTCGACTGAAGAAGCCTGCACAAGGCTTATTGCCTCCATCCGACAAATGAATCAGCATCAACACTCTTGTACTCAAAAAAATCATTTTCGAAGGAGTCTGCACAAGGTTTAACGTCCCCATCAACAGCCCTTACTTATTGCTAGCTTTTTTGCACACCCCGCCTCACACCATAGTTTTATACGACCGGCTGCCCTTCCTGACTAGGATTTTAAATCGCAGTATACGTGATAAATTTGTTGTAGCGGGTTTTATAACTAGATATCCCGGTACCGATACATAGCCTACTCGACTGAAGAAGCCTGCACAAGGCTTATTGCCTCCATCCGACAAATGAATCAGCATCAACACTCTTGTACTCAAAAAAATCATTTTCGAAGGAGTCTGCACAAGGTTTAACGTCCCCATCAACAGCCCTTACTTATTGCTAGCTTTTTTTGCACACCCCGCCTCACACCATAGTTTTATACGACCGGCTGCCCTTCCCGACTAGGATTTTAAATCGATATCCCGACATAGCCTACTCCTACCGAAGAAGGCAGCTTAACGCCTCCATCCAACAAATGAATCACACTCAAACACTCTTCAATCATTCTCGCTACTTCGGAAGATAGCGGGTTCGAACTGGAAGCCGTAAATGCTAGGCGAGGGGCCTGCGCGATCGTCATTACATGATCTAGCTTTAGCTCAATACCTACAGGTAAGGAATACCGCGTATGTACCCTCGAGAAGTCGAGGATCACACGCTAACTTTCCAAGGATCGAACTCTTAAATTCTGACACCTCGGTATCAACAGGAGGTTTGAATACGTCAGCCTGCAGGTAGGAGCTCTTGTTTGCATTCGTTCCGACTGTACCGCAGTTGTCAGCTCAGCGATTATCATATCCGCTTGGTAACAAGCAGAATATTTAGCCGCAGCAGTCTGCGCGAAGTGCTCACAGTTCTCTGTATGCGTTTATTACATGCACACATCTCCCGTCTGCAGTGAATATTATTCTTCAGCCTTTATCTTAAGGTAAGGTAGAACTGTTAATTACCTTTTTTTATTTGCAAAGCAACTTCTACGCTAGACATCTACATTCATATATGTTTGTTCTTTTTTTAGGTACCGTTCGAAAGTACGCAACAATTTTATTCATCCCAGTAACAGCCTGCAGCACGTGCATTTTTTTTAAAGGTATGTTTTCGAACTTTGAGTTGTAAAGATAATTAGGTTAGATGATGTACCCTACACTACATTCATATATGTTTCTTCTTTTTTTAGGTACGACCAGAATATTATCATTCGAGTTTCAGGCTTGAACGCACGCATTTTATACATCCGAGTAACAGTTTGCAGCGCGAAGATTTTAAGGTATGTCTGACCTCTATTCGTTGAAACTTGGTTTCTTCTAAAACATCGTAACTTTAGTCTATTGATAAATAGTTGTTCTCTTTAATCCTCACGCTATAGACGAGGTGCGTACATAGCTATGTCTGCCCTCAACAGGCTGAAACTTGGTTTCTTCCGTAACTTTAAGCTAATCATAAATAGTTGTTCTCTTTAATCAACATACTATAGACGTGGTATAATTTCAAACACGTACACATAGCTATGTCTGCCCTCAACGGGCTGAAACTTGGTTTCTTCCGAACATCGTAACTTTAGTCTATTGATAAATAGTTGTTCTCTTTAATCTACATACTATAGACGAGGTGCGTACATAGCTATGTCCGTCCTCAACAGGCTTAAACTTGGTTTCTTCCGAACATCGTAACTTTAAGCTAATCATAAATAGTTGTTCTCTTTAATCCTCACGCTATAGACGTGGTATAATTTCAAACACGCACACATAGCTATGTCTGACCTCAACGGGTTGAAACTTGGTTTCTTCCGAACATCGTAACTTTAGTCTATTGACAAATAGTTAATTTCTTTAATCTGCATGTCATAGAAGAGGTTAATCTTATAATTTCAAACACGCACGCATAGCTATGTCTGACCTCAGCAGGCTGAAACTTGCTTTCTTCCGAACATCGTAACTTTAAGCTAATCATAAATAGTTGTTCTCTTTAATCAACATACTATAGACGTGGTATAATTTCAAACACGTACACATAGCTATGTCTGCCCTCAACGGGTTGAAACTTGGTTTCTTCCGAACATCGTAACTTTAGTCTATTGATAAATAGTTGTTCTCTTTAATCTACATACTATAGACGAGGTGCGTACATAGCTATGTCCATCCTCAACAGGCTTAAACTTGGTTTCTTCCGAACATCGTAACTTTAGTCTATTAATAAATAGTTGTTCTCTTTAATCTACATACTATAGACGTAGTATAATTTCAAACACGCACACATAGCTATGTCTGCCCTCAACAGGTTGAAAGTTGGTTTCTTCCGAACATCGTAACTTTAAGCTAATCATAAATAGTTGTTCTCTTTAATCAACATACTATAGACGTGGTATAATGTCAAACACGCACACGTAGCTATGTCTGTCCTCAACAGGTTGAAACTTGGTTTCTTCCGAACATCGTAACTTTAGTCGTTCTCTTCAATCCTCATGCTATAGGCCTAACTCACAGCCATGTCCAGCCTCTATAGGTTGAACATCGCAACTTTAGGCTAATCTCTATTGGTTGTTCTCTTTTCAGAACTTGTTGCATACGCTGTTCACCTAAACACTTTATTCGAAGAAAGAGAAGACACTATGTTCCCATGCGAGCTGTGTAAGGCAATGTTCACAAGACGTGACAACCTTGCACGCCATGTAAAAACAAAACATCATCAGCTATCTGCTTGCGACTATAACCCAACTATGTTCCCCTGCGAACAGTGTAAGGCAACGTTCGTAAGACAGGATAACCTCGCACGTCATATAAAAGCAAAACACCCTAGCATAACATCTGCTTTATGTGATGTTTGCGGGCTGTACTTCGCTAATGTAGAGCAATACCAGGCTCACTTAGCAGAGGTACATCAAATATCTACTTGCCCTCAGGTAGTAGTAGGGAAAAAGCGTGCAGCTACTGATGTAGCTGTAGAAAGTACTAGTAGTAAAAAACCTAGGAAAAATGAACTTCAAACTATTCACTGCGAGCACTGTAACACTGATGTACCATCTTCGCATTTTCAGGGACACTTACGGAGTAATGCGCATAAAAATAATGCGTGTAGAAGTGGTAGTAACGCAAACATCGAGGAAATTAATACAGCATTTAAAAGTAGGATTGCTAGTTACCGAATTCGCACCAGTCAAAAGTTTCAGAGCACTTCAAACTTTTTAAATTGCGTTCAACCGGATGTACAACAGCTTCTTGCTAAATCTTTGCCCAATCATAGTTTATTTAAAGTTAATTTTGAACTTTTCGCCTTGTACATTAAAAGCACGGATGAATCCGAAATAACGGACATTAAATCATTTAATACGAAGAATTTTGTCATAAGTGAGTCGACTAATTTTGGTGATGTACTTAGGGATGTCTCTAACATTATTTCAACTAAGAGCGAGGAATTTCAGGAAAAGGAATCAGGGTGGGCTTTAGTTGAGATAATGTATCTAGAAGTTAACATCAATAAGTACAATCCCATGCGAGGTTCATCGTACATCGAGCTGCCGACATGGATTCAGCAAAGAAAAGCTGTTGTAAACATCCAAAACAATGACGAAGCATGTTTCGCATGGGCGGTGATGTCGGCTTTAAATCCTGCGAAATCAGACGTAGCTAAGAGAACATCATCCTATCCACACTATTCAACGCAGCTAAATTTCGATAGTATAGAATTTCCTATGCAGATAAAGGATATTAAGCGCTTTGAGGAACTAAATAACATTAGTATCAATGTGTATGGTGTAGAGAAAAAGTCTGTAGTAGGTCCTCTGTATTATACATGTCATAAGAAGAGTACTCACGTTAATTTACTCTATATTGAAAACAGTGAGAATAGCCACTTTTGCTGGATTAAAAATCTGAGTAGACTTGTTGGCAGTCAGTTGTCAAACAGGTGTAACAAAAAGTGGCTATGTGATGGATGCTTGCAGTATTTCAGAAATGAAGATCAGTTAACGAAGCATTCCAAGAATGACTGCAATCATGTACGTACAGAGATACCTACTACAGGTAATAATGTTTTAAAATTTACAAATTTTCACAAGCAGATGTGGGTACCGTTCGTGATTTATGCAGACTTTGAAGCCATCCTCACGCCATGCAACACATGCTCACCTAATCCTGACAACTCTTTCACTAATACTACGCACATGCATGTCCCGTATAGCTTCGCGTATTACATCAAGTGTAGTTACGATAGTACGCTTAACAAGTTAGAGCTGTATCGAGGACATGATGCTGCTAAAGTATTTTTAGAAAGACTTGAAAGTGATGCAGTTCGTCTCGGTCGTATTCTGAATAGTAATATTCCTATGAAGCCACTCACCGACATTCAGTTAAATGATCATGAACGTGCTACAAAGTGTAGCATTTGTGATGGGGAATTTTCCGAAAATGACCCTAAAGTTTTTGATCATGATCATTTAACTGGTTTCTACAGATGTGCCGCTCATTATAGCTGTAATCTT
This sequence comes from Anabrus simplex, assembly GCF_040414725.1. NCBI lineage: Eukaryota > Metazoa > Arthropoda > Insecta > Orthoptera > Tettigoniidae > Anabrus > Anabrus simplex. The sequence continues at coordinate 129,007,530 of NC_090279.1, read as the reverse complement.
AAGTATAGAGTTCCTAAATTCATCCCTGTAATTTTTCATAACTTATCTGGTTACGACTCTCATTTCATCATTTCACAATTTGGAGCTTCGGATGAAAAAGTAGATATAATCCCTCAGAATAAAGAGCGGTACATTGCGTTTGCAAAGTCTGTAAAATTAGATGCTGAGCATTCTATAAAACTGAGATTCCTTGACTCGTTTCGCTTTATGGCGAGTAGCCTCGATAAACTTTCTAGTCATTTACAGCCTGACCAATTTACGGAAATTCGACGCGTTTTCCCCGAAGAAGCGCAGTTTAATTTACTTCGGCGTAAGGGTGTTTTTTGTGACGAATATCTCGACTGCTTAGACCGCCTCGAAGAACGTGCCTTACCATCGAAACAATCCTTTTACAGCTCGCTGAATTGAGCAGATATTAGTGATGATGACTATTTACATGCACAACATATCTGGGAGCAGTTCCACATTCAAACGCTGGGTGAATACTCCGATTTATATTTAAAGACAGATGTACTTTTGTTAGCTGATGTTTTTGAAAATTTTCGCTGTGTTTGCATGAACACCTACAGCCTTGACCCATGTCAGTATTTTACTGCACCTGGGTTAAGTTGGGACGCGATGTTAAAATACACGCGTGTGAATTTGGAGCTGCTAACGGATATCGATATGGTGCACTTTATAAAAGCATCCATTCGAGGCGGTCTGAGTCAGTGTAGCGGCCGGTATTCGAGTGCTAATAATAAGTACATGCCGAGTTTCGATACCAGTCAGGAATCTCAGTATATCGTTTATCTGGATGCTAATAATCAGTATGGGTGGGCGATGAGTCAGCATCTACCGGTGAGTGGTTTCCGCTGGCTGACGCAGTGCGAAATTGATGCTTTACAGCTACACGCCCTAGGCGATGAAGCTGATAAAGGTTATTTCCTCGAAGTTGACTTACAGTATCCTAAAGAGTTACACACTTCTCATAATGACCTACCGTTCTGCCCTGAAAATATGAAGTCCCCGTACATTGCATCAACGACGAAAATGCTCATTGCTAATTTATGCGATAAATCTAAGTATATCATTCATTACCGAAATTTAAAACAGTGTTTGCAGCATGGTTTGAAGTTATCCAAAATTCATCGCGTACTAGAATTTAATCAGTCACCGTGGCTAAAGCCATATATCGATCTGAACAATAATTTAAGAACGAATGCGGTTAACGAGTTTGAAAAAGATTTCTACAAGCTCATGAATAATAGTGTGTTTGGTAAGACTATGGAGAATGTTGACAAACGCGTTGATGTAAAATTGATTACAAACTGGGATAATATTAAGAAAAGGTATGGTGCTAACTATTTAATAAGTAAACCAAATTTCCACAGCTGCACCATCATACACGAGAATTTAGTTGTTATACAGATGAATCGTGTCAAGGTTAAGTATGACAAACCTACCTACGTCGGCTTCACAGTACTTGAATTGGCTAAAACACTCATGTATGAATTCCATTACGATTATATGATGAAGAAGTACGCGCATAATGCGCAATTGCTCTACACAGATACCGATTCGTTTATTTATCAAATCAAAACTGATGACTATTACAATGATATAAAGCCTGACTTGGGTAGGTTTGATACGAGTAACTATCCTGCAGATAATCAATATCATCTACCGCTAGTGAACAAAAAGGTTCTAGGTAAAATGAAAGATGAATGTGCTGGGAATATTATCGATTCATTTGTAGGTACTAAATCCAAGTCATATTGCATAAAACTCTTAAATGAATTACAAATAAAGAGATTGAAGGGGGTTAAAAAGAATGTCGTTCAGAATCAGCTAAGTTTTGAAAACTATAACAATTGCATTAAAAGTAATCCACCTGCTTTGCATAAGCAAATGTCTGTCATTAGAAGCAAGAAGCACCAGTTGTACACTCATTTAATTAGTAAGGTAGCCCTTAATAGCGATGATTGTAAACGGTTTGTCATTCCAAATGCTACCAACACGCTAGCCTGGGGGCATAGTAGTATTGATAAGTACTACTTTACATAAACATTATGCTAGAGGTGTGTGTACTTACGTTACGCTGTCTTACATCACAATTCGGGGAGGAACGCTGGTACGGCAAGTCTAAACTTGTACATTCAAGAATTGCATCGAGAAGTACGCTAGGGTGAAATGATTCGAGATAAAACTTGTACATACAAGATGTAAATAAATAATGTAGAATTGGCATATTCTTTTATTTTAGGTTAGGTATCACCTTCCTCCCGCTCCTTATTTGCAGGATAGAGTTTTTTGTTTATTACTCATAGAAGAAAGAAGGTGATGAGCAGTTTCGTGAGTATAGTTCGGTAAGTATCTCGAGAGCAGAATTTTTTTTGTCAAAAAAGCACATAGCTTTGTAAAGCACGTAGAATTTGCCACCACCGGGGGCAGCACTGTTCTCTCTGGATTAAAAGCTTTGTTTCCAAACAAGAGCACGTGGAATTTGCCGTCACCGGGGCAGCACGGTGATTAAAGATGGTGGATGACAGCTCTGTCAGAAAAGCACATGGGTTTGTAAAGCATTTAGAATTTGTCGCCACCACATAGAGTGTAGCACGGTGATTAAAGATGGTGGATGACAGCTGTCAAAAAAGCACATGGCTTTGTTTCTACGTGGAATTTGCCGTCACAGGGCAGCACGGTGATTAAAGATGGCGGATGACAGCTGTCAAAAAAAGCACATGCCTTTGTTTCTACGTGGAATTTGCCGTCACAGGGCAGCACGGTGATTAAAGATGGCGGATGACAGCTGACAAAAAAAAAGCGCATAGCTTTGTTTCCACGTGGAATTTGCCGTCACCACATAGAGGGCAGCACTGTTCTCTCTGGATTAAAGATGGCGGATGACAGCTGTCAAAAAAGCACGTGAGTATGTTTTCAAACAAGAGCACGTGGAATTTTTCAATTTGCCGCCACCACATAGAGGGCAGCACTGTTCTCTCTAGATTAAAGATGGCGGATGACAGCTGTCAGAAAAGCACATAGGTTTGTAAAGCACATGGAATTTACCGCCACCACATAGAGTGCAGCACTGTTCTCTCTGGATTAAAGATGGCGGATGACAGCTGTCAAAAAGCACGTGAGTATGTTTTCAAACAAGAGCACGTGGAATTTTTCAATTTGCCGCCACCACATAGAGTGCAGCACTGTTCTCTCTGGATTAAAGATGGCGGATGACAGCTAACGAAATTGCCCGCTGCACAGTGCTCTATTGATTAAAGATGGCGGATGACAGCTGTCAAAAAAAAAAGCACGTAGCTTTGTTTCCCAACAAGAGCACATAGAATTTTTCAAATTGCCGCCACCACATTTCAAAGGTATCTAGCTAAAGAGTACAGCACTGTGCTCTGTTGATTAAAGATGGTGGATGGTAGCTGTCAAAAAAGCACGTGAGTTTGTTTCCAAACAAGAGCACGTGGAATTTGCCGCCACCACATAGAGGGCAGCACGGTGCTCAAAGATGGCTGCTGTCACGTGGAATTGTCTGCTACCACAGGTATCTAGCTAAAGAGGGCAGCACTGAGGTTTGCGATGCAATATAGCTGCTGTCAAAAAGCATTTTTCAAATTATCCGCCACCACATTTCAAAGGTAAGTAGCTAAAGAGGGCAGCACTGTGCTCTATGGATTAAAGATGGCGGATGACGGCTGTCAAAAAACACGTGGCTTTGTTTACCTCGCGCTAGTTAGGTTAAGTTGGTAGCACTAAGGTTTAGACCCGTCAAGATGGCAGCACTGCCGATGACAGGTGACGAAAGAGGGCAGCACGGTGCTCAAAGATGGCGGATGGCAGCTGTCAAAAAGCATGTGGCTGTCAAAAAGCACGTGGCTTTGTTTACCTCTCGCTAGTTAGGTTAAGTTGGTAACACTAAGGTTTATTCCCGTCAAGATGGCAGTACTGAGGTTTGCGATGCGTTGTTGTCTGTCAAAAAGCACGTGGCTTTGTTTACAAATCTGTCAAAAGCACGTGGCTGTCAAAAAACACGTGGCTTTGTTTACCTCATGCTAGTGAGGTTAAGTTGGCACTACTGAGGTTTAGGTCCGTCAAGATGGCAGTACTGAGGTTAGCGATGCGTTGTTGTCTGTCAAAAAGCACGTGGCTGTCAAAAAACACGTGGGTTTGTTTACCTCATGCTAGTTAGGTTAAGTTGGCACTAGTGAGGTTTAGGCCCGTCAAGATGGCAGTACTGAGGTTAGCGATGCGTTGTTGTCTGTCAAAAAGCACGTGGCTGTCAAAAAACACGTGGGTTTGTTTACCTCATGCTAGTTAGGTTAAGTTGGCACTAGTGAGGTTTAGGCCCGTCAAGATGGCAGTACTGAGGTTAGCGATGCGTTGTTGTCGATGACAGCTGTCAAAAAGCACGTGGCTTTGTTTACAAATTCAAATCTCGCGCCAAAATTCAAATTTCCCGCCAAAATTCAAATTTCCCGCGGGAGGAGGAGGAGGCCTGTCACAGGGCAGCACGGTGATTAAAGATGGCGGATGACAGCTGACAAAAAAAAGCGCATAGCTTTGTTTCCACGTGGAATTTGCCGTCACCACATAGAGGGCAGCACTGTTCTCTCTGGATTAAAGATGGCGGATGACAGCTGTCAAAAAAGCACGTGAGTATGTTTTCAAACAAGAGCACGTGGAATTTTTCAATTTGCCGCCACCACAAAGAGGGTAGCACGGTGCTCTCTTGATTAAAGATGGTAGATGACAGCTGAAGAGCGAGTAGAATTTGTTTCCAAATAAGAGCACGTAGAATTTGCCGCCACCACATAGAGTGCAGCACTGTTCTCTCTAGATTAAAGATGGTGGATGACAGAAAAGCACATAGGTTTGTAAAGCACATGGAATTTACCGCCACCACATAGAGTGCAGCACTGTTCTCTCTGGATTAAAGATGGCGGATGACAGCTGTCAAAAAGCACGTGAGTATGTTTTCAAACAAGAGCACGTGGAGTTTTTCAATTTGCCGCCACCACATAGAGTGCAGCACTGTTCTCTCTGGATTAAAGATGGCGGATGACAGCTAACGAAATTGCCCGCAGCACAGTGCTCTATTGATTAAAGATGGCGGATGACAGCTGTCAAAAAAAAAAGCACGTAGCTTTGTTTCCCAACAAGAGCACATAGAATTTTTCAAATTGCCGCCACCACATTTCAAAGGTATCTAGCTAAAGAGTACAGCACTGTGCTCTGTTAATTAAAGATGGTGGATGGTAGCTGTCAAAAAAGCACGTGAGTTTGTTTCCAAACAAGAGCACGTGGAATTTGCCGCCACCACATAGAGGGCAGCACGGTGCTCAAAGATGGCTGCTGTCACGTGGAATTGTCTGCTACCACAGGTATCTAGCTAAAGAGGGCAGCACTGAGGTTTGCGATGCAATATAGCTGCTGTCAAAAAGCATTTTTCAAATTATCCGCCACCACATTTCAAAGGTAAGTAGCTAAAGAGGGCAGCACTGTGCTCTATGGATTAAAGATGGCGGATGACGGCTGTCAAAAAACACGTGGCTTTGTTTACCTCGCGCTAGTTAGGTTAAGTTGGTAGCACTAAGGTTTAGACCCGTCAAGATGGCAGCACTGCCGATGACAGGTGACGAAAGAGGGCAGCACGGTGCTCAAAGATGGCGGATGGCAGCTGTCAAAAAGCATGTGGCTGTCAAAAAGCACGTGGCTTTGTTTACCTCTCGCTAGTTAGGTTAAGTTGGTACCACTAAGGTTTATTCCCGTCAAGATGGCAGTACTGAGGTTTGCGATGCGTTGTTGTCTGTCAAAAAGCACGTGGCTTTGTTTACAAATCTGTCAAAAGCACGTGGCTGTCAAAAAACACGTGGCTTTGTTTACCTCATGCTAGTGAGGTTAAGTTGGCACTACTGAGGTTTAGGTCCGTCAAGATGGCAGTACTGAGGTTAGCGATGCGTTGTTGTCTGTCAAAAAGCACGTGGCTGTCAAAAAACACGTGGGTTTGTTTACCTCATGCTAGTTAGGTTAAGTTGGCACTAGTGAGGTTTAGGCCCGTCAAGATGGCAGTACTGAGGTTAGCGATGCGTTGTTGTCTGTCAAAAAGCACGTGGCTGTCAAAAAACACGTGGGTTTGTTTACCTCATGCTAGTTAGGTTAAGTTGGCACTAGTGAGGTTTAGGCCCGTCAAGATGGCAGTACTGAGGTTAGCGATGCGTTGTTGTCGATGACAGCTGTCAAAAAGCACGTGGCTTTGTTTACAAATTCAAATCTCGCGCCAAAATTCAAATTTCCCGCCAAAATTCAAATTTCCCGCGGGAGGAGGAGGAGGCCTGTCACAGGGCAGCACGGTGATTAAAGATGGCGGATGACAGCTGACAAAAAAAAGCGCATAGCTTTGTTTCCACGTGGAATTTGCCGTCACCACATAGAGGGCAGCACTGTTCTCTCTGGATTAAAGATGGCGGATGACAGCTGTCAAAAAAGCACGTGAGTATGTTTTCAAACAAGAGCACGTGGAATTTTTCAATTTGCCGCCACCACAAAGAGGGTAGCACGGTGCTCTCTTGATTAAAGATGGTAGATGACAGCTGAAGAGCGAGTAGAATTTGTTTCCAAATAAGAGCACGTAGAATTTGCCGCCACCACATAGAGTGCAGCACTGTTCTCTCTAGATTAAAGATGGTGGATGACAGAAAAGCACATAGGTTTGTAAAGCACATGGAATTTACCGCCACCACATAGAGTGCAGCACTGTTCTCTCTGGATTAAAGATGGCGGATGACAGCTGTCAAAAAGCACGTGAGTATGTTTTCAAACAAGAGCACGTGGAATTTTTCAATTTGCCGCCACCACATAGAGTGCAGCACTGTTCTCTCTGGATTAAAGATGGCGGATGACAGCTAACGAAATTGCCCGCAGCACAGTGCTCTATTGATTAAAGATGGCGGATGACAGCTGTCAAAAAAAAGCACGTAGCTTTGTTTCCCAACAAGTGCACATAGAATTTTTCAAATTGCCGCCACCACATTTCAAAGGTATCTAGCTAAAGAGTACAGCACTGTGCTCTGTTAATTAAAGATGGTGGATGGTAGCTGTCAAAAAAGCACGTGAGTTTGTTTCCAAACAAGAGCACGTGGAATTTGCCGCCACCACATAGAGGGCAGCACGGTGCTCAAAGATGGCTGCTGTCACGTGGAATTGTCTGCTACCACAGGTATCTAGCTAAAGAGGGCAGCACTGAGGTTTGCGATGCAATATAGCTGCTGTCAAAAAGCATTTTTCAAATTATCCGCCACCACATTTCAAAGGTAAGTAGCTAAAGAGGGCAGCACTGTGCTCTATGGATTAAAGATGGCGGATGACGGCTGTCAAAAAACACGTGGCTTTGTTTACCTCGCGCTAGTTAGGTTAAGTTGGTAGCACTAAGGTTTAGATCCGTCAAGATGGCAGCACTGCCGATGACAGGTGACGAAAGAGGGCAGCACGGTGCTCAAAGATGGCGGATGGCAGCTGTCAAAAAGCATGTGGCTGTCAAAAAGCACGTGGCTTTGTTTACCTCTCGCTAGTTAGGTTAAGTTGGTACCACTAAGGTTTATTCCCGTCAAGATGGCAGTACTGAGGTTTGCGATGCGTTGTTGTCTGTCAAAAAGCACGTGGCTTTGTTTACAAATCTGTCAAAAGCACGTGGCTGTCAAAAAACACGTGGCTTTGTTTACCTCATGCTAGTGAGGTTAAGTTGGCACTACTGATGTTTAGGTCCGTCAAGATGGCAGTACTGAGGTTAGCGATGCGTTGTTGTCTGTCAAAAAGCACGTGGCTGTCAAAAAACACGTGGGTTTGTTTACCTCATGCTAGTTAGGTTAAGTTGGCACTAGTGAGGTTTAGGCCCGTCAAGATGGCAGTACTGAGGTTAGCGATGCGTTGTTGTCTGTCAAAAAGCACGTGGCTGTCAAAAAACACGTGGGTTTGTTTACCTCATGCTAGTTAGGTTAAGTTGGCACTAGTGAGGTTTAGGCCCGTCAAGATGGCAGTACTGAGGTTAGCGATGCGTTGTTGTCGATGACAGCTGTCAAAAAGCACGTGGCTTTGTTTACAAATTCAAATCTCGCGCCAAAATTCAAATTTCCCGCCAAAATTCAAATTTCCCGCGGGAGGAGGAGGCCTCTCCCGAGAGCCGGAGGAGGAGGAGGCCGCAGAACCATCCAATTATACTACTCCCAACATTCACCTGAGGCCACATTGTGTCAACCTGCGAGAGATGCCGGCGCGGGGTATGGGCCCACCTTGTTCCGAGACCCCCGTCTAAACTGCCTTCTTTGGGACTATCATCCTTGGGAAATCTTTTTAAGCTGGATTCCAAAAGCCCACTCTATCCTTGGTCCCAACAATGCTATTTGGTACTTTGTGACCATCGCCTTGGTTGATCTCCACGGTATACGGGAAAATGTTACCTCAAGATACCTTGGGAGTCCGGGCGTCCCCATCCAGTCATCGTCAGTGGCAGCCGCTCTTGCCATAGACTCTGGGCGCAACAGTCCGAAGTTCTATTACCTCGCAAACACTATCTGAACTACCCTACTTAAACAAACATCCAAGAAAGGACTCTCTATCAAGTGATTTTTCTAAAAAATTATGCATGGCAAGATTCAAGATTTCAGGGCTGCTCATACCGTGGTAAGAGCTTAGGGGGTGGCGGTCTGTACTGAGGGTGCACCTCCCCCGTCCGGTCGAACAGGGTGCCTTCTATAAGGCCGTCTATGAAATTGTACTTGACATAATATTATGCAAGGCACTAGGATTTTCAACCGTCAGATGCCTCTACCATCGGCCAAATTTCCCCCTCTGGCGGGATTAAGGACAATTAATTCTTAAGAGAAAGCTAGATTTTAGAGGTGGCTTATTTTAGTTTTGAAAATTATTTTGTTCTTGTGGCAAGGTTGTCAACACATCTGCCTCCCCCCTCAATCTCTTGCATCTATCAAACAATTCGAAGTTTTGTGAATATTTTCTCCAGCCAAATAACATTTGCCGTGTGTACAAGCATCCAGCCTATCTGTAAAGAGTTCACTAACTTCCGCTTGGGATACTATAAAGGCTGGTATTGTCATTGTCATTGCTCCAGTTTATTGTGTGCGGCGCAAACTAAAGTGGCAGAGATCGCAGAAGGCCCAGCAACTCAAGGTAATGACACATATTTCTTAACATGTGATAGCTCTCGGAGATAGCATGAGGGGAATATTTCAAAACTCTTATTTCGTGTTCATTTCTAAACCCCGTGGTTTAAATGTAAAATTTTCTCCAGTCCAAGGGCTCTGTTTTATTCCCTATTCGGAAATATGTAATGTAAGGGGACAAGAATGATTACCCTCTGTTGACTACCATTCTACTCGGTACGGGATGACTAAAGTTTCTTAGCCTCCAAAATTATCAACAGTTTTTGGTATTTAATGTTTATCATTTAGTCGCTCTAGCGTGGAATACCTCAGCCTCTGTACCTTGGAGCCATGAGCCCACTTAATGTTTTAAGAGTTTTCTAGGTGTGCAGGATTTTCGCCTACCTGCGTTTGTTTTTAGCCGATGATTATCAAACTTTTCCATTTTACATTATGGCCATTTAATACGGGCACTCATTACCCCTCTTTATGTTTCAGGAAAGTAATATGAAAATAACTGACAAGAAGTGACTGTAAAATCCTCATTTTGAAGATTAGCATTTTATAACCTTCTGCGCTATAAGAAATTTATGACTCTGAGGAACTGGACTCTATTAAGTTTGGAGTTCAGACACCTAGGCTATGGAAGTTAATGGACCAAACCTGCTCTTATAAAATAGTATACTTGTTTCAGACCTAAAAATACTCATCCCTCGTATATTATCATGCTGATAACTCTCTCTACTTTTTACCTGATTTCGGACTTTATGTCGTTGTTGTTGGAGCTAACAAGCTCATTATTATATTGTTATTGTTTATTCTATTTACCAAATTTTTAATAAGAGAAACAAGGAGGAAGGAATATTATTTCAAAATTTAGTGCTCTTGTCAAATTTTTGTCCATCCATTCAGCCCAGCACCTTCTTACACCTCTGGGATACACGATATTTCCGGAATAATAATAATAATAATAATAATAATAATAATAATAATAATAATAATAATTGATGGTTCATGGTGTGTGTTAGTGTAGTCACGTTCTAGTTCGTGACCATGGGCAACGGCTGAGTGGCCTAGTAAGTGGTCCTGAGAGTCGGGATACCAATTGCTATGGAACGGGATTGGGTTCTCGGACATAATCTGTGCAATGACCCTTCTTGTGCTCAGGAGGCTAGGACTAAAATTCCACCGGTTGTCCCTAACCCGTTAAAGAAGAGATCCTCACTGTGACTATGTGTAAGTAGGATAGCATCCTGCTTCATGAATTTACCGAGTTCATAATGTTTTAAGGAAAGCTCGGACCTATGGGAGTAATGGAGTCCCACTCTCATTTGACAGGGGAAGGACTCCTTTGAAACAACTGTCGAACGAAATGGAATTCGATCGGGAACTATCAGTATTAATGGGGCTACTGGAAGAAAGAATGTAAAACTGGCTGATTCAGCAATCGAGACGAATCCGGATGTACTGGAGGTACCGTAAGTGGTATTCGGGTAAGAAGAGATAACGGCGAAGGGACAGGAGATGATAAAAGGTACTTGATGGGTGTTAGAAAGGGAAGGGCAGAGTATGTGGAATGACTCTTTATGTGGAAAACTACTGTACGCAGCATAGCTTCTTTTAGGCACGTACAAGAGTGAACGCAGTGGGTATATATGGCAGTTGGAGGAATTACGACGAAAATGGTCTATATATTCACCATGTGAGGGTTGCAGATGAGGATGAAGTTGACAAGTTTTATGAAACATCGAGTGACACCGTAGTCAGCGTCAACAGCAAGGATGAGGAGGGTGCTAATAGGCGATATCAATGCGAGAGTTGGAAATAGAACTGAAGTGATTGGTAAATGTGGGGTATACATGTAAGCTAAGGGGAATGGGACAAGTTTGTTGGACTTCTGTGCTAGTTTGTGTTTCGCAGTTACGAATACGTTCTATTCACATGGGGGGCTAGGGGTACCAGATCCATAAAATAGACTATGACTTAACCGACTTTAAATTCAGGAAGTCTGGTAGGAATGTATGAGTTTTTCGGGGATTTTTTCGGAGATCCAAACCACTATCTTATCTGTAGTGAACAAAGTATCTCTAGGACTAGGATAAGGAAAGTGAAATATGTCTGAAAACGAATAAGAGTAGAAAATATCCAGGACGATGAAATTAGACAGAAGTACATGGATCTGATTAGTGAGAAGTTTTGACAGTGGGCAGTAAGCAGGTTCAGGATATAGAAAGAGAATAGGTGGCATACAGGGATGCTGTAGTAGAAACAGCAAGAGAATGCCTAGGAACAGCTACGGTATGTGTAAAGGTGGGGAAAAGCGAACATCTTGGTGGAATGATTAAGTGGCAGCAGCTTGTTAACGTAAAAAGAAGGCTTATCAGAAATGGCTCTAAACGAGGGCCGATGCAGACAGGGAATTTTACGTAGTTGATGGAACAAACCATGGGAAGATTTTGGTAATAACCTAGAAAGGCTATGTCAAACAGCAGCCAAAACCTTTACGGAGAGTAAAAAAGAATCTTAGGAAGTAAAGGAAAAAGGAAATGGGCTGTCTTTAGGATATTTCAGGTGAACTCATAATAGATCCAAGGGTATCACTGGAGAGGTGCAGGGAATATTTTGAAAACCTTCTCACCGTAAAAGGAAATCTTCCTGGTGGTGTCGCGCACAACCAAGCTAATGGACAGGCAGAAAGTGATGTTGGTGAAATTACGCTGGAGGAAGTTGAAAGGATGGTAAATAAAGTCTATTGAAATAAAGCAGCAGGAATAGATGAAATTAGACCCGAAGTGGTGAAGTATAGTGGGAAGGCAGGGATGAAATGGCTTCATAGAGTATAGTAAGATTACAATGGCGTGTTGGTAATGCCCCTATTTTTCCCGAGCTAAGCCCAGCCATCGAGCGAGAGATCCCAAGGTGGAGCGTTCGATCGTTGGCTATCACTTTCTAGAGGCATTTAAGGGATGTTAAGGATTGATGACCAAGCAGGATAAAAAGAAATGTTAAAACAACACTCTGACATTTATTCACATAAGCAAACAACAAATAAAATACTCTTGCTGATGTGTTTTACAAAAATAGAACTTCCATAATATTGCATTTCTTCATTTATGGTAGCACGTGCTCTTAATCTCCAGCCTTACTGTGCTGTAATGAAAACCAAAGAAAAATTAGGCCTCTTGCCTTTCCAAATCAAAATATTTGATTGAAAGAATTAAATAAGTTAACATAGAAATCCATAAAATCATAAACAACTGTCTTGCTAACGAGGGTTTTACAATAAATGTGTTCAAAGCTTTACCAACTCAAAGTAGTCTCAACACGTGGTTTTAAGATGTACTCAACTGAATTTATCATTTACAGCATTTAACATTAGTCAATGACACCAACATGAACTTCAGTAGAAAATGAAAATTGATTTCAAAATTTTCAAAATTAATTAATTATTATTCTGATTATTATTATTATTATTATTATTATTATTATTATTATTATTATTATTAATCTCTCATCATTTAATTAACCTATGTTTCCTTGTCACACGATCGTGTTCTCATTAAATTTCCACTGCATCATTTACCTAATGATCGTCATTAGCATTTCAGAATAATTATTTTCATTTAATTATTAATGACTTGGTTTCACCATAACTCCAAGTAATCATGCGGCTAACGACTTCTACTTATGATCTTTGTATTTCATTTCCATTCAAATTAATCTTAAAGTATTTCAAAGTTCAACTATAAATGAGTCAGAAATGTACATTACCAACGTGTGAGATAGTTGAATTAATTTTATTTACAAATCGAGTGCCTTCATAAAATAACGAGATGATCTTTCCTTTTAAATCTCGACAACGAAAAAAATAAATACTTTTTCTAGTCTTCCTCGACTTAAGTTAACCAAACTTTCCCTTAAGGGCATGAAAATTACTTCTTAAGGCAACACACAACGATGAGTGCAATCTGCGTCGCAGCAAGTGCACGACCAGATCAAATTAAATGGGACCAACATGATACAAGAGAAATATACATATTCACATATACACACACATTCACACTAGGAAACACGTCTTTTATGTACATTATTTACATCGAATCCTGTTTTGGCAAATTTATTTATGATTTTTAGAGTTGGACAGGTCGCGTAATATCTAGTAGAAATAATCTGTGTACTGAAATTATCCTTCATTTATAGTGGCTAGTGATCGAAGTCATGGGTATCACTTGGTAGAAACACATTTCACATACCAACGTAAGTTCATCTAACTCATGAAATTATAATGGAAGATTCTAGTAAAATCCATAAGCACTACCATCGTTTGGGCTACAGGTTGAAACTATCGCGAGCGTGAGCCTCAATCATCTTATTTTTATTCCCTACTTGTGAAATACACTCGCAACACGTGCTCCAATAATTATAATCTATCTTGCGCTCCCAATACACAAGAATAAGTCAAATATCACCATTAATTCATCAATTGCACAATTATACAACAAGTATCCCTCAGGATTGGTCATATTCCAGACCCTTCATGAACAGAGCACATTCAATCTCACATATAAGGACTCTACAGTAATTTTATGGCTCACGAGCGTTTAATTCTGTTTTACCCGATCTTTAGTCAATATTATTATTATTTAAGTGATTATTACATCTACTGATCCTCGTGGAATATCGTAAAATTAGATGACTTCATCATAAATACAACAAATGATCTTGAAAGACACTAGGTTCGACCCTATTCACTCAAAATGTACACGTAAATTTCAATCCAGTAACTTTCAACATTACAAGGAAAGTAAATTTATCGCGTGGTCAGTGATTATTAAGTATAAAGCTCCTAAGCATGGGAAATCATTCAAAGACAACCTACATGTCTACTCTAATAGATTCCAAAATTTCATTCACACGTACCTAGTCTACCACGACACCTTAAGAAGTGGAAAAATGAAATATTTCTAACTACAACAAACTAATAGATCTACGACTTAAAGAAGAAAGACCTCTAGTTGTACAAAAGGTAAGACAGATAAATTAAATTAAAAAGGTACTCAAGTTTTGATGGAGTTCGATTCCCGTCGACAGTCAATTATTTCAGCATTTTCCTCCGGTCAGTCCCCTTCCAATTACCAGATACGCCTCACATTTTACAGCTCCATGGAGGCTCTGTAGCAGGTGTCCCTCGACGAAATCATGTAGTCGGTGGGTGCGGAATTGTCCATCTTGAGGTGTTCAACTTCGAAGACGACTTCGGTAGAACGCTGGTCACAAGCTGTAACTGAGATGACAAAATTAAGTATATTGCACAAGCGCACGTCGAATATAGTTAGCCCGTCTACACAGTCACACTTAACTTGGTTCTTAAAGAGTTTTTATTCCATAGGAATTCACTAATGGTTTCTCTAAACTCTAGCAGAACGGCGTCGACTTGAACTGAAATTACTCCTCCACGTGGTCCGATAACGTGGTGCAGCACAACACGACGAAAGATATTCAGAGTAAGAGCTTCAGAGTAAGAGTTTCAAGAGAGCGATTTACTCGAAACAAGGCCTTTTTATATTATCAGCCTGGGAGGTGTGATCTTCAACGAGAACGGTAATTGGCTGATGGTCTCATTTAATTGGCGCAGACTATTCCAGAAACAGACTGAGTTGCGCGCGTGCGGTAGTCACGTGATTTGCTCTGACCTTGGCACAGTCTTAGCCGGTGTGTCACCCCTCTGAACGACGAAAAAAACTCGTTCTTAGCTCGCCACTACTCCCCAGATGATATGCTGCAGTTCCAAGCAGACAATAACATTTTTACTTTCCACTCGTTAACAATATTCATAATATCGCCAATTTTAACGGGGACATCTCTCCCTTGGTTGGAGTATAATTTCGTTAGCAGATGAAATTATAACATAACAGTGTCCATTTTTATTGTTCCGGAAAATTGGCTGATAAATCACATGGTAGTAACGTAGTAGATCTCGCGACAGGTGTCCGTCCTCCTCGAGACTCAGAGTTCTTCGTTCCGCTCCTAGCATCCAGTAGCCTAGTCTCTCCATACAGGGTGTTCCACAAGTATAGTTTCCATCTTCAATAACTAATTTTCCCTTTTCATAGATGGTTACACGGTGTCAGTTAATGGTGTAGGTGTTCGGTAGAGTCTTAAATTAGCGGCATTGTGGACAGCTTCGTAAGATTTATCCAGACTTTGTATTTTATAAGAATTATTGCCAAATACTTTAATAATCTTATAGGGTCCCACAAACAAGGGTGCAAATTTTGCATAGAATTTGCTCGTAGGCTCGGACACAGCAGGTCTCCTCAATAATACATATTCGTTTAATCGGAGAGGCCGGTGAAATTTTCTCCCTTGAACCCTTCGGTTACGCCCCTCAGCGTGGCGTCTCAATGATTCCGTTGCCTTTTCAATGTTTTCCTGGGGAGTAGGTCTTACGGTTCCAGGACATTGAATGATGTGGTCCCAAGATCTCACAGGATAATTATTAAAATGAAGCACTGATGGAATTTGGGAGGTTGCTTCATGAACAGTGCCATTAGAACACTCCATAATAATTGGAAGTACATCTACCCATTTCCAGTGAGCATTCCCACAAAATATTCTACAGAACTTGGCCAGCTCTTGCATTACACGTTCCGCTGGATTACTGGACGGATGTCTCACGGAATTTAGGACATGTTTGATGCCTAGTTTGGTCATGGCTTGCTTGAATTCGGCCGAGGTGAATTGCGGTCCGTGATCTGTTAGTATGGCCTGAGGCTTTCCCATGTGAGGAATTATATTCCGGGTGATTCTCCACAGAACGGCTTTAGTAGTGGCCTTCTAGATTGGATACAACGTCACGTACTTGGAAAATACATCGATGGTTACAACCACATGACGATTTCCTCTTAGAAGTTGGAATTTGACCGAACAAGTCCATTGCGTAGAGTTCTTTCGGAGCAGATGGCAAAATAGGAATGGGACTTTGCTGTAATAAATGAGAGCTTGGTTTGACTCTCTGACAAGTGTCACACGTCCTGATGACATCATTTACAAAAGTTCTCAATCCTTCCCATGTGAATGATTCCAATATCGTGGCGACAGTCTTATCCACTCCACCATGACCTGTAATCCTAAGGACGTGCCAAGTAAGAAGTTCCTGTAGCTTCGGTGGAATAACAGCTCGTAATTTCGTCTTGGCGGGGTCGATAAACGTATACAGGATTCCATTGATATAGCGGAAATTTTTAGCTTGCCTCCTTATTTTCCTAAATCCTGGCTCGTCTGGAGTAAGTTTGTCTTCAAGACAGTCAATGATAGGTCGTAACTTAAGGTCCCGTTTCTGTGCCTGTCGAAGGTAACCAAGTTTGCGTAGGAACTCGTGGTCTTCCTGTATTAATGTTATCTGATGTATCTTTGCGACTTAAGCAGTCGGCTAACAAGTTGTTTTTCCCAGAGCAATGTTCTAACTGGAGATTAAATTGTTGTACGAAGAGTGTCCATCTGAAGACTCGTTCGGAAGCCATAGTTGTTTTTAACATGAAGGTTAATGCACGATGGTCAGTCCTGACAACGATGGGAAATACATAAATTAATTTCTGCCAATATTTAAGAGCGTAGACTATGGATAACATTTCCAGTTCAGTTGCGGAGTAATGTTTTTCGTGCTTTCTTATCTTTCTGCTGACGAAAGCCAAGTATGTCCTATTTTCAGGGTTCTCCTTATCTTGTTGGAAAAGAACAGCTCCTATCCCAATGTTTGAGGCATCTGTTTGTAGAATGAAGGGCCTAGTAAAATCAGGGTATCCCAATTTAACATTGTTTACGAGCATTTCTTTCGTTTTAGCGAAGGCTTGGTCACATTCGGCGCTCCACTTCCAACTGTTGCCCTTTTTTAAGAGATCCTGCAACGGAGCAACTGTCTGAGTGTAGTTTGGACAGTGGTTCGAAAAGAACTGGGCCATTCCCAAGAACTGTCTGACTTGTTTCACTCTCACAGGTTTAGGAAAATTGCTAATGGCTTCGATCTTGACTGGGTTGGGTTTCACGCCATCGCCGTCTATGTCATGTCCCAAAAATAAGATCTCGGACTTGCAAAAGTGGGATTTCTTCAGGTTCACGTGGAAGCCAGCGTCGGATAAATTCTTGAGGTGTTTCTCCAGTTTAACGAAGTGTTCCTCTAAGGTCTCGGTCGCTAGGAGGAGATCATCAATATACCTCGTTGTAAAGGCTTTTACCTCGTCGGTTAGGCATCTGTCGAGTGCTCGGATAAGCGCGGAGCCAGCGTTACGGATTCCGAATGGAAGCCTGCAGAAAACGTAGGTTTGTTGGTCGTATATGAACCCTGTCAATAGCCTGGATTTTTCTTCAAGCAGAATATGGAAGTAGGATGACGTAAAGTCAACAGAAGAGAAGTATCTCATGCCCCTAAATTTTCTAATGATGTCTTTAATCGTCGGAGGCTGATCATTCTCCGGGATTAGCTTTTCGTTCACAGAACGAGCGTCCAAACACACGCGCAGTGATCCGTCTGGCTTAGAAACGACTACTAAAGGGTTAATAAATGGACTGCTAGCTTTCATGACGATTCCACCCCTCTCCATCTCTTCAATAATCTTGCGGACTCTGGAATAAAATTTTTCCGGTATCGGATACGGCTTCTTCTTGAAGGGTAGCCAGTTTGTCACAAGAAGTGAGAATTGAAAGTTAGGAATAAGACCTGGTTTGGAATCGAACAAGTTCTTATATTTCAGTAGTAAATTCCGAAGCTGGATCTGTTCCTCTTCCGTACCCATGGCTTGCCTTGACTTCTCAGAGATAAGATCGAATGGGTGTACGCCGTTATCGCCTTCTTCTAATACTTTATCCATGGCCATTAAAATTTCCTCAGAAGCCTCATGGTCTTCGGTTTCCCTCGGAGATAAGGCGTTTGTCTCCCCGCAATAAGCATACGGATCGTTTACATTTGAAGGGTTTAACATAGCAGTCTCGGAAAAATCTGCCTTCCTGAATTGAATGGAGTTTGACTGCATGTCAATCATGGCTTGGTAAGACATTAAGAAGTCTGCACCTAGAATAATATTAAATTTAATATTGGACATGGCTAGGAATACTTGAGGAAATGTCGTCCGTCCAATCTCGACATCCAACAATGTCTGTTGTTTACACATGACAGACTTGTCCGGTATTATGCCCTTAATTTTCACATGAGATACCGGTATGACAGGTATATCATTTCTGTCCCTGAGATCTCTTAAAAATGCCGTCGAAATGACGCTAATCGTCGACCCAGTATCTATAAGACATTTGACGTGAACATTGCAGATCCGTGCTGAAATGATAGGTAAAGTTGATGGTATTTCGCTGTTACGCTGACCAACTTCGTCCAATAAATCTTCGGGCTTTGTAGTCCATGAGTCGACCTGTACCACGATCCATTCTTGATGTTTAGTGACCTTGCCTTCAGGATTCAGGCTATCTCCTTTCACTGGAGATGGAGTTTTTTTTATCGGCACCTTGGCTGTGCTCCTGACTCGAGTTATTCTGTTGGCTTCCCCGAGCCTTGGCCTCTTGATATTGAAGGCTTTCCGCCCCCACCATATCAGGATTAGTATCCTGGGTTTGGATTGCTCTTCGCCATCGTTCGCTTTCCTGTGTCGTGTTCTGCAGGTCCTTGAGGTACTTTTCCTTTTCTTCCTCTCGCCAGTCTCTCCTTCCTCTTGATGGGCGGAAGTCCTGGTTTCGTTTTCAGCTCTTTCGGTAGTCCGAGTATGGTCGCTTCCTCTCGTTACGTCTGGAATATTCCCAGTTTCTGGTGGGTCTATTTCTGCGTACGGGCGATCGATCACGAGGTGAATCTTGCCCTCCAGGGTTACGTTTCCACGTTCTCCCTTGGTTGACTGGTTTCGATTCCTCCTCCTTATTCGTTGTCACCTGATGGATCTGAGGTTCCGGGTTTCGTCCCTGACGAACTGGCTCCTTGGACGTCATGTCTAATTGTCTTAATAACGCCTCAGCCTGGATTGCAGATTGTGTATTCGAGGCTATCATGATCCTCTGCACATCTGGTGGTAACTGACGTGTGATCAATTTGACCTACTCAGGTTCTGATGGTGGTGAGTCTAGCTCTCTTAATTTCCTAATTGACTGGAAAGAAAATCCGCATATCTCGTGGGCGTAGAAGATGCATATTTCCTGGCATATAACTCCGTCCTAAGGTTGTATTGGACGTCGCTATTCCAGTACTTCTCCAGGAATGCTTTCTTGAAACTTTCGAAATCGTCAAACGAAAATCGAAATGCAACGAACCAGGTATGTACTGAATCTTCCAGGAACTTTTCGGTGACTCTTAACTGCCTTTCTGGTGGAATTTTCGCATCGCGAAAGTAATCTTGCAGTTCCCGAATGAAGCCTTTCGGAGTCACGTTTCCTCTGACGTTGTTAAATTTCTTTGGCTGGTCTTCGTGGAGACGAATTATATTGACTATCTGCGTCTGGCCGGTTGTATTCACTTGAGGCGCATTTACTGTCGGCTCTGAAGAAATGTCAATTGTATTCGCAGCGCATGTTCCTATAGCTGCAAGTGGAGTTGACGTCTGACCCGTGCCGGTTACACGTTGCTCCAGTAACGCCTGCTTTTCTAGCAATGTGTTAGTGACCTTGCTAGTGTTTTCATTCTGGACCTTCAGGAGGTGCATTTCATGTACAAGCTCCTTGATTCCATCCGTGTACTCCTTTCGAATCCCTTCTGTTTCAGTTTTTGACTCGGTCGTGACCTTGTGTATGGCATTCATCAGGGTGGTCTTGATTGTTTTTATTTCGCCCCAACTATCCTCAAGTGACTCGTGGATATAATCCATCCGCTCTGAGTTATCGACTTGGGATATCTCGATTTTGTCGAGGATGCCCTTTTCGACTTGTTGTAACTTTTCGTTTAATCCAAGGAATTTCTTTGCCCAAGCCGTTTTGGTAACCTTAAGGTCCTCTGCATTTGTGTCAATCTTTTCCTCAATATTCAGGAATGATTGTTCGACTTCGCCCTTATATTTGTCAATTCCAGTTAAGATGTCCTGCTGAACGTTCGCTAATCGTTCACTGACTTCATTGGACATGCCCGCCATAGACTTGGCAATATTTTCGTTTACTTCCTTCTTCATGGGAGCGAAATCATTTTTAACTATTACGAGCTCGCTCTGCATTGAGGCTAGCTTGCCGTTAAAAAGTTTAATGTCAGAACATATCTTCCCTAAACCTTCTTCAGTTTGATTTTAAATGTCCGTCAATTTTTCTTCAATGGCTTCCCCGAGAGATTTTTCGAGGTTTATTTGTGCGTCACTGAGATCACTGAGTCCTTTCTCTAAGTGTACCTGAGTGTCACTAAGTTTTCTCTCTAAGTTTTTCTCTAAGTTCACCTGACTATTGTTGAGTTCAAAGAGTCCTTTCTCTAAGTTCACCTGGCTATTGTTGAGTTCAAAGAGTCCTTTCTCTAAGTTTTTTTCTAAGTTCACCTGACTTTCACTCAGTCTTTCCTCTAAGTGTAACTGATTTTCACTAAGATCATTAAGTTTTTCTCTAAGTTTTTCTCTAGGTTAGTTTGACTAATATTCAAGTTGGCATTGATCCTCTCCCCCATAGCTAACAACATCTGCCTTAAGTCCTCCATAGTTACAATTATTCATTAAATGGCTATTCGGGTACCGGAAGGATTCTGATCGGAATACTGGAATGTTAGGGATCGAACTCCATCAAATTTACGAAGGCAACGATTTGTCGATATTATGAAAGTTCCGAATTTTCACCAATATCGGTCACAGTTATTAATTTAATTCTAATTAATTATCATCGCAGCAAATTCGAATTTCTAATTACCAGCAAGAATTTTTATCGTAAACAAGATTTATATAAGTTGCATTTAACATGTGCTTATGTTGGCCACAAGAATTTGGGCGAATAAATGTGTCAGAGTCAGCCTAATTTTAATTGGTTATCTGATCTTGTCAATGTCATAAACACTGGACAGCACAAGATCATTTTCGAGCTTGGATAAGCCAATTTCGAGCCCCACGCTTGGGTTAAGCCATCTTAAATGCCCCCATTTTTCCCGAGCTAAGCCCAGCCATCGAGCGAGAGATCCCAAGGTGGACCGTTCGATCGTTGGCTATCACTTTCTAGAGGCATTTAAGGGATGTTAAGGATTGATGACCAAGCAGGATAAAAAGAAATGTTAAAACAACACTCTGACATTTATTCACATAAGCAAACAACAAATAAAATACTCTTGCTGATGTGTTTTACAAAAATAGAACTTCCATAATATTGCCTTTCTTCATTTATGGTAACACGTGCTCTTAATCTCCAGCCTTACTGTGCTGTAATGAAAACCAAAGAAAAATTAGGCCTCTTGCCTTTCCAAATCAAAATATTTGATTGAAAGAATTAAATAAGTTAACATAGAAGTCCATAAAATCATAAACAACTGTCTTGCTAACGAGGGTTTTACAATAAATGTGTTCAAAGCTTTACCAACTCAAAGTAGTCTCAACACGTGGTTTTAAGATGTACTCAACTGAATTTATCATTTACAGCATTTAACATTAGTCAATGACACCAACATGAACTTCAGTAGAAAATGAAAATTGATTTCAAAATTTTCAAAATTAATTAATTATTATTCTGATTATTATTATTATTATTATTATTATTATTAATCTCTCATCATTTAATTAACCTATGTTTCATTGTCACACGATCGTGTTCTCATTAAATTTCCACTGCATCATTTACCTAATGATCGTCATTAGCATTTCAGAATAATTATTTTCATTTAATTATTAATGACTTGGTTTCACCATAACTCCAAGTAATCATGCGGCTAACGACTTCTACTTCTGATCTTGGTATTTCATTTCCATTCAAATTAATCTTAAAGTATTTCAAAGTTCAACTATAAATGAGTCAGAAATGTACATTACCAACGTGTGAGATAGTTGAATTAATTTTATTTACAAATCGAGTGCCTTCATAAAATAACGAGATGATCTTTCCTTTTAAATCTCGACAACGAAAAAAAAAGTACTTTTTCTAGTCTTCCTCGACTTAAGTTAACCAAACTTTCCCTTAAGGGCATGAAAATTACTTCTTAAGGCAACACACAACGATGAGTGCAATCTGCGTTGCAGCAAGTGCACGACCAGATCAAATTAAATGGGACCAACGTGATACAAGAGAAATATACATATTCACATATACACACACATTCACACTAGGAAACACGTCTTTTATGTACATTATTTACATCGAATCCTGTTTTGGCAAATTTATTTATGATTTTTAGAGTTGGACAGGTCGCGTAATATCTAGTAGAAATAATCTGTGTACTGAAATTATCCTTCATTTATAGTGGCTAGTGATCGAAGTCATGGGTATCACTTGGTAGAAACACATTTCACATACCAACGTAAGTTCATCTAACTCATGAAATTATAATGGAAGATTCTAGTAAAATCCATAAGCACTACCATCGTTTGGGCCACAGGTTGAAACTATCGCGAGCGTGAGCCTCAATCGTCTTATTTTTATTCCCTACTTGTGAAATACACTCGCAACACGTGCTCCAATAATTATAATCTATCTTGCGCTCCCAATACACAAGAATAAGTCAAATATCACCATTAATTCATCAATTGCACAATTATACAACAAGTATCCCTCAGGATTGGTCATATTCCAGACCCTTCATGAACAGAGCACATTCAATCTCACATATAAGTACTCTACAGTAATTTTATGGCTCACGAGCGTTTAATTCTGTTTTACCCGATCTTTAGTCAATATTATTATTATTTAAGTGATTATTACATCTACTGATCCTCGTGGAATATCGTAAAATTAGATGACTTCATCATAAATACAACAAGTGATCTTGAAAGACACTAGGTTGACCCTATTCACTCAAAATGTACACGTAAATTTCAATCCAGTAACTTTCAACATTACAAGGAAAGTAAATTTATCGCGTGGTCAGTGATTATTAAGTATAAAGCTCCTAAGCATGGGAAATCATTCAAAGACAACCTACATGTCTACTCTAATAGATTCCAAAATTTCATTCACACGTACCTAGTCTACCACGACACCTTAAGAAGTGGAAAAATGAAATATTTCTAACTACAACAAACTAATAGATCTACGACTTAAAGAAGAAAGACCTCTAGTTGTACAAAAGGTAAGACAGATAAATTAAATTAAAAAGGTACTCAAGTTTTGATGGAGTTCGATTCCCGTCGACAGTCAATTATTTCAGCATTTTCCTCCGGTCAGTCCCCTTCCAATTACCAGATACGCCTCACATTTTACAGCTCCATGGAGGTTCTGTAGCAGGTGTCCCTCGACGAAATCATGTAGTCGGTGGTTGCGGAATTGTCCATCTTGAGGTGTTCAACTTCGAAGACGACTCCGGTAGAACGCTGGTCACAAGCTGTAACTGAGATGACAAAATTAAGTATATTCCACAAGCGCACGTCGAATATAGTTAGCCCGTCTACACAGTCACACTTAACTTGGTTCTTAAAGAGTTTTTATTCCATAGGAATTCACTAATGGTTTCTCTAAACTCTAGCAGAACGGCGTCGACTTGAACTGAAATTACTCCTCCACGTGGTCCGATAACGTGGTGCAGCACAACACGACGAAAGATATTCAGAGTAAGAGCTTCAGAGTAAGAGTTTCAAGAGAGCGATTTACTCGAAACAAGGCCTTTTTATATTATCAGCCTTGGAGGTGTGATCTTCAACGAGAACGGTAATTGGCTGATGGTCTCATTTAATTGGCGCAGACTATTCCAGAAACAGACTGAGTTGCGCGCGTGCGGTAGTCACGTGATTTGCTCTGACCTTGGCACAGTCTTAGCCGGTGTGTCACCCCTCTGAACGACGAAAAAAACTCGTTCTTAGCTCGCCACTACTCCCCAGATGATATGCTGCAGTTCCAAGCAGACAATAACATTTTTACTTTCCACTTGTTAACAATATTCATAATATCGCCAATTTTAACGGGGACAGTAAGGTACCTTCAGAGTGAACAAAAGCAGTAATTGCACCTATCTATAAGCAAGGGAACAGGAAGGATTGCAACAACTATCGAGGTATCTCATTCACTAGCATAGCAAGCAAAATATTCACTGGCATCTTGGAAGGGAGGGTGCGATCAGTGGTTGAGAGGAAGTTGGGAAGTTAGATGAAAAACAGTGTGAATACAGAGCCCGGAGGGGCTGTCAAGATCCGATGTTCAGTACGCACCAGGTAAATATAAAATGCTACGATATGAATAGATAGTTGTGTTTATGTTTCGTAGATCTAGAGAAAGCATATGAGAGAGTACCGAGGGAAGTGATGTTCACCATACTGGGTTAGATTATTAAAATCAATCAAAGGCATTCATGATGACAATTTGGCTGCAGTGAGAATTGATGGTAGAATTAGTTCTTGGTTCAGGATACTTAAAATGGATTAGACAAGGCTGTAATCTTTCACCTATGCTCTTCGTCGTTTACGTGGATCATCTGATGAAAGGTATAATTTGGCAGGGAGTGATTCAGTGAGGTGCAAATGTAGTAAGCAGTCTGGCCTCTGCTGACGACTTCATCTTAATGGCAGATTGTGCCGAAAGCATGCAGTCTAATGTCTTGGAACTTGAAAATAGGTGCAATGAGTATGGAATAACAATTAGCCTATCCAAGATTAAATTGATGTCAGTATTTAAGAAAGTGAACAGAATTGAATGACAGATTAATGATACAAAGCTAGAACAGGTAGATAAGTTTAAGTATTTTTGTTATGTGTTCTCCCAGGATTACATGTCAATGTATATCAACAAAGACAAGACTTATTGTATTGATTAGGTGGTCAAATTAATAAATTAACTTATTGTTATTATTATTTCCCCAGGATGGTAATATAGTAAGTGAGATTGAATCAAGCAGTAGTCAAATACAGCAGAGGCAATATTCGACACTTCCGGATTTAGCCTTGTTTAAATGGGAGACTAGTAGCAAGTGGCGCTCCTAGTGGCGTGACCTGAAAATTCGCGCTAAATTCAAATATCAATGGAAATGTATATACGGAAATGGACAAACAAATTACGTCCTGAAAGAAAGTGTTACTAAGATATTAACTTCAAAGTTGCTAAAGCAATTCTGGATAAATGAATGAAGAATTATTTAATAAGTTATTATTCAAAGACTGAAATTAGACATATAAACAAGATGTGAAATGGACTGCTATGAAAGGGCTTGATCTTTCATTTATGCATTACTTTTTTAGCTTTAGCATTCTTGCCTGAAGGTTCACGGCTAGATTTGTCTTTTTTTCTCATTTAAAAGCATAGTATGTTCACATTAAAACGCTTGTCAACAAAAATATCGGCACATTCCTTACACATGATTCATTGAATTTACATTTCAGAGCTGGACAATTTTCCTTTTCACTTGAAGCCTTCTAACAGAAAGAAAATCTATAAATTTAGCCTCAAAACTTTCAAATTTTCCCTATAAGCAATACTTGGCACAATGCCATTTCATTAAGGTAAAGCAAATTCGCGTCATCATATTGTTTCAACAAAATATGTACATTTCTTAAATCACCCATATTTTCTTCAGTGCTTGACAACGCATTACGGCATCCAAATGGGGTAACTTGGAACACAACTAGCCACACACATAAGCATATATATTTTCCTGAATTAAATCAAACCCACAGATCACACCTACAACAACACATCGGTGTTGAAGGTTAACTGCTACACTATACAATTAAATAAGCTTATTATATTTTTTTTGCCAGTTCAAATGTGGGTCGCGCAGGTCACAAGTTTAGGAAGTACTATAAAAATATCTTTGTAACTGGAAGAATATATATATCCAAACACAATATTTATTACATTTTCTTGTTACGAGGGAAACGGAAGAAAGGCCGCGAATCCTTCTGCACTTCATAGTTATTGCAGCAAAACACTGCAGATACTGTATCTTTCCACTCATATTGAGAGGAGATATAAAGGAATGACACACGCTACTATTTACGTATCCCATATATGCCCACGGCCCCATTTTTGGGGCAGCTAGAATTTTATTTTTATATTTCAAGGAATTTCTTCTTGAGGTAAGTTTGATGTTATATTTCAAGAGGGTTGGCATTGGTGGATAAGACCTGGGTCCCTGCCAACACACAACTGCTTCAACAGAACAGTTATTCGTTGTTGACTATGGCTCATTGTGAACATGCAATATGACCTCTCAGAGCAAGTAAGTATTTTAATTATAATTGATAATTATTAATATGTTTGTGTGATTCCTTATGGTATATAACCTGCATAATGTTGCTGTAATAGAATATCGCTGGTTATTTGTAATTTGAGTACTGTTTTTAGACATTTCTTTCAATGCCCCAAAAATGGGGCAATGGCCATGGGCGGGTACACCATATTTTATGATACAATCTTTACGGCAGCATATGTTCTACTGACTAAAATACCTTGTGGTATGATATGTAGATATACACGAGTTACAGATTCCCTATCCTACGCCTTAACTGGTTATAAAACACAATGCATCGAGTAATCCAGCAAAAATGTTGTAAAAATAACGGAACAAATGATTGTAGGCTACCATCTGCATTATATCAGTATTGTTACCTACTGTAGATATATCGTTAAAATATTTTCACGTGTTTCTTCTAATATTTTAGGTCGACCATCGATGAAGTCTTGGTGATTTTTGAGAGTGACGACCAAAAATTTGCAAGTGCTACAAGACACTCTTGTCCCCCGTAAAATCATCTTCATAGTGATGAAGAAAGTGGTGACGAAGATGGAAACATCAATAATCTATCTGGGAACAAACTTTGAGCTGAGGGAAAGCTGCGGGCTACTCTCGTTACTGAAAATGGATTTGAAGAAGTGGTATTGGGAGTACCTGAGGTTCGGGATGATACAACTAGCCGTGCTGACCATGTAGCATCATCAGGTAGTCACAATGAACAGACTGCATCCTGAGCTATTTCTAGTGATAACTACATGTTATCACCTCCCCGAAAAAAGAAAACATTGCCACCAACACGTAGGTGGGAACATGTTGATATACCCACTAAACCTGAACACTAGAAACCTAGGAAAATACACCAATCGTCCTGCAATTGGTAGACCTCTGAAACCTGTGAAACGGCGCGTGCAGGATGAAGTGCGGTTGGATGGTGTTGGACATATAATAATATCAAACCCAACCCAGAATGCCATAAGAACACTACTAAGAAATGTAGAAAATGTGATGTGGGCTGCCATGTTAATTGCTTTGAGAAGTTCCATTGTAAAGTGACATAAAGCAAGTGACATCTATCAAACGTTCTTGTGTGTCTACGTTTATAATGGTGACAAATGGAAATAATTTAACAATCTCTCTAACTTGGAACACTATTGTTTGTTTATTTGACGAGTTTTATATTTTGTATTTGTATTTCTTGTGATATAATTGAATGTGTGAACGTAGTAAACTTCTAGTCGAAAGGGAAAGTAATTTGCTTTACATGTACCCTCCCATGTCCACCGCCCCATTTACGGGGCGGCACTTTCCTCACGACTGGAATAGGAAAAACTTATTTTTCATTTTTTACAACATCATTGCATCCATTTGACCATTTGATGTGAAGATGGAAGATATTCAAAACGGAAAAGAAAAAGGTGGGCATATATGGGTTGTCAACTTAATGCAAACGCATAAATAACGCCAAAAAACTTCGGAAACATATACACGTGCTCTAATGACAGAATCAGTAACGCCCAGGTCACCCTGGTAGAGGAAGCTCAAATCGCTATCCCTCGATATCTCGCAGAGTGTTGCGTATCGTCTCCACTGTATTTTGTGTATTAATGCTAATGCAGTGAGCTGGCAGTAGCGATAAAGAGTGTTCTGGAAGAAGGAAGTCAGCTCCCGGACGAAACTGCCTTTACATCGGTGTGTTTCCAGACCATATTTTCTTCACGAGAGCGGGAGCCGGGTGGACTCAGGATATCTTATTCATGAGTTAGAAGTAACAGACATGAAAATAGCGAGAAATGTTGCTTTTACAAATAGGTGGGAACAATGGCAGGAGAGTACTCGGAACAAGCAGATAAAGTCTAAGTTAAGAATGAACTCGATGGATGAAGCTGTACGCGTAAACCATCTTCGGTGGTGGGTACATACCGTATGCGACGAATGGAGGAGGATAGGTTACCTAGGAGAATAATAGTCTATATTATGGAGGGTAAGAGCAGTAGAAGGAGACCAAGATGACAGTGGGTTGACTGAGTTTCTAATGATTTAAAGATAAGAGGTATAGAACTAAATGAGGCCACGGCACTAGTTGCAAATAGAGGATTGTCGCGACGGGCCGTTTTGGTAAACTCACAGAGGCTTGCAGATTGAACGCTGAAAGGCATAGCGGACTATAATGATAATGCATATATATATGTATAAAAACCGTAAGGTTTTATTTCCGTTAGTGTACGAAGAATTGGATCGTAAAGTTCAAACAGTTGACCCCTCCTTCCATGGCTGTCCACGGTACGTTAAGACTTATGGACTTGCTTTCGAGTTTTTTTTCACCCGTGGAGACTCCTCTCTTATAGATCCTCTTCGAGCCAGACATAGCGTAACATTGCACCTAGTGTTGCCAGTGCTCTTTCCAGTAAGTGTCCCATCCTACAGTTGTAGACATTAGGGAATGTTAAACTGCAACTCTCCCCACAGTTGTGTATTCTAGTGTATATGCTTGTTACAGTGTGATTTATTACAATTATTGGAACTGGGTGATATAACAAGCCCATTCACATTTCAATAGAAGAAGTGTCGCATACTGTGCAGTTATCACTAGTAATACATCCTTTCCTAAATTCAGCCTGTTTTAATGACTGTTACAAATCAAATTTGTTCTTCAAGAGTCTGTTTTAAGTGATTAAACAACATTCAAATACCTGGTTTTGTTTCGAAGTGGCTGGTATGTCGTTATATAAGGCACGTATTAGCCAATTCTACAGCTTATTAAGTGAGTTACGGATTTTCTTCATTGAGGAATTGTGATTTCTATCATTTTACACTGTGTCCACAACCTCTAACATATACTGTCGGTAATGTTCAAATTCAGTAATTCAATTTTGCTAAATGTATAGATTTCAATTGGGAAAATTAGAAGTTAATACTAATCTTTCTCAGTTTCAGCATTCTACATATTTTAAATATTTAATGTTATCAATTTTCTTTAATTTTATTTCTAATTAAGTATGAAAAATGAATACGCATATAACTAGCTTGCTTTTTAGAAAACTCCCAGCCTTTGCGTTGCAAGTGCCTGCAAGTTGTGTGTAGGCTATTAGCCAGGGTGCGAAACCCCGGGGGGGGGGGGGGGGGGGGGTAGGATGTCTCCCCCACCGATGATTTTATCTTAGAGGTTCACCCCCCCCAGTAAAATTGTCCGGGGGTTCCTTTCATTATAAAATAAACAGGCAAATGTAGAACTGATAATTTATTACCAGTACTGAAATTAATGATTTTCACTGGGTATATATTCATGAAAACATCAGAAATAATTCAAATGACTGCCAGACCTTGAGCAATTATACAACGCAGCAGTGACAACTCCGCACCTGCAGCCTATTGTTGATGTTTCACGCTGGCAAGTCCATCCTCCCTTGTCATTGCTATAAGTAGCTCGAGTTTTCACCACTCCTGTACTTCTTGGATTGGGTGTGTTTCCTATAGGTATCAATAGGCCAATATTCACTTGAGCAGGGTACAAACTGACAAACTTGTTCAGTCAACACATAGCCCTGGTAGAGGAAAGTTCCATTAAAAAAGCAATAAACCATGGAAACTCGCACCTCGTCTGGCCTTTCCTAAGATAGCGACAGTCTCTCTTAAACTTCTCAGCTGATTGGAATAACGTTCTAATGTTTATCATTCCCGTTATAACAGCAAAATTCAAACAAAAAGATATCAAATTTACATTTTTCTGGGTGGAGAGGGTAATTTAAATACAGGTGAATTGTAACCCCCCTCCCCACCAGGTACTGCCTGAAAAAATTAGTAGTTAAGCCCTATGTTCCTTCTCCCCCCACACCACTTCTTTCAGATTTCGCACTCTGGTAGTGGCAATATATCGTACATCTAAATTTTGTGGAATGAGGAATTTTTTCTGGAGAGCAACGCAGATGAAGAAATGCAGATGGTAATTTCAGAAAGAAATTGCGATATGTAGGGTGTAATTTTAATTATTATTTTGCTCTGTTATTTACCTTTGTGTGCAATTTTATTGTGATGCTATGAATGTTGAGTTGTTCTTTACTTTGTATGTCACAACATATGGTGGTGGGGTTCAAAATCTTGAAAGGTTTCCATGTAGGTTATCTGTATCTTGTTATATCAGTGTTGTTATGGAGATTCTTCTGTATCACATCGTTACCCCACAGCAGCTGTATCCGGTATTTATTCGTGATGATTTAGGTAACAGTTGGCTTCCTCTCTGATTTATTGGTGTGCAAAGGATTTTCAGGGGTGAGTGACGGTGAGTTTGCATGGGGTCGAGTCCTAGGATCGGCAGTCGTGAAATACGTTTCCGTGGTTTCCCCATTTTATCATTAATTAACCTTAATTAACACTGCTGTATACCTAATCTTATCCCTTTCCCTTGGAGTTGTTAGTGCAACATGAGACTGCTAGCAGGAATGGAAGAACAATCTTCAGGAATAAATTCTGGCTGTGGAAACTGTAAAAGGTAGTTGCTTGAAAGTAAATTCAGTAACATATTATTAGAATAACCTGTGATGGCCAGAACAAGTAAACATGGCACTCTTCAGTATTGTCCCCTCCGGTGAAATATACAAAATACAATTGATCATAGTTTTGTGAATAGATATGTGTTTACATAGAAATCTGTTCCCTGGCAAAGCATAAGAATCAACTCAATTAGCTACAGGAACAAAGCTTGTATTACCTGTAGGAGAAATTTTAGTACTGTATTCATTGTTAGCGCAGTATGTTTACATTTACAGTAAAATATAACAAAGTGACTAGCGAACACTGCTATAGGCACTACTCGAGGTATTCAACATAGATAATTTTTGTGCCACCTGGGGAACAATAAAAACTGCTAAACATTTAAACCACTCATTTGACATGGAACTCCCTACAAGGGGCACTCTGGTAAACATCACTCGGTTGTGTCATTAGACAAGACATGCATAGAAAAATATAGAAAAGGCACATAAGTAAAGGTCGGTGGCATTGTTCAATGAAATGAGCTGGTAGCAGTATTGTATACATTTTTGTCTTTATTTCAAGATAATTTTCTTTGTTTTCCATTTCCAGTCTTCTGGGTAGAAATGTGAATCAAGAACCTCCTCAGTTTTACTCTCTCCACCACTCCTTTCCTTCCTCAATTTTTTTTTTTTTTTTTTTTTCTACCTTTACTCCACTCTTCTCTGTACTCTCCTTACTGTAGCCATTCACCCCTTTCTGGGCATTCCCCGATGTCTTTCTCCTATGACTTTCTCTGTAAATACTTACTGTGGAACTCTATCCTCTTCCATTCTCATCATTTGTCCATACCATTTCAGCTTATGTGTCTCTATCTTGCCTTTCAGTTCAGGGAATCAAATTCACTCCCTCATTTCTATGTTTCTGACTTTATCCCTTTATGCCCTCCCTATTATTTCTCTAAGGAATTTCATCTTGGCCTCTTGCATTCTGTGTTCATCATGCTTTTTTGTTGTCCATGTGCCTGGTTCATATGTCAAAATTGGTGTGTAATACATTGGTTGCAAAATTTTCTTGCATTCCGTTGGACATCCCTGTTACAGACTATACATCTCACACATTGTTAAAACTCATTGGCTTGTTCAAATCTCTATCCAATTTCTTATTTTATTTACCCATCTTCTTCAATTATTCTCCCCAAATACTTGAAGCTTTCCACAACTTCTAATGGTCTTCCATTTACTTCAATATTCCCACTTCCTTCTCTATTACCTATTGTCACCACTATTATCGTACCCTTTTCCACACGTATTTTCATTCCATGTTCCTCCATCTCCTGATTCCTTGCATTATCTTGTTCTTCTGCTTCCATTTCATCTTCTCCACATATTACTGTCTTATCTGCAAAGAGTGAGGCCTTTGCCTCCTTGGTTCCCATTTTTGTAGTATACTCTTATGGATTTCATCCACGATTGTAATGAAGATTGGAGGGGATAAAACACATCCTTTTTGAAGTCCTGTTTCTACTTTGAACCAGTTTGTTTGTCCTTTCATAGTATTCATACTACTTACTCACTATTCGTTCATGGCTTTTATAATTGGTTCTTCACCTCTCCCTGCCTTCTTTTTTATCAATGCATCTGAGACCACTTGCCATGGTACACTGACATATGCCTTCTCAATATCGATAAATATCATCACTGAATCCAGCTTAAATTCCCATCTGTTCTCCATCATGTTCTTTGGGTTCAACAGATTGAAAACTTTTAAAATTATTTACACTGAGTAAGGAGTATGACACCGTATGGAAGTGAAACACAGATAATAACTGGTGCCAAGAGAAACAGAGTTGAAGCTTTTGAAATGCCGTGTTATCAAAAGTTCTTGAAGATCAGATTGATAGAAAATGTCTTAAATAAAGAGATAGTGAATAAGCTTAATGAGAGAAGAATGATTTGAGAGAATTTGATCCTGGGAAGGAAAATTTTGATAGAACATATCTCAAAGAACTGTGAACTTGTTCAGTTAGTTTTGAAGCTGATTGCAAAGGATAAAAGTGGTAGGAAGATTCCGGTATATGGAACCGGGTGATCAGAGTGATATGCAAACCGTACAGTCACTGAAGTTTCAAGAAAAGTCATCTTGTGGTTTCAGTTCCATATAAAACTGTATAGCTAATAATATGGGATAAGGTGTCATGTAATACTAGGGGTCCTATGACTATGATCTTGATATCGACAGATAAGTTAAATTATATTATGGAAGTGATCACTGTTTTAGAAATCATGCAAAACTGTAGGTCCTTCGCTTTGATCGAATTATTAGTCATAGAAAACTTGATACCGGGCGAGTTGGCCGTGCGCGTAGAGGCGCGCGGCTGTGAGCTTGCATCCGGGAGATAGTAGGTTCGAATCCCACTATCGGCAGCCCTGAAGATGGTTTTCCGTGGTTTCCCATTTTCACACCAGGCAAATGCTGGGGCTGTACCTTAATTAAGGCCACGGCCGCTTCCTTCCAACTCCTAGGGCTTTCCTATCCCATCGTCGCCATAAGACCTATGAGTATCGGTGCGACGTAAAGCCCCTAGCAAAAAAAGAAAACTTGAGGTCCTATAGGTATGATCACAATATCAACAGTCGTGTAAAATTTTGGGTGTTTTGGTATTATCATAATATTGATGGTCATGTAAAATTACAAGCTTGTTGCTTAGTCTGTTAACAAAACCCATAAGTATCAATGACATAGGTAATATATTTTTCTGGCTTATGTTTCAGTGTAAGGTCATTGGAAGTAATCAACCTTCCCAGTACCTTCTAACTACTTCAGTTTGCAGTGCAAAATGGACCTAGAAGCAAAGATCAAAGAGGAACCAGCCTGGCTTGAAGGAAAAACAACTGCATCACTTGTAAGTCTCATTCCAGATAACTTTATAGAGGTCAGGAATTAACCCTTAATAGCTGAATAAGTTTGGCAGGGGCATAATTTTCTATGTGCTTCCTCAGTATTAACACCAGCAGTCACCAATTGCTGAATGAGCATCTATGCGTAGTACAGCTCTGTTTTGTTTATTTGTCTGGGAATACACCACTACACGCTACACAAAGCTGCCAACTCTTAGGAACTTAAGGTTATGCTTGGATTAGTCTGTACTTTTTGCTGTCAGTATTGTAATTACTTTGGTTTAGGTGTTGCACCTTCCTTATTTTTCCCCTTTGATTAGAATAGATGATGGTTGGCTGATCTTACCTTTTAAAAAACTTATATCCCCCTACTACTGCACCATCATTAGCACCACATGTTGAAAATTATTACTCCTACCATAATTAGTGTAGAAGTTAAAACACAAATTTTCATTACTGTTTTTGAGCCTGGATACACCAGTCTGCTAAACGAAATGTTAACACCGGTGTGTTTATTCTGGTTTACCCTCACATCCACAATGTGCTGGAAGATATTATGTGTTTTAAGGAATGAGCAGATTTGCCTATGACATACGAGGGATGAAATAGCTCAAAATCTGAATGTACGTTCTCCCAAAATGAGTAATATGCTCAGATGTTGAATTATTCTAGAAAGACAGAATAGTGATTAGCTCATTTTATTCCTCAAATACAGGTCAGATTCTATGATATATACAGTAGAGAACCATGTCTAAGGGCTCTAGAATGTATGAATTCTGAGAATAATTTCTTTTCTGTGCCCCTTCTTAGTGGGCTCTGACACTTTAAGGACTTAAGGCACATTAAACAGAATTTTTTCTTTCCTCTTACACATTAATTCCTTGTCCTTTTTGTGCATCCTTTTCATCCATTCCTTAGTTCAGCTACTGTTCTCTTCTGTATTGAATGTAAGAAGTTTGTATGTTCTAGAACTTGATACTTTAATTCACTTTTATTAGTTACTTAACTTACATTAGAATATAAGCTTTTAATCACAGTCCCTCCCCCCTTTAATGCTGACAAGGTTTTATGAATCCAAGAGTGAAATTTAAATGTCTCGTAGTAGATCATAAAAGATCTTCTGAAACTGCAGATATACACTCCAACACTGCTGATTCTCCACTGACGGTGTCCTCATCCCCTCAGCTCCTCACAGAACACTACATAACATGCTTATAGTAGTAAAATATTTCATTTCTAGCTGCTTTGACCTTTGGCTACATCACATCTTTCACTGTTATATGACTGTGATAAGTCTGCTTTCATGTATATGTTTTTTATTTTACACTTGGAAGCATTGAAATATGCTGTTTGAAACAGAACTGTATTAATGTTTTATGTAGCCCCTGTGATCTCAGCAAAACCATAGTAGAGAATGTGATTCCATTATTTCAAGTAATTTTGATCTGTCTATAAACAAACTCTATGCCGAGAACAAAAAATCATTTAGAAATGTAACGCTTCTAATTGGTTCAGACAACTTTTATGATTTGATTGATATGATTGAACATATGAAAACAGTTCATACAACTTAGTGTTTATGCCTATGTCTGCTTCCTTCGAAAATTCTGTGTGAGATAGCCCCAATTCCATCTCTGGTATTATATCTTCTGGTATGGCTAGATAATGTTTCGCATTTTATATTTTGTTCTCAGTCTCATCCTTCCTCTGACATAAGGAGTGAACAAGAATAGTAACACCATTCTCAGTACAGCCTTTGGTTATAACAGTCCTCTGCTGGTAGAAATCTTCCTTAAACATTAGTGAAATTCTGAAAGTAACTGTAATACTGGAAATTAATGAATTAACATGCTCATTTGTTAGTGACTGTATTTGTAGATGTGTGTTATGAGCATACCTAATATATCTTATTTTCCACAGGAAAATTTTGAACATGTATCAGAAGTGATAGCTCTGAAAGAAGAAGTTAAATCAGAGTTAACCGAGCGAGAGTCATCGCAGGAAAACTCTCTTGAGGTAATGTACATAATTTGATAAGCCATCATCTGATAATGGAAATGGGTAGAAAATGGCTCAACAGATACCGGGGTTTGATCCATCTTTTTAGTGCACATGATTGATAGTCCTACTGATAATATACTTTTTTATGAGATGACTGTTTACATACCTAGTTTTCACTTTTCTTTCAAGTTTTTCCACTATCTTGCATTATGAATTGTGCAGCAGTTAGGATTATTCCAAAGACCTCTACTCTATGTCATTTGGGACTCGGTATCTTTCCTACTAATACTTTTCAATTCGTTAATTAGTTTTGAACAAAAATAGCTGAAAGATACATTCTTTTGTTACTGTTACAGGATATTTTACTAGTTGTTTCCAAATGAAACACCTTTGTTATGTTATTGATTATATTAATTATTGTTTTCTAAATAATACAGTACTTTATTGATACAAGTTGCAGGTGACATGCTTGTTTACTGTGATTGTTCACTTGTATACTACACACATTGTAGCCATCTCTTGGCAAGTGAAAAATATTCCTTTTCTCCCTAATGTGGTCTGTGGTGGTACTAGTCCATTGTGACTTATAATATTTGTACTGGGAGGTGCACCTCAACCCGCGCATTGAAAAGAAGCGCCTTAGGGAACACTATCTGTCGAACAAAACTTGAAACAGCTAATGCATAAAGTTGGGACATTGATCAGAAGATGTCACTACTGAATAACTGAGTATGTTATTTTAACATTTCCTAAACTGACTGGATTTGTTTGTTTTGTTTTGGTGTACATCAAAAAGTTTGAATTTTTCTCCATAGATGTCCCCACAAAAAGCTACGGTCATGTATTCTGGCGCAAGGTGGAATAATTACTGATTTAAAGAAGTTTTGGGTTTATAAGTTTCCTCAACTAAATTTACTTTCATTTATTTTGATACTTCAATGTTTTGCAACACTTCCTTCTCATCTCGCCAGCTTTGAAGTCTGGCCAATCACAAATTTTCTGTATTTATTTTTCAGCCAATCATAAGCTTCTTGTAACTTTTTGAGTATCAAATAAAATGATAGGGTGTGGTCAGATTTTGCCCAGAGCCTTCTCGAACCCTCCCCTCGGGTATAAAAGCCGCGACTTTTTCTAGTTACCTTGTCTTATTCTCGTCAAATTTCTGAGTGTGTGTTAAGACTGGAGGCCTAATTCTTTGGCAGGCAGAATGTCAGCCCAGGTAATGGCCACCAGTTTTCTATATCTGTAACTATCTCCTTAAACTCACAGGAGAGGAAGCTTCTAATGTTTAACTATGTAATCATCTGTTTTCAAAAATGTAAGCTTTCATTCTGCTAATGTAAAATTTCATACAGACTTAAACTGTAAATTGGGGATAGAGAGTGTGTTACCCACTCGAATTCCCCTTCAGTTTATCTTGAGGTGACTACGATTTTGTAACCTTTTTCTTCTGTAAATCACTCATTAACTTCTCTTTCGAGTCACCTCAGTTGTGTAGAATTAGTCTCTGCATCATCGGGCCACAAGCCCAAGTAGGGTTTCAGAAGTTGGTTTTCAAGGAGTCCAAGTTTACGACTGCATACATTTTGAGTTTGGACCAGTAATATAACCTGTTGTTCTCTTCCATGAAGGTCCAGAAGTATGGGTACTAGATACCGCTGTGTAAAGGAATTGTAGGTTGTGCCTAGAGATGCCAGAAATTGTATTGTTTTGTGTAATGTTTCCTTGAGTAGGCTGTAATGAATTGGGAGCACAGCATCCTTGGTTGAATTTAAAGAGCATGTAAACTCTTGTCTGATATTGGTGCAATTTTCAGTCGGGCCTTTGGAAGGCCGTATGTGTAACGTTTCGAGCAAGGTGCTCTGGAACTGTGTCTTGGGAGATATCTCTCATTATCTAACCAAACGCAACATTAGTGACGTTGTAAACTTGTAAATTGGAGCTGGAAGCTCAAAACTTGTAATTTCCAACCTTGGATTTCTATTCTTGTTTGCTATTTTGTACCTGATATTTTGTTCCTTGACCTAGTGAAGAATTTTGTTAAATTTGAGATCTGAAAAGAAATATAACCTTTGTTTTAAAGTTTATCTTTGATATCGTAGATAGACCCATTAATGCTGACACCTTCTTTCACCTCTCTGCGTTCCACAGATAATCTCGGAACAATGTGACTTAAACATGCAATGAATAAATAAGCCATTGAAGAGTTATCTTGCCTTTCTGTTTCATACTTCGTAAGGGATAGTGTTTGTGAATAGACCTTGTAAGTTCACCATTACTCACCTGAACATTCGTTACATGAATAATTCATCATTACCAGGTTGCACATTTGATAACTGTCATCGTCCACTTCATAGCATGCGTGTCATCTTCTTTTACTATGACTATGTTGCTATGGGGTATTTCATTGCCCATTTATTAAGATATTCATTTCACCATCTCATCCAGGAGTTCTGGGTTAGCTGCTGAAAATATAGCCATGTGGGCAAGGTTGTGATGAGAGAGGAAGAATAATCATGACCAGAGAGTGTAGTAATTGGCTCTTCTATAAGGAAATGGGTTGTAGTTAGGTAAGAAGTGTCAAAAGGTTCATCATTTAGCTTTGGTGAGAGGATGTATGTGTTTCAAGAATGGTACATTCTTTGTTGATGAAGTGATAAGAATCCATCACTTGTCTGGGGCGTTAAATCAGACTCATGACAGCTACTTTCTAGATTCCACCAAAGTGTGGTGTTGCAGGAGGGATGAAATGCCACATCAGTCCCATGTCTGCAGTTGTGCAAAGAGTTGGTTTTCTGAGGGTTATTTTGCAGGAAGGCCTTGATTTCTGTAGCTGCTCCGTTGAAGTTTGTGCCATTATTGCTGTAAATGTTTAGGGGTTGACCTCTATGAGAACTAAGTTGATAAAGTGCGGAGAGAAATGTTGTTGTGGTGAGATCGGGTATCATGTCTAAGTAGAGAGCCTTATTAGCTAGCAGTCTGGTCTTGTTCGATTTCACACAATTTTTTTTTTAGATTTGGGCCAGCATAGTCTGTTCTAGTTTTAAGGAATGGGTGCGAACGATGTGACCTTGCCGCGGTGGGGAGGCTTGCGTGTCCCAATGAAGCAGATAGCCGAGCCGCAGGTGCAACCATATTGGATGGGTATCTGTTGAGAGACCAGACTAACGAATGGTTCATCGAAAGGGGGGTAGCAGCCTTTCGGTAGTTGCAAGGGCGGCAGTCTAGATGATTGACTGAAACGGCCTTGTAATAATACTCAACATGGCTTAGCTGTGTTGATACTGCTACACGGCTGAAAGCAACAGGAAACTACAGCCGTAACTACCTCCCGAGGACATGCAGCTCCCTCTGCATGAATGATGTACTAATGATGGCTTCCTCCCGGGTAAAATATTCCGGAGGTAAATTAGTCCCCCATTCGGATCTCCGGGTGGGGACTACACGAGAGGGGGCGATCATCAGGAAGATGGATACTGACATTCTGCGAGTCGGAGCGTGGAATCTTAGAAGTTTGAATCGTTGTGGTAGGTTAGAGAATCTGAAAAAGGAGATGGATAGGCTAAAGTTAGATGTAGTTGGTATAAGTGAAGTACGTTGGCAGGAAGAACAGGATTTTTGGTCAGGCGACTACCGAATTATCAACACGAAATCAAACAGGGGAAATGCAGGAGTTGGTTTAATAATGAATAAGGAAATAGGGCAGCAGATAAGCTACTACGACCAGCATAGTGAAAGAGTTATTGTCATCACGATAGACACCAAACCAATGCCAACCACAATAGTGCAGGTCTATATGCCTACTAGTTCAGCGGATGATGAAGAAATTGAAAGAATATATGAGGAGATAGAAGATTTAATACAATATGTAAAAGGTGACGAGAATCTAATTGTGATGGGAGACTGGAATTCAGTGGTAGGCCAAGGAAGAGAAGGTAGTACAGTAGGAGAATTTGGATTGGGACAAAGGAACGAAAGAGGAAGTCGGCTGGTTGAATTCTGCACTGATCATAATTTAGTCCTTGCCAATACTTGGTTCAAACACCACAAACGACGGCTGTATACGTGGACGAGACCTGGAGACACTGGAAGGTATCAAATAGACTTCATTATGATTAGGCAGAGATTCAGAAACCAGGTGTCGGATTGCAAAACATTCCAAGGAGCAGACGTGGACTCTGACCACAACTTGTTGGTCATGAAATGCCATCTGAAGTTGAAGAAATTGAAGAAAGGAAAGAATGCAAAAAGATGGGATCTAGACAAGTTGAAAGAAAAGAGTGTGAGGGATTGTTTCAAGGAACATGTTGCACAAGGACTAAATGAAAAGGTTGAAGGAAACACAATAGAGGAAGAGTGGAGAGTCATGAAAAATGAAGTCAGTAGGGCTGCTGAAGAAATATTAGGAAGGAAGAAAAGATCAACTAAGAATCAGTGGATAACTCAGGAGATACTTGACCTGATTGATGAACGATGAAAATACAAGAATGCTAGAAATGAAGAGGGCAGAAAAGAATACAGGCGATTAAAGAATGAAGTGGATAGAAAGTGCAAGGTAGCTAAGGAAGAATGGCTGAAGGAGAAGTGCAAGGATGTCGAAGGATGTATGGTCCTGGGAAAGGTAGATGCTGCATACAGGAAAATCAAGGAAACCTTTGGAGAAAGGAAATCTAGGTGCATGAATATTAAGAGCTCAGATGGAAAGCCACTTCTAGGAAAAGAAGACAAAGCAGAAAGATGGCAGGAGCATATCCAACAGTTGTATCAAGGTAACGATGTACATAATTTGGTTCTGGATCATGAAGAGGCTGTTGATGTTGATGAAATGGGAGACCCAATTTTGAGGTCAGAGTTTGACAGAGCTGTGAGTGATCTAAATAGGAACAAGGCACCTGGAATTGATGACATTCCCTCTGAATTACTGACTGCCTTAGGAGAAACCAGCATGGTAAGGTTATTTCATTTAGTGTGCAGGATGTATGAGACAGGAGAAGTCCCATCCGATTTTCGGCATAATGTTGTTATACCTATTCCCAAGAAAGCCGGTGCTGACAGGTGTGAAAACTACCGCACCATTAGTTTAGTATCTCATGCCTGCAAAATTTTAACACGTATTATTTACAGAAGAATGGAAAACAAGTTGAAGCTGAGTTGGGAGAAGATCAATTTGGCTTCAGAAGAAATGTAGGAACACGTGAAGCAATCCTGACTTTACGCCTGATCTTAGAGGATCGAATCAAGAAGGACAAGCCCACGTACATGGCATTCGTAGATCTAGAAAAGGCATTCGATAATGTTGATTGGAACAAGCTATTTATGATTCTGAAGATGATAGGGATCAGATACCAAGAACGAAGAATTATCTACAACCTGTATAAAAATCAGTCTGCAGTGATAAGAATCGAGGGCTTTGAAAAAGAAGCAGCAATCCAGAAAGGAGTGAGGCAAGGCTGCAGTTTGTCCCCTCTCCTTTTCATTGTTTACATAGAACAGGCAGTAAAGGAAATCAAAGAGAAATTTGGAAAGGGAATCACAGTCCAAGGAGAGGAAATCAAAACCTTGAGATTTGCCGATGATATTGTTATTTTATCTGAGACTGCAGAAGATCTCGATAAGTTGCTGAATGGTATGGATGAAGTCTTGGGTAAGGAGTACATGATGAAAATAAATAAGTCCAAAACAAAAGTAATGGAGTGCAGTCGAACGAAGGCAGGTGATGTCGGAAATATTAGATTAGGAAACGAAGTCTTAAAGGAAGTAGATGAATATTGTTACTTGGGTAGTAAAATAACTAACGATGGCAGAAGTAAGGAGGACATAAAATGCAGACTAGCACAAGCAAGGAAGAACTTTCTTAAGAAAAGAAATTTGCTCACTTCAAACATTGATATCGGAATTAGAAAGATGTTTTTGAAGACTTTCGTGTGGAGCGTGGCATTGTATGGAAGTGAAACGTGGACAATAACTAGCTCAGAAAGAAATAGAATAGAAGCTTTTGAAATGTGGTGTTACAGAAGAATGCTGAAGGTGAGATGGATAGTTCGAATCACGAATGAAGAGATACTGAATCGAATTGGTGAGAGGAGATCGATTTGGCTAAATTTGACGAGAAGAAGAGATAAAATGATAGGACACATCTTAAGACACCCAGGACTTGTTCAGTTGGTTTTTGAAGGAAGTGTAGGTGGTGAGAACGGTAGGGGTAGACGAAGGTATTGCCCCCATTTTTCCCGAGCTAAGCCCAGCCATCGAGCGAGGAATCCCAAGGTGGACCGTTCGATCGTTGGCTATCACTTTCTAGAGGCATTTAAGGGTTGTTAAGGATTGATGACCAAGCAGGATAAAAAGAAATATTAAAACAACACTCTGACATTTATTCACATAAGCAGACAAATAACAAAATATTCTTGATGATATTTTTCTTTAACATAACAGAGCTTTCATAATATCGGATTTCTTCCTCGATTTAGAGTGACACGTGTTCATATCTCCAGTTCTACTGTGCTGTAAATGAAACCAAAGAAGTAATTAGGCCACTTGCCTTTTTAAACCAAACATTTGACTGAAAGAATTAAATAAACATGTGTTCAAAGTTTCACCAATTTAAAGTAAACTCAACACGTGGTTTTTCTTACGACGTACACAACTGAATTAGTCATTTACAGTATTTAATGTTGATCAATGACACTAACATGAACTTCAGTAGCAAAGAAAAACTGTTTCCAAAATTCTCAAAACTAATTAATTATTATCTTGATTATTATTATTATTTTATCATTCAATTAACCTGTTTCATCGTCACACGATCGTGTTCTTATTAATTCTCCACCGCATCATTTACCTAATGTTCATCATTAGCATTTCAGAGTAATGATTTTTAATTAATTATTAATGACTTATTTTCACAATGTTTCAAAGCAATCATGCGGCTAACAAATTTCTACCTTTGATCTCTGCATTTCATTTCTATTCAAATTAATCTTAAAGTATTTCAGATTTTTAGAAATTTACATTACCAACGTGTGAGCTAGTTAAATAAATTCTGTTTACA
The DNA here is from genome assembly GCF_040414725.1 of Anabrus simplex. Taxonomy (NCBI): domain Eukaryota; kingdom Metazoa; phylum Arthropoda; class Insecta; order Orthoptera; family Tettigoniidae; genus Anabrus; species Anabrus simplex. The sequence goes on along the minus strand of NC_090279.1, from coordinate 128,964,651 downwards.
AATCGAGTGCCTTCACAAAGTAACGAGATGATCTTTCCTTTTAAATCTCGCTAATTAAAAAAAAATTAAATTCCTTCCTAGTCTTCCTTGACTTAATTTAATTAAACTTTCCCTTAAGGGCATGAAATTATTTCTTAAGGCAACACACAACGATGAATGTGATCCGCGTCACAGCGAGTGCGCGACCAGATCAAAATTAAATGAAATTAACATGGCACAAGAGAAATATACACATTTACACACACACATTCACACTTAGGGAAACACGTTTTTATGTACACTATTTACATCGAATCCTGATTTGGCAATTTTATTTATGATTTTTATCGATGGTCGGGACGCGTAATGTCTCGCAGAAATAATTCGTGTACAGAAATTCTCTTACATTAATGGTGGCTAGTGATCGAAGTCATGAGTATCACTTGATAGAAATACATTTCACATATCAGCGCAAGTTCATCTAATTCATGAGATTATAATGGAAGATTCTAGTAAAATCCATAAGCACTACCATCATGTGGGCTACAGGTTGAATTTACCGCAAGCGTGAGCCTTACTCGCATTATTTTTACTTCCTACCTGTGAAATACACTCGCAAACACGTGCTCCACAAATTATAATCTATCTTGCGCTCCAGATACACAAGAATAAATCAATATCACCACTAATTCATCATTTACTCAATTATGCAACAAATATCCCTCAGGATAGGCCATATTCCAGACCCTTCATGAACAGAGCACATTCCATCTCACATTTAGGAACTCTACAGTAGTTTTATGGCTCACTAGCGTTTACATCTGTTTTACCCGATCTTTAATCAATATTATTATTATTTAAGTGATTATTACATCTACTGATTCTCCAGGAATATCGTAAAATTAGATGACTTCAACATAAAAACAACAAGTGATTTTAAAAGACACTAGGTTCGACCCTATTCACTCAAAATGTACACGCAAATTTTCCGTCCGGTAACTTTCAATATTACAAAGAAAGTAGATTTATCGTGTGGTCAGTGATTATTAAATTTAAGCTCCTTAAGCATGGGAAGTCATTCAAAGACAACCTACATGTCTACTCTAATAGATTCCAAAATTTCATTCACACGTACCTAGTCTACCACGACACCTTAAGAAGTAGGAAAATGAAACATTTCTAACTACAGCAAACTGATAGATCTACGACTTAAGAAGAAAGACCTCTAGTTGTACAAAAGATAAGACAGATAAATTAAATTAAAAGGGTACTCAAGTTTTTGTAGAGTTCGATTCCCGTCGACAGTCAGTTATTTCAGCATACTCCGGCCAGTCTCCTTCCCATTACCAGAGACGCCTTACATTTTTACAGCTCCATGGAGGCTCTGCGATGGATGTCCCTCGATGAAATGATGTTGGTAATTGCGGAATTCTTCATCTTGAGATGCTCAATTCCAAGACGTCTTCCGTTGATTGCTGGTCACAAGCTGTAACTGAGATGACAAAATTAAGTATTTTGCACAAGCACACGCAGAATATAAACAGCTCGTCTACACTGTCACACTTAACTTGGCTCCTAGGCGTTTTTATTCCACAGAATTCACTAATTATCAGACTAAATTCTGGTAGAACGGACGTCGACTTGACTTGAAAATTTTCTCTCCACGTGGTCCGGTAATGTGATGTCTCACGCAGCGAACAAGCATTAAGAAGAGCATAAAGAGCATTAAGCATTAAGAGAGCGATTCACCCGAAGCAAAGCCTTTTATCTAATTAGCCCAGGGAGGCGTGTTCTTCAGCGAGAACGGTAATTGGCTGATGATCTCCTTTAATTTGCGCAGACTATTCCAGAAACAAGCTGGGTCGCGCGTGCGAAGGCAGTCACGTGGTTTGCTATAACCTTGGCACAGTCTCGCCGATGACGTATCGCACCCCTCTGAACGACAAAAAAAAACTCGTTCTCGGCTCGCCACGACTTCCCAAGTGATGTGTTGCGGCTTCGAGCAGACAATAAAATTTTTGCTTTCCACTTGTTAAAATATTCGTAAGATCGCCAATTTTCACGGGGACATCTCTCCCTTGGTTGGAATATAATTTCGTTTGTAGATGAAATTATAACATAACAGTGTCCATTACTATTGTTCCGGAAAATTGGCTGATGAATCACCTAGTAGTAACTTAGTTGAGCTTGCGACAGGTGTGAAACTCGGAGTTCTTCGTTCCGCTCCTGGCATCCAGTAGCCTAGTCTCTCCATACAGGGTGTTCCACAAGTTTTATTTCCATCTTCAGTAACTTATTTTTCCCTTTTAACAAATGGTTACACGGTGTCAGCTAGTGGTGTAGGTGTTCGGTAGAGTCTTAAATTAGCGGCATTGTGGACAGCTTCGTAAGATTTATCCAGACTTTGTATTTTATAGGAGTTGTTGCCAAAGACTTTAATGATCTTGTAGGGTCCCACAAACAAGGGTGCAAATTTAGCATAAAATTTGCTCGTAAGCTCGGACACGGCTGGTCTCCTCAATAATACGTATTCGTTTAATCGGAGAGGTCGGTGAAATCTTCTCCCTTGAACCCTTCGGTTACGTCTCTCAGCGTGGCGTCTCAGTGATTCCGTTGCCTTATCAATGTTTTCCTGGGGAGTAGGTCTTATGGTTCCAGGGCACTGAATGATGTGATCCCAAGATCTCACAGGGTAATTATTAAAATGAAGCACTGATGGAATTTGGGAGGTTGCTTCATGAACAGTGCCATTAGAACATTCCATAATAATTGGAAGTACATCTACCCATTTCCAATGAGCATTCCCGCAGAATATTCTACAGAACATGGCCAGCTCTTGCATTACACGTTCCGCTGGATTACTAGACGGATGTCTCACGGAATTTAGTACATGTTTGATGCCCAGTTGGGTCATGGCTTGCTTGAATTCGGCCGAGGTGAATTGCGGTCCGTGGTCTGTTAGAATGGCCTTAGGCTTTCCCATGTGAGGAATTATATTCCGGGTGATTCTCCACAGAACGGCTTTAGTAGTGGCCTTCTGGATTGGATATAACGTCACGTACTTGGAAAACACATCGATGGTCACAACCACATGACGGTTCCCTCGCTTAGAAGTTGGAATCTGACCGAACAAGTCCATTGCGTAGAGTTCTTTCGGAGCAGATGGCAAAATAGGAATGGGACTTTGCTGTAATAAATGAGAACTTGGTTTGACTCTCTGACAAGTGTCACATGTCCTGATGACATCATTTACAAAGGTTCTCAATCCTTCCCATGTGAATGATTCTAATATCGTGGCAACAGTCTTATCTACTCCACCATGACCTGTAATTCTATGGACGTGCCAAGTAAGAAGTTCCCGTAGCTTCGGCGGTATAACAGCTCGTAGTTTCGTCCTAGCAGAGTCAATGAACTTATACAGGATTCCATTGATATAGCGGAAATTTCTAGCTTGTCTCCTTATTTTCCGAAATCCTGGCTCGTTTGGGGTAAGCTTGTCTTCGAGACAGTCAATGATGGGCCGTAGCTTAGGGTCCCGCTTCTGTGCCTGTCGGAGGTAACCCAGTTTACGTAGGAACTCGTGGTCTTCCTGTATTAACGTTATCTGATGTATCTCTGCGACTTCAGAATTAGGGTTTCGACTCAGGCAGTCGGCTAACAGGTTGTTCTTCCCGGAGCAATGTTCTAACTGGAGGTTAAATTGTTGTACAAAGAGTGTCCATCTGAAGACTCGTTCGGAAGCCATAGTTGTTTTTAACATGAAAGTTAATGCACGATGATCAGTCCTGACAATGATGGGAAATCCGTAAATTAATTTCTGCCAGTATTTGAGAGCGTAGACTATGGATAACATTTCCAGTTCAGTTACGGAGTAATGTTTTTCGCGCTTCCTTATCTTCCTGCTGACGAAAGCCAAGTATGTCCTGTTTCCAGGGTTCTCCTTATCTTCTTGGAAAAGAACGGCTCCTATCCCAATGTTTGAGGCATCAGTTTGTAGAATAAAGGGCCTAGTAAAGTCAGGGTATCCCAGCTTAACGTTGTTTACGAGCATTTCTTTCGTCTTAGCGAAGGCTTTGTCACATTCGGCGCTCCACTTCCATCTATTGCCCTTCTTTAGGAGATCCTGCAACGGAGCAACTGTCTGAGTGTAATTAGGACAGTGGTTCGAAAAGAACTGGGCCATTCCCAAGAATTGCCGGACCTGTTTCACTCTCACAGGCTTAGGAAAATTACTAATGGCTTCGATCTTGACTGGGTTTGGTTTCACGCCATCGCCGTCTATGATGTGTCCCAGAAATAGGATCTCGGACTTGCAAAAGTGAGACTTCTTCAGGTTCACGTGGAAGCCAGCGTCGGATAAATTCTTAAGGAGTTTCTCCAATTTAACGAGGTGTTCCTCTAAAGTCTCACTCGCTAGGAGGAGATCATCAATATACCTCGTTGTAAAGGCTTTAACCTCGTCGGTTAGACATCTTTCGAGTGCTCGGATAAGCGCGCAGCCAGCGTTGCGGATTCCGAAGGGTAGCCTGCAGAAAACATAGGTTTGTTGGTCATATATGAAACCTGTCAATAGCCTGGATTTTTCTTCAAGTAGAATATGGAAGTAGGATGACGTAAAATCGACAGAAGAGAAGTATCTCATACCCCTGAATTTTCTAATGACGTCTTTGATCGTCGGAGGCTGATCATTCTCCGGAATTAGCTTTTCGTTCACAGATCGAGCGTCTAAACACACGCGCAGCGATCCGTCTGGCTTAGACACGACTACTAAAGGGTTAATGAATGGACTGCTAGCTTTCATGACGATTCCATCCCTCTCCATTTCTTCAATAATCTTGCCGACTCTGGAGTAAAATTTTTCCGGTATCGGATACGGCTTCTTCTTGAAGGGTAACCAGTCTGTCACAAGAAGTGAGTATTGAAAGTTGGGAATAAGACCTGGTTTGGAATCGAACAAGTTCTTATATTTCAGTAGCAAATTCTGCAGCTGAATCTGTTCTTTTTCCGTACCCATGGCTTGCCTTGACTTCTCAGAAATGAGATCGAAGGGGTGTATGTCGCTATCGCCTTCTTCTAATACTTTATCCATGGCCATTAAAATTTCCTCAGAGGCCTCATGGTCTTCGGTTTCCCTCGGAGATAAGGCGTCCGTTTCCCCGCAATAAGCAGATGGATCGTTTACATCTGAAGGGTTTAGCATGGCAGTCTCGGAAAAATCCGCCTTCCTGAATTGAATGGAGTTTGACTGCATGTCAATCATGGCTTGGTAAGACATTAGGAAGTCTGCACCCAAAATAATATTAAATTTAATGTTGGACATGGCTAAGAATACTTGAGGAAATATCGTCCGTCCAATCTCGACATCCAACAATGTCTGTTGTTTGCACATGACAGACTTGTCCGGTATTATGCCCTTAATTTTTACGTGAGATACCGGTATGACAGGTATATCATTTCTGTCCCTCAGGTCTCTCAAAAATGCCGTCGAAATGACGCTAATCGTCGATCCAGTGTCTATGAGACATTTTACGTGAACATTGCAGATCCGTGCTGAAATGATGGGTAACGTCGATGGTATTTCGCTGTTACGCTGACCAGCTTCGTCTAACAAGTCTTCGGGCTTGGTAGTCCATGAGTCGACCTGTACCACAATCCATTCTTGAAGTTTAGTGATCTTGCCTTCAGGATTCAGGCTATCTCCTCTTACTGGAGATGGAGTTTTTTTTTTTTGTCGGCACCTTGGCTGTGCTCCTGACTCGAGTTGTTATGTTGGCTTCCCCGAGCCTTGGCCTCTTGGTATTGAAGGCTTTCCGCCCCCACGATATCAGGGTTGGTATCCTGGGTTTGGATTGCTCTTCGCCATCGTTCGTTTTCCTGTGTTGAGTTCTGCAGGTCCTTTAGATATTTTTCCTTTTCTTCTTCTCGCCAGTCTCTCCTTCCTCTTGAGTGGCGGAAGTCCTGGTTTCGTTTCCAGCTCCTTCGGTAATCTAAGTATGGACGCTTCCTCTCGTTATGTCTGGAATATTCCCAGTTTCTAATGGGTCTATTTCTGCGTACGGGCGATCGATCACGAGGTGAATCTTGCCCTCCAGGGTTACGTTTCCACGTTCTCCCTTGGTTAACTGATTTCGATTCTTCCTCCTTATTCGTTGTTACCTGATGGATCTGAGGTTCCGAGTTTCGTCCCTGACGAACTGGTTCCTTGGACGTCATGTCTAATTGTCTTAATAACGCCTCAGCCTGGATTGCAGATTGCGTATTTGAGGCTATCATGATCCTCTGCACATCTGGTGGTAACTGTCGTGTGATCAACTTAACCAACTCAGGTTCTGATGGTGGTGAGTCTAGTTCCCTTAATTTTCTTAATTGACTGGATAGGAAGTCCGCATATCTCGTGGGCGTAGATGATGCATATTTCCTGGCGTATAACTCCGTCCTAAGGTTGTATTGGACGTCGCTATTCCAGTACTTCTCCAGGAATGCTTTCTTGAAACTTTCGAAATCGTCAAACGAAAATCGAAATGCGACAAACCAGGTATGAACTGAGTCTTCCAGGAATTTTTCGGTGACTCTTAGCTGCCTTTCTGGTGGAATTTTCGCATCGCGAAAGTAATCCTGCAGTTCCCGAATGAAGCCTTTCGGAGTCACGTTTCCTCTAACGTTATTGAATTTCTTGGGCTGGTCTTCGTGAAGACGAATTATATTTACTATTTGCGTCTGGCCGGTTGTATTCATTTGAGACGCATTTACTGTCGGCTCTGAAGAAATGTCAATTGTATTCGCAGCGCCTGTCCCTGCAGTTGCAAGTGGAGTTGACGTCTGACCCGTGCCGGTTACACGTTGCTCCAGTAACGCCTGCTTCTCTAGCAATGAGTTGGTGACCTTGCTAGTGTTCTCGTTCTGGATTTTCAGGAGATGCATTTCGTGTACAAGCTCCTTAATTCCATCCGTGTACTCCTTTCGAATCCCTTCGGTTTCAGTTTTTGACTCGGTCGTGACCTTATGTATGGCATTCATCAGGGTGGTTTTGATCGTTTTTATTTCGCCCCAACTATCCTCAAGCGACTCGTGGATATAATCCATCCGTTCTGAGCTATCGACTTGGGATGTCTCGATTTTGTCGAGAATGCCCTTTTCGACTTGTTGTAGCTTTTCGTTTAATCCAATGAATTTCTTCGCCCAAGCCGTTTTCGTAACCTTAAGGTCCTCTGAATTTGTGTCAATCTTTTCCTCAATATTCAGGAATGATTGTTCAACTTCGCCCTTGTATTTGTCGATTCCAGTTAATATGTCCTGCTGAACGTTCGCCAGTCGTTCACTGAATTCATTGGACATGCCCGCCATAGACTTGGCAATGTTTTCGTTTACCTCTTTTTTCATGGTAGCGAAATTATTTTTGACTATTACGAGCTCGCTCTGCATTGAGGCTAGCTTGCCGTTAAAAAGTTTAATGTCTGAACATATTTTTCCTAAACCTTCTTCAGTTTGGTTTTTAATGTCCGTCAACTTTTCTTCAATAGCTTCCCCGAGAGATTTTTCGAGGTTTATTTGTGCGTCACTGAGATCACTGAGTCCTTTTTCTAAGTGTACCTGAGTGTCACTAAGTTTCCTCTCCAAGTTTTTCTCTAAGTTCACCTGACTATTGTTGAGTTCAAAGAGTCCTTTCTCTAAGTTCACCTGGTTTTCACTAAGTTTTTTCTCTAAGTTTTTCTCTAAGTTTGCCTGATTTCCACTAAGTTTTTCCTCTAAGTGAGCCTGATTTTCACTAAGATCATTAAGTTTCTTCTCTAAGTTAGCTTGACTAACATTCAAGTTGGCATTAATCCTCTCCTCCATAGCCAACAACATCTGCCTTAAGTCCTCCATAGTTACAATTGTTCATTAAATGGCTATTCTGGTACTGGAAGGATTCTGATCGGAATACTGAAATATTGGGAATCGAACTCCATCAAATTTATGAAGGCACCGATTTGTTGATATCATGAAAGTTCCAAATTTTCACCAATATCGGTCGCAATTATGAATCTAACTTTAATTAATTATCATCGCAGCAAATTCAAATATCTAATTACCAGCAAGAATTCGTTTTTAACAATATTCATACAAGTTACATTTAACATGTGCTTATGTTAGCCACAAGAATTTGGGCGAATAAATGTGTCAGAGTCAGCCTAATTTACTTGGTCATCTGATCTTGTCAATGTCATAAACACTGGACAGCACAAGATCATTTTCGAGCTTGGATAAGCCAATCTCGAGCCCCACGCTTGGATTAAGCCATCTTAAATGCCCCCATTTTTCCCGAGCTAAGCCCAGCCATCGAGCGAGGAATCCCAAGGTGGACCGTTCGATCGTTGGCTATCACTTTCTAGAGGCATTTAAGGGTTGTTAAGGATTGATGACCAAGCAGGATAAAAAGAAATATTAAAACAACACACTGACATTTATTCACATAAGCAGACAAATAACAAAATATTCTTGATGATATTTTTCTTTAACATAACAGAGCTTTCATAATATCGGATTTCTTCCTCGATTTAGAGTGACACGTGTTCATATCTCCAGTTCTACTGTGCTGTAAATGAAACCAAAGAAGTAATTAGGCCACTTGCCTTTTTAAACCAAACATTTGACTGAAAGAATTAAATAAACATGTGTTCAAAGTTTCACCAATTTAAAGTAAACTCAACACGTGGTTTTTCTTACGACGTACACAACTGAATTAGTCATTTACAGTATTTAATGTTGATCAATGACACTAACATGAACTTCAGTAGCAAAGAAAAACTGTTTCCAAAATTCTCAAAACTAATTAATTATTATCTTGATTATTATTATTATTTTATCATTCAATTAACCTGTTTCATCGTCACACGATCGTGTTCTTATTAATTCTCCACCGCATCATTTACCTAATGTTCATCATTAGCATTTCAGAGTAATGATTTTTAATTAATTATTAATGACTTATTTTCACAATGTTTCAAAGCAATCATGCGGCTAACAAATTTCTACCTTTGATCTCTGCATTTCATTTCTATTCAAATTAATCTTAAAGTATTTCAGATTTTTAGAAATTTACATTACCAACGTGTGAGCTAGTTAAATAAATTCTGTTTACAAATCGAGTGCCTTCACAAAGTAACGAGATGATCTTTCCTTTTAAATCTCGCTAATTAAAAAAAAATTAAATTCCTTCCTAGTCTTCCTTGACTTAATTTAATTAAACTTTCCCTTAAGGGCATGAAATTATTTCTTAAGGCAACACACAACGATGAATGTGATCCGCGTCACAGCGAGTGCGCGACCAGATCAAAATTAAATGAAATTAACATGGCACAAGAGAAATATACACATTTACACACACACATTCACACTTAGGGAAACACGTTTTTATGTACACTATTTACATCGAATCCTGATTTGGCAATTTTATTTATGATTTTTATCGATGGTCGGGACGCGTAATGTCTCGCAGAAATAATTCGTGTACAGAAATTCTCTTACATTAATGGTGGCTAGTGATCGAAGTCATGAGTATCACTTGATAGAAATACATTTCACATATCAGCGCAAGTTCATCTAATTCATGAGATTATAATGGAAGATTCTAGTAAAATCCATAAGCACTACCATCATGTGGGCTACAGGTTGAATTTACCGCAAGCGTGAGCCTTACTCGCATTATTTTTACTTCCTACCTGTGAAATACACTCGCAAACACGTGCTCCACAAATTATAATCTATCTTGCGCTCCAGATACACAAGAATAAATCAATATCACCACTAATTCATCATTTACTCAATTATGCAACAAATATCCCTCAGGATAGGCCATATTCCAGACCCTTCATGAACAGAGCACATTCCATCTCACATTTAGGAACTCTACAGTAGTTTTATGGCTCACTAGCGTTTACATCTGTTTTACCCGATCTTTAATCAATATTATTATTATTTAAGTGATTATTACATCTACTGATTCTCCAGGAATATCGTAAAATTAGATGACTTCAACATAAAAACAACAAGTGATTTTAAAAGACACTAGGTTCGACCCTATTCACTCAAAATGTACACGCAAATTTTCCGTCCGGTAACTTTCAATATTACAAAGAAAGTAGATTTATCGTGTGGTCAGTGATTATTAAATTTAAGCTCCTTAAGCATGGGAAGTCATTCAAAGACAACCTACATGTCTACTCTAATAGATTCCAAAATTTCATTCACACGTACCTAGTCTACCACGACACCTTAAGAAGTAGGAAAATGAAACATTTCTAACTACAGCAAACTGATAGATCTACGACTTAAGAAGAAAGACCTCTAGTTGTACAAAAGATAAGACAGATAAATTAAATTAAAAGGGTACTCAAGTTTTTGTAGAGTTCGATTCCCGTCGACAGTCAGTTATTTCAGCATACTCCGGCCAGTCTCCTTCCCATTACCAGAGACGCCTTACATTTTTACAGCTCCATGGAGGCTCTGCGATGGATGTCCCTCGATGAAATGATGTTGGTAATTGCGGAATTCTTCATCTTGAGATGCTCAATTCCAAGACGTCTTCCGTTGATTGCTGGTCACAAGCTGTAACTGAGATGACAAAATTAAGTATTTTGCACAAGCACACGCAGAATATAAACAGCTCGTCTACACTGTCACACTTAACTTGGCTCCTAGGCGTTTTTATTCCACAGAATTCACTAATTATCAGACTAAATTCTGGTAGAACGGACGTCGACTTGACTTGAAAATTTTCTCTCCACGTGGTCCGGTAATGTGATGTCTCACGCAGCGAACAAGCATTAAGAAGAGCATAAAGAGCATTAAGCATTAAGAGAGCGATTCACCCGAAGCAAAGCCTTTTATCTAATTAGCCCAGGGAGGCGTGTTCTTCAGCGAGAACGGTAATTGGCTGATGATCTCCTTTAATTTGCGCAGACTATTCCAGAAACAAGCTGGGTCGCGCGTGCGAAGGCAGTCACGTGGTTTGCTATAACCTTGGCACAGTCTCGCCGATGACGTATCGCACCCCTCTGAACGACAAAAAAAACTCGTTCTCGGCTCGCCACGACTTCCCAAGTGATGTGTTGCGGCTTCGAGCAGACAATAAAATTTTTGCTTTCCACTTGTTAAAATATTCGTAAGATCGCCAATTTTCACGGGGACATCATGAATATGACAAACAGATTAGAGCAGATGTAGGATGCAATAGTTACGTAGAAATGAAAAGGTTAGCACAGGATAGGGTGGCATGGAAAGCTGCATCAAACCAGTCTATGGACTAATGACTCAAACAACAACATGTCAGGGTTAAAGGCACCATTTGTGTATTTCTCATTAATTATTCCTCTATGTAACACTTTGCATAGAGTAATCAGGATCCTGTTTTTTATTCCCCCAGGCGTGAGATCACGGCTGATGATGCATATGCAATGGGCGAAACATAAATTAGTATAACACGATGTAACACCTGAGATGTGTGAGTCTGGCTTCTTTCTGTTCCCCTTTCTGAAGAGATCCTAAACTTGTATCTCAGAGTGTTGAGTGCCAGGATGAAGTGGTCCAAGGTGTTCTGCCATCATAATTATATTTGTGAGGTGATACAGAATTTCTAATGTTTCCAGTCCGCTAGTATTGGAGTATTGTGCAGTCATCCACTGACAAGAAGGTGGCCTCTTGATCTATGCATGGATTAATAGTCTTTATATGAGTTGTTAGTTTCCTGCACAACATTAATATAATATTTGTGTAAAGGGTTCAACTCCGATACAAACAGTGAACTTTAATTTCACTCCGTGGGTTGTTTACAACAATCTCAGATAATTATATGTTACAAATCTCATGACTGGTCCATATTGAAATGTACATTAATTCAACGAGGTTACAAAAGTTTATTGAAATCCTCGTATTCAATACACATTGGGTTCTTAAAATTAAGAAATTCATCTTGTCATACTAATTTAAGGGGACATGTTTCGCCCATTGCATGTGCATCATCAGCCGTGATCTCATGCCTAAGGGATTAATATCATGATCCTGATTACTCTAGTCAAAGTGTTACATAGAGGACCGTGTGTTATAAAAAGGGGGAAACTTAGTCCCATGCCTGCAGTTGTGTGAAGAGTTGGTTTTCTGGAGGTTGTTTTACTGAATGGTCTTGATTTCTTTAGCTACTCTGAAGAAGTTTATGCCATTATCGCTGTAAATATTCAGCCTACAGCCAACAGCGCATAAGCTCAATGCTCTGCCCATCTCCTCTCCTCCGCCACACCCCCTTCCCTCAATACCACACAGATACAATACAAGAAGTGCAAGTGTCATTTGTTCTGACGCTACAAAGGCAACTAGTTCATACCAGAAAGGTTGACGGTGTAGGTAAATGTATACACAGTGTTTTTCACAAAATTTAACCCTTTTTTCTCTGATCTTAAATATCGTTCTACCCTCCTCTCGTTACTGATTCTTCATTACACATCCCTCAGTAGTCGATTTCAACATTGAAGCTGTTGCCAACTTCAAGCATGAGCGTCTCCACTTGACTAATTCGACAAAAGGAGGTTACCACATCAACTAGTAAAAACATACACAGCAACACACGGTCATGAACCTTTTTTCACTTCAACGAAAATAAAAAGTGAGTGGCCTCCCCATACAAATATGGGTATGATGCTGCTTGTTGTTTTAAGGGGCCTAACATCGAAGGCCATCGGCCGAAATAAGGGTTTAACAGGGTGTCCACCTGCATGGAAAACCGCAAATCAGGGAATGTCAGAGAATTCGATTAATAGCGGGAAAACCAGGAAATGTCAGGGAATTCAGAAAAATCTGGAAATTCATTCTTTGGCCAGATAAAATGGACATACCTTATTTATCCCTTAATAGAAGCACATTTTTTAATTTTTATAACACTAATCTTGGGTAGGTTTATGTCTTTTATGCCAGGAATAAATTGTAAAGGAAACTGAATTAACATTCAAACAAAACCAAGTGTGATATTGAATGTGAAGTAACCAATAGCTTCAGTAGCTATATGGGTAGCCTATAGCGCTCTGATCGGTTGATCCAATTTTCAATGTTTTGATTTGCTTACTATTGTATATTCTGTGTTGTTGCTGAATGGAGAGGCCTATATTGCGTTTTCAGCTTTCTAATAGCTTAAATGTATGGCTTCCAAAGCAAAATATGCACATAGACAACAGATGACTCTGTTTGTTTACTATGTAATGACGTGTTCGATAGTCACTCCCTCGTAAAATGTAAAAAGAGACAAAAAACACTGACTGAATGCAGGTAAGTGTGAAAATCACTTGAACTTAATACTCATTCAAGTGCTTATTGCTATTGCGATTATTATTATTATTATTATTATTATTATTATTATTATTATTATTATTATTATTAAATGTGCTGATGTAGGTAAACCTTGTGTAAATGCGTAATGCATCGTGACACCATTCGGGCCGCGCCATGTTGAGTTTCTAACCTATCTGATGAAATGGTTCGTCATGGACGTGGGTGAGTGAGGCTCCTCAGTAATCAAGTGATTTGAAGGTGTTATACAGCAGTGGAAGTGATAAAAACTTGCGGCAGTGTTACGTTTGTATTTATGAATCGTACCAACACATTTTGTCGGTATTGTTCTTTTTCTTCCAAATTTGCATTGTAAACAAAATGGGCCGCCAAAACAACAGACTTAGAAGCCCAGCCACTACCAATGATGCCAACATAGACCACCTCATGAAGTGCACGCTGGACGACTTTATTAACTCGGACAGCTTCCTTAAAAAAATTGTGCAGGCCATTTTGACCTGCATAACTGAAATGGTTATAAGAGAACTTGAAAAAAGTTTAATATTTAATGTCGAAGCATTTTTAGAGTTAACTGAAAATCTTGATAAAAAGGAGGTGGAAATCCACAAAATGAAGGAGGATATGGACTCCAAATGTTATTCATTGGAGCAATACAGCAGGAGGAATAATGTAAGATTTTCGGCATCCCCGAATGTTTGAACGAAAACTGAGATGAACTAGTGCTCAGCGTGTGCAAAGCAGTAGGTGCATATGTTACACTGAATGATGTTGATAGGTGTCACAGACTAGGTCCTTGATCACCATGGAAAACAAGACCTATCCTATTCAAATTTGTGTCATATCACTCATGGCAGAATGTCTTCACTAGGAAAAGGAAACTGAAAGGCTCACCCACAACAATCTGTGAAGATCTTACAGCTACCAGAATGTCTATCATGACGACAGCAATCCAGTGTTTTGGTTTTAAAAACACTTGGACTGACTCAGGAGACATCATAATCAAGAAGGCTGACGGGATGAAATTAAAAGTGTGCCAGTTAAAGGAACTTTCTATGGCATAAGCTTCTCTTGCAGTGCTATTTGATCACTTGACTATGTGAGTCCAAACCCATCGTTTACCGTAAGTCACAGCTGAGGAGCTAGCTTTTTTATTTTTTCAAGTAAATTTGTCTATATATCTATCTATCTATTCATTTACTGTATTTATCTATCTGTCTAAATATCTATTCACTTAATCTGTCTTCTTATCCTACCACCTGTCGATCTACATACTCTTTAATAAAATTTTCCTAACTCGTTCTCTTTTAAGTCAGGCCTCCATATTACGTGTACATAGCTCTAACGTCAACACTACATAGAAAAAGCTCCTACTTGAGTATTCTGTATGCCTAATCTGCTGTTGCACATTATCACTATTATTATTACTGACAATTTAATTACCTAAAATATGTTAATTGCTGACCATTAATAGGATGTAGTCACATGCTGTGTTTTAGTTTCATTTCAGCAATTGGCAATGCATACCACAAACAGCCATAATCCCTCTGATCATAGCAATATTTTCCCTTACCAAACTTCCCCTTCCCCAGCTATCCCATCAACCTGTCTACCTGCTAGTCCATTCACCCTAATCTCCCCCTCCTTGAAGTTACAACTCACATTGTCCAGTCAGCCCTAAATAGACATAAAAACACACTTCACTTATGTCACCTTAGTGCCAAGAGTTTAGTTTCTCAACTCATATAGATGAACTAAATATGTCATAGAAAGAAAGAGATCCACCTAATCAATACTAATTTATTAAAATTTTCTTCTTAATAACAGGACCTGTTTCGACTATTCACAAGTCATCCTCAGCTGTTGTGTACATTCACATTAGAATACATTTTTTTAATAGTTGTACCTTGCCCATAAACATTTCATATTTGACTGTCATTAGGTAATATATTTCAGAGTGAATAATACTGTGTTTTATGTCTAAGTTTAGAAAACTATTATATATTAAAAAGATACCACTTTTTGAACACATTAAAAGGATCAAAACGTATGATAAAACTTTGCTATGTACATATGACCTTGAATTATATCATTAACGTTCAAGTTCTACGAGTAAAACAAGTTCCTAGAATGACTTTGTCATATTGCGTTGTTTTTAGTCTTAAGGTCTATATTACTTAATTTGACAAGGTATAAGCCTAATATAAAGTATATTATAAAAGCATACACAGCTACATTTTAGCACATTTTATAGACCTTAAGACTAAAAACACACCAGGCACAATTTACCAGTCGGTGTTGCGCAGAGATATCGATGTGGACCTTTCTTCAGAACATACTAATGCACATGTCCTATGAATATAGATTTCCTATCTCTAGTCTTTCAAGGTGTTCTGGATTTTATGGACATGAGTGTATTTCAATCATTCACAAAATTTACCAACATCAATAAGTAGATCAGAAGCGATAAGAATCTGCAACAGCAGAAAGTAATAGAAAATATTATTTCAAGAATGAAGTCCCTCTGGAAATGAAATTAATATTAAAAAAATTACCTAAAAGTTGATTTATTCCTGGCTGGCAACGTCTCACGATTGGTCCCTTTACCACCCTTTAGGGTTTGGTGGGATCTCCCCTTTAAGTTAGACATTCCAGAAGGAATATCCCTGGCAAGGTGCACCATGATGAAGGTAAAGATTCCTCTTGCAAGCAGCGTGATGATTCCCCTTGTTCCTTGTCTTGCAGGCTTCTCGTAAGAGTAGGCTTCCTGTCTCTCTCTCTCTCTCTCTGAAGCGGCACATTGATATGTGTTCCAACCATGCCTATTTGAATGTCAGTCGACACTTAACTGGCGGGTTCAGATGATTTATGCATACCACACGTGTTCTGGAATTAATATAGTCGTGGTTATGTCTTGTAGAAGACGAAATAAAGTGTTCCCTTTATGAGACATCATGACTAATAAACGTCTCTTGGTGAAGAATATCTTGTAGAATTGTAGTGGGAAAGCGAAGTGAAGTTGTGCTCTAAAGTAGAGCAGTATGAAATCAGTAGTGTAAGAGCTGAGTAAGTTGAGCGTCGATTACACACTGCTTTTATCAGTTCTCGGCCTATAAAGTGTGATTAGTTGGAAACCAATCATAATTTTTTTCACGTCTTCTTAAAGTATCATGGTTCAAAACTGTTCTTGTGAAGAGTTCTGAAAACTTGCCGGGTGGTGTTAGCCTTGAAAATGTTAACTGTTCCTATCTGTCGCATTCTAACCTCCTAACCAATAAGAGAAAAGGAGTGGGTCGCCACGCGGCCATGCAGCAGTGAGCCTAAAGGCGAATTTCTCCAATGTTATCAGATCCTGGCCTTCACCACAGCTGTTGTAAATGACCCACTGACCGAATTAAATTAGGCTTTTGCGGCAATCTCAATTTTAACTCCAGTTATGCCATTTTCGGTTACAATATGTTGTAGGTGAAAGATT
This sequence comes from Anabrus simplex, assembly GCF_040414725.1. Lineage (NCBI taxonomy): Eukaryota > Metazoa > Arthropoda > Insecta > Orthoptera > Tettigoniidae > Anabrus > Anabrus simplex. The sequence continues at coordinate 128,947,886 of NC_090279.1, read as the reverse complement.
TCTTTCCACAGTATACACTGCTGCATAAATGATGCAGAAGTATTAAAAGTGTATTATTTCGATATATTGATGCGGAATTAGTAAAATTGGTTTGTAGAAATCCTGTGTGTGGTGTGAAAACTGCATTTGCACTATAAAGTGTTGTGTAGAACTTTAAGGTGAAACTATCTGTAGACTTGTACAGTGCTTATGTAGTGTCATTCTACATTGTTAACGGTTAACTTCTCTGAGAGGCCCAGCTATCTTTTAGCTGTTAATGTTAATACTATAATTGGTTTTACAGTAAAATAATGATAATCATTACAATTACTATTTCTTAATTGATATTTCACCCAAGTGTCATTGAAATGTGTTTGATCAACCCTGTCTCCTCACTTTTGGAGATAAATTGACCTGTGAGTATTTCTCTATGCCCAGATACCTTTGATCTATGTTTCCCGTTTACAGCATATACCCTGCAATTTATTAATATTTTCGTAGACTTCTCTTCCAAATATTCCATGTGATAATTCTGGACGTCGGTTTATCTTCACATATACGTGTACTTTGTTTCTTAATATGGATAGATCTGTGTTGATGTAGGACAGTCAAAGATCATAGAACTATTGTGATAAACCTTTTTCTTGATTGTTATCACTTTTTCTTTGTCCCTCAGTGAGAGACGTTGCTTGTTGTATCATGTGGTACCAAATGTTCACATTGTCAAGAAATGTTAGTTGAAGTGAATTGTTTTACTCTAACTGAAGTGCTGTTAGGTTCAACTTGCATTAGCTTGATCACCTCAAGAATCATGTCTTTGGCTGTTCTTCTGAGTAAGGTTCTTTCATGGGGTTACTTCCGAATGTGTTGCAAGAATATAAGCATAAATTTGGAAGCATTGTCTAACGTAATTACAATGCCGATAAGCTTGATAAGTCTCTTAAAGGGATTCTTGGTGAAGGGCATACAGAGAAGCTGCGAAGAAGTAAGGGCCACCTCGATCCTAAATCCGAAGAGCATACGTAGGCAGTCCATCTTGACTTCAAGGGAGGAAGGCATGCTCTGCATAGAATTTTGGGAATCTACTTTACTCTTTACTTTTCCAAAGTACCACATGTATCGTAAAATTTTGGACATGTATATGAAAACTTATGTCCAAATGTGCATGTACATCTGGGGAACTGTGAAAGCTGAATTTCTAAAATAAAAACTTACTTTTTAACGTATTGTTTGAAATTACATATTAATATACTCTCACAGTAAGTATTGGAAGAGAAGGAATTCAAGCAATTGCTTCCTTGTTGTACTGAATAACTGGCCATGTAGCTCTTGGCCTGCATTTATAAGATCCTGGGCTCGAACCCACTGTCGACAGCCCTGAAGAGCATGTTTCACATTTTCACAGCAAACAAATGGTGCGAATGTACCTTAATTAAGGCCACAATTGCTTCCTTCTCATTCCTAGCCATTTTTAGCTCATCATCGGCATATGACCTATCTGTGTCGGTGTGAAAGAGAAATGGTAGAAACCATCAAATAAACAATATGCCGTAGGTTATGTTCAATTAACTTCCATTAATATGGCTTAAATTTATGATTATAACTGGCCACTGTTCTTTGACTGAAAATTACATTCAAACTATTCACCTTTTTGTCTCTTTGATGAATCAAGGAAACTAAATTTTATGTACATAGTCAATGAATATTTACATTCTCATAAGTACCATAAATTCATACTTTAGGAATATTTGTTGCTTCAGTTAAACTATTGTAGGTAGGATACATCTAAATGTGGCTTAGAATTATTGTAGAATAATTATTTTATTAGTAAATATCATTCTTGCTTTATTATTACTTAATCTTTTCATTCTATTGTTCCTGTTAACCTGTTGCAATTTGGATAATGTAAGTCCGGTTTAGAATTGAAGTGTAGCTATATAATTAGATTTTAATTTGCTCGCTTTGGAAAGGCCAGAAATCTCATGACATCAAAGATGTCTGTGAACTTATCTGCCAGGTTACATCCAGCAGGAATGGTGTTGATTTCATTGTGTGCGCAAGCATGCAAGATTGAGTTGCTGAGGTTCAGTGCTATTCCGACAGCCTTATGTGAATTACATTCAATGTTGCATCCTCTCGAACTTGTGTTTTCTATGTCACAATCTGGCTGTGATGACCTGGATAATGAAGAGCATTGGCAGGAACTACGAGGTCATGTTGCAGCGTATCCTGAAGATGAGTTTCCACTTCTCTGTGATGACCTTAATGCGCATGATGGTCACTAAGAATTTTTGTAGCTGCCATGGTGGTAATACTTTCGGTACCTGATATGATGATGGAGCTCATATTTGAGGTTTCACTTGTGGTGACTGCAGCAAGCAAATTGACCTGATTGTCGTTCAGCACCTTGATCTACGACGAAGAAAGGATGTGAATGTCATATCATCTGACTGTATTCCACCTCTGCATAAAGTAGGCATAGCGAATTTAAGGACCTCTATGCCCCTGAGAACATCAAGTGGTGGAAGGTTAAAGACTAGAAGGAGACCCTAGCAACAACATAAATTTTCCTCTTGTTGATCTTAATGCATTTGACAACATGTAGACACATTCTACAGATTTTTCACTGCAACCGTCACAGTAAACTTGGGTATGATATAACCGAGTTCCTCTTGTGTTGAATATCTAACGTTCCTATGGATGATTGCAGTCCAAGAAGAGTTGTAGGATAAGATGAAGGCATACTGTATATAAATTGGCTTTCAAAAAAGACTCCAGAACACAGGGAAAGAATTGTCTTTGAGGAACCTGTGGCTAAGAAATCTGTCGCTCAATCGAGACGCACTCACTGTAATGACCTGTGTACAAGGTGTATCAGAACTATACTGACAGAGAAATCAGGGATGCTCTTCGTGTAATGTTGAGAATGATGGTGCAGTCAGATTCTCGGGGAAATGTTTCCTTTTGAGGAAATTAAAGTGACCTTGTTACTTCCGGTCATGCAGTTCAGATTGATGAACATGCTCTATTTGCTATGTAAGAGAGTCAGCCGCAGTGCGTCAGAAAAGAGAAGGGAGGGGAAGTGAAATTTGGAGAAATAGGTAATTCTCGATGCGAATGCACAAGTTTCTCGTTCTTTTCGCATAGTCGCTTCCACACTCCGGTAGGCACTGTACAGTTTGTTCTACATGAATTGACTACTATGTGAACCCTATAGAAAGAGAAGACATCTTGTAACAAGAATACAGGCAGCTTTCCAAGCCGTTCGCCACACACTACACATCCTGGACATAGTCCATAGTCACTCACTACTATGCCATAGTGAACTATACACCAAAGTAGGAGGGGGCCTTATTGAACATACACTGTAATCAAATAACTCGGCGTGTTGATTCCTTCATTCAGTATTTCATTGAGTTTACAATATTATGAGGGAAGGAATACACAATCTTCGAGCATGTTAATTAATATAGAATATTACTGCGACAAACAGACGAGAGGAGAAACAATCTGGAGCTTTCCTTGACTAACACGTGTGTCTTAAATACAGTGTGTTCTTTAACTGTGTGTGCAGTTACAGCTATTAGATAAATGGACTGTGGATATTGCCTGTTAGAGATAATCCTTTCGAAGTTGTATGAGGAAGCATTATCTCTGTCTGCTCATACACTCCACAACACCTCCCTAACCCTGTCTTCCCTGAAAGGCGGCAGCAGCTCTTCAATTTCAATTGCGCACCAGGAAGTAACAATGTAACCTCATTTTCTCAAAAATATAATTTTTCCCGCCAGTCTGATTGAACCATTATTCTTAACATAATACGCAGAGCATTCTTGAATTTTTGTCGGTGTAATTCTGATAAACACTGTACACCACTGAGCTCAAGTGAGGAAGAAGAGAACTGTTTTCCATCTGACGAAAATTGACACAAGTATTGAGCACACTGTCTGCATTAGAGACAAAGATGACCAGTGATTAGAGGACAAACAAGAAATCCTCAATCATTGGCAACAACATTTGTAGATATTTCCTGCATTGAATTACCACATCACCCTATTCCTGATGGTAAGTCCCATCTTATGCATCACATGAAAGGAAGTGGAGAGTGCCAGTAGGAGTATGAAGGACCAAAAAGCGCCAGGACCGGATGACCATCCAGCAAACTTCTGGAAGATGAGGCAGTTTAAAGAACTCATTATCAACTGGCTGACAAGCTTATTCAGTGCCAGAGTTGACTCTGGCTCTGTTCCCAGTCATTGGGCTGTAAACATCCTTGTGCCTATTTTTGAGCAAAATGACGATTCAGCAGAATGTGCAAATTACCATCCAAATTGCACCCAATTGTACATGAGAAGATCTTTTAGAGTAGCCTTCATTATTGACTGGGTGAAATCGCCGACATTATTGCTATACAATGCATCTTCATTAAGGGTGTTGGAACAACTCGTGCACTTTTCACTGCCAGAATGCTAATTGAAAAGCACTGAGAGCATCAGCCGGCAGTGTACATTGTCTTCCTTGATACTGGAATTACTTTCAGCCGTGTTACTACGGCTTGTTGCTGTGTACGGTGTTGAATGTTGACAGATTTAGAAAGGTATGAAGTAGCAATTACACAGCATGTGAATGTGTATACTTCATTAGTCGATGGGCATCGCAGCCGTCACTCGTGATGCATAGGATATGTCACCAATGGTATGATCATGTCCTTTTGCAGTACCTGACGCAGTTGACAATTTCACCTAATCCTTTGAAATTACTTTACATATCCACTATAAGGAACATTGAAGGTAATATACAAAAATTTTAAACTAGAAATGCTGCTGAGATGGATAAAATTTCTGGGCATATACGAAAGTCAGTTCTTAGAGATATTGATTAGAGTATGTATGAAACAGCTATACCAGATGAATGAATTCTTAGTGTAGTAGCACTCTGTGTATAGAGAAAATGTGCTAAACTTAAAGCTAGTAATTACACAATAGTCGTCTTGACTTGTGTTGCATGCAAGCGCTTGGAATGCATTCTTTCTGATTATGTTATACACATTTAAGAAATTACCAACTGGCTCGATAGATGGTAGTTCAGGTTTAGGAAATATTACTCCTCTGAAGCTCATCTTTTGGATTCCAGCAGGATATAGCAGATATATTAGATTCAGGAAGTCAAATGTATCACGATTGACATATCTAAGGATTTTCTTAGGGTAGATCTCGGGAAACTACTGACAAAAAATTAGTGCGTTTGGGATAGATAAAACAATGGCTAAATGGGTGACTATAAAGATATGGCCAAATTATTAAACATTAAAAATTTGAGAATTGAACACATGAGATGGTACCAGTTTTTAAGTTCATGACATTAGTACTTGGTATGCACCCCCTTAGCTTTCATGAGCGACTTGATTAGACTGGGCATACCCTCAAACAGTATTTTACACTGACTCTTTAAATCGTCATCATGACACCACATCTGACCGAGCTTCTCAATCAAGCCAATTTTTGTCGTTATTTTTCTTTGGACTTTTCTTTGCTATCGGATAAGGATATTCTATGAGGTTCATGTCTGGACTGTTTCTTGGCTTTGTGAAATAAATGCACTTTGGCCAAACTACTCTTGCACCTGAGCTACCAAGGGGTTCTTAATACTATACTGTTCACGTCTGATAGTTCCTTCTACAATATATAATCGTCCACGGCCATACCAAGAAAACACACTCCAGACCATCACTGAAGTTGGATGCCTCACTCAATCTGGATGGAATGCTTCTGCTTATCTTTTGACATATTGACTTGTCTCTTCTTCGACAGGAAATACCAATTAGTCACTAAAGCAAACCTGAAATAAATAAAACAAATAAGCCTAGCATTAAATGCAATAAGCTGTAAGGTTTAAAAGAAGAATTTCATACATTTACTGTGCTGTACGGTTACATCACTTAGATTGGGTTATAATGGAATAATGAATGATAATTTAGGAATTACAGTAATTGTCATGGACTTGCCTGTTTCCATTCATCAGATGACCAATTCTGGAGAGTCTTGGCACACTGGAACCTCTTTGCAGCCATAGCAGGAGTAAACTTCGCTTTGCCTTGAGGTCATCTTGCTTTCATTCCAGCATTAAACAGCTCTCGCCTCAGAGTCCTGGCTAATACAAATGACCCATACTCTTCTAATTTCTTACGTAAATCCAAACTAGTAACCTTGCGGTTGTTTACTGACAAATTAATCAGTTTTGCTTCCTCCTTGGGGTTGGTTTCTTCTTTTGCCCACAGTTTCCAACACGTTGACATTTTGTCTTGGGCCGATGACCTTCGATGTTAGGCCCCTTAAAACAACAATCATCATCATCATCATCATCACATTTTGTCTTCCCGTTATCTTCACATTTTAAAACTCTACTTACAGATTGCTGTGGTATTTGCAATCTAGAATCTATTTCTTGTTGTGAATGACGTTTCTCACGAAGTAGCTCTCTGACAGTGCCTTTCTTGGCGAAAGGTCTCTTCGTCTTCCCATAACCTCAAAATTTGACAGTTCTCTAGGACCACTCTTAAGAAATACAACTGAACTCCTGAATAGTATCAATAATATATGTAATTTACAGAATGCACAGTCTTAACAATAGGTCACATTATTTACTTCCAAACAGCAACAATATGTAGATATAAAGATATACAACAGAACATGCTCACTAACAAAAATGACACAAAACCATGTGAATAATGAAATTACATTGTGGTTCTCACTGTAGCCACTGTATCAAAAAATACAATAGTGAGGACCAGGATATCCCAAGTGGAAACTTTGCCTCCAAACAAGTTCAAGGATTAGGCTATAAAGGTCGATAGTTTACATAAAGGTAGAAATATACCTTTTACCAATAAAATTTGGCCACGTCTGGTGTATTTCTACAAAATAGAACTCAGAGCATAAGATCCTGTAACAATTATGGGATTGGGTCCCACAGGGCAGTATTATGAGACCTTTATTTTCTGATATATATAAACAATATGAATAATGAACTGAAATAAGTGATGAGGCTCTTAGTAATAAATAAGTTTCAGGATTATGAGTAATTGAAAAAGACCTTGGTGAAAAGTCAGTTTCTTTGTTTCACAAATAGAAAGAGTCCTCTCCGGTTTTATTATTATATTGATGGGTGAAATGTCTTTATGGGGATCTCTGTAAGTACCTAGCTATTCATAATAAGGATATAGCTTCATTATGGTAATCATTTAAACATATTGAAAATAAAATTTACAGATCTCTTAATATGATTATGAGTTTTTTTAGGGGTTGTAAAGGAGAGGGCATATAAATCTCCAGCAAAGCCACAATGAGAGTGTGAGACCATCACCAGTATTACTTGAGTAGAGAACAGGAAATGATCCACAGAAATAGCTCCATTTGTTGCGGGTGATTTCTAACAAAAGAGTTGTGTTACAGAGATGTTGCAAAGTTTCAGCTGGGGAGACTTGGAGAAAGGAGACAAGTTGTTTGATTAAGCAGTATATTCTGAGATGTCATTGGAGAGATGGCTTGGAATGACTTTAGTTGATGAATACATTTAAATCATGTTCTTTAAGTCTAGGAAAGGTCGCAACATGAAGATAAGTTTGAAATGAAGGGGACAAATTTTGGCAAATGTTCATGTATAGGAAGATGATTTAGTGATTGAAATAATTTGTTTCATATATTTCCACAATTCTTTTCTATTTAAACAACCAACAGCCCTAATTGCTGTTGTTTGATTGATTAATTGATTGATTCATTCATTGATTGGGACATAACTGATTTATGCTTTTGGTCTTAATGTGATGTACATAGGGGGATGATGGATATTTCTATGCTTATGATATAAGCATTGTCCACTTGTTGGGAAAGTGGTGGGAGTACTGTGGGATTATGTGATATTACAGTGAAGTGTTTTTGGAAAGAAAGTATATAGGAACATGGAAATGAACAAAGGGGTGACAAGTCAAGTCATATGTAGGAAGATGGGAACAGGGGAATATGAATATAAGAGGATGAAGAAAATGGCTAGTCATTGTGGAATTAGGGATCAACAGAAAGAGAAACAGAAGCAAGGAATGGTATTGGGCAATGATTTGGAGATACTGATTACTATATTTTTATTTCCTAAAATTGTACATGTTCACATACATGTATGTGTACATATGCTCTGCTGAATATTCAAAAATATGTAGGTGATTTTAAATTTACAAATTTGCAATGTTCCTCCCTTTCTATACTACTGTGTCTACTGCTGTCCAACAGTGTGTTCCTTTTCATGTTCTTATATCTCATCAATTGTTTGAAAAGCAGTGGCAAAAGGGACTCAGGTTAAAATACAGCAGGTCATTGTGCAAGTTAGGTTCCAAAAAGGGTAAAAAATAAAATAAATAAGTATATGCAATGTAAATTTTAACCTAATAGAATTTGTATAGTATTATTTGGAGTAGTTGCACAAGTGGTATGTGTGTTGATTATGTTTGTAAAACAGAAAATATTATGAGTAAGAGTTTGTAAATTCTTTACATTTATTAAGGATGAGCTGTGTGCTTAATAGAAAAAAATGTGTATAATACTGTTTTAGGAAATTGTCTTCTTCTCTGTTCTTTTAAAATTTAGTGCTTGATAATAATGTATTTTTGTGTGCCATTTGCCACCAAGGTAGACACCTCTCTTGCATACAATGGGATTTTCATTTGATTGTTCCTTTCCATTATATATTTTTTAAATGGGAGATAAATTAATTATAGTCTTCTTGTGCCACTATGAAATTTATTTTCTCAGCTGTTTCTATTTTAGGCCTATATATTTTTGTTTCCTTACTTCTTTATTCTACTTTTCTTATTTCTTACTGACAGCCTTCCGAAGATACTAAGGAGGAAATATTCATAGAGGAACAAACTGATGATCAGCTGTTGCCATACATCAAAGAAGAAACAAAGTACGTATACTACAAGTCCTATACAATATGGAATATGTTGTACCTATTCACAGTTGTGTTCAGTTGTGGTTGGTTTATCTGCAAAAGTGGCCATTTTCATCAGTTCAATCCTGTCTCTACAAGGTTACATTTAAACACTAATATGTGAAAATTCTAATGGTTAAAATTATCTAAAATATTCAGGAACTTCAAGATAATTTTTAATGTTCCATCATGTACTCGTAGTTTTATTCAATATATATCTACAAAAAGAATCTATGGTAAAGCTAGATATTTTTGAAGTGTATTTGTTTACAATACCTTTAAGTAACTATGAAAAAGTGTTCTTTCTTTCACTTTCTCTGCATCATTTGTTCATCACATTCGTATCATCTGAAATGCTATCTGAAGCTATTGCTTCCAGATATTCTGAGTAATATTTTTATAAGTTCATGCCAACAGTGACACACAGAAAAAGCGATATTTGTAGATTAAAAATTAAATCTACAAATTCGAAATTGTTAAGTTTTATGTACATAGTAAACAATAAATATTTAAAACTAACATAATCACTTTCATTAATCAATATAATGATGTCTGAGTTCAATAATGTGATGACTCAAAGAATGTCATTTTGAAATTATTTGGTTAGATTCCTTTTTTCTGATCATTTCTGTTCTCTTGTGTGTTAAGTCAGATTCCTCCATTTGTGGACGCCAAAGCAGATAATGTGTTGTAGAAATGAAACTTTGAGGTCAGTTATGCTACATCTTCGGTATCATAGTTTTCAAATAAAACTTGTGCATTGTTGTAAGCTTAAAAAAATTGTGCTATTGAATTTATGTTCATTCCAGTGATGTGGTCACACTTTCTGATTGATTTTAGTGTTCATTGACAGTCAGGTGCTTCTAGTGTGTTGATTGCAAACATACTTACACAATTAGTATTAACTAATAAAATGGAAAGGTACAAGTGGAGTTTTAAATTTGTGCAGGTTGCCTAAAAAAATTCAGAATTCTTCAAGTAAGTGAATTTATTATCTCATAAAAGTAGATAAATAGGCGGTACATTATTGCTTCACGTATGTAGGTTTACCCTCAGAGTGCCCTACACGTGACCCCCGGGTGGTGATAAGAAAGCAATAACTGTAGCTGCTGGACCTATATTTTTAAAGATCCTGCAGCAATGGCAGATGTATTTCATGGAAATGGCTCTTCTCAGAGCTACCAGACAAGAAACATCGGACCTTTCATCCATGTTTTCGAGCTTAATGTAGAAAGCATCAGCAGAGCAAAATGTGACTACCTATCCAAAGTTATCCTGAATAATAATATAGATGTGGGTATACTGAAATCCATACAGCCAATGAAGAAGAGTTTCGGAAAAGGTGCCTCATTAATGCTTTCACAGCTCTTGGTTCAACATATCACAGTGCACATGGTATAGCTACTTATGTTCGTAATAATATCCAAGATGCCTCAATACTCTTTCAAAACGAAGACGAAGACATCCATTGTGTTGCTGTGCGTGTGGCACATATTACTATTTTTAACATTTATAAATCCCCAAATGCACAGTGGTCAGGTACCGTACTCCCGCTGCTCAACACCCTGCAGTTTATATAGGCGACTTCAACAGCCATCACGAACTATGGAAGTACTCGAATGACAATGAATGTGTAAAGGAACTCGTAGAATAGACAGAAATGAACAATCTCCATCTGATTTTTGACCCAAAAGATCTTGGTACTTTCCAGTCAGCTGCATGAAATAGGGATTTCAATCCTGACTTGTGATTTGTTAGCTGCAATGATGCAGGACAGCCCTTACATACCAGGCGTAAAGTGTTAAGACATTTTCCCCACAGTCAACATGGCCTCATTGTAGTGGACATTGGCACCAAAATTCCTGTTGTACGGTCAATACCACATGCTCAGAGGAACTTCAGAAAAGCAAATTGGTCAACATTCACCACTGAACTGGATAAATGTGTTCGGTGGATTGCTCCCAAGCACAATTACAAGCGTTTCGTAGATGCAGTTATGATGGCGGGTAAGAAGAGTATGCCATAGAAAAGAATACATCCCTGGTTGGAATGTAGAGACTGATGCACTCTATAACTAATATCTGCATACTGGTGATGAGGACATAGCTGATGAACTTCTTTCCAGCATGGATACTACCTGGAGAGAACGGTGGATTGAGACAGTGGAGAATATCGACCTAACTCATTCCAGTAGAAGATCTTGGGGGCACCGCAGAAAACTTGGAGGAAGGACACCTTTGGTGAAGCAACAGCCTGGAGTCACTTCGGATGAAGTAGCATCTAACATCGTCACAACTTCCCAAACTCCATCAGATAAGAAACGTACCAAATACATACGGCGCCAGCTCCAAACTCTGGAATCATGAACACCACGCACATCAAGGTATTCACAACCGCTTACGGTGCAAGACATCAATGCTGCTCTCAAAGACGTTAAACCAAGTACAGCTCCAGATTTTGACGACATTCATCCAGAGTTTCGCATTCATTTAGGGAAGAATGCAAGAAGTTGGCTGTTAAGGTTTTTTACCGACCTTCTACAGAACAGACAACTCCCGGCAGAATTCAAACGAACGAAAGTGATTTCCATCTTGAAACCAGGTAAGCCTGCCAATGACCCAAGCAGTTATAGACCAGTTGCCCTTCGTTTTGAGAGGCTATTCCACAACAGAATCAGCGCAACTATTTTTCAGCATATTACAGTTGATCAAGCTGGATTCAGGCCAAATCGCAGCTGCTGCGATCAAGTGCTTTCACTGACATTCCACATGGAAGCAGGTTTCCAGAAACAACTCAAGACCTCAGCTGTATTCATTGATCTTACAGCAGCATTTGACGCAGTCTGGAGAGAAGGATTAATTTACAAGCTTCTCCGAATTGCACCCCGTAGGACCATCGTGCAGGTTATAAGCAATATGCTCAATGACAGAAGGTTTCGAGTGTGTATGGGAAATAGTATGAGTAGAGAAAGGAAGCTCATAAATGGATTACCTCAAGGATCGGTACTGTCTCCCCTACTGTTCAATTTGTATATCTCCGATCTCCCAGAAACATCTACGCAAACATTTTGTTATGCTGATATCATAACACTAGCCACTCAAAATCGATACCTTAGTGTGACAGAAGAAGTGCTACAAAGAGACCTGATTTCACTTGAAACGTACTTAAAGAAATGGCAACTGTGTCCTAAATCTAACAAAACAGAAGTGTCATGTTTTCACCTGAATAATCGCCAAGCTGGCATTTAACTTCACATACGTTTTTGTCACCAAGAACTTCGGCATAGCAGCTATCCCAAATATTTGTGGATTACACTTGATCGCACACTATTGCCCCCGTTTTGCCGGGCAGCTCAGCCGGTAAGCAAAAGTCCCAGAGGCGGAACGCTCGCTTACAGGCAACGCTAAATTATTGAGGATAGGGACAACCTAAGGACTGACTACAAATGAAAACACTTAAAAAATGGGTTTTAACATTTATGAAATAAAATATTAGCACTTTCCAAATTCCATTAATATTTTCAAAATCTTGAATAAAAATATTTAGCTCTTCCCTGCTGGAATTCACCCACAGTTCTTCATTAAATTGCATTCTGCAAAGATACGAAACTGAGTCTTAATAAATCGTATTAGGAAATTAATTAACTTATTATTTAAGAAAATCCTATCTCAAAATATCAAAAATCTGATTTTCAAATTATTATTTAAATTAACAATACTCTGCGATTTATTTAGCCGTCAGTCAAATTTTTACCTCACATGGAAAATAAAAAAATCATTTCTATTAATCAAATATTATTCTAATTAATTACTTATGCTTCAAATTATTCACTTAAATTATTTTAAGTCCAATATTCAACTCATTCGATTTTTACTCTTGTGTCAATTGACCTAGTGTTGTGCACAACTCACAATAATGACTTAAATTCTCGCATTGTAAAGTTAAACATTTTACATTTTGTGAGCTTAGTTCATTGACGCGATCCTTGCTTAAGTATTTTCCCTCGAAGCAAAGATCCTAATCTATCTTATTCCGTCGTAAAATTGCTTAAAGATTTATAATTGAGCCAAATATGCTCGCCACAAAACAACAAGAAATTCGAAACTTTACGCACACAGCGTACGCACATCATGACGAAATATCACCATGAAAATCACATTTACAAAATATCCATCTCACATTCAAGCTTTGGTCCACGGTAATATTATCAAATAGATTTATCGAAACCTATCTCTTGATTTTTAATTTTTAATTTTATTTGAAATATGAGAGTTTCTCCTGATGACGATATCAGACAAGGGCTACCATTACGATCGTTTGGTGTGTGATTGTAGCGGGATTATCACTTTTCCAATGAAATAGATTCCACGACGATGTTCCAGGATAATTTTATAGTAGAATTCATCACTAAAATTCCATAGAATTGCCTACAGTCATAGATAAATAAGCATTCGCGCATACGGTCTATGAGTCACGACTACGTTATTTTTAATCTCGTATTATCTGAAATTATCGATCAATATGTGCTGCATAAGAAGAAATTATGTTCAAAGACACACTCTCTTCCTTAACTGACTCATGTAATGGACACACAAATAAAATCCTATCTTAAGATCCATTTACAAGTCTCAAAAATACTAATAACAGTAAATGCAAAATTTGTGGACATTCAAGCCACGACCAATATTCCAGGCCTACATCTACTTCAATATAGCACACATTAATCACTTATAAGCACAGTAATAATTACACTCATGACCTTTAAACATTCTATTAGACCGTAATAATGTCAATTATTATTATTATTATTATTATTATTATTATTATTATTATTATTATTATTATTATTATTATTATTATTATTATTATTATTATACGCGCGCGGTCGCGTCATCGTAGGCTATGGTTTGATGAAATCATAGATGACTCTATCCTATCTCGAATCTATGGTAAACCACAAAACATCAAGGAAAAATCCTAAGTTCACAGAACACGTCGATATTCTGTCCCAAATAATTCAAAAATTATTCCATCATTAATTTATAAATTAATAAACGTTATCGCGTGGGTCAAATATTTTTAACACTTTCCTCGACTTATCATGGGACAGTGAGAACATTTCACGAAGCACTCATTCGAATAGAACAAATTATAGGTCCCAAATACACTCTCACACACATCAAATCTACCAACACCAGTGAAAGAAGAGTGAAATTCCTAACTACAAAGACTATTAGAAATGATCTCAAATATTCAAGCAAGGACTACGTCTACTTAATTATTGCAACAGAAAATAGAGAAAAGTATAATTTAAAATCTTAGCTGTAGTAGACTTGGCTTCTGGACTCGGTTGATGATCAGTGAATATTTAACCAAACTCCATCTCCGATATTATTCTCCCCTGGGCTGAATTATGCCTCACATTTTAGTTACACATGGCTGCAGCAGACGAGGACTTAGGACAGTTACAAACTACGTCGTAATGTTGAAGTTCCATTCTTCCGAAATAGTTCAGGACTGCTAGTAATCTTCCGTCTTCTGGTGAAAGCTGAAACTAAAAAGTTTGTTTTAGTAATAGTTCCCAACACACACTCGATTCTCCAAGCTGGCACAGTTTTACGTACTTTAAAATTTCCTCAGATTTATGAAATTAAGGAAATCTGAACGGCTGCGTTTCCAATATTTCCGTATCTCAAAATTTCCTCAGAAGCAGAAAAAAATATCATCTTTCATCAAATGAATGCTTGTAATGTTCAACGTCGTATATGCCGTCTCCAATTACGCATGTGCTCTTACAACACGATGACTTGTACTTGTACGAAGCAATTATTCACGTAGACAACTGAAGACAGAAAAAAGCAAAAGAGCAAAAGAGAGCGATTCCCCCAGATACATGGGTATTTATTTCTTCAAGACGTAGGTGTGTTTGTTAGTTGAATTTTATTGGCTGAGATTTAGCGATCGGGCTAACCTTGCGATCCAATTGGTTAAATATCATGACGTCAAAATCTCAAAGTATTGATCGCTTTTGGTCTCGTAGAGTTCGTGTCCACGTGCTACTCATCTGGTGTCTTCAACAAGGTACAAAAAAAACCAGATTCGCTTACACGGCGGGGGAAAAAACCTGTTCCGCTGTGTGCTAGCAGAGGCAGTCAGAGTTGAAATCTCCTTCCTGGATGATAATTTTATGCATTGTTCCACCCCAGTAATAAAATATTGTTTCCATACAAACCAATAACCAATTTTCAAGGGTGCACTATCTTACAAACAACATCTTATGAATCTGTCAAAAAAGCTCAAAACATGTAATATTATCCTTCAGAAATTGTATGGCTCAAGTTGGGGTTCATCAACAAAGACTTTATGATCTGTTTTGGGACTGGTATTCTCGTGTGGTGAGTACTGTGCACCAGTTTGGCTGGATAGCCCATATAGAAGACTAATTGATACTGAACTGAATGTTAGCTTGCGGTTAATATCTGGTAATATCCAGTCCACATCCCTTTATTGGCTCCCAATTCTGTCAGGTATAATGCCACCTGTTTTTAAAAGATAAAATATGCTCCCATCCGAGAGTTCAAGAAGATAGAAATGAACCCGCAACTGCCTGTTTTGGATGATATTCCTGTTCTCGAGGTAACGAGGTTGGAGTCACGACATCCATCTTTGCATGATGCTGTCGCATTGGCTGATGGGAATTTTCACCCTTTAGAAGAATAGAGATGTCGCTGGAAAGTTGCCACAGACAGTTCCTTACACAACATCTTTTCTGGTGAACGTCATCTTCCACGTAAGATTTGGACAACTCTGAATTGGGTGAGAACAAATCATGGACGATGCAGGGATGCCCTTTATAAGTGGAAATATATCTCATCACCAGAGTGCGACTGTGGTGCATCTCGACAGATGATCCCCATATTGTAAGTGAATGTACACGATATTCCTACACTGGTAGCCCGAGTGACTTTTTTGGAACCAACAGAGGAAGCTATACAGTGGATCACTCAACTGGACATTCTGCTATAAAACATGTTTCTTGTCTGTGTATATTTGTAAATACTATATATTTGTATATATACTTGTTGCCCTATGCTAATAATAATAATAATAATAATAATAATAATAATAATAATAATAATAATAATAATAATAGGTAAATAACGTAGTGATATAATATTCTTTCAAAATTGTAATTATTGTCACTGACCTTACAAAGTACCACAAGTGTATGTCCTGTTTTAAAACATTTAATGCAGTAGTGTTTTTGAACTGTAGTTGTGACATTGCAAATTAATTTTTTGCTGTCACACCTTTGTTGGTTACTGTGTGAAGTGATCTTTGATAATCTGTGTGAAATGATTGTATAGTCTCGGATTGGTGCTCTTAACCAAGTCCTTGTATCAGCAGGTCATGCGATGGCTACTCATAGCCTAAGGTTTGACTTCAAACCAGATTTGTGATGGAAACTATGAATTCTGAATGGTTTATTTGATTTTGTGAGTGGTTAGAGTCTTCTCGGCTCTTATGTGATGCACTGACTTGTTCCTACTGTACTTTCACAACTAGTGGCAAGAAATATTCATGTCGGTCCTCAGAACTACCAAGTACCAGCTAACACTCTCTGTTTCTTTGTAATTCATGTGTAACAGGACACAATAGGCTACGTTAGAGAACAGTCTTGTATTATGACCACCAGTCAAAATGTTGCTTATGAATCCTTTTCACACACAATCATATTTCTATTTTTGATGGAGTCTAAATTAGCTTTCTACTTTCTAAACATATTTTGTGCAGAGACCTGCAAAGCGACATGCATTTTATGTGTCTTCTTTTTTCTTGGCGTATATGTCAGAGGACAGTCCATTGTCTACGTAGCTTAGTCCATTTTACATCATAGATTTTAGATGCTTCTGAAGGATTCAGCCGACCGGATCTTATCTGCTACTTCCCACTGTGTTTTATATCTCACCTCAGGCGCTATTGTTTCCTCACTCTCATTTCAGCAGTCTACAAATATCATGCCGCAACTTAAATGACTTCCTTTAAAATGTCTAAACTATTTGCCATGCCAGTTGGGTATTGAATTACATAAGAAAAGATTTTAAGATTCATAAAATTTCCTAATTGCTGACTTGTGGAAATACACGTATTTCTGAGGTTACCAATTAGTGATGAGATTACCTTCCATTTGTGGAGAGACACATCGTCCTGAGCTAAATAGTGATGAGGCTTACTTCCGTTTGTGTAGAGACACATGGTCCTCAACTAACCACTTAGTTATGTGGCTTCCTTCCAGCCTTAGAGCGTTGAGTGTCACGTGGCCCTGAGCTGACCACTTTGTGCCACTCCTCCATGGTCTTCATATTTATAGGCGTGATCGGAGTGAAAATAACAAACTGATTAATATGATCGTCTGCTGTCTGTGACGTATGTAAGCAGACATATGAATTGCAAAATTCTATTCAGGCTAGAATACACTGACGGACTCCCCTCTTGTAGGTACTCATAGAATTTCACCGGATATTCTAACTGCCCTTCCCATTTAACACAGATATACCCAATTTTTTTATTTTTTGAGTTATAAGTTTTTCTTCACAATGCATTTATAGGAGTCACTTAAACACGAAATCCAGAAGCGTTCAGACATTCAAACACTATTTTTTGAAAAATAGTTTTTATAGATATCGGACATAGGCATTAGGGGAGAAAATTTGAACATACAATGAACTAATTTGAATGTTAGGATGTGTAAAATATCCATTGCATTTCATTTTTGTAACAATATTCATCAGTCTGCATCTGGTGGCAGGGTCCGGTGTTGTGGTTCATTGACTCCAGTTAGATCGGTCTCGGGCCATGTCTGCATGTAGTCTTCCAACTTTCAGGCCGTTGTGCACTTTATCAGTCTATGCTGTCTGGTTCGTCCCTAGCGCCTCTTTTCACCGACTTTCTGTGTAATAGTGTGACTTTCCCAATATATCGTCCTCTACACGCAACACATGCCCAAACCAGCCCACACGCCTTTCCCCAATTTTCTTCTGGATCGGTGCAATGCCAAAACGTTTTCTAATAATATCATTTGAAATGTGATCTAGTCTAATTATGCCAGCCTTCCACCTAAGCAACTTCGTATCCACCGGGCGGGTTGGCCGTGCGCGTAGAGGCGCGCGGCTGTGAGCTCGCATCCGGGAGATAGTAGGTTCGAATCCCACTATCGGCAGCCTTGAAGATGGTTTTCCGTGGTTTCCCATTTTCACACCAGGCAAATGCTGGGGCTGTACCTTAATTAAGGCCACGGCCGCTTCCTTCCAACTCCTAGGCCTTTCCTATCCCATCGTCGCCATAAGACCTATCTGTGTCGGTGCGACGTAAAGCCCCTAGCAAAAAAAACTAAAAAACTTCGTATCCATGATGCTTAGTTGGCGTTCTGCCTCTAGAGCTGGTCAGCATTCGTTGCCGTAGAAAACGACAGGATGGATATTGATAGGACAGATATCAGTTCGGTAGAACTTAGTTTAGAGATGGCCCTTCGTCCAAAGTTCGGAAGGGCGCCTGTTGTCATTCTCCACTTCAGTCAGGCTTTGTATATCCTTAAGTTGACTTCATCAGTAAGTCGGCCATAATCATAGATTGTGGAGCAAATATTCTTAAATATCTCTACTCGTGCTATATCTTCAACGTCAACATGCATGGTTCCAACTTCTCGACGATGTAATGCAATGTATTCTGTCTTGTTCTTGTTGAGGCGTGGGGCTTATTGCGCTAGTCGATTGTTCCAGTCTTCTGTTTGACGCCGGGGCCTTGACGGACTCCTACAGTTATGCGGAAGTCATCAGACGCTCCTGCGGCAGCTTGAACACAACTCATTTGGTCCTTGTAGAGCAATTATACCCTCTCAGCAAGGTGCTCTGGAATGCCATGTACTTGTAGGGCTGACTGATTAGGTCATGAAGTACCCGATGGAAGGGCTTCTAAGGGTCCAGAAATTTGTGATGAAGCCTCTTATTCTTTTCACAGTGTTTCTCAAGTAACAGTCCGGCAGCATGGGTTTCTCCTATTGCGCCACAATTTTACACAAATCCAGCTTGGCTTGTTGTTTGTTTGTCTAAATCGCTAATCCTTTTGTCGAAGATTTGTTCTAAGTCTCTCATTGTGAGGTTCAGAAGTATGTTCGGGCCGTGATTAGAAAAATCGGCAGGGCTTCCCTTATTTCTGAATTGATACTCCATCGCTAGTCTGTTTGTTTTTGACCTTCTTTGATGATATGGTTGAAAAGCTTGCTTTAGCCACACTGCTGCATCCCCCCATTGAGAGAAACAAAACTCTGCTGGAAGATAATCGGGACATATAGCTTTCCCTGGTTTCATTTCCTTCAGCATAGTCTGGACTTCAGTGACGTAATTTTCCTACGTTGGACCTTCAACAGCGGAGGTGATTAGGATTGGTAGATACGGAAATTCCATGATTGAGATGTTGTCAAAATAGTTCCACCAGTGTACTCGCGCTTCCCGCCTGTCCAGTAGCAAGTCGTCTGTTTCCTCATTGATGCAGTAAAAACGTTTGACTTCTGACGTTTTGCGATGGCTCGATTGGACTAGCCTTTAAAAATTCCGCTCGAATTCGCGCATGTCATGTTTCACATATAGACCTGCCTACCGGTTTGATTTTGTTACGCAAATACCTCTTTCATTTTACGAGTGGCTGCCTTGTAGGCATTCCAACGAGCAAGAAACTCGTGGTACAGCTGCTTCTTCAACCGTACTGCATATTTAACATCTTCATTCCTTGGCCATATGTCATGTTTAATCCTTCGTTGTCGTCGCCCTGACTTAATTGTTCCAGGAATAGAGCGAAAGGCGTCTTTCAGTTTAGTCCGCCTCACTTCAACTATGGTGATTTGTGACTCAGTAACTTTTGCAACGACGTTAGTCTCCTTCTTCAGGGGCAACCATTTGATCCCAATTTGTCTATTTCCTGTGAAGTATTGGGCTCTTGGTGACTTTATCCACAGCTTAGAAGACTGGTCGTTGTTGCATCGCAAGGATTTAATAAGGGGCAACTGTTATCTCTAGAACATCTTCGAGATTTCACCCTCTCACAAGGATGTAGGCAATGCCAATTGGATGGGGGCCACTGTAGTACAAAGTAGATGAATATCACTCTTTTTGAACCGTGTGTTTGCGATGATCAGTTTCTACATAATCGCGAATTTGTTGGGCATCGTCGTTCTTTTCTCCATATCCATGAACGCCATGGACTGTTTGTTCTGCTTTCCTCGGTCCGACACATCCATTCAGATCAGCGGCAGCGATAAGGTAGTCAGCGGTCTTTTTGTCAGGCGGTGCCCAGAACGCATCTTTGGTTTCCATGCGCACGTCAGTTTGTGGAGCGTTGCGCTGAAACATTGGAATTTCCTTCTCTCCCCAATGCGGACGAGTTACATCAAGCGATTGTCAAACATTTGCACCTCGGAGACTGAACCGTCAAATTTAGCTGATATGACAATGTCAACACCATGAGCTGTTCTTCGGTTTCTGTTGTACACCAGTTAGTAACCATATATCGTTTCACATGACTTTTCCCTATTCCATCTTTTTTTCCGCACCTCTCAGATGCCTACAAGCCTTCTCTCAAGTGCAGTGGCTTATTCGCTACTTCATCCTGGCATAATTCAATGATGGGATACAAAATGGGGGTACTAGCATGGTTAGCCGTCACAGCCCGTGCGACGGTAACCCTAGCATAGTTTTCATGCTGACTGGGCACTGCCAATGTGCGTCCCTTCCAGGGGCTGCACTAACCTTGGCTCCGTTACCATGAGACACATTTCTGTAATGATGTAGCGGTATTATTTTACGGCCGGCTTGTCTTGAAGCATTTAAGGGCTCATGACGGAATTTAGTAACGCACTTGCGGACTTGGAAACAGATGCCTTTTGCAGCCACTCCTCTAGAGAAGAAACGCTACCCTCTTTTCTGCATTAACTTCCAGATATTTAGTGTACCTCTTCCGCCATCTGGTCCCTAGTGAACGTCTCCATCTCCGCCAAAGTTGCCATTAAAGACTTTGTACATGTTTGGTACGCGATAGCTTTTATATTTTGCTCATATTCATCGGCAGGCCAGCGGGGAACCCGTATCCGTCACCTGGGACGCGCCACGTGTTACAGCAATATAGCTGGTTCGTGTAGAATATTTATCAATGCAAATGAAACATTATTTTACTGAAAACTAATTGTGAACCTGATAAATTACTTGTCAGAGGAATCACGTATTCACGTAAAAAAGAAGGGTTACAGGCTTTTGCACGTTTGCTTGCTGTGATATGCCACAGAACGCATGACATACAATCCAGTGTCGTATTTTCTGTCCCCTGTTGTCTAGTGGTGTCAACATCAATATCTTGTTTGATGATCAAGAGATTTAGTCTGTCATATCTGGAATCAATGCCCCCCTTTCATTTGTCCACTTATTTTCTCCAAAGAGTGCAGTAACAATGCATGGTCGAGCCTCCCATTACTTTGCTTGTGAGCCAGTCATGCATTCGACTGGGCCATGTGAATTCAGTTCATACAGCATGAATTGGAAAGTACCAGTTCATGTTACGATATATTTTAGCCTGCGTGATCGATTTTCCCATGTGGCAGTTGTAAGCGGATCTCACCTTTAACCAAGAAATTTGCATTTCCTGCCCTTCTTCCGTAGAATATGTAGAACTACTCTGTGGTGGGGAGACAGGCTCAGTATGGATGCTATCCAACAATGTTATGAATCCACTAAAAATAATCACGTTGCCCGTGATCTTTTGAAATAAATAGAATAATATTCCTTCTTATACATGGCACCAATATCCACTATGGTGCAATTCAACGTCTTGTCATCTCGAATTTTGGCTCAAGCCTTGATTTTCATGCTCCTTCTATCCGTATTGTTAAAGTAATACGTGTAAGAATATTCAAGGGCATGATAGGTTGCGTTTGGTTTCAAAATCAGGATATTAGAACATTGTAATAAAACGCTACCACCAATGCCATATTCTGTGTTGCCTTCATAATGTCTTTAACAGCAGTGTCTTGAGGAGAAAAGACAGTATCAATGCTAGCGAGAGAGCCGTCGTATACTTGTTATATTTCAGCTTTTCCAGGATTTCATCAGGATTAGTGGCTTCCGTGTTAAATACAGGAATTAAGACGTAGACTGATGTAGTACATGGTAGGAAGTATGAACGTCCTTGTATAAACCTACCGTCCTATATGTAGGTTGGCTATGTTTGATTGCACATCAAAGATACATATTTCGGAAAAGCGACACAGCGACATAATAAAATGGTATAGTGATATGATAACAATTTACAAACACAATATGTATATTTGTGTGACAAAATAACATTCATAAATGATTAGCTATGTTTCAACAGATCTTGCTGAATGTCGACAAAAGTTCTCAACTTTATTAATATCTACAACACAGACATTCTCTCAAACAACCTCAAGAACAAGGTCCATTACAAAAATTATTACTTGCCTGCAACAAAGCGCAGAGTGCTTCAACAAGATCAAAACTCGAAAGCATATGCCGTTCTTTATGTAGGAGAACAGACTACGGATTTCGATAGAATTATATGTGCTGGATTAAAGAGCTTGTACGAGTATTTACCATTTTAGGCTGGACCACTTCTCATGCTTTCTTCAAAATTAACTCGTACATTTCTAAACCGTGACAAGTTTCTTGCGCGTGATATCGTGATTGAGAAAAGACGCAATATCTTCTCGTAACAAGTGAGAGCTTTTGAAATTTAACCTCAGATGATGTTTACTCTCAGGAATGTAATGTTTATGAGTAACGAGCTCTCTGCACTGGATATCAGTGATTGGAATGTCCAGTAGCAAATCCCCTGTGTGAGATTTGTAGTGGATATGTCTGTTGAACTATTGGTCACATGGTTTTAATTTTTTCACTGTAGATCGAGACCCGAGGTGAGCTATAGAGATCATCAACCTCCGGACGGCGGATCATCTAGTTTTAGGTGTAGTGTGTGCAGTGAAGTCCTGGCTAGGAAGTTGGACCTCTTGCGACATCTGAAGAGACACAAGGAAGATCGACCCGGCAGGTTGTCAAAATACCTCAGGATCCACCCGCTCCAAGTGTGCGGATTTTCTGATAAATGCTTTACAAAGAGGAAAATGCTGACAGGGGACACGCGATTGCATAAAGGTGGTATTAAAAACGAATGCTCAGTATCCCATAAAATTTTTAGGAAAAGGCCGGGCGTTAGGCGGTCTCACACGAGCGAGAACCGATACTGGTGCAACGTCTGTAGCAAGTCATTCATACAGAAAGGCAGTCTGACCGATCACATGCGGGCCTGTGCAGGCGAGAAGCCAAACAGATGTAATGTGTGTGGCAAATCGTTCACAAGCAAAGTCAGGGTGACCTATCATATGCGGACCCACACAGGCCAGAAGCCTAATAAGTGTAACGTCTGTGACAAATCATTCGCAATGAAGGGCAATCTGACCAATCATATGCGGACCCATACAGGCGAGAAGCCTCACAGGTGCAATGTCTGTGGCAAATCATTCACAATCAAAGGCAGTCTGACCGTTCATATGCGGACCCATACAGGGGAGAAGCCACACAGTTGCGTTCTCTGTCGCAAATCATTCACAATCAAAGGCAGTCTGACCGTTCATATGCGGACCCATACATGCGAGAAGTCTTTCAGGTACAATGTCTGTGGCAAATCATTCATACAAAGAGGTAAACTAACCCAACATATGCGGACCCATACAGGCGAGAAGCCGTACAGGTGCAATGTTTGTAGCAAATCATTCATACAGAAAGGGATTTTATCCGGTCATATGCGGACCCATACAGGCGAGAAGCCATACACCTGCAATGACTGTGGCAAATCATTCACAAGCAAAGGCAATCTGACCGTTCATATACGGACCCATACAGGCGAGAAGTCTTACAAGTGCAATGTCTGTGGCAAATCATTCATACAAAGAGATAAACTAACCGAACATATGCGGACCCATACAGGCGAGAAGCCGTTCAAGTGCAATGTCTGTGGCAATTCATTCATACAAAGAGGTAAACTAACCGAACATATGCGGACCCATACAGGCGAGAAGCCGTACAGTGCAATGTTTGTAACAAGTCATTCATACAGAAAGGGATTTTAACCGGTCATATGCGGACCCATACAGGCGAGAAGCCATACACTTGCAATGACTGTGGCAAATCATTCATACAGAAAGGTAAGCTAACCGATCATATGCGGACCCATACAGGCGAGAAGCCTTACAACTGCAATGTCTGCGGCAAATCATTCATAAAGAGAGGCAAACTTACCGAACATATGCGGAGACATACAGGCGAGTCATAAAAAGCGGCAAACTAAGCAAACATATGCGGACCCATACAGGCGAGAAGCCTTACAGCTGCAATGTCTGTGGCAAATCATTCACAAGGAAAGGCAGTCTGACCGATCATATGCGGGCCCATAGAGGCCTGACGCCAAAGAGCTGCAATGTCTGTGGCAAATCATTCACAAATAAAGGCAGTCTGACCTAACTGTTGATATGCGGACACAACCAGAAGAGAAGCCATACTGTTGCAATTTTTTATACCACTGAAGCACAACTTGTAGGATTCCAGCAAGGTATAGCAGATATCCTGGATTCAGGAGGTCAATTGGTCTGTATCGCGACTGACCTGCCTAAGGCATTTGATAGGGTAGATCATGGGAGACTAGTGGCAAAAATGAGTGCAATTGGACTAGATAAAACAGTGACTGAATGGGTGGCTCTGTTTTTAGAAAATAGAACTCAGAGAATTAGAGTAGGTGAAGCTTTATCCTGCCCTGTAAAAATTAAGATGGGAATTCCTCAAGGCAGTGTTATTGAACCTTTATGTTTTCTTATATAAGTAGTGATAAAAGACCGCTTCTGGCCCAGGGTCTAATGGGCAAGATGGCCGCTATACATGGGCTCTTATGGAACTAACCCACCGAGAGCTGGACCAGGAGGGAATGGGCAAGATGGCGGCTATATATAGGCTCTTATGGAGAAAGCTGGCCTAGGGTAGGATAGACGGTATACATAGGACTTACGGAGATGGCCTAGGGGACTAATGCACAAGATGGCGGCCGTGTGCAACATCCTAATGCTAGAGCTCCAGAGGCAAGACAGCCGCCTGGGGAGGTATGCTGGTGTTGAAAAGGTGTACGTGTTACGTAGTGTACTTCAAGCCAATCAGGAAGCTAAAAGGTAGAAAACTGCCATTAACACCACTGCGAGGGTTGTAGCCCCGTCTGACCGAAGTGTAGCAAGTTCTCTACACCCTCTGTGAGGGCTCTAGCATCGACCGATCAAAGCCTGGAGAGGTATGCTGGTGTTGAAAAGGTGTACGTGTTACGTAGTGTACTTCAAGCCAATCAGGACGCTAAAAGGTAGAAAACTGCCATTAACACCACTGCGAGGGTTGTAGCCCCGTCTGACCGAAGTGTAGCAAGTTCTCTACACCCTCTGTGGGGGCTCTAGCATCGACCGATCAAAGCCTGAGGAGGTATGCTGGTGTTGAAAAGGTGTACGTGTTACGTAGTGTACTTCAAGCCAATCAGGTCGCTAAAAGGTAGAAAACTGCCATTAACACCACTGCGAGGGTTGTAGCCCCGTCTGACCGAAGTGTAGCAAGTTCTCTACACCCTCTGTGAGGGCTCTAGCATCGACCGATCAAAGCCTGTGGAGGTATGCTGGTGTTAAAAAGGTGTATGGGTTACATAGTGTACTTCAAACCAATCAGGACGCAAGAAGGTAGAAACAGCTATTAACACAGCAGCGGGTTTTTTAAGCCCGTCTTACAAAAGTGTAGCCAGTACTCTGCTCCCTCTGCGAGGGCTCTAACATCGACCGATCAAAGCTTGAGTATACCATGAATCTAAAACTCTAAGTATAAATGCTAAATGCTTTGTGGATGCCTCTCCTCCTTTATCCGGGCTTGAGACCGGCACTAGGGCTTACCCTAAGGCGGAGTTAACACCCTTAGAGAAAGAAGAAGTGAAGGAGTCTGCAACATTATAGCTACTCGGTCCACCATATGTTACAGAAAGTAAGGGTTTGAGGTTGGTTAGGTATTAGACATAGGATTTAGGGTGTTATGCTGCACTGTAGAGGGAGACGACTTTTTCTTTGCTAATATAGATAGGTTTGTTGAAGACTAGTTTCCGCTTCGCCATATGAATAGCCGCCAGGTTTGGTCCGAAGATCGTTCTGTCGATGAAGGTAGGTTTTGCTACGAGTTTTTCTACTACCTTGCTATCTGTTACAAGACGTATGTCTATCCGTTTGCGAATGTTTTCTATGGTTTTTCCGAACATTGCATTATTAAAAAGTTTATAGAGGTCCTTCTCGAAGTCGTTCTTAGCTTGTTTCCTGAGATCGTTATTAAATTCTACGTAACATTTTAGCCAGCGTGACTGTCGAAATTTCAGCGCTCGATGTACCTTCTTTAGTTGCAGGCCATGGTTCAAAGCTTGTTGGAGGGTCATGTAATGTACCACGTAATGTTCTCGTTTTCCAAGATGAGTTATTAATTTTTTCGTTACAGACGATTCAGTCGGTTTCGTACTTTCTGGAAGGAACGGTAAGTCATTATGAAGCGCATGTAGTTTAGGAGGATACTCAACGTCTCCTTCTAAAAAGCAGCCGTACGGATCGTCTTCTTTCAGCGTATTTAGATTAATAGTGTCTGGGGAGACCCACTGAAATTCTCCGTAAGGAAGGGGATGGCACATAGCCCAACCATACTGATTGTTAGAATCTTCATATGTAATAAACTGGGATGGTTTCTCAGGATCGAAATCCGACATATACTTATTATTAGCCTCTCCATAGCGATGTGATATTTGGTTGTTTCAGGAAACAACGTTAGATTTTTACTAGTGTATCCAAGCTGCTATCAGACGGACAAAAGGATGAAAGGACTCTTCTTACTCCTCCTCACCGAACCGTCCTCCTCCTCCTAGGGCTAAACGGCTAATGGGCTAAAGTGTTAATGGGCTAAAGGGCTAAAGCGCTAATGGGCTAATTGGCTAAAGTGCAAAATGTCAGAAGGGCTAAAGGGCGGGCTGAAGTTCTAATGGGCTAAAGGGCTAAAGTGCTAATGGGCTAATGGGCTAAAGTGCAAAATGTCAGAAGGGCTAAAGGGCAAAAAGTGCTCACACTGTTTGTAGTGTTTAAGGTGCCTCTCTTCCCTTTATACGGGATTGAGACCCGGCTCTACAGCTAGTCGGTGTTTCATCCTCCTAATCGGATACCCTTCCAAACATCAGTCTAGCGCAGGGGGATCTTGCGTATACATAGGCTCTTATGGGACTAACACTGGGGGACAAAGCTGCACTAGCGATCTCGAGGATGGATAGTCGCTCAAAGCTAAACGCATAATTAGAATGATGAGATGTAGACAAACATATAGAACATTGTTATAACCTAACTTTGTAATCTGTTAGAAGTGATAAAGTTCATTCAGTGTAGGATTACAAAATCATGATCTGAAAAAAATTTGTGCTACATGCATGATAGGGAAGAGAACCCAAGGGTCACATCTTATCAGACGGGCAAAAGGATGAAAGGACTCTTCTTCCTCGTCCTCACCGAGACTTCCTCCTCCTCCTAGGGCTAAACGGCTAATGGGCTAAAGGGCTCAAGGGCTAAAGGGCTAAAGTGCAAAATGTCTTAAGGGCTAAAGGGCAAAAAGGGCTCACAATTTTTTGTAATATTTAAGGTGCTTCTCCTCTCTTTATCCGGGCTTGAGACCGGCTCTACAGCTAGAGGCGGAGTTAACACCCTGAGGATATAGGGAAGGAAATTTTTAAAAGTGACTGCAACATTATAGCTACTCGATCCACTATATGCTACAGAAGGATGGGTATGGTGGGAAGCAGCTGTGAGGGATATATTCGATGTAGGAAGGTGTTTAGGGTGCTATGATGTACTGTAGACGGAGAGACACATTTTTATTCTGCGTTAATAACATGATAATAGCGCGGCAGTAATTTCATTTTATGCAGTTTAATGAAGAGACCACATAGTTACCATGAGCGTAAGTGGATATCTGATCAGATGCGATTACTCTTTTATCGTCGTGAGGTGACAGGGCTATCTTATTAATTTTAACTGATGATACATTGTGTTTTCGAGATATAATAATGTTTATAGGCTTTCTTGCAAGCGTGTTTGTTTTCAGACATTCTACATAGGTAGGGATAAAGGGCTAATGGGCTAAAGGGCTAATTGGCTAATGGGCTAAAGGGCTAATAGGCTAAAGAGCAAAAGAGCTTACATTTTTGTAGCATTTAGGGTGCCTCTCCTCTCTTTATCCGGGCTTGAGACCGGCTCTACAGCTAGAGGCGGAGTTAACACCCTGAGGATGTAGGGAAGGAAGTTTTTAAAAGTTTCTGCAACGTTATAGCTACTCAGTCCACTATATGCTACAGAAGGATGGGTATGGTGGGAAGCAGCTGTGGGAATGTATTCGATGTAGGAAGGTGTTTAGGGTGCTATGATGTGCTGTAGAGGGACGGGTGTTTAGTAACAGAACTTGTAGGCCTAGACAACGAGTGAGAATTAAAAATATCTCGCAGAGGTGTACTTTTTAAATATTAATCAGTACTTGCTTGAATTCGGTTGAGCTCTTTCCTAAGGAAGGGAGAACTTTCGAAAAGAGTCTGTACTAGTATAGCTACTCGATCTACTATATGCTTCAGCAGGATGACTTAGGTAAGGGTGAAGGCTGGAAATGTAGGAAGTTGTCTAGGCTGATGTACTGTCGAGAGAGTGCTTACAGGTAAGGTATTTACTTTGAAGAGCTATTACTCAATAATACCTGCACGACGCAATTCTTGCTCTATTTTAAAAATATCTGCTTTATACTCTGTGCAACCTGCATCTTGGTAGGCTATTAGCAGTTGCAAACGTTCTACGAGTAGGTTGGGGTCTTTACAGTATCTTACGTCTACATGGGGTAACAGAGGCTTGTTGTGCACTTTGTGCCTGCATGCAGACCGTTCATGTTTAGGGACTTGTTTTGATGTAATACGTGATTTTGCAGTAGCGTTTCCAGGTACAAACCTTACTTGTGTTGGTAGCAAAGCGTTGATATCTTCTTCTACTTCATTTTGCATCCCTTCTTGAGATGTTTGCACGGCTAGAGAACGTGTTGCAGGCTTAGAAAGTGAAGTAAAATCATAAAGCTCTAATGGCAAAGAAACATTGAGATCTTCGTTTTTTCTTCTTCTCCTTCGTTTCCTTTATTATCACTATTATCATCAGCATCCTTATCCGCCTCCTCCTCGTCATCTTCATTCTCATCATCATTATCTTGCTTCTCTTTATCTCGAAATGTGTGTTTACTAACAGAACTTGTAGTAGGCCTAGACGAGTGAGAATTAAAAATCCCTCGCAGAGGTGTACTTTTTAAACATAACCCAGTATTTGCTTGAATACGGTTGAGCCCTTTATATTTTCGTCTCGATGAAGCTACATTACACGCGGCTTCGTGACGTTGGGCGTTGTAAGCGTTCTTAAACTCTCTTCTACAATGTTTGCATTGAAAAATTGTTCTACAAGATATCTCATGGCGTCTCTTATGATAGCCTCGGTGAAATATTTTTCCACACTCCTTGCACGTATAGCTCGGAATAGTTTGCTCCATGATAGACTTCTTCTTCTGCTAATAGATCACACCTGAGAAAAAGAGAGAAGCAGAGTAATGTGTGCCTGCCCCTCAACAGTTTATTACAAACTAAAATATTGCTCACTTCTTCTGCTGGTATATACTTTCATTTATAAAGAACGATGTTATCACGTCAACAGTCCGTGGTGAACTGAACATCTTACGCTAATCTTCTGACTTATATAGGATGCAGTACTTCAAATTATTTTCATGAAGTGTGGCTAACCTAATGCCTTCACATTACTGGAAAAATTACTCAAGTTCAAATTTATATCGTTACAGTAACATTTGAAGGTATGTGTTTGAAAGCCAATCAGGATGATTGAAGGTAGAAAAACTGCCATTAACACCACTGCGAGGGTTGTAGCCCCGTCTGACCGAAGTGTAGCAAGTTTCTCTACGCCCCTCTGTGAGGGTTCTAACATCGACCGATCAAAGCTCACATACTTTACACAAAATGTACGTGGAAGACAAGCTCAACTAAAATTAACTACAATGCTGTACGTAAACTCTCATCGTTGACATACCAACGAGGTTTGCAAGCTCGGATGACAAGTATGTCTCAGAGGTCTACTCTCCCTTCGTAAAGGGCACCGCGCAATATAGTTAAGTTTAGACGAGCAAGCATCTTTTTTGTGTAAAAATATGACTGAGTTGATTAAAAAAATTATATCGTAACAGTAACATTTTGAAAGTATATGTTTTTAAGCCAATCAGGACGTTAGAAGGTAGAAAAACTGCCATTAACACCACTGCGAGGGTTGTAGCCCCGTCTGACCGAAGTGTAGCAAGTTTCTCTACGCCCCTCTGTGAGGGTTCTAACATCGACCGATCAAAGCTCACATACTTTACACAAAATGTACGTGGAAGACAAGCTCAACTAAAATTAACTACAATGCTGTACGTAAACTCTCATCGTTGACATACCAACGAGGTTTGCAAGCTCGGATGACAAGTATGTCTCAGAGGTCTACTCTCCCTTCGTAATGGGCACCGCGCAATATAGTTAAGTTTAGAGGAGCAAGCATATAATTTCTTATGTATAACTTTTCCAAATGGTATGATATCAGAAAAAAATCTCTTTCTAAGCTCACTAGTTCAAATAATTAATAACATATTTATACATACCTGCAAATGTGAGAGGGATACTGCTGTAGTCAATGGAGCATCTACGTAGAGAATGTACTCACACAGCTACTAAATTACCTGTAGAAAGGAAAACAATACTATTTGAAAAATTAATCTGGTACATAACTAAATATATCAGGTACAAGTGTTAATAATAATAATAATAATAATAATAATAATAATAATAATAAACAAAAACCTAAACTAATGGAATGAGGGTGGATTAGTCTATATCATCTGTTAAAGGATTATTTTTAGTGATTTTTAAGCTAAACATTAATTTTCTAGCACCAACCGTTTAGGAGATATTACATTTTTATGTTAAGGGTTGTTTTCACCCCTAACTTGTTTTGACTCTAAAAGTCATCTAGAGTATACTCCAGTACAAAATTTTAATATTTTAAGCTCTTTTCGCCCCAAAACCTAAAATAATTGTTGGAGGGTGGATTAGCCTATATCATCCGTTAAAAGATTATTTTTAGTGATTTTTAAGCTAAACATTAATTTTCTAGAACCAGTGGTTTGGGAGATATCGAATTTTCAAGTTAAGGGTTGTTTTCATCCCCCAACTTGCTTTTGAATCTAAATGTCGTCTCGAGTATACTGCGACACAAAATATTAACATTTTAAGCTATTTTTGCCCAAAAACCTTAAATAATGGTTAGGGGGTGGGTTGGTGTATATCATCTGTTAAAGGATTACTTTTGTGATGATTTTTAAGGTAAACATTCATTTTCTACGACCAGCTGTTTAGGAGATATTAAATTTTCAAGTTAAGGGTTGTTTTCCCCCAAACAGTCTTTTAACTATAAAAGTTGTTTAAAGTATTTTCAGGTACATATTTTTAACATTGTAGGCTATTTTGCCTAAAAATCTAAAATAACAGTTAGAGGGTGAGTTAGTGAGGCTGATAGCCTTGACGTTTATGAGAAAATGGTTAACCTGTTTCAATAGAATAATAATAATAATAATAATAATATAGGCTTTACGTTCTACTAACTACTTTTACGGTTATCGGAGACGCCGAGGTGCTGAAATTTTGTCCTGCAAGAGTCCTTTTACGTGCCAGTAAATCGACCGGCACGAGGCTGACGTATTTGAGAACCTTTAAATACCACGGGGACTGATCCAGGATCGAACCGGGGGGTCTCAGAGGGCCAGCGCCTCAACCGTCTGAGCCACTCAGCTCGACTTCAATAGAATAGCTATTGTGCAGGTCGCTATTTCGGTACTTACACACTCCTCTGCTGAATTCAGAATACGTTACTGATTCAAGCGATCTTACAAAAACAAAAACAAAAAAAAAAGGGAACTACAGTATATATCGAACTTCGTACAGAAAGCATGCAAGAGATATCTGGAATAGAGCGTTAGTACTTACGCGTTGCTGCTTCTTCCCCGATGTTATTCAGGACACGGTCACTGGGAAACTGATTATTATTTGCAATACACCGCTCTGATATAGACATCACCGCGAACAAGCTTTGACCTTCACGAGTACATACGACCGGTGACGTCACTACCAACAAGCTTTGACCTGCATAACAGCACATGTCACCGCCAGCAAACTGAGATTTGAAGTGTTAGAGACGAATGCTGGGATGGTTCCTAACTTAAGACCACGGTCACCTCTCACCCAATCTTAACCCCCTTACTACAAATACACGCACTACTAGAGACTGCAATGACACAGGTTATCAGAGAAATTCTACATACATACAAGTACACGAGGCTGATGTCCGCGACATATTCAAACTTATACATAAAGCAACAACAACGACTTTATAAAACTACTGTTATTGAGAGAGCGTGAAGTGAACAATTAATAATAATAATAACAATAACAACTCATGTCTAATTCAGTTACTCTATACTTCTTAAGACACACCGCCAAGCCAAGATTGGATGAGTAAAGGAATGAAATGAAATGAATACTTACAGAAGGCTGATTTCAGATGTCACGCCCAGGATGTCGTTTCTTCTCAAGGTCAGCACGTTATTAGTACGAAATTAAGCCGCCTCGCGATTACCCCTGCTTATAAACGGCATTGAGCGCTGGAATGTTAAAGGTGCGAAGTAGTTGTATCACAGTACACCAAAGCCATTATAGTTTAATTTTCAGTTAAAACAGAATTTTGATCTCCTCGTATATTAAGAAGACACTAAAAGGATACTGTATCAATACTGAATTAGTTGAATTGCAAACATTAGAAGCATTATTATCAAATTAGGCTAGACATGGCTAGTAGTTAAATGACCTTGGTCTACTTGCTATAAGAAATCAAGTTAATCCTGCTTAGCATATGCATGATAATAATAATAATAATAATAATAATAATAATAATAATAATAATAATGACTTGGCAGTTATTGGATAATTATACTAGCACAATCCTGTCCAGAATACTTAAATACTGATAATGCCGCCTGGAATTGAACCCATGACCTTCTGATCCGAAGACTCAAACGCTGACCTATCAGCGAAGGAGTCTGATTATAAATACAAGACACTCATGCTGTCTAGAATAGCTAAATACGGATAATACCAGGAGCAGTCGGTTAAAAACTGCTGGTTGTCTGCTCCTTACCTATACCAACGTATTATTATTATTATTATTATTATTATTATTATTATTATTATTATTATTATTATTATTATTATTATTATTATTATTATTGTCCGACTCGTTGGCTGAATGGTCAGCGTACTGGCCTTCGGTTCAGAGGGTCACCGGGTTCGATTCCCGGCCGGGTCGGGGATTTTAACCTTCATTGCTTAATTCCAATGGCTCGGGGCTGGGTGTGCGTGGCGTATTCAACATTAGAAATCATCCTAGGTAGGGCCCTCATCTTCACAGACAGGCAGGTCGCCTAATAGACCGTCTACTAGAAAAAGACCTGCATCAGGCCTCTCCGGAGGCCATACGCCATTAAATTTATTATTATTATTATTATTATTATTATTATTATTGATGGCGAAGCACAAGGAGAATGTTTGTTAATTAAATCCTGTGCCGTAGTCTTAGTCATAGTCTGTAGATTATGGGTGACACTTGGTCAGCCCATCAACTCCATCAGTCGCATAACTCAGCTTTTTTGACCGGGATCGCAACCTCTTATATCAGACCACAACGCCGTTATTCACACAAGGCTGAGTCAGTTCAGATCAGGTTGAAAATCCCCGACTGAGTCTGGAATCGACCCGGTCGGTAATCGAACCCCGGGGCCCTCTGAACCGAAGGCCAGTACGCTGACCATTCAGCCAACGAGTCGGACAATCTTTTCTTCTTCTTTTCCTGCCGCTTTTCCCACACCTGTGGGGTCGCGGGTGCGAACTGCGTCGCACATGTGGATTTGGCCCTGTTTTACGGCCGGATGCCCTTCCTGACGCCAACCCTCTATGGAGGGATGTAAGCACTATTGCGTGTTTCTATGGTGGTTGGTAGTGTAGTGTGTTGTCTGAATATGATGAGGAGAGTGTTGGGACGGACATATACACCCAGTCCCCGAGCCAGAAGAATTAATCAGAAGCGATTAAAATCCCCGACCCGGCTGGGAATCGAACCAGGGACCCTCTGAACCGAAGGCCAGTACGCTGATCATTCAGCCAACGAGTCGGACAATAATAATAATAATAATAATAATAATAATAATAATAATAATAATAAGTTGGTATAGGTAAGGAGCAGACAACCAGCAGTTTTTAACCGGCTGCTCCTGGTATTATCCGTATTTAGCTATTCTAGACAGCATGAGTGTCTTGTATTTATAATCAGACTCCTTCGCTGATAGGTCAGCGTTTGAGTCTTCGGATCAGAAGGTCATGGGTTCAATTCCAGGCGGCATTATCAGTATTTACGTATTCTGGACAGGATTGTGCTAGTATAATTATCCAATAACTGCCAAGTTATTATTATTATTATTATTATTATTATTATTATTATTATTATTATTATTATTATTATCATGCATATGCTAAGCAGGATTAACTTGTTTTTCTTATAGCACTGCATAGCAAGTAGACCAAGGTCATTTAACTACTAGCCATGTCTAGCCTAATTTGATAATAATGCTTCTAATGTTTGCAATTCAACTAATTCAGTATTGATACAGTATCCTTTTAGTGTCTTCTTAATACACGAGGAGATCAAAATTCTGTTTTAACTGAATATTAAACTATAATGGCTTTGGTGTACTGTGATACAACTACTTCGCACCTTTAACATTCCAGCGCTCAATGCCGTTTATAAGCAGGGGTAATCGCGAGGCGGCTTAATTTCGTACTAATAACGTGCTGACCTTGAGAAGAAACGACATCCTGGGCGTGACATCTGAAATCAGCCTTCTGTAAGTATTCATTTCATTTCATTCCTTTACTCATCCAATCTTGGCTTGGCGGTGTGTCTTAAGAAGTATAGAGTAACTGAATTAGACATGAGTTGTTATTGTTATTATTATTATTAATTGTTCACTTCACGCTCTCTCAATAACAGTAGTTTTATAAAGTCGTTGTTGTTGCTTTATGTATAAGTTTGAATATGTCGCGGACATCAGCCTCGTGTACTTGTATGTATGTAGAATTTCTCTGATAACCTGTGTCATTGCAGTCTCTAGTAGTGCGTGTATTTGTAGTAAGGGGGTTAAGATTGGGTGAGAGGTGACCGTGGTCTTAAGTTAGGAACCATCCCAGCATTCGTCTCTAACACTTCAAATCTCAGTTTGCTGGCGGTGACATGTGCTGTTATGCAGGTCAAAGCTTGTTGGTAGTGACGTCACCGGTCGTATGTACTCGTGAAGGTCAAAGCTTGTTCGCGGTGATGTCTATATCAGAGCGGTGTATTGCAAATAATAATCAGTTTCCCAGTGACCGTGTCCTGAATAACATCGGGGAAGAAGCAGCAACGCGTAAGTACTAACGCTCTATTCCAGATATCTCTTGCATGCTTTCTGTACGAAGTTCGATATATACTGTGGTCCCTTTTTTTTGTTTTTGTTTTTGTAAGATCGCTTGAATCAGTAACGTATTCTGAATTCAGCAGAGGAGTGTGTAAGTACCGAAATAGCGACCTGCACAATAGCTATTCTATTGAAGTCGAGCTGAGTGGCTCAGACGGTTGAGGCGCTGGCCCTCTGAGACCCCCCGGTTCGATCCTGGATCAGTCCCCGTGGTATTTAAAGGTTCTCAAATACGTCAGCCTCGTGCCGGTCGATTTACTGGCACGTAAAACGACTCTTGCAGGACAAAATTTCAGCACCTCGGCGTCTCCGATAACCGTAAAAGTAGTTAGTAGAACGTAAAGCCTATATTATTATTATTATTATTATTATTCTATTGAAACAGGTTAACCATTTTCTCATAAACGTCAAGGCTATCAGCCTCACTAACTCACCCTCTAACTGTTATTTTAGATTTTTAGGCAAAATAGCCTACAATGTTAAAAATATGTACCTGAAAATACTTTAAACAACTTTTATAGTTAAAAGACTGTTTGGGGGAAAACAACCCTTAACTTGAAAATTTAATATCTCCTAAACAGCTGGTCGTAGAAAATGAATGTTTACCTTAAAAATCATCACAAAAGTAATCCTTTAACAGATGATATACACCAACCCACCCCCTAACCATTATTTAAGGTTTTTGGGCAAAAATAGCTTAAAATGTTAATATTTTGTGTCGCAGTATACTCGAGACGACTTTTAGATTCAAAAGCAAGTTGGGGGATGAAAACAACCCTTAACTTGAAAATTCGATATCTCCCAAACCACTGGTTCTAGAAAATTAATGTTTAGCTTAAAAATCACTAAAAATAATCTTTTAACGGATGATATAGGCTAATCCACCCTCCAACAATTATTTTAGGTTTTGGGGCGAAAAGAGCTTAAAATATTAAAATTTTGTACTGGAGTATACTCTAGATGACTTTTAGAGTCAAAACAAGTTAGGGGTGAAAACAACCCTTAACATAAAAATGTAATATCT
The DNA here is from genome assembly GCF_040414725.1 of Anabrus simplex. Classification (NCBI taxonomy): domain Eukaryota; kingdom Metazoa; phylum Arthropoda; class Insecta; order Orthoptera; family Tettigoniidae; genus Anabrus; species Anabrus simplex. Next base: position 128,911,079 of record NC_090279.1, on the reverse strand, counting down.
CCTAAACGGTTGGTGCTAGAAAATTAATGTTTAGCTTAAAAATCACTAAAAAATAATCCTTTAACAGATGATATAGACTAATCCACCCTCATTCCATTAGTTTAGGATTTTGTTTATTATTATTATTATTATTATTATTATTATTAACACTTGTACCTGATATATTTAGTTATGTACCAGATTAATTTTTCAAATAGTATTGTTTTCCTTTCTACAGGTAATTTAGTAGCTGTGTGAGTACATTCTCTACGTAGATGCTCCATTGACTACAGCAGTATCCCTCTCACATTTGCAGGTATGTATAAATATGTTATTAATTATTTGAACTAGTGAGCTTAGAAAGAGATTTTTTTCTGATATCATACCATTTGGAAAAGTTATACATAAGAAATTATATGCTTGCTCCTCTAAACTTAACTATATTGCGCGGTGCCCTTTACGAAGGGAGAGTAGACCTCTGAGACATACTTGTCATCCGAGCTTGCAAACCTCGTTGGTATGTCAACGATGAGAGTTTACGTACAGCATTGTAGTTAATTTTAGTTGAGCTTGTCTTCCACGTACATTTTGTGTAAAGTATGTGAGCTTTGATCGGTCGATGTTAGAACCCTCACAGAGGGGCGTAGAGAAACTTGCTACACTTCGGTCAGACGGGGCTACAACCCTCGCAGTGGTGTTAATGGCAGTTTTTCTACCTTCTAACGTCCTGATTGGCTTACAAACATATACTTTCAAAATGTTACTGTTACGATATAATTTTTTTAAGTCAACTCAGTCATATTTTTACACAAAAAAGATGCTTGCTCGTCTAAACTTAACTATATTGCGCGGTGCCCTTTACGAAGGGAGAGTAGACCTCTGAGACATACTTGTCATCCGAGCTTGCAAACCTCGTTGGTATGTCAACGATGAGAGTTTACGTACAGCATTGTAGTTAATTTTAGTTGAGCTTGTCTTCCACGTACATTTTGTGTAAAGTATGTGAGCTTTGATCGGTCGATGTTAGAACCCTCACAGAGGGGCGTAGAGAAACTTGCTACACTTCGGTCAGACGGGGCTACAACCCTCGCAGTGGTGTTAATGGCAGTTTTTCTACCTTCAATCATCCTGATTGGCTTTCAAACACATACCTTCAAATGTTACTGTAACGATATAAATTTGAACTTGAGTAATTTTTCCAGTAATGTGAAGGCATTAGGTTAGCCACACTTCATGAAAATAATTTGAAGTACTGCATCCTATATATGTCAGAAGATTAGCGTAAGATGTTCAGTTCACCACGGACTGTTGACGTGATAACATCGTTCTTTATAAATGAAAGTATATACCAGCAGAAGAAGTGAGCAATATTTTAGTTTGTAATAAACTGTTGAGGGGCGGGCATACATTACTCTGCTTCTCTCTTTTTCTCAGGTGTGATCTATTAGCAGAAGAAAAAGTCTATCATGGAGCAAACTATTCCGAGCTATACGTGCAAGGAGTGTGGAAAAATATTTCACCGAGGCTATCATAAGAGACGCCATGAGATATCTTGTAGAACAATTTTTCAATGCAAACATTGTAGAAGAGAGTTTAAGAACGCTTACAACGCCCAACGTCACGAAGCCGCGTGTAATGTAGCTTCATCGAGACGAAAATATAAAGGGCTCAACCGTATTCAAGCAAATACTGGGTTATGTTTAAAAAGTACACCTCTGCGAGGGATTTTTAATTCTCACTCGTCTAGGCCTACTACAAGTTCTGTTAGTAAACACACATTTCGAGATAAAGAGAAGCAAGATAATGATGATGAGAATGAAGATGACGAGGAGGAGGCGGATAAGGATGCTGATGATAATAGTGATAATAAAGGAAACGAAGGAGAAGAAGAAAAAAACGAAGATCTCAATGTTTCTTTGCCATTAGAGCTTTATGATTTTACTTCACTTTCTAAGCCTGCAACACGTTCTCTAGCCGTGCAAACATCTCAAGAAGGGATGCAAAATGAAGTAGAAGAAGATATCAACGCTTTGCTACCAACACAAGTAAGGTTTGTACCTGGAAACGCTACTGCAAAATCACGTATTACATCAAAACAAGTCCCTACACATGAACGGTCTGCATGCAGGCACAAAGTGCACAACAAGCCTCTGTTACCCCATGTAGACCTAAGATACTGTAAAGACCCCAACCTACTCGTAGAACGTTTGCAACTGCTAATAGCCTACCAAGATGCAGGTTGCACAGAGTATAAAGCAGATATTTTTAAAATAGAGCAAGAATTGCGTCGTGCAGGTATTATTGAGTAATAGCTCTTCAAAGTAAATACCTTACCTGTAAGCACTCTCTCGACAGTACATCAGCCTAGACAACTTCCTACATTTCCAGCCTTCACCCTTACCTAAGTCATCCTGCTGAAGCATATAGTAGATCGAGTAGCTATACTAGTACAGACTCTTTTCGAAAGTTCTCCCTTCCTTAGGAAAGAGCTCAACCGAATTCAAGCAAGTACTGATTAATATTTAAAAAGTACACCTCTGCGAGATATTTTTAATTCTCACTCGTTGTCTAGGCCTACAAGTTCTGTTACTAAACACCCGTCCCTCTACAGCACATCATAGCACCCTAAACACCTTCCTACATCGAATACATTCCCACAGCTGCTTCCCACCATACCCATCCTTCTGTAGCATATAGTGGACTGAGTAGCTATAACGTTGCAGAAACTTTTAAAAACTTCCTTCCCTACATCCTCAGGGTGTTAACTCCGCCTCTAGCTGTAGAGCCGGTCTCAAGCCCGGATAAAGAGAGGAGAGGCACCCTAAATGCTACAAAAATGTAAGCTCTTTTGCTCTTTAGCCTATTAGCCCTTTAGCCCATTAGCCAATTAGCCCTTTAGCCCATTAGCCCTTTATCCCTACCTATGTAGAATGTCTGAAAACAAACACGCTTGCAAGAAAGCCTATAAACATTATTATATCTCGAAAACACAATGTATCATCAGTTAAAATTAATAAGATAGCCCTGTCACCTCACGACGATAAAAGAGTAATCGCATCTGATCAGATATCCACTTACGCTCATGGTAACTATGTGGTCTCTTCATTAAACTGCATAAAATGAAATTACTGCCGCGCTATTATCATGTTATTAACGCAGAATAAAAATGTGTCTCTCCGTCTACAGTACATCATAGCACCCCAAACACCTTCCTACATCGAATATATCCCTCACAGCTGCTTCCCACCATACCCATCCTTCTGTAGCATATAGTGGATCGAGTAGCTATAATGTTGCAGTCACTTTTAAAAATTTCCTTCCCTATATCCTCAGGGTGTTAACTCCGCCTCTAGCTGTAGAGCCGGTCTCAAGCCCGGATAAAGAGAGGAGAAGCACCTTAAATATTACAAAAAATTGTGAGCCCTTTTTGCCCTTTAGCCCTTAAGACATTTTGCACTTTAGCCCTTTAGCCCTTGAGCCCTTTAGCCCATTAGCCGTTTAGCCCTAGGAGGAGGAGGAAGTCTCGGTGAGGACGAGGAAGAAGAGTCCTTTCATCCTTTTGCCCGTCTGATAAGATGTGACCCTTGGGTTCTCTTCCCTATCATGCATGTAGCACAAATTTTTTTCAGATCATGATTTTGTAATCCTACACTGAATGAACTTTATCACTTCTAACAGATTACAAAGTTAGGTTATAACAATGTTCTATATGTTTGTCTACATCTCATCATTCTAATTATGCGTTTAGCTTTGAGCGACTATCCATCCTCGAGATCGCTAGTGCAGCTTTGTCCCCCAGTGTTAGTCCCATAAGAGCCTATGTATACGCAAGATCCCCCTGCGCTAGACTGATGTTTGGAAGGGTATCCGATTAGGAGGATGAAACACCGACTAGCTGTAGAGCCGGGTCTCAATCCCGTATAAAGGGAAGAGAGGCACCTTAAACACTACAAACAGTGTGAGCACTTTTTGCCCTTTAGCCCTTCTGACATTTTGCACTTTAGCCCATTAGCCCATTAGCACTTTAGCCCTTTAGCCCATTAGAACTTCAGCCCGCCCTTTAGCCCTTCTGACATTTTGCACTTTAGCCAATTAGCCCATTAGCGCTTTAGCCCTTTAGCCCATTAACACTTTAGCCCATTAGCCGTTTAGCCCTAGGAGGAGGAGGACGGTTCGGTGAGGAGGAGTAAGAAGAGTCCTTTCATCCTTTTGTCCGTCTGATAGCAGCTTGGATACACTAGTAAAAATCTAACGTTGTTTCCTGAAACAACCAAATATCACATCGCTATGGAGAGGCTAATAATAAGTATATGTCGGATTTCGATCCTGAGAAACCATCCCAGTTTATTACATATGAAGATTCTAACAATCAGTATGGTTGGGCTATGTGCCATCCCCTTCCTTACGGAGAATTTCAGTGGGTCTCCCCAGACACTATTAATCTAAATACGCTGAAAGAAGACGATCCGTACGGCTGCTTTTTAGAAGGAGACGTTGAGTATCCTCCTAAACTACATGCGCTTCATAATGACTTACCGTTCCTTCCAGAAAGTACGAAACCGACTGAATCGTCTGTAACGAAAAAATTAATAACTCATCTTGGAAAACGAGAACATTACGTGGTACATTACATGACCCTCCAACAAGCTTTGAACCATGGCCTGCAACTAAAGAAGGTACATCGAGCGCTGAAATTTCGACAGTCACGCTGGCTAAAATGTTACGTAGAATTTAATAACGATCTCAGGAAACAAGCTAAGAACGACTTCGAGAAGGACCTCTATAAACTTTTTAATAATGCAATGTTCGGAAAAACCATAGAAAACATTCGCAAACGGATAGACATACGTCTTGTAACAGATAGCAAGGTAGTAGAAAAACTCGTAGCAAAACCTACCTTCATCGACAGAACGATCTTCGGACCCAACCTGGCGGCTATTCATATGGCGAAGCGGAAACTAGTCTTCAACAAACCTATCTATATTAGCAAAGAAAAAGTCGTCTCTCTCTACAGTGCAGCATAACACCCTAAATCCTATGTCTAATACCTAACCAACCTCAAACCCTTACTTTCTGTAACATATGGTGGACCGAGTAGCTATAATGTTGCAGACTCCTTCACTTCTTCTTTCTCTAAGGGTGTTAACTCCGCCTTAGGGTAAGCCCTAGTGCCGGTCTCAAGCCCGGATAAAGGAGGAGAGGCATCCACAAAGCATTTAGCATTTATACTTAGAGTTTTAGATTCATGGTATACTCAAGCTTTGATCGGTCGATGTTAGAGCCCTCGCAGAGGGAGCAGAGTACTGGCTACACTTTTGTAAGACGGGCTAAAAAAACCCGCTACTGTGCTAATAGCGGTTTCTACCTTCTTGCGTCCTGATTGGTTTGAAGTACACTATGTAACCCATACACCTTTTTAACACCAGCATACCTCCACAGGCTTTGATCGGTCGATGCTAGAGCCCTCACAGAGGGTGTAGAGAACTTGCTACACTTCGGTCAGACGGGGCTACAACCCTCGCAGTGGTGTTAATGGCAGTTTTCTACCTTTTAGCGACCTGATTGGCTTGAAGTACACTACGTAACACGTACACCTTTTCAACACCAGCATACCTCCCCAGGCGGCTGTCTTGCCTCTGGAGCTCTAGCATTAGGATGTTGCACACGGCCGCCATCTTGTGCATTAGTCCCCTAGGCCATCTCCGTAAGTCCTATGTATACCGTCTATCCTACCCTAGGCCAGCTTTCTCCATAAGAGCCTATATATAGCCGCCATCTTGCCCATTCCCTCCTGGTCCAGCTCTCGGTGGGTTAGTCCCATAAGAGCCCATGTATAGCGGCCATCTTGCCCATTAGACCCTGGGCCAGAAGCGGTCTTTTATCGCTACTTATATATATCGATGATATGTGTAAAGAAGTGGAATCAGAGATACGGCTTTTCGCAGATGATGTTATTCTGTACAGAGTAATAAATACGTTACAAGATTGTGAGCAACTGCAAAATGATCTCGATAATGTTGTCGTGTTGTTGCATTTTCAGATTAAAGCTCGCAAATGAGCTGTTTTCATTCAGTAATGGCTACTATACCCCACCCATATCCAATCCCTCCTTCAACGATAACGCCCCTTCCTCCCCAACATCAATAGCCGAACCATCGCCGTCTCAATCTATATATGTAGGATTGAGACGGCAGTGAACCGAACTGCCGAACCTTACCCCCACCACTACCACGTGCAAGGGTTTGCCAGCTGCATAGGTCCTACCCTTCCGAGGGCCCGGCTCAGACTGAATACTTTTGCCCTCCACTCACGTGGGCGCGCTGTTGTACATCACGTCACTCACCCTAAGCCCACGTGACGAATACGGCAGCTCCTATTGGTAGAAACATATCCCGATTGCTATTGGTCGATTTGAGTTTGACAACTTGGTCCACGTGGGACGACCACGTTTTTGACGTTTGTGATATTTTGCTTTACTTTGATTTGTATGCGTATATCTGTTATATTCGTTTGCGTGTTTGAAGAAAAAGTACAAGATATTTGAGGTAAGCATCCTTACTGTTCTTGTTTTACTAATCTCCTGAGGCCAGAACATGAAAACATACCACAGCAAGGCAAATGAATTTCGGATAATTTGAAACACAAGTGCAGCCAGTATCCAGTATTCGGGAGATAGTAGGTTCGAACCCCACTATCGGCAGCCCTGAAAATGGTTTTCTGTGGTTTCCCATTTTCACACCAGGCAAATGCTGGGGCTGTACCTTAATTAAGTCCACGGCTGCTTCCTTCCCATTCCTAGGCCTTTCCTGTCCCATCATCGCCATTAGACCTATCTGTGTCGGTCCAACGTAAAGCAACTAGCCTTATCATAGTTGTCCCGCTGTGGGTAGGGCCAGTAGAATAACAGCCACTGCATCCTCTGCCTGCTGTAAGAGACGACTAAAAGGGGTCCCATGTGGGCTCTGCACTTGGGAGCTTGGGTAGGCGACCACGGAGCCCTTAATTGAATTTTGGCACTGCCTCCGCTTACTTGTGCCAGGCTCCCCACTTTCATCTATCCTATCTGATCTACCTCGATCACGACCTGTTCTTTTCTGCCCCCGATTGTATTATGTATGTAGGCCTAGGGAGTCTTATTTTCCCTCCATGGCCCTGGTCCTCCTTAGCTGATACCATAATTTTTCCTAGTGTCAGCCCCCTTCCATTTCTTATCTCCGATTACTAATATATATAGGGGATGGTTGCCTGGTTGTACCTACTCTTAAAACAATGAACTATATTTTAGGCCCTTTTAATCAACAAGCATCATCACCTTAAGCAAGGAGATTTGTGGTGAGGGCAAGATATTTGGTGGCCATGACATATACTAGGAACTGTCCCATCATTCGCCTTACTGCAGGCGAAAAACAAAAACCAATCTCAGGACAGCCAGTGGTAGGGAACAGCCCGCTTCTGTGTCCCAAATGCAGAGGTGTAGAAACACGGTGGAACCATAGCCACCCCTCCTCTCCTTGGTTGGCCGGTTGGAGTGCATGCTGTCAGACCACAGATCAGCCTACTCTGCAACCAGCAACATAGATTTCTGCCTTCGATATACATTAGGTACAAATGGCACTGTCTGAAGTGAGTTTCCACTGTCTTCAACTGGCATTTCGTCTAGGTCACAGCAAAGTCCCTTGCACACCGTAATGTTGTGGAAGTAGCAGCATATTGTTCATAATACAGTACTAAATTAGCAAGCAATTCCTTGGACATAGCTCTTAATAGGTGGAGCTATGTTGTGAATCGGCATGGGAATGTTTTGTGCTGGATCAGCTGCCATATTATTGTATGTAGATCCTGATGCTACATATTTCTATAAATTTATTAGAACTCCTCTCCTGTGGATGGACTGAAAGGAAGCATTATTTGTACCTCCTGCATGTTGTAAGAGGGAGCAATCACAGAATCTGTAAGCTCTCTCTTGTCTTTTAAACCATCAAATATATTAATGATTCCGTCCTTTTCCATCTAGCAGAAAAATTTTGATATACTGTATCCTACTGTCACATAAAATAGAACTTTTTAATTGTAAATAGTGTAGGTTAATGAATACAAGGGATGCATACAATTTTGTAGCTTGACATTGTTTATCATCTAAATGCAGATGACTGATTGAATGATATGTTGTGTTTTGGTGCAGTATGTAGGAACAGAGTATGTGCTATCATGTCTTGGGTTCTTCAAACACTACTCTGCCAGAGATTTGCCATCCTCTAGTAGATGCAAAAGAAGTACAAATCTCAATATTTTTCAGTGTGTGGCCCTAGGTGCCTCATTTGACAGACTGAAAGATATATCATATAGTAAGTTCCTTGGGAAAATACAAATGGTGCTGCTGAAAACTTTTGCAATGTCAGTGCTACGTTAAACTGCAATAAGAGAGAAAAGTATTATGTTATACCTTGTCAGTTCCAGTCTTTCTTTCATAAATGAATGATCTTGTATTTGTGTTGTATTGAATAGTTTTCTGGCTGATGAATATTAATTGATGATTAACACTGCTGAATATAATGTCATGAGATTATGATATACTATGATCACTAAAACTTTTGTTCAAATTTCTACACAATTTTATACCTGTAACACTGTGGATAGTAGGTAGAATATAGCTCCATAAATCGAAAGATCATGTTTCATTTCAATTTACCTTTGAATCCTACAAACTCCCTCCTTAGCATATGAGTTTCCTTTCATCATTTTGGTTCCTGTGTATGGTTTTCTTTCTTACATTGTATTTATATTTTATTTCCTGCATAAGTGGCATATCTTGATACTATTGACTGTTACAGTTGGCTTAAGTAGTGTTAAAGAGGACTGATATACAAGGGGATGTTAGTGCCTATTTCTGTCATAGGTCTTAATCTGAGATAAGTATTGCCAATCCCACTCACCTTCAGGTCACTTCCTTCCTCCCTTTGTGAGTTAGCTTCCTTTTTCCTCAGCAGAAACAAACAAAAGCAGCACAGGCAAGGCCAGTCACTCTGATCCTTCAAGGCTTTGTGAATTAGTAAAAATAAAATATAGCTCCATATTTGAAATAATTATAATAAGCAGCACAAGTTGTAAGCTTCTTTTCTCTAGCAAAAAAATATTAATAATAATAATAATAAAGCACAGGCCAACCTCCAGGTGTATTGTAGTTCAGAATGCAGTATTTCAGAAAAAGGTAACAGAAAGAAGGAAAGAAAGGAAAGGAAATGAAAGAAAAATATAAGAGAAAAAAAAAAGAAAATATATTTAATATAATATTTAATCGTGGAGGGGGGACGAGAACCTGGGTACCCTCCGCGCGCTAAACGATTTAAATCACCTGCTCGGTAATTTTAGTTCAGCCCTGTTTACACTAGAGGCGCTGGTGTGCAATTCCTGGCGATCTTTGCGCAGCCGTTGCGTACTGAAGTGAAAAATAACGTTGAGAGTCATCTCTTACTCATTCTCTTTGACCACGTGTAAAGCCCACTAGAGCAGGACTGTATTGATAGTTGATAGTTAGAAATATAACGGGACATTGCACCCAGTGCTGTTTTCAAGAAGTGTCGTGTACTCTGGAGTTATCACTGGTAATTCATCCTTTCCTAAATTCAGCCCGTTCTACTGACTGATACAAATCAAATCCGTTCTTTAAGTGTTTGTTTTAAGTGATTACACTGAATCCAAATATCAGGTTTTGTCTCTAGGTGTGAGGTATGTGTTACATAAGACGCGTATTAGCCATTTGTACAGCCTATTCCGTTAATTTATTGTGCTACAGATTTTCTTCATTGAGAAATTGTGATTTCTATCATTTTGCACTGTGTCCACAATCTCTATTGTCGGTAAGGTTCAAGTTCTATAATTTACTTTTGCGAAAATTAAACATCTCAATTGGGAACAGTAAGAAATTAATACTAATCTTTCTCAGTTTCAGCATTCTACATATTTTTAACATTTAATATTTTTAATTTTCTTAAATTTTATTTCTACTTAAGCATTAAAACTGTATACGCATATTACTGGCATTCTTTTTGAAAACTCCTGGCCTTTGTGTCACAAGTGCCAGCAAATCTGTTCCTCGTGTGTTGTAGCAATATAACGTAACTTACCTTACCTATCAAAATTTTTTGGAGTGAAGAATATTTCTGAAGGGCTACGCAGGTGAAGAATCGCGGATATTAGTTTCAGAAAGAAATTACAATATGTAGTGCATAATTTTAATTATTGTGTTGCTGTGTTATTTACCTATGTTTGCAATTGAATAGTGACGCTGTGAATGTTGAGTTGTTCTTTACATTGTAGGCTGCGACATATGGTAGTAGGGTTCGAAATTTTGAGAAGTTTCCGTTTAGGATATCATATGTAGAATTCTTGTTATGGTTATCAGTGTTGTTATGGAGATTCTTCTGCATAGTATCAGTCATAGAAAACTTGAGGTCCAATAGGTATGATCACAATATTAACAGTCATGTCAAATGTTGAGTCTTTTTGGTATGTTCATAATATTAACGGTCATGTAAAATTTCAAGCATAATGTTTAGTCTGTTGACAGATAACCTAAGTAGCAATGACAGCAGTAAGGTAATATATTTCTTTGGCCTATGTTTTAGTGTAAAATCATTGGAAGTAATCAAGAACCCCAGTACCTTCTAACTACTTCAGTTGCGGTGTGAAATAGACCTGCAAGTAAAAATCAAAGAGGAACCAGCCTGGCTTGAAAGAACAACAAATGCATCACTTGTGAGTCTCATGGCAAATAACTTTATAGAGGTCAGAATTTAACCCTTAGTAGCTGAATAAGTTTTGCAGGGGCATAATTTACTATGTGCTTCCCCAATATTAACCCCAGCAGTCGCCATTTGCTACATGGGCATCTAGGAAAAGTATGTCTCTCTTTTGTTTCTTTGTCTGGGAGTATGTGATAATGTGCTACGCAAGGCAGCCAACTCTTAGGAAGTACAAACAACAGTATTTATATACATCTATAGGTCCAACTAGTGACAGAAACTTTGTTCATTGGGGTAAGGAAAGGGCTTCTGGTGGTACATGCCCCCAGATTATGGTCGCCAAGTGGACACTTGGCCTCTAGCATTTACTAGGGAGATGGCAGTGCATGCTATGTTTGATAGTGGCAAAAGCTGAATTAAAGTTGTGGACTTGATAGTGAAGGAACCTTGGTTAGGTCCAGCTACCAATGAAGTTGTGACAGGCAGCGTTTCAAGATCGAGGCATCAGGACATTTCATGAGCTAAGTACCCATCAAATGACTGTTTATTGTGTATTGATTACCTCAGGCGTTTATTGAAATGGATTTCTGTAGGTTGTATGGTTATGTTTTTATTCTCCATGGTTTGGTAATGGTATCGTTGTGGGATTTACATCATCTCCTATCATACATTATCCCATTTTAGTGCTAGTAGCTGCTGAACTGAAGGACAATTGTGGGTGCTGGATTTAATTTGGTTATGGCCAGTAGGTATTTGAATCTCATAGTGAACATATTTTTCCTCCAAAAGAAATTCCAGGTAAGATTTGCATCATTTAAACTTCTTTACAATGTTACTAATGTTGGGTGATCTCATAGTAAAACTCTGCCTTGGCGGAGAAGCTGTGAAATAATTTTGGAGAAGAAGCGACTTATTGTCATCATCTTTCCTTGCTCTGTCTGTTGCTACTGTAAACAGTCCATTGTAATCTTCTGAATGTGTGGCTTACAGTTCAGTCTCTCTTCATCTGATAGCTTACATGGTGATGTGATAACATTCTACTTTCATGTTGGGGAGTGTAATTTGGGTCCATTCTAGAGGTATTTGATGAAGCTGAATATCCCAGCACACGTCTGTAGTTATACTGGCATAAAAGTGATTTCCTGCACCTCATTCTTGCACCTCAGAGTCTTTGAAAACCTTGAGAGTTGGAAGAGGGATATTCAATGAATAATTGTGACTCGGCAGCAAAAATCTACTCCCAACACTGTGAACTGCTAATTTATAAATGTGATATTGTCCAGGAGTTGCTTAAAGGTGAAATTCTGCTGCTTATGCACACTGTTCTCTGAATAAATGTTTGCTGGTTGAGTTCTAAATTATAGACACTACAGAAGAGAACGGTGTCTGAATATATCTGAGATGCGAGTGCACTGCTATTCAAGATCTATACTCTTGACACTTCTTGTTATGTTCTATTCTTGGGTTTATACAACAAAACAATAGCTGTCATCAACAACAACGGAATTCAAGAACTACAATGTGACCCTACAAATAAATTGCAAAACAAAATAAAACAAGCTATCCAGCAAACAGACTTTATTCTCACAGAACAAGAAAAGGAAAGCCTCACTATCAAAAAATCCCAAACTCCCCACAGTAAGAGCCATCCCCAAAATACACAAAAGCTCATGTCCCATTAGACCAATAGTAAATTATGATGTGCCAATTTACAATTTAAGCTAACAATTGGAAAAATCCTAAAAGAGAAAATCTCAATTAAAGAAGACAGATAAATTAAAACCAGCCTAGAACTAATCAACCCCTTCCCGCCCGAAAGCGCCCGACTGTTCACTTTGCCTTACGGTCCATATTGCCCGAAAACACCCAGCTGCATTATCTGCATACGTGTGCAATCTATGCAATAGTTTTGTATTTTTTGGTAGTGAATTGTTTATTAGGCTTTGTTGAACATGCAGTACAATGTACAAGGCTTAGGAAATAAAAGAAGAGTGAGAATTTGTCTTGAAGTTGTCTAGGCAACGGACTTGAACTTCCGCGAGTGCTGGTCTGCTGTTTAGTTCGTAAACATGACGGGATTGAATATTGCGGATATTGAGACTGAGCTGAATAACGGCATAAGAAATGACACAGAATTGTTGAGCAGGGGTGGAGGTAAATTTTTAGTGAGTAAATAACATATAAACAAAGATAATTTTACTGATAACTGTGATATAAGTAAAAACGGATATCTAGAAATCGGACCTGATGATGATGTGGCTGCAATTCAGGTAACACGAATATTTTGTTTCTTTACTCAATGATTATATGGATGATGTTGAACCTATCAATAATTTCAAAAGAGTATTATGAGAAATACGTTATATTTTTACATATGTTAGACGGGGACAATCTATTCAGTGACATTACCGATTGCGTATATATCAATGCAGCAATCAAACAGGCGCATTTCAGTAAAATAGAAACAGAATGGGAAGACACTTGCTAGAGGAAATGAAAGTTGATATACAAGGTCACCATTACACTTCCAGAATCTCATCTTTATTGGCTTGGGGGGATTTAGACAACATGAGAATATGACTAATACAGCCTACCTCAGTGTTGAGTATCTCCAGCACGGGTGGGGGTTTGAACCGACAAACTTATGACTCAATGAATAGAGAAATGGACATGATGGTATGTTAAATGTTGTAAATGATGGCATGTTTTCTAATATTATTGAAAATGAAACGGTGTGCTCTGCTTGAATGTTTCCTAATTAATAGGTTGAAACCTGGGGATAAGCGGAGCAAAAATGTGGGTGGTAAAGGGTTAAAGATACCCTTTGACATCACCAACATGTACACCAACGTAACAATAGATGAATCCATTAAAATTATCGAAAAGTTTCATAAAGAAAATACTTCACTGCAGGAAACCAAAGAAATAATTAGCCTTATTAGAACAATGCTACACCAAAATTGCTTTGCATTCACTGACAAGATCTATTGCCACAAAGAAGGGTTAGCCATGGGCTCACCATTATAAGGTATAATAGCAAACATTTTTTGAATAACTTCGAAAACATCTTCTGAATGTATCAGCATTCAAAAGGAATATTATACTGGAGCAGGTATGTTGGCAACATCATGTGCTTATGATAATGACTTCACTAATGCACACCAGTTATTAAACACACTAAATTATTTACAAAATTCCACCAGCTTCACAATGGAGCAAGAATCTAATAAGAAAATAACACCACAATCAGCAGGAATAATGGCAAGCTGTCTTACAAAGTGTACAGCAAGCCCACTCAGGTGTTGCATGCTATTGACGAGTCTAACCAGGCATACACGCTAAAAATAGCTGGATTGAATACAATGATACACAGAGCTGTTTCCATACCAATGAGCACAATGAAGTTCAGTGAAGAGGCACAAATTGTCAAACAAATCATGAAAGAAGACAACCACCCTCCAGGCACAGTAGATAAGACATTAAACAAACAAAAGAAAAGTCCCTGCAAAACCACCACACTTGGTTCTCAACTACATTAATAATAACACATAAAAAGTAGGTTATATCTTTAGGAAACAGGGTTTTAATTAACCTTTAGGATGAACAACACACTGCAGAGACACATCAATAAGTGCACCTAAACAAAAAAGACCCTTTCTTAAAATCACAAGTCTATGAACTCATGTGCCAAGAACGTAACTGCAATGCCACCTATATAGGTCAGATAAAACAAAATTTCCACACAAGATTCAAAGAACACAATAAACGATCAGATATAATCAGCATTCAGCCTTTGGGGAGCACATATACGACAGTTCACACTATTTCACAGACATCAACACAGATCTAAAAATTTTACATATTGAAAATAAAATAAAATCTTCGAAGATTAGGGAAGCAATCGAGATCTACATCGCAAAAAGTGCTAACGTAACCAACTTAAATAACCATACACACTTAAAAAATTCCCCGCACATCGCTCTATTCACATAATATCTGGGCCATACTTACTCATTAAATTGGCATTTATCACAATAATATCCTATAGATATTCTCTGTTTCAATTCCATATATTATTCATCTCAAATCATTCAGTTGCATTCATCCATCTTACATAAAAGTACATTATAACATGAAGTAGGTTAATAACCTTCTCTCCCCTCTCCAGTGTGGAAAGAGTATTCCACAGTGCTCCACTCGTTCCATCCTACTTCCCCCTCTCCTCTCCATGGTACAATGTACTAGATTTTAACACCAGTAGGAGGGATCCACAATGTTTGGCACTCCCCTCTCATGCTTCCCTTCCCCTCTCCGTAATGTTTGTGCTATACTCAAAACTTTCCATTTACCTCTCCATGACCACAGTCCTGAAATAGTATTTAGTGACAACAAAGTTGGCATTGGCAGTCTAGATAAGTTCAGGAGTTTTCTCGATATATTAATACTTGTAAATTTCTAATTTGTCAGTACTGGCTCATATTATCACTGAACTCTCTATCATTGACAAGTTTATGCAACGTAAACAATGCTGTACATATATGCATATTTTGTGTGATTTCATAGAGTCTGAGGATGTTCTTGTAGAATGAAACATGTCATTCTTTGTATAGGGCACGGGTATGTTTATAGTGTAATAATTTATGTTAAAATTGTATGTTTGACAAACTAGAAAGTTTTTTTGTTACATTTAACTAAGTCTACAATGGAAAGTATGGCTTCATCTTTAACAAACTCTCCATTTTGTGCGTCATTTTATCTTCCTTTCCTTAGTTCAGCTACTGTTCGATTTCTTCTGTATTAAATGGGATAAGTGAGTATATTCTGGACTTTTATACTTTAATTCGCTTTTACTAGTAAACTAACTTGTAATAGAATGTAAGCTTTAGATCACAGTCCCTCCTGCACCCCTGTAGTGTCAAAATGTTTCATGAATCCAAGTGAAAAATTTAATGGTCTTTTAGTACGAGGGCCATCCGATAAATAGGTTTCCCTATTTTACAAAAAATACAAGCAGGCTATTTACACTTGTGCTGGCCCTGCAGTGTGGGGGTAGCATGCCTGCCTCTTACCCAGAGGCCCTGGGTTCAATTCCTGGCCAGGTCAGGGATTTTTACCTGCATCTGAGGGCTGGTTGGAGGTCTACTCAGCCTATGTGATTAAAATTGAGGAGCTCTCTGAAAGTGAGATGGTGGCCCTGGTCTAGGAAGTCTAGAATAACGACGGAGAGGATTGTTCGTGCTCACCACATGACACCTCGTAATCTGTAGGCCTTTGGGCTGAGCAGTGGTCACTTGGTAAGCCATGGCCCTACGGGGGCTGTTGCCCCATGGTGCTTGGTTTTATTTACCTTTGAGAAATACTTAATTTTCATTCTACAACTCGTACACTACTTTTCCACATAGTCACTATTTCAGTCCAAACATTTTGTTATCTTGGCAGCAGTTTCTTGATACCTTCATCATACCGGGTCGGGTCCCATCTCTGTAGACAGCGGTGCACTTCCTCTTCCACCTCTTCATCAGTTGCAAACCGCTTACCTCCAAGGTGCAACTTGAGTTGTGGATAGAGATGGAAATCACTCGGGGCAAGTTCCGCAGAATGAGGTGGATGGGGGAAAAAGGTCCCTTTTGAAGTTCTGCAGCAAATCCTGCATCCTTTGAGCTGAATGGGCAATATTTTCTGAGACAAGACCAGAACGTTTTCGTTGGATTTTAACTCTGAGCTTCGTGAGGACCTCTCATGTGTGACCACAGTGCATTGGGGCAGTCAGTCAACCAATACAACATCATTACAGTCCCAAAAGGCAGTAGCCAAAACTATGCCTACAGAGGCTGAGGTCTAACCGGGCAAGTTGGCCATGCGGTTAAGGCCGCGCAGCTGTGAGCTTGCATCTGGGAGATAGTGCGTTCGAACCCACTGTCGGCAGCCCTGAAGATGGTTTTCCGTGGTTTCCCATTTTCATACCAGGTAAGTATTGAGGTACAGCTGCTTCCTTCTCACTCCCAGGCTCTTCCTCTCCAATTGTCTACATAAGACCTATTTGTGTCGGTGCGATGTAAAGTAAAGTGTAAAAAAGAGTCTGAGGTCTTGGCCCTTTTTTATGAGCACGTTCGCCAAGTTTCTTCCATAGCATGCTTTGTGGTTTTGTTTTTAGAGTTGAATAATGCACCCTGCTTTCATCTCCAGTAACGATGCAGGAAAACATTTGATCTCCCTCTCTTTGAAGCATTTGCAGGAAAGCTGAGGCTACCTCGTTCTGTTATTGCTTGTGAGCATCAGTAAGAAAACTTGGGACCCATCTTGCACAGACTTTTCAATACTGCAAGACATTCAACAATATCATTGCAATAAAGGACTGCCAGTTTCCATGCAAGGAGGCAGTAGATTCATTATCTCATCAGTACTGACGCATTAATCTTTGTCCACCACATTCTGACCAACAGTGGCTGTAATGGGCCTGGCGCTGCGCTGTCATCATGTACATCTTGCTGCCATTCCAGGAACCATGAATGCCAGCATGCATCTTTCACTATAAAGTCACACCAAATGGCAATGAATATTGGTAGCCATTTCATTTTTTGCCGTGGAAAAGCGAATAACGGGACAGATTTCACAAGTGGAAATGCTTTCAAGTGGTAGCTCCATGGCAGCTAGCGCCGTACTGGTGAACACAGAACAAGCATGTGTGGTTGAAGATCACCTTACCCCAGCCATACGCCAGTGGAAGTTCCTACAGTACCAACTTAATTGTAAAACATGTGGTTTGCAGAGAAAAATAAGGAAACTTATTTATTGGATGACCTTCGTAGATCATGAAAGACCTTCTGTAACTGCAGATGTACACTCCAACACTGATGGTGTTCTCATCCCCACAGTTCTTGACATAACACTGCTTAACATCCTTGTAGGAGTAAAACATTTCATTTGTAGTTGCTTTATGTTTGACCTGCATCACATCCTTCCCTGGTCTATGACTGTGATAAGCCTGCTTCTTTCATGTTCGTTTTTTATTTTTACACTTGGATGAACAGAACTGTCTCAATGCAGTGTTTATCCCCTGTGAGCTTGGCAAAACCAGATTATAGAAAGTGATTAAAATGTTTCAAGGGATTTTGATCTGTCTGTCTAAACAAAATGTATGTTAAGAGCATAGTATTAATATTTCTCACTGTATGGCAAAAGATTTAGGGCAGTTTTAATACTTGGATGTGATTCAAACAACCTGAATGATTTGATAGACGTAATTGGATACATAAAATCAATTAATATAATTTAGTGTTTATGTCTGTGGCAGATTCCTTCCAAAATTTTGTGCGAGATGGCCCCAATTCCATCTCTGGTGGGATATCTTCTGATATGGCTAGAAAATGCTTCTCACTTTATATTTGGTTCTCAGTCTCATGCTTTCTCTGACATTAGGTTTGAGCAATGATGATAACACCATTCTCAGTGCAGCCTTTGGTTTTGAAATCCTCTGCTGGTAGAAATCTCTCTTAAACAGCAGTAAAATTTTGAAAGTAACTGTAATACTTGGAAGTAGTAAATTATCATGCTCATTTGTTGGTGACAGTATTTGTAAATGTGTGTTACGTGCATAACTTATGTATCTCATTTTCCACAGGAAAATATTGAAAATGTATCAGAAGTGATACCACTGAAAAAAGAAGCCAAATCAGAGTTAACAGAGCCAGGGCCAATGCAGCAAAACTAACTTGAGGTAATGTACATAATTTGATAAGCCATTGTTAGGTACTGAAAATAGAAAATTGCTGAACTGATATCAGTGGTTGACCCTTCATTTCAATACATATGATTGATACACTTTTTTATGAGATTGACTGTTTACTTACCTAATGTTCACGTTTCCTTCATGTTCTTTAAGATCTTGCATTATGTATCACGCAGCAGTTGGGATAGATCCAAAGACCTCTACTGTATATCATTTGGGAGGTGGTATCATTGCTACTAATATTTTTGATTTAGTGAATATTTTCAAACACGGAGTTGCTATAAGGAGCACTTTTTTGTTACTGTTCCTGGGTATTTTACTAGTTGTTCCAAATGAAACACCATTGTAATCTTGGTGATTATATTAATTATTGACTTCTAGATAATACAATTATTTGTAGATACAAGTTGCAGGTGATTGCTTGCTTACTGTCAGAATTCGCTTACGTACACACATTGTAGTCATCTTGTGGCAAGTAGAAAACATTCTTATCCTTCCTAATGTGGTCTGTGATGATACTAGTCTATGGTGACTTATAATATTACTTAAACTTTCAATGAATAAATGAGGCTTTCAAGAGTGATCTTGCCTTTCTGTTTCATATATGGTAAAGGACAGGCTTTGTATGTTCACCATTACTCACCTGAACATTTGTTACATGAATTAGGATCACTGCCATCGTCCACTGCATAGCATGTGACTATGTTGTTATGGGCTATTTATTGGGATATTTAATTGACAATCTCTTTCAGGAATTCTGGGTTGGCTGCTCAATATACAGCCGTCTGGATAATGAGAGAGGAAGTATAATCATGATCAGGGAGTGTAGTATTTTTCTCTCCTGCAAGGAAATTGGATGTAGTTAGGTAAGAAGTGTCAAAAGGGTTGTCATTTAACTTTAGTGAAAAGATGTGAGTATGTGTTGTAAGAGTGGTCCATTCTTTGTTGGTCAAGAAACAAGAATTCATCACTCTTCTAAGGTGATATATCAGACTGTTGACAGCTGCTTCTCGTTTTCTATCAAAGTGTAATGCTGCAGGAGGGATGGAATGCTGTATCAGTCCCATGCCTGCAGTTGCAGGGAAGAGCTGGTTTTTCTCAGGATTGTTTTTCAGAAAGGCCTTGATTTCCTTAGCTGCTCTGAAGAAGTTTGTGCCATTATCACTGTAAATGTTCAGGGGGTGACCTCTGTGAAAATAAGTGAACAAAGAGAGGCGAGCAATGTAGTTGTTGTGAGATCAGGTATCATGTCTATGTAGAGAGACTTGGTAGCTAGGCAGTCTGGTCTTGTTCCATCTCACGCCAATGTTTATGAGAATTGAGCCAGCATAGTCTATTCTAGTGTTAAGAAATGGGTACACGCACACTTTGTGTATTTCGCGTTAATTGTTCAGAAGTATCTGCATTCAACTTACGACCCTTGAGACGTGCATAAATGTTGCTTCTTTACCGCCCGCCTTGCTGATGGGATCTGAAACTTGCCTCTCAGAGATGTGATTAAGGGTTGAGTGCCATGATGTAGTCGCAGTTTTTTCGCAATGATAATTAGATTAGTGAGATGATGATATATATACAGAATGATCTAATATTTCCTCCCCACTAGAATTTTGATATTGTGCAGTCTTCTGCCGACAAGGAGATGGCTTCTTGATCTATGATTATGGTTATAATCAATATGATTTAATATTTTCTACAGAATATTAATGCAACATTTGAGTGGAGGGTTCAACTCCGATATGAACAGTGGACTTGAATTTCACTCTTGTTTATAACAATCTGAGATAAATCAAAAACAATATGCAGCTACTCCCTCTACCTTTTTTAATCTTGAAACTTTGGTTATGAATAAGTCATCATCAAGTCTCTAAGAGCATTTATGGCATTTTTTGAACTGGGAGATTAATTCGAACATCACGTTTTCATTTATTCCTACTCAAAGGATCTTGATTCAACCATCCAGAACTATGCCAACAAACTGTATTGTTGACAATTGTGTCCATTTGTGGTCGTCTGGACACTAAGTCAGCGGGTTTCTCTTTGGA
The DNA here is from genome assembly GCF_040414725.1 of Anabrus simplex. Classification (NCBI taxonomy): domain Eukaryota; kingdom Metazoa; phylum Arthropoda; class Insecta; order Orthoptera; family Tettigoniidae; genus Anabrus; species Anabrus simplex. The sequence continues at coordinate 128,890,587 of NC_090279.1, read as the reverse complement.
CGGCACATGGTGCCACTCACTTGCATCTTTAGCAACTTCAAACTGGGAGCCTTTAATGTTTTCTTTGAGTAGTCTTGTCAAGAGGAAGTCTCCGCAAATCTCAGACTTTGAATGGAGAGTTATGAAAAACCAATTTTTTTTAAGCTTTGCTGCCTTGCATTTTACACAGAGCAACATTTTATTGCTAAACAATCTGACATACACACGTAAATGCTATTTGTTGAGCCCGCAGTCAGATGATTATAGAGATGAGATGTTCTTGAGTGGATGACCCTTCATGGTGTATGTAGTTGAGACTAATGCCATTGTCAGTCTTGACTGAAGCGTTGATATTAACAAGTGTTTTTGCTGTTTTACTTGAATGATTTATGACAGGGTAATGTGGAATTTAATAGTGTTTTTCTTCCTGCAGGTTTTCACATTCCTCTCATGTTATCAAGTGATTTGAATTCTAACATGAATTTAGTATATTCCTGGCAAAACTTGTTATTTTTCAGACTTTTTTTCCAGGGACAGGACATGCTTCAATTCCATTTGTTTAGATCAACTAAGTTTTAAATCATTTCTTCACACGGAGTTATACAGTGTATCTAACTGACGTGTCTGTCATCATGTGTTGCTGGAAGTTTGCTTCATGCTGTTTTTCCATTGGTGTTGTTCTCTTATATTATCCAAACTAGTGAATTTTGTTTTGTAGGTTGCATACGAGTAGAGATTGATGAGGCATAGGTTTTATCTTGTCAACTCACCTCTGCCACATTCGTCATTTACCACTGCTTTCTTCCTGGCATTCGACATGTGCACACTGCTGCAGTTACGGGACTGCAGTCAGCCGATTACCTGCATCAAACATGGATGGCATCATCGGTTTTAGATTGTACACTCTATACTCTTCATGGATGTTTTCGGCGTTTCTAGTGCCATGTGTCATGACGTTTCCTCTACCTTCCCTCTTCATGTCGTCTTTACCTGTTACCTTGATGCACTCTTTGGCTGTTGGACAGAGGGCAAAATCTTTGTGTTATGCTGGTGTAAATTTTCACACTGGTATGGGACTTATTCTTGACCATAAGGTATTGTAAACTGCGCTTGATTCTCGAGTGAGCCGATGACCGTAGATGTTAGGCCCCTTTAAACAACAAGCATCGTCATCATCATCCTCACCATCATCATCATCAAGACTCTTGAGTGGTAATATTTGATTAAGTATCCATAAATGTGCAGCTGCATATGTAATTCCCTTATTTGGAATGCTTTAGGAATTTATGTGAAAATGAACTTTCTGTGTGTCAATTCTCTAAAAAATCCTGGAATTAAAAATTTGTTTTTATTCCTGAACTGCATAATAGTCTTATCTTGAACTTGCTTTGCTCATATTTTCTAGTCATTTCAATTCTTACTGTATGCCCAGATTTTGTAATTGAAAATGCTGATCTTTTATTCAGTCACCTGTTCTTATATTTTTTCTATAGAGACACTAAGTCATCGGGTTTCTCTTTGGACGGCACATGGTGCCACCCGTTTGTATCTTTAGCAACTTCACACTGGGAGCCTTTAATGTTTTCTTTGAATAGTCTTGTCAAGAGAAAGGCTGTTGGTTAGGAAATGTCTGTTCTGTTTAATGAAACTAATTGTAAATGTTAGTGACACTCTCACTGATCTTTGTAATATTTCCTTTGTGTTTGGTTGTTCATGCACTAGTGTCCTTGTATTTTCCTGACTGCTTGTCCATTATTTATATCTTTCTTGGCCAGCACGTGCATATGTCTCCTTGATGTTCACCTTTTATCTTTCGTAAGTAATTGTACTAACCTGTCCATCAGAGATTCATCTCAATTTTGTGTTTTGGAGAACTGGTTAGTTTTTATGAGTTTGCTGATACATTATTAAATGGTGCATGAAAATTTGAGTTCTTGGGAATAGGTCCATTTGAGGAGTATGCAAAATGGGATCAGCAAGTGTTAAGTCTCTAGGAATGTTCCAGTAGGAGATTATCATTGTGGAAATTGTGGTTCTTTTTCAGGAGCTCACTAGCCAGGGTAAAGTCAGTGATGAAATTGTCTGTAGTGAAGTTTCTCCCTGTTCCCTCAATATCTTTGACAAGTCTCAATACCACATTCCTTCCATTGTTCACTTCTCTCTCTCTCTGTTTACTGGTGTAGCGTTGTCAACTGTAGAGGCGCACGCATAAACCGTGCCCAAATCCGAGAGGAGCCATAACATTGTTCCATATTTTCCTCTTGGTTCGGTAGATAAATACTGCTTAAAGAGGCATTTTCCCTAAAGGAAGCCAGCTGTTCATCCACAGTATTATTTTCATATGGAACAAACACTTTAGGTTGTTGTGAAACGAACATGTCATGAACTTCTCTTTTTGCTGTTAACTTGCCATTACATCTATGGGCTGGTCTCTCTTCCTTATTATCGAAGCTCAAAACTGGGTTATCATTTAGGACAGTTGAAGAGATATTGTAGCTCGAAGGATAGGGTGACCGTCTGCTTCATTCCATACTTCTCGAAGTGATTTGCCCACTGATTTGTAGACTCCAGCAAAATCAAGCCTGCAAATACAGATAACTGCATGTTATTGTTCATTGTGATTATTAGCAGCTAACAAAAAACAGAAACTGCTATTGTTTCCAAATTGTGTAAATCGTACATATCTAGAAATGCTTCAAACTCTATCAAAGAAATGGGCTTGTAGCTTACCCTTTATCTGCAAAAACCCTCTTCATTTCAAAATTTGTTTCCCATAAAGTGGTTTTCAGCATTTTATCAATGACGAATAACTTCATTGCCAACATCTGGGATCACCTGTCCTCTGAAGAGCATATCTCGTGGGTCCAGGTGCAATTCTTATTATGTTACTCATTCTGGAATATGCATAATTGAAGTTCACGTTTCTCTGAAGTATTATTAATATAAACAACTAAAATATTGAAGAGCATATAGGCCTATAGATATAGGTCCATGATGTAAATGAAGCAATAGCATTGTTCGTATTACAGTGCAACCCCAGTTTTGTGTGACCTCGATTTAGCATAAACCCGCATTTAATGGAAGAAATTTCAGGTCCTGAAAATTATTCCATAAGAGCAATGCAATTTTATATTCAATTTTACATAATTCAAAATACTGTAGGGCAAAACACACATTTAGCATTAAGGAAATGTTAAAATTTTCCTATATTTCTATTCATTTTGGTTACGGGACGTTAAGAACCACTGCAAAAGATGTCATAAGCTTGCTAAGAATGATTCAAGGCAGAAGAGGAATTTGGAGCAGGGGCACTTAGAGCTAAAATGAGATGTCTGACTCTGATTGACATCTGTTCGCGGCCGATGTAGTAGAACAGAACCCCCGTTTTAATGACAATATTATTATAATCCATGAAAATTCCTATATTAATCTGTGCAATATCCTTTAGTTACAATACAATGAGAATCCTTTTACTGTTTCATTCATTATCACAGGCAAATTCAGGCATGTTAGTTTTCATCCATTACCAATATTCATACACTCTACTCCAGGGTTTATATTGAATGTGATCAATCGTCTTCTGTGTTGATTCATTGCTACGCATGAGTGAATTGATCTTGAGTGAGTCTGAGGTCTTCTCACAACACAGACTAGTGTATTAAACATCGGGATAACATATTTTTGCAATAAGTGCTATGACAGGACTTGTTAACTCTTAGAAATAAAAGCTGAAGTAAAAGATTGCTTAATTTACTATGTTCTGAAATAAAATAAGAATGTGATACTTCTCAAGATACAGTGGTGTGCATAATTAATTTCAGATGTTAGGTTATGTACTTTTGCATCTTGTTAAATTTCAGAATGGCTGTTCCCATGTACATTTATAGTAAAATTGTTATTATTCTACAGGGAGCTTGAAATTTATTTTTATAAAATATGCTACAAAGAAACAAAAACAGTAAAAATTTCCACCTATTTGATATTTATATTTGCATTAAGCAAATCAATTAATCATACACAGTACCTGTTCCATTCCATTTTGGAACATCTTCAGCTGTATTACATTGCTTAGGTGAAAACACTAAGTATTTATCTTTTTAAGAATATCTCAAACAGGTACCTTGTTTTTCTTAAAATCTACGTAAATTTAAAATTTGCAATAAATTAAAATGAATGTGGATGGTTGAATGGGGCGAAGGCTGCATTAGCTGCGCTCCTCCAAGGACATAGTAGATTTTAGCAACAAGATTACGGGGAAGCTCTTTATAGTAAAACAGCAATCAGCTTCAGGGATCCTGAACTAACCAAATTCAAGAGATATTTTTGTAAATTTAAAACAAATAGCAATCACCTTTGAAGGAGCAAACGAAGAGAACACCTTGTAATATTCAGGACGGTGAAAAAGGAAAGTTATATTTTCAAAAAACTTTTTATTAGAAGACAAGCAGAATATTTTGGTGATAAAAGTGCTGGAATTTTTTTTACAACATCTGTTCAAGTGAATAGATTTTTTTTAAATAGGCTAACCATAAGCAGATCCATTTCCCTCTCATTTCACCACCCCATTCAACCATCCACATTGATTTTAATTTATTTCAAATTTTAAATTTATGTAGATTTTAAGAAAAACCTGTTTGAGATGTTCTTAAAAAGATAAATACTTAATGAGTTCACCCAAGCTATGTAATACAGCTGAAGATGTTTCAAAATGGAATGAAACATGTACTGTGTGTGATTAATTGATTTGCTCAATGCAAATATAAGTATCAAATAGGTGGACATGTTTACTGTTACTGTTTCTTTGTAAATAGGATTTGATACGGGAAATGAAGCTGATTTCTTGCAATTGATACCTAGGTTAGGTGATGCCGCTTGGAATAGGAAACTGGCAATGTTTGCAACAATCCTCTGGACTGATGCTATTGCAGTTCTTAAAAAGGAAATGTAATATGGGTGTTCAGTCTATTGGAATTAGAAAATACGTGCTAATGAGTCGGCTGCTGCTTGGAAAACATCCGCAATAATGTTTAAACAAACTGATTGCTGTTCTGTAGTAATTTTAATGGGTTTGTGTGAGTTCGGTATCTTTCCTGCCTTTTATGAAAAATTATGCATAACCTTATAAGAAAAACCTTAAACTGAAGAGATTTACATTCACCAACAAAAAATTGCCAAAATGAAGCACAAACTGTAACTACAGTACAGTGTATAATGTAGATATCTCCTTCCTTTATTGCTGTTATTGTGTAAATAACGTATGATGGCACAATTTATGTTAACCCCCATTTAACAATAAAAATTCAGGTTCCTGTAAAAACGTTAAATAGGGGTTCTGCTGAATGTGGAACGTACCTTACACCTGATTGTCAATATGGTTGTTTTCTCCATTCCGTCCCATTTCGAGATATGTACACTTCTTCTTGTACAGAGTCAATCTCATCTTGTAGTTTATAACCAGATACTTGGAGCTCGTCATTTTCTTCTCCCTCCAGAGAAACGTGATCGTCATCAGTTTTTTGGAAAAAACAAATTCAGGATCAGCAAATGCATCATGAGCTTCCTCTTCATGTTTACTCTCACTAATTTGATATAATATATTTCATATAGATTTCTCATTAACCACTGATGACCATCCATATTTGATCACAGAAACAATGCAGCACTCCCTAGTCGTGGGGGTAGTCGAACATTGTTTGTGTAGTGACCAGCAGGTAGGGCAGCATTGATATTAATGGATATGTCCATTTGATCCATTCATCATATATGTAATTTTTTGAACTGGTAGAGTAGTCAGCAACTGAAAAATAGTTTTAAATCATGTCAATACCTACTAAAGGAGATGAACAAATACACAAGTTTTTTGGCATATACAGTTCATATTTTGTCAGTTACAAGCAATTGAATATTAAATCTGGTTCGATGCAACCCATTCAGATTAGAAGGATTAAATGGGGTAGAGACGAGCCTTAATGAACAAGGCGAGATGCTGATAATAATGTCTAACTTCATTATAATGCTACAAGTGGGGCAGAGCTTATTTGTACATTCAAGGATGTGCTTCGCATACTCCAATGCAATCAGCTTAGGGCAGTGGTAGTGGTTATGAATTAAGTTCTACAGTATGGTTATATTTGGTTCAATCATGGCAATGTTTTACTAGGTTTTCTTTGTCTAAACTTTCAGGGACAAGGTGATATTTTGAAACTTTTGATTCCAGTTAGGCCTTAATTTCTAGTGATCTTATTTAAAAAATTGCCCTTGAAGTATAGTCACAACATTATTTCTCTGTCGAAAGTTGGTAATTTTAATTTTTGGAAGGCGGACCTTTGTCTGTTTGACCAATTCTCTTGATTTAAATAAATATTTGCTTCAGTTTCATTATAATTAGCTACTGGTTTTAGGGAGGTTATCATTTTTGATTCCAGTAAGTCTTAAAAGACTTTGAAATCTTTTTCATATGTGTCATGTCCATGTCAGTGAAACACTCCCTCTTTTAGAGAATGGTTATATAGTTGTACTAAAATAGTGATTTTCTTGATACTGAAACGTTATTTGGGGTATATTCCAAGGAGCTCCCACAATTAAGGGTGGAATATTACGATCAATTTTCCAAGAATTAGTTTACCCCAAAATAATAATAATAATAAGGTCCGCGACACATATGCGACGAAAATATGCCAGCAGGGAGAGAAAAATGCCAAAATTAATTAAAAGAAAAACAGGCCAACAACCCACAATACTAAATTCATAACAGGGAAATCAATTCATTTCCACCAACATCCACCAACATTCGACATCACCATCAATCAACATAATATTCTCATGGCAACGAAAATACGCTAGGCAGTTAAGGAAAATGGCCAATCCTAGGCCACCAATCAACAATAGGCATGTACATATTAAGAGACAAAAGAAAAACAGGACGTCGAAAAATCACGAAAATACCAAACAAATTAATTTAATAATATAACCCAGAAGTAGGAAAATTAAGATGGAAAACGAACGTTTGTTCCACATCCTTGCAGCAACCCGCTTGGTTAATAACCCTGCCAAAACATTGCATTAACCCCTACTTATTAGGGCTAGAAAGCCGCTACAAATCATTGAGTATTAAATTTACAATTTCCAAGAATAAGAATTAATATAAATTCACAGCAGGTGCAAGTCCCTGGTAAACAAAAGTAGTTTTTATATACGTTTTTGACTCGAAAAGTGTTCAAACACCGCAGGGCTAAAATGTAGAGTTTAGTTGATGCAAAGTTACATCCTGTTGCGGTACGCACTTCACATTTTGAAATATTCAGTTCACCAGTTGGAAAAAGTTAAGGATGAGTTGGAAAAACACTTACAGTGTAGTATCTTGCCATAGTCGTGAATTCGCTTCAGCGTCATATCCTTATTTACGTATTACACCTTTCCTACCATCTTCTCTCCTGTCATCGGCACCTATCTACTCATATAACTCTCGTTGGGCGATCATAATGTCATGCCTCGGCTGCAAATGACCCAAAACTAAGATAACCATCATGTACGCGGGGGTCTCTCGCATGTATAAGTACGATGGTCGGAGGTATACATTTGGTTCTCAGCGTAAAACATCTCATTAAACTCTCAAATTATACAAAACAGTCGTAGGTTCCGTTGAAGAGTAGTCATGATTCTAATCAATCATTCAATTCCCCCGTAAGTAGGTGAAAACCTGATATGATGTTCATTACTCAGCATATCTAACCTTAAATAGCTCTAATACTATCCTATTTCTACGTATTATAAGTTACTTTGGGAAAAGAAACAGATAAATAAGCCTAGATCTAATTTATTAGCATGCTAATGTTTTATAATTAAAATAGGAATTAAATTATTAGCAATAGAGAAAAGAAATTGGATTCATATTATAATATCATTCTTGAGCTCGTAATCTTCATGGTAAACCTAATTGAATTCATCATATTATATTCATTAAACTGAATATCATCCGGTCATATAACCATTTTCATTATTTTAATATGTTTCATTGGGTAACAGAGGGATAATTCTTTATTTATCATGGAGGGAGTGGTATATCTTCCTGTTAGTATTATTTGGGCTAGCTTTGGGACATCCACTGGATTCTCATTTGAAATTTTTGGTTTGGATTTTCATTATAACTTCTTCACGACATGAGATAAGTAATATGTTTCTTAATTACGGTTTTAAAAATATATCAATGCAACTATAAATGTACCTGTCGATACCGATATCAAGCTTATTATAATTATATACATTCATATGTGCAAGATTAATTCAAGTATTCTTACTATAGAGTGCCACCATTACGATGATCAATCAGTTGTAAACGCGTAAGTTGTGCCAAATGTTTTCATACATACGTGCCATTGCATATAAAGCCAACTCTGAAGTTATTCACCGCTGTGCCAAAATTAGGTTAAAAACCTACTCTACCGATATACATTCACATAATAAGACATATTTTTAGTTATGCGATGTTCCTTCATCTGTACGTATATTCAGATTATATTGCATGTAATACACAAATAACCTAGCGATATGTCTGGCATCAGTGCTATTTATCGACCATATAACGCTTGGACTGTAACATACATTCACATAAACATGACCTAATTCCATCTCTTGCATTGTTAACCTCTATATTAAAAACCGTAACCGACACAGAAACTCGCAATAACCTCATCTAGGCTTTGCTTACGCCGAGAACAATTCACATTTCCTCAGGCTAACAACATTATGCAATTCTCATATTTCAATTCTTCCCGATACCTTCATATAAAAACAATACAAATTCAACTTCATTTCAATAACCTCTGTGTTACGGTGAAAACAGTCCAATAGCCTGAGTTTCCATTCATAAACTGCAACTCCCTAATATTTCATCATTTCCTTTCAATACAATAATCGTACTGGCCATGTCTGCCGATCAAGTGCTCGTAAAAACTAGGTTACGTTACGTACATCGCATACATTCCTCTTAACCACAAATAGTTCGATATTAATTGGTCTTCTCAAGTAGATTAGCATATAAAACATGGATATGCTCATATTGATCTTGTTTATAACAACCTACAAATATCTCACGAGCACAGGGTTTGTATTACTTAAAATAGCACATGTCAGCGGTTAATTATTTAAATCCAGACCATAGTATTCACGCATTGGCACTTTATATATATCTGTAGGCACTTCTGCACTCAAATAAATATATCCTAGCGAATAACTAAATTTTATAATGCAAAGTTCGAAACCATATTACTTATCTCGTGTCGACTTTCCCGTTGCTGGCTCCTTCATCGACTAGGACATCTCGGAGTAGTCAATCATGTCCCAGGATCACGTCACGGCTGGATTCGGCTGGGCATCTTGGCTTGAGCTGAGTTCATCTTGCGCAATCTTCCTCCATTCGTTTAGGCGAGATTCATTACGTCACCAGGGATCATGTAACGAAAAGACAGCAAATATTTTGTAGAATACATATTTCTCTGATGAATTGCAGGTTTTCCAATACGTGTACTTGAGTTTATATATTTTATAACTGATAGAAATATTTCTCTTAAATTATATATTTCCTCAATTTTGGTCTGCTCTTCGTCAATTATGTCGCTTAAACAGGTACTGCTTATAACTTGAAATGGCTGCAGTCACACTTTACTTCCATCTCTAAGCGTTTTTCTTTGATTCCTTAAGTATCCTGCAGATATTGGAGGTTTATTCCTTCGATCTATTATATATAAATTACTTTAGTATTTATAATTCGTTGATTTTCTTTCGCTATCTCGTAGTAAAACGTACAGTTCTTCCTTCACGCAGTTTTTCTTCTCAAGGTATGCAAGAATCGAGTCAATTCAATTATTTCATGGTCCATAGTTGTTCAATCTTGGAAACTCTTTACTCTTTTGCTGGTCAATATCGACCTCCGCCTACTGATCAAGATCGATTTGCAGTAAGATTATATTCCGTTCGCATTTACGCCGCCTGAAGCTGCTCCGCGCCATATTTGTCCACTGTATTTCCATAATAGTTACTGCCTCAAATGTAACGTAATGGTACAGTATGGTAAAGGTAATACTTAGAGTGCACTCCAAAATTCCAGGCGAGGTACATTAAATGGTAATAAAACTTAAAATTAACTTTCACAGTTCTAGAGTGCATAAGCCGTATCAAGCGAACGTCACCCTGGGTCCATGATAATCGCTCTATCCATTCCGGCAAGTGGAGAAGCACGCCGTCCTTCCATCACAGCTCACTAGCAAAACCTTAATGGCGACTGGCCAGAAGCCTACATGTCAGACCGCAGTCGCTATGTTTACGTGCGCATACTCGCTCGGTGGAGGGGGAGAGTGGCGAGATGGTTCATACCGACGACACTAGAATGCATGAGAATACTGGAAAAGGCACTGTCTGGCCATACACCACAGATGGGCACGTTAATAACTTTAAAGCCGGCGGAAGTTAATGTTTATAAATATTGAAAACCATGGTATCTGTGACCATGTATCACTTGATGAATAACGCAGCGGCAAACCACGTTAAAGACACGAATTCCAATGGCCATGCAGCCAGCACTAATGTATTCACAGAGGTATAAATTCTTCATCCGGTAATAATCTCCCTCCGCGAAGCTCCACATATACAACATATAATGACTTTCATAAGGTGGTGGTCTGGATACAAGCTGAGTTTTTAATGGAATAGTCCAAATAAGAAAATGACCACCGATCACATGTCCCAGTTTATGCACCACCAGCAAGATGAATCCAATAGTCAATTAAGAACCAAAACATATATGAATTGAGCAAAAAACAATTGAGTGCATTTCAATGACACTAGCTGTCCTGTTACTTTCAATCATTAAGAAGTCTCATGCATTAAAGTGGCGCTACACGCAAGTCGCAGGTAAATCTGTTAATGCTCTAGATAAATGGTGACACTCATGCTCCAGATCATTTGCTAAGTTTTAATTCCAATAAACAAGTCTCGCAAGTTCATATGTATCAACTGTTCAAAGATTTCGTTACTTTGTGGTACACACACACAACTGAATAACTTCCTAAATGTTCACTGGTAGAATAATAAAGCTTCTTAGATTTAAATGCACGCGATTATAAACCCAAATTGAGATTATCACATGTTAGACATTCATTTTAGTATTGTTTATCGGACTTGCGTAAGTTAAGAAACGCCTTCATTTGGTTTCCATTTTTATTATTATTGGCATCGTGGCATAAACCAATTTAACAAATTAAAAACGCCCAGAAGGGCAAGGAAAAGAAATGGACAAATATAGGAAAACAAAATTGGTGAGCATGTAAGAAGATCACAAGATCCAACAGGTAAATCCTTTACATAATCTTAAACTGGATTAACTTGACTTAAGACTACAGTATGGCATTGGATAAAACTACTAGTAAAAGCAAAAGGAGAACAGGATTACAATAGAATACAATAATTACCTAAACGGCCCTTGACCAGGTACTAGGAAATATATAACCATAAATATATCATGCTAAAATTAAATATATCGGCAGAAATTTGATGCACAACATATAAGGAAAATAAATAACTTGAAAATTAAGGATAGTCATCTCCTCAAATTAGTTTTCTGTGCACGTCAGCAACCCTATCGGAATGCCACATAATAAAGGCACCACCAGCAACAATGAAAACGAGAAGCTACCGTTGCATAGACATACAACCTCAAACATACACAATACACGGAAATAAGTTAAGCATAGGAAAGAAAATACTGACAGAATACAACAAACCACAAACAGGGTAAGTTCAATAAGTCCAGACATCAATCAAGTAAGAACACGCTACAGATCACAATACCTGATCCAGCAATGCATGATAACAGCACAGCAAGAAACACATCAAATTATCGAACACAGCCACACCGACAGTACTCTTCATATAGATGACCTACCCAGAGATGTCAAATCATTTCCAGAATTGAAATACTAAGAGAACAGCAATCCACTCATAATTTCAAAATAACCAGACGTTGACCAAGGGAGAACATGTTGCGAAGCAATAACACATTACACAGTAATCCAAGTTAATTAAAATTACAATTAATTTTTTAAATCAGTAGAGTAGAATCACTAATCAGTGAGCCAATAAACAAATTTTAAAACCCATTAACCCTCACACACACGCGTATGGGGTACAAATAACATTCCTGTGCTCACCCCGCTCTTGTACCTTTCTGGCTGGATCCCCGCAGAGAGAGTCATTCTTACATAATCTATCTTAAAATATCAAATTAATACAGTAATTCATATTTTGTAATACAATGATATGTGGGGTGGAAAGCACCCCCACGCGTGTGTCTGCGTCCTAAGATCTGGCGCGTGTGCTTGAGGGTTAAATACACGACCAAAATCTAGAAATTATATTTTGCAATTAATCAATTGTAATGCTACGTATACACTCCATGCATAACCCGTCTATAGAAGAGATAAGATCAGATATAGTTATACTCACAAATAAGAGAAACACTGAGAAACTGGATATGAGAAAAAGATCAATATCCATGGGTTACGGTAAATAATTACTCAAGGCAAGATGAATATAGTTAGCTGCAGTTCGAGACTACAAGATCTTTCAGATGGTGGATACGCGTATCAGCAACGAGCTATCAGCAACACCAAGTCAAGAATAGTATTAGGATATAGTTACTCATAATAACACAATCATTAACACCATGGTGGAGCAGGACAGAAAATGGCAGAAAGAAATTCAGAAGTGTCACCCAATCTTGAATTATATTCCTTACAACTTCACCGAATTTTCAAACATATACATCAACAATGGAATACTCATTTAAATAAATGGTTTAGAAATACCCCTCAATTAAGTGGCCAATTTGGAAATGAGAGCAGAGACCTGACACGATTCCCTACCGGTTATCTACAAGTGATCTCGGACAAATCCGGAATAGTAACAAGTGATATCCGTAGACTCACACTGTAGCCACACAGCCACAGGTACCGTGCGAAATATATATGAAAAAAGGTAAATAAAATTTAAATGGTAGATCATGAACTAGGACGACGGAAAACGCTCAATAGAACGGTGAAGAAAGAGAAAACACCACGAAAAGACCCGATCATCCAATAGTGGGAGGCTTCAATACCACCTATGAAGCACTAGTTAATCCCACACTCAACTGGCGCCCCGCAGAACGGCAAGATGACCAAAAATTAATAGCAACGGATACTAACACTCCGGAGAGAAAAGGACCAATAGACTGGCAGGTTAATCCAAAATGAACTTTATAGTACAGGATAAATACATGATGACGTCAGATTACCTGGGTATGCAGAGAATTAAAACAAAACAAGAATAGACCAGGTCATACAGGAATCACAAATTACATGCAAGCAGACCAGGTTTTTCTAAGAAGAGTCGTAAACCCATGCCGGGATTTATTTCCCAATCTACGGGCACACAGGGGTAAATTAAATGCAATACCGACCATACCGAAGTGTTATAACAATTTAATTATACAACACAATAACAATACAACCTTAATGAATCTCAACGGACATGCGTTAGCAAAAAAGGGGGAAGGGAGCACTAACTATCCTCAACTACATGCCGTGAAGCCATCATGCCACCTCACAATGCAAACTTAAAACAAAATCACGTACCGTTACAACATAACTAACTCAGGACCAAAACCATTACCTACTAGGTTCGAATGGAGAGGATCCATTGGTGCAATTTGTGAAAAATAACACCACCATAACAAGTAGACGAGGTAGGACGACATGGACGTTACAACTCAATAGATTAACACACTTCATGAATAATACACCAATTTAGAGACAGAAACCAGGCAAGTAAGGTCTGTAGAAGAATGCAGAATTAATACCACATGCACCCCAAAAATACAACAAATAACAATGTAGCTAACCACCATTACCAGAATGGAAAACCCAGATGCCTAATTTTGAGAAGGTAGATAGGGTAAAATTTTACTCACCAGAAAATCAAAAGGACAGGAATGACTAGAAATAGATCACTCAGTTAACGGGTAATTCACAACTGATTACAGAAATGATTAAAAGTTGGGCATGAGACCAATCGGAAATTAGGAAATCGTACCACCAAAAGTTGGAGACCGAAAGCAGTGAAGACAGTTAAGTCCATGCCGTAAAGGCAAACAGCCAACCACCACCAAGTCCGATCGACAGAGTTCCGCAATAACCAATATCCACAGGCAAATCCAAAACTCAACAAATAGGATCTAACACCGGGTACTATCCAGTTCCTAGTCAAACCCCCAAATAAAGAAACTAACCTAACAGATTACTCGGTTCGTTTAATGCACACCTAACAATACCACAACCGGAATAGACAGTTATATCACCAAATTAAAGTCGGATAACAAGACATAGGCAATAGAATACTAGAACAGTTAAAGATAAATACAGGTTAGGACACCTTAACAGTTTTCATACCAGTGAACAACAATGCACAGACCTAATATTATATACAATTTTCCAAAATTTGCTACAAGACAAAGGCTACTACATAATACATAATTAATGATGAAAATTTAGTAATCTTCAATGATCAGGATAGAATCAATTTATGATGGACAGAGCAGGCATGCACCCAAACCAAAGGAGCAATGAGATATTAACGATTAAATAAATAGGTGCCAATAGCGCAAATGAAAGGATCCACACGCCACGAACCACAATCACATTTTAAAATACAATGGTAACAAGTACACTGTAGTAAGCTACTACACAGTGATATTAAGATTCACATGAGACATGAATGCAGAAGATTTGGTGCAGAAAATCATAACACGTTGTAATTAATTCGCACACTACTAAACAACAATTTCTGGAGAGAAGAAGGTCATACGGTCAGGAAGCAATACTCAAAACAAAAATACTATACATGGAAAAGTTACTAAATAAAATTCACACACAACCAGAATAGTTACAAAATAATCTAAAGATAATTAAACAAATTTTCTCACTGAAATGTAGCCCTCATCCGCAGGTCCGAACTACATACCATACGTATTATCAAGAAGCCCTTAAGAGAGAAGAGGGATCACACATAACCTGATTTTAACTGGGAAAATTGAACTCGCCTAATCCTCTTGGTGATGGGGTCACTCCCCAGTACCGATACTGGAGACAAAATATGTAAAATAGTACAGGGACTTTGATTCCTAGGAGCAAGCTTAGCATAAAATTTGTTAATTTCTGTACTAATGGTATAGGACCTGACAAAAACTTGATTACCAACTTTCAACCTAGTTGACTTTCTACATTCGTTTTACTTATCTCTGCCTGTCTTACAGGATACCGACAATTTCTTCTTCTGAACATAGTTGGGTTTAGACAGGTCGGGAATATTATCAATACCAAGTTCGCTGGACATAGAAGAATACGGGGTGTAACAGAACATAAGGAACATGGGAGTTTTACTATGAGATTCGATGTGGCAGAATTGAAGTCATGGGCTAACCAGTGTTGGCAAGAATCCCACTTGGATTGGTTATTGTGATGATATGCAATCAGGGAAGATTTCAGGTTCCTGTTCATTCTCTCGGCGTAAGATGGGTTTGGATAGTTTGGAGTTGTAGTAACATGGGAAATGCTCAACTCGAATAGGTACTTCTTAAACAAGTGGCTAGTGAATGCACTGGCATTAATCAGATCAAAAATTAGATGGATGGCTTTTCCGGCGTTTGCTCTATTAACCAGCGTTTCGTCTTAGGTCTGACACTAGACTCTTCAGAGTGGGATGTGTCAGACCCTACCCACTGACGCTGGGGTGTATGCAGGTGAACTTATCAGAAGCTTATTTATGAAGCACAGTCTGATAACTGCATACGGGAGATAAAACTCCACAATGGAATTAATGCCCGCCTAGCAATTCCAAATGGAAATTCTAAGTTCCCATGGAGGGAATTAGATTCTTTTCCACCAATAGAGCATATCAAAAATCAGATCAAAAATTAGATGGATGGCTTTTCCGGCGTTTGCTCTATTAACCAGCGTTTCGTCTTAGGTCTGACACTAGACTCTTCAGAGTGGGATGTGTCAGACCCTACCCACTGACGCTGGGGTGTATGCAGGTGAACTTATCAGAAGCTTATTTATGAAGCACAGTCTGATAACTGCATACGGGAGATAAAACTCCACAATGGAATTAATGCCCGCCTAGCAATTCCAAATGGAAATTCTAAGTTCCCATGGAGGGAATTAGATTCTTTTCCACCAATAGAGCATATCAAAAATCAGATCAAAAATTAGATGGATGGCTTTTCCGGCGTTTCGTCTTAGGTCTGACACTAGACTCTTCAGAGTGGGATGTGTCAGACCCTACCCACTGACGCTGGGGTGTATGCAGGTGAACTTATCAGAAGCTTATTTATGAAGCACAGTCTGATAACTAAGACGAAACGCTGGTTAATAGAGCAAACGCCGGAAAAGCCATCCATCTAATTTTTGATCTGATTTTTGATATGCTCTATTGGTGGAAAAGAATCTAATTCCCTCCATGGGAACTTAGAATTTCCATTTGGAATTGCTAGGCGGGCATTAATTCCATTGTGGAGTTTTATCTCCCGTATGCAGTTATCAGACTGTGCTTCATAAATAAGCTTCTGATAAGTTCACCTGCATACACCCCAGCGTCAGTGGGTAGGGTCTGACACATCCCACTCTGAAGAGTCTAGTGTCAGACCTAAGACGAAACGCTGGTTAATAGAGCAAACGCCGGAAAAGCCATCCATCTAATTTTTGCTCTGATTTTTGATATGCTCTATTGGTGGAAAAGAATCTAATTCCCTCCATGGGAACTTAGAATTTCCATTTGCACTGGCATTGTCATAAACCAGAAACTTGGGAGGACCAAAGGATGCGAAGATAGAATTAAGGCAACTTAATAGACGTACGAGAATTCATAAATCTAGTGGGAATAATCCCGGAAAACCGAGTACGCATCAATACACACAAAGATATGAATGTTTCCCAAAGTAGAGCGAGGGAGCGGACCTACAAAATCGATGAATGATCTTTCCATCTGCCGAGAGGCTTCTGAAGATGAAAATAAACCAACACGGTTCTTCAGGTTGGGTTTACTGATAGCACAAGTTTTACAGGACTTAACCATTTTCCAAATGAACAATTTTCTAATTTTCTGCCTAGTTTTAAATGTGCTTAAGTGACCACCAATGCGTCAACAGTGATAATATTTGAAGATGATTGGCACTAGGACCTTGGGAAGAACAATAATGAAATTAGCATCAATTCGACCTTTTCAACATAGAACACCCTTCACCAGAGAATAAGGTTTTACTAGCATTCCGTCACTAATCTTGTCGGTGATTTCATTCAACTCAGGATCAGCTTTTTGATCGCCAAACTCATGGTATAACAAAGGTAGATCCGGAAGAATGGCGCCCTCACTAACAATATTACATCTACTTAAGCTGTTAGCGGTGACATTCTCCGAACCTCTGATACGCTTAACCTGAAAACTAAAAGCGGGTATCCTAAGTGCCCATCTAGTGATTCTGCCCGTTCTTTTGGGTCGGTTCAAGGTCGAAATTTACATGTTCAAAAAAGGGTCTGAATTTCTCAAGTGCAAACAGCACGCCCAAACATTCCAACTCATAGATTGAGTACTTACTCTCCAGATTATTGAGTATCCTAAACACATAGGCAACGAGTCTACGACCGTCCTCATGGTCCTGAAAGAGTGCACCAGCAACAGCTTCTCCAGAGGCATCAGTTTGTGCAACGAAATGTTTATTAAAGTCGGGTATGGCCAACAAGGAGCATTCGATAAGGCAAGTTTCAGAGTTTCAAAGGCTTCTTGCTGGGAGGGACCCAGGTGAACTTGACATCCTTACGCCTCTGATAGTTAAGGGGTGAGGTACCACAGCAAAATTCGGGATAAACTTGGGGAAGAAATTTACCGTATCCACAAAGCGTGCAACACCTTTTACGTCCTTAGGTGGTTAGAATTCCCTGATAGCCTGGGTCCTAGATTGATCAACGGAGACTCCGTCGGGCGACACGACATGGCCAGGAAAGGATATATATAGCTTGGCAAAGGTTACCTTGGATAGTTTCACAGTAAGACCAGCCTATTTCAAACGCTCAACGACTTCCGTGACATGATCCACATGTTCTTAAAAGGTATTCGAGAAGATCACAAGTCATCAAGGTAATTGAAAACAAACTTAAACTTGATATCCCCTTGAATAGAATTCAGAAATCTAGTTAAAACAGCTGTTCTGCAAGATAGTCCGAACGTCAACCTGAGGTACTCATATATATTCCAGTCCGTGATGAGGGCGGTTCAGGGAAATATAAGTTTTAGAGAGCGGAATCTGATAATAGGATTGATTTAGATCTAACACGGTAAAGAACATGGGCGGAGAACCACCCAAAACATGTAAATCTGGCAAAGGAATAGATTGCAGGATGATTGTGCGCTTAAGGAATCTGTAATCGATAACGGCACGGTATCCTCCAGAGGGTTTAGGTACCAGGTAAACCAGAGATGCATAAGGAGAAATGGACGGTCTGATGACACCATTGGCAAGCATTTGGTCGATAATCCTTTAGAGTTCTAGCATGCGAGGAGGTGAAAGAGGTAAGGAGGAGTTCTAACAAGTTGGTTGTCAGACAGTTCAGTATCGTACTCCAATACATCCGTCAGTCCTAATTTGTTGGTAAATACCTCAGGAAATTGATGGCACAAGTTACGGACTTTATTAGCTTGTTGATAATCCAAATGATCAAGATCCAACTGATCGATTTCATTGTTCTTCCCTGGTAGCGACCTACCTACACAAGAAATTCTGAAGGTACCCAAAGGAGCATCAATAATATCGACGTTACAATTTGAGGGAAATTTAAAGTAAAATTGTCTGGCCTGGAGGTCTAAAACGAATCCGGTCCTTGACAAGAAGTCAGTGCCTAAAATAATACTACAAGCTAGCTTCGGAGATACCAAGCAATGAACCTTCCAAGTAAAATTACCAATACGCAATATCACGTCAACAGATCCAAAAATTTCCATATTATCCTTATTAGCCTTGACACATGCAATTTTGACTTTCTGCAACTCTAGGCAGTTTACAAGAGGACCTTATTTCATCATACCAACCGGCATCAATTAATGTGGGCCGTTGACCTTCGATGTGAGGAGGTGAAAGACGGTAAGCACCGAGCTCGATAGCTGCAGTCGCTTAAGTGCGGCCAGTATCCAGTAATCGGGAGATAGTGGGTTCGAGCCCCACTGTCGCCAGCCCTGAAGATGGTTTTCCGTGGTTTCCCATGTTCACACCAGGCAAATGCTGGAGCTGTACCATAATTATGGCCACTTCCACTTCCTAGACCTTTCCTAGCCCGTAGTCGCCATAAGACATATCTCTGTCGGTGCGACGTTAAGCAAATAGAAAAAAAACAACAAGCGTCATCATATATTAAAGTGACAACGTTACCCGAGTCATTTAAAGCAACAATCGGTTCATTATTCAGCTCTGCCTTCGCGAAGGTACTTTTAGACTCAACCAAATCGGAGATTTTATTACATTCCCGCCGACAAATAACTCCCTCTGAATCCACAGAAAATTCAGGGGCAAGATTCACAAGTATTACTATTAACCTTTAGTCATTGATTGCGTTTTTTGAAAGAGGTTGGGCAATTATTCTTAATGCGCTGCCTCGACCCACACAAATAAGAACAAGGACCAGTACTACACTTTATTGACGGGCGAGCATTCCGAAAGTGGTCACGTAATCCACAATTATACCATTTTTAAGATTTTTAAGATAAATAAAATAGCTAGTGATTGTTGAAATAGACATCAGCAGAAAGGAAAAAGGAAGCAAGGAATAGTGTTGGGTAATATTTTGGAGATAGTATTTATTATTAATACTAATATTTATTTATTTTCCTAAAATTGTACATGTACAAATACACGGGTGCCTCCATTTCCGTATGTATGTGTGCATATTCTCTGCTGAATATTCACAAATACATAGGTACTTTTAAATTTACATATTTACAAATGTTCCGCTTTTTCTACGCTAAGTTGTCTACTGCTATCCTACAGTGTGTCCCTTTTCACATTCCTATCTCTTATCAGTTGTCTAAAAAGCAGTGGCGAATGGACTTGGGTTAAGACGCAGCCGGTCGCTATGCAAGTTAGGTTCCAAAAAGTATAAGAAAATAAAATATATAAATGCAACGTAAATTTTAATCTAATAGCAGTTGTATATTATTGTTTGAAATAACTCCACATGTTGTATATGATTTGATAATGTTTTTAAATACAGAGGATATTATGAGTAAAATTTCCACGAACCTACTACGCTTGCGTAGCAGGGGGAGAATTGATACTCCCACGTGGCGCGTCCCAGGTGGCGGATAGGGGGTCCTAAGGGGCTTGCTGGCGGACTTGAGGGAAATAAAATACCTCTCGCGGACCAAACACACAACTCCCCTGTGGGTTGGGGGACGCAGACCAAGAATACGTTATTCCCTGCCTGTCGTAAGGGGCGACCAAGGAACCACGAAACTACTTGTGATTAGTACCACCATGCGGAGAACATCATGGTTCGCTTTTACTTGCGCGTAGTACCACTATATTAGGTACCAAATAGGTTTGTGATTAGTATCATAGGAGCACCGTGCGATCGGCTTCTGCTGTACCTGTGATTAGTTACACCATATGAGCGGGACCATGAGATGATAGCTACCATGGTCCTGCCTTGTCTGTGATTAGTACCCACTCTATGAGGAACACCGCAGGATAGTGCAGGTCCCTGTGGCTAGTACTCTTATGTGATGAACACCATAGGTTTGCGTTGCCAGTAAATGGCGCTGCAAGGTGAGAAAACCCATAGGTCTATATTGCATGTCGAATTTCATAACCTGTGTGTAGTACCATAATGTGTGGAATACCGTGAGTCTCTGCTACTTTTGATTAGTACCGCAACATGACAAATACCATATTCTACCTTCCTAGAGGTAAGTAGCGTTATGCGGGGCCGATAACTTGGATTTTCGACCACCTTTAGACTGCAAGCATCATCCATTCAGTGTTACGCTATAGCAACAGTCCCTTGGTCAGTAATCCTATTGTTTTACGTCAGTTTCTGTGAATGAAAGGCATTGCGGGTCGCATCCACTGATTGCTTTAAATTCATGTCCATTCATTCATTCTTCGTCCTCACGTATTGAGTTCTGGTCAGTGGAGAATTTTGGACTTTTAATTTGTCATACCATTTCGTACCATTAGGGGCCGATGACCTCGATGTTAGGCCCCATTAAACAACAAGCATCATCATCTTCATGAGTTAAATTTTGTAAATATTGTAAATGTATTAATGATGAGCTGTGTGTTTAAAAGAAAACAGTTAGTGTAAATTGTATAATACTGTATTTTAGGAAATTGTCTTCCTGTCTGTTCATTGACAATTTAATGCTTGATAGTAAGGTATTTTTGTGTGCCATTTCCCACCAAGGTAGACACCTCCATTGCATTTGAAGTGATTTTGATTTGATTGTTCATTTCCGCTCTTATATTTTTTAAATGGGAGATAAATTAATTATACTCTCCTTGTGCCACTGTGAAATTTATTTTCTCAGCTGTTTCTTGTTTAGGCCTATATATTTTATTCCATTACTTCTTTATTGTACTTTTCTTATTTCTTACTTACAGCCTTCTGAAGATATTAAGGAGGAAATATTCAGAGAAGAACATACTTACGATCAGCTGTTGCCGTACATCAAAGAAGAAACAAAGTACGTACACTACGAATCCTATATGGAATATATTGTACCTATTCACAGTTGTGTTCAGTAGTGGTTGGTTTATGTCCAAAAGCTGGCCATTTTCATCAGTTTAATCGTTTCTTTACAAAGTTTTATTTAAACGCTAATATCTTAAAATTCTGTTGGTTATATTTATCTAAAATATTCAGGAAATGTAAGATCATATTTTTGTTCCGTCATGTAGTTATACTGAATATATATTAATATATATTAAATGATGATATATATATATATATATATATACTAAAATAATCTCTGGGAATGCTAGATATTTTTGTAGTGTATTTCTTTACAACACCTTTAAGCAACCATGTAAAATGTGTTCTTACCTTCACTGTCAATGCATCATTTGTTCATCACATTCTTATTATCTGAAATGCCGTCTGCAACTATTACATCCAGATAGTCTCAGTAATTTTGTACGTTCGTACTGTACCAGGAACCTTGTGTGGCCTGGAACATAATTTTATTTATTGGAAGTCAGCGCAGCGGGGGTACCCTATCATGCGATGTAGCGCAACAGAACGGTTCGAGCATGCATACAGCAAGCAAGATACGTCACGCAGAGCGGGATGCAGCCATCACGTGAACACCTCCTGATATTGTCGAACATACTACAAGAAATTGTACTAACTTTGGAACCCACTGATATATCAATTAATGAGATACGCCATCGTATAGCCCATTATTCATAGGCAAACATACTGCAATTTCATTAATGTCGTCCTACGGACTTAAAGAGTAATTCAGGTATAAAGAAACTTGATTTTTCCACGAGAGGAGGAAGCTGAGCTCGGCAGATTGGTATAAAAGAACGGGGTTTTGCTAGGTCAAGTCAGTTCAATTCTCAAATCGCTGCCGTCGTGTAGTCATGCCGTCTCACATGAACGGGTTCGCGAGGTTCGAACTTAAAACATCACATCGTACGAACTCTACGGTAAAGTTTTCGCCAAGACTTATAAAACAATAACTCGTGTTGGAACTTAGAAACTTTTCTAGTGATATGATACTAACATAATAATTTCAAAGTGTTGTCAAAGATTGATGATATTTAATCACTGTACAGACTTAGTACTTTCCACTGCAAATCGAAGAAATTTAATTGATTTAAACTTCTATTCATATTCAAATGAAACTGACTTTAAAAATTCAGGAGAAATAAGCGTATGAATATTAAGACGATTTTCAAGTGAAATAATTAAACATTTAATCTGTCAAACTAATCTATTTCATAAAGTTACCTTAAGTACGTGTGTAATAATTACTGGTTGAAGTTTTAATACGGTTACACCTTCATCACAAGTGAACAGTATTTGACATTGTATGACATTGCCGTCATAGGAACTTGTAAATATCCGCGAATTAAGTATTTCGTTATGGTGGATAAGACTGATTTTCGTGTGTAAATATGTTATAACTGTGCTTCAACATAAACAGTGAATGCAATCTAATGAGCAATAACAATCATCTACCAGTGATTAAATATTAGGGGATATTCACGTAGTAAAATACAGTGCCAATTTTACGACTTACAAGCATGGAACACTCACAAGTTAATCTTGTCAGTTGAACGTTTTCATGTTTATAAATTTTATAAGTGACATCTGAAACCCTGACTTCGCCTATTTTGTCATATAAAGCTGCTGAAATTTTGACTACGTGGGAGTTGGAACGTGGTGACTTCATAGAATTTAAACGTGGTTACTACGCGGGACATGGAACGCGGTTTGAGGTTCGATTCGGAACGTGGTTACTACGCGGGAATCAGACGTGGTACCGTGGGGATAGCATCACAACACCAGCTGTCGAGGACTTCATATGATGTTCGTTGAACCGCATTTCTCTACATTTTCAGTTTTATATTTTTGTTTGTTTCTGGTGATATGAGTGCCAATGTAAACAAACTTGAGATTTAAACAGACTATATTACAAGTTGAACTGTAGAATCAGTGATTTCATTTCATAATTCAACCAACTATTTCGCTCATTGGATTTCACATTAAATTTTATAAATGTTGAGTGACAGTTATAAAATAGACTATAGCACCGAGCTTTAGAAGAAGATAAAATTTGCCAAATTTTGAAGTGTTAAAATATTGAAAGTGGTGTGGGGAAATTCATTTTACACGTGTAAGGGTGTTACATTCATTTTCAGTTTTTGTCATTTGAACCAATACTTGAAGAACTTTATGAAATATATCAGGAAAGAACTTATTGATTTTCAACGAAAGATAATCGTTTCATGTTAAAAGATGGACAATCATAAATATTTATTTTGTTTCAATTAGCCAGGCGACATGAACTTGCTCAGACAATATTTTAATTTGGTTTAATGCTACGAGTCAGAAATAATAGGGAACTTATTCATCAAATTCTCCAGGTGAATAAATTAAGTTTTAAAATATATCCATTATTTCGCTCTGCATCTAAATCTCTCTGTATCTGCTCCCTAAGGACCGTTCTCCCCTTCACAAGGTTCTCATGCCCATATCCTTAATATTTCCTGGTACAGTAGTAACAGTGACACACAGAAATAGCCATTTTTGTAGATTATAAACTAAATATACAAATTTGAAGCTGTTAAGTTTTATGTACATTGTAAACAGTACAATAATTTTAAACCAACTTAATTAGGTTCATTAATCAATATAATGATGCCTGACTTCATTAGTGTGATAACTCAAAAATGCCATTTTCATGTATTTATTTGGATAGATTCCTTTCTAATGATCTTTTCTGTTCTCTTGTGTGTTAATTAAGATTCCTCCATTTGTAGATCCCAAACAGTCAAGTTGTAGTAGAAATGAAACTTTGAGGTCAGTTGTGCTACATCTTAGGTATCATAGTTTTCAAATAAAACGTCTACATTTTTGTAAGCAAAGGAAATTTGTGGCATTTAATTTATGTTTTTTCCAGTGTTGTGGTCACACTAGCTGATTGTTGCCAATTCCCACTTTTCATTTTAGTGCTTATTGTCAGTCAATTGCTTGTAGCTTGTTGATTGCAAACACATTTACACAATTAGTATAAACTAATAAAATGGCCAGCTACAAGTTAACTATAAATTTGTGCAGGTTGCCAAAAAAATTTAGAATACTTCAAGCAAGTGAATTTATTATCTCCTAAAAGTAGGTAAATAATAATGCAATGATGTCATATTATTTCAAAATTGTTATTTTTATCACTGAGGTTAAAAAGTAGCACAAGTGTACATCCTGTTTTCAAACATTTAATGCAGTAGTTTGTTTGAACTGTAGGTGTGCCTTTGGACTATATGCTAATTAATTTTGTGCTGTCGCACCTTTGTTCGTTACTGTGCGCAAGGATCTTTGAGAATACCTGGGAGATGATGGTATAATCTCGGATTGGTAATCTTAACTGAGCCCCTGTATCGGCAGGTCATGCAATGGCTTGTCATAGCCTATGATTTGACTTCAAACCAGATTAGTGATGGAAACTATGAATTCTGAAAGGTTTATTTTATTTTGTGGGTGGTTAGAGTCTTCTTGACTGTTATATGACGCATTGATTTCTTCTTACTGTACATTTGCAACCAGTAGCAAAAAATATTCATTTCAGTCCTCAGAACTACCCAGTACCAGCTTACATGCTTTCATTAGTCAGAGTAGAACCATGCACACAACTGAAGATCGCCGAAATACAACTCTTTGAGGAGGAAATTCTGATGTTTCTTTGTAATTTTTATGTGACTGGACACAATAGGCTGTTAGAGAACAATCATATATTATGGCCACCAATAAAAATGTTCCTTATGAATACTTTTCACATGCAAAATGCACATTTCTGTTTTTGGATGGAGTTTAAATAGCTTTCTTCTTCCTAAACATATCTTGTGCAGATGCAGTCTCGAACAAGCAAAGCGACAAGAATTTTGTGTGTATGCTTTTTCCTTGGTATATAAGGCTCTGAATGATTCAGTTGACCGGATCTTATGTACTGCATACCACTTTGTTTTATATCTCACCTCATGTGCTATGTTATCCTGACGCATTTCAGCATTCTACAAATATCAGGCAGCAACTTTAATGACTTCTTGCCTTGTCAGTTTGGTACTGAATTACATATGAACAGGTTTTAAGGTTCATAAAATTTCCTAATTCCTGACATGTGGAAAGGCACATGTTTATGAGCTTACCAATTACTGATGAGATTTCCTTCCATTTTAGGAACAACACATCACCCTGAAATACATAATTAGTGATGAGGCTAACTTAAGTTTGTGTAGACACATAGTCCTGAACTAAACATGTAGTGATGCGGTGTCCTTTCACTTGTAGATGTCGAGTGTCACAAGGCCCTGAGCCGACCTCTTTTTGTCACTCCTCCATAGTCTTCATATTTATAGACGTGATTACGGTGAAATTAAATTATTATGATTGTCTGCTATCTATGACGGATGTCAGCAGAAATATGAATTGCAAAATTCCAATCAGGCTAGAATACACTGAAGGTCTCCCCTACTGTTGTTACTTGTACAATTTCACCGGATATTCAAACTGTCACTCCCAATAAAAACAGATACTCCTGATTTTTTTTTTTGTTGAGTTATATATTATTCTTTATAATGCGTTTATAGGAGTAATTTAAACACGTAATCCAGAGGTGTTCTGCCATTCAAACACTGTTTTGTGGAAATAAGGCATAGATATTAGACATAGGCTTTAAGGGAGAAAATTTGAACATAGTAAGTTAAATGTTAGGATGTGCAAAATATCCATTGTATCCCATTTCTATAACAGATTATTCATCAACCTGCTTCTTGTTATTCTGCTCTTTTAATATTAGTCCTGCCTGGTGTTGTGATTCATTGTTTCCAGTTAGTTCGGTCACGGGCCATGTTTCTATGTAGTCTCACAGCTTTCAGGTCATTTGTTCCATGCTGTCTTGTTTGTCCCCGGTATTCATGTTCGTTTCATTACAAAATCCATAATTTTACACAAAAATTTTAAAATTGTGTTAGTAGTTAACAGGAAGGTAAATGAAGACTGTTATACTATAGGATTGCCCACTTTATCATTTAAGGGCTGTCCAAGAATTTTTGTTAGCAAAAATGGCACCTTTTGAGACTATCTAGCAACCACAAAAATGCATTTATTTTAATGTTTCTTTCGCCGAACTATCATCGTTAGTGTACTTGATGTCTCCTACTAAATGTATTAGTTTATCACCATTTTACAAAGAATTATAACACCTTATTTCAAAAATTCAAAATTTCTAAAATAATTTTTCATTTCTTCGTTCTCAGTTTTTGAACGGGGATGTATTTTTTTCTCAGTTCTAGTACAAGATATTCCTATATTAATTATTATCAATGTGAGACCTTTTCGAGGTAGATATCCGATTTAGAACTCGACTCATTGTTGTTCGAACCTGAAAAGAAAACATAGTTTTTAGTTTGGAGTAAATTTAAAGGGTTGTATTATAATTAGACCTCTTTCTTTTTACCTGAAAGTATTAGAATTCTCTCGCTGCATAGGTGCGACCTTCCCCTTCAAGTTTCTTGTCCTATTTCAGTTTTCTTCTTCCCCTGAGGTACCTTCTTCGCTGTCTTTGTTCAGAAGTGCTCTGAGGCTGACTTATGCGTACACATGCCTCATCAGCTTGTGACACTCCTGATGCTGAGTACATATCAGGCACAACCTTAATTCTTCCTAAAACCTCTATTTGAACCTTGTTTCCACAACTAAAGTGTAAAACTGCATCCATGACACCCAGTTTGAGAGTGGATAGCCCCACTTATTTATCTTTTCTACACCTCTTCCATACCGTACCGTTGCATGACTCATTGGTATTTTGAGTCAAACCATGAAAACATTTGAATAACATTTTTGGATTACAGATCCTTTCATACACAGGCTTCATTGCATGTGCCAACGGCCGTAGCCGTTTTGAAGCACCGGATCCTGTGAGATTTCCGAAGTTATGCAACATTGGGCGTGGTCAGGAGTTGGATGGGGTGTCACACGCTGTTGGTGGGGTAAGAAAATGGAGGAGCAGAAAGGAACTGGCCACCCTTCTGCATGTAAACTCCAGCTCAGGAACACCTCTGCGGAGGTTCGAACCTGCTTTTAGGCAGAATAACCCTTACCTTACCATTGCATTAGGACTTCCAGTGGTATTCCTGCTTTATGCTTATAATTTTCAAGTAGTTTGCCAGCCGTGGCTCGTTGGTATAAACACCAGCTGTCTGTTCCTATAGGGCACCTGTGGTGGGGAGGCACTTTATGGGCAGTCAAATGATACAATGTTGCCCATAGAGCATATGAAACTGTAGTTGGAACGCAAAGCAATTCCAAAATAATTCTGACACTTGTCTCTCAGTGTTCCAGTTGATTTGCCTCTACCACCCATGGTTTGTTATGTTGTACAATTTTTCTAAGAGCTGTTCCTAAATGCTTTTTATTGTGGCCAACACATTCCAGTTTATTGACTTCTTTACCATTGTATGGATTGGAATCACACACTACCTTGTAACTTTTGGAATCCCCCTCCCCATAGAAATCTACATACTCCAGACCTCTACTCTCACCCAAGCGAGAAAATATTTTTACTGTTCCATATTAGGCGAAGACTCACTGTAATTTTTGGCAAAGACTGTAGCATGATCCAGCTTTCCAACCTAAATAGAATGGGGAATGCATATAATCATTTGAATGCTTCTTACATTCAATGCAGTTTCTGGACATTATCTCAACAACGAATATACATCCAAAGGCACACAGGCAAACAGGCAACATGACAATATTTTCACTAAAAACACGCAGTTATGGAAACCATGGAAGCTCTCAATACCAAATAGTATTACTGCTGCATACGAAGAATACGCATGTGGAGCCATCTATGGAAAGCTATTCTGTAACAAGGAGCGCCAAACTTGAATTAAATCGAAAGGAACCATGAAATTCTCCGTGCAGCGAAGCCACGCCCATCTTAGACCGAGACACAGGTGCACTGTTCCCCTTATATCAATTTTCTGAGCATATTTATGCACGAAAGATATACATATACTATACATTTTCTTAAAGTACAAGAATAAATCTTTCACCAGGAAACAAAAGTGAAAAAGTGAAAATTCTGTCTAAATACGCCATTTCAAACGTTTATGAATACCTTAAACACGTAATCCAGAGGTGCTCTGTCATTCAAACACTATTTAATGGAAATAAGAACATAGGTATTAGACATAGGCTTTAAGGGAGAAAATTTGAACATATTAAGTTAAATGTTAGGATGTGCAAAATATCCATTGTATCCCATTTCTATAACAGATCATTCATCAAACTGCTTCTTGTTATTCTGCTCTTTTAAAATTAGTCCTGCCTGGTGTGAGTCTCCAGTTAGTTCGGTCACGGGCCATGTTTCTATGTAGTCTCACAGCTTTCAGGTCATTCGTCTTATGCTGTCTTGTTTGTCCCTTGCGCCTCTTTTCACCTACTTTCTGTGTATACGCAAAATTTCTCAATATATCGTCCTCTGCACGCAAATATACCCAAACCAGCGCACACGCCTTTCCTAAATTTTCTTCTTTATCGGTGCAATGCTGGAACGTTTTCTAATAACATCATTTGAAATGTGATCTAGTCTAGTTATGTCAGCCGTTCACCTAAGCGTCTTCGTATCCATGATGCTTAGTTGGCGTTTACCTCCTCTTTAGCTGGCCAGCAATCGTTGCCATAGAAAACGACAGGACGGATAACAGTTCAGTAGATATTAGATTTCAGGTGGTCCTACATCCGACGGTCGCAAGGGCGCCCGTTGTCATTCTCAACTTCAGCCAGGGTTTGCTTATCCCTAAGTTGACTTCATCAGTAAGTCGGCCATCATCAGAGATTTTGGAACCAAGATACTTAAATTTCTCTTCTCGTACTATATTTTCACCGTCATCATGGATGCTTCCAACTTCTCGGCGATGTAATGTCATGTATTCTATATCCTTTTTGTTGAGGCGCGGGACGTATTGTGCTAGTGGATTGTTCCAATCTTCCGTTTGGCGCTTATTCTCTGCACCATTTGCATACACATGTGTCCATGGTAGTGGAATGTGCAGGTCTTATGTAATGGTGTCCGTCAAAAGAATGAACAGCAGTGGTGATACGGAAGGGCCTTGGTGGAATTGTACAGTTTCGCGGATGTCACCAGACGCTCTTGCGACAGCTTCAGCATAACTCCTCGGTCCTACATAGATCAATTATTCCCTCTCAACAAGGTGCTCTGTAATTCCATGCTCTTGTAGCGCTGACTGATTAGGTTATTATGTACCGGATGGAAGTCCAGAAAGTCATGATGAAGCCTCTTATTCTTTTCGAAATACCTCTCACGTAACAGCCTTGCAGCGTGTGTTGCTCCTGTTGCGCCACAATTTTACACAAAACCAGCTTGGCTTGTTGTGTGTTCGTTTAAATCGCTAATTCTTTTGTCGATGATTTGTTCGAAATGTGTCACTGCGTGGCTGAGAAGTATGATCGGATGGTAATTAGAAAAATCGGTAGGACTTCTCTTATTTTTGAATGGATACTCCGTCGTCAGTTTGTTGGTTCCTGACCTTCTTTGATGATCTGGTTGAAAAGCTTGTTTTAGCCACACTGCTGCATCCCCCCATTGAGAGAAACAAAACTCTGCCGGAAGATAATCAGGACAGACGGCTTTCCCTGGTGTCATTTCTTTCAACATAGCCTGGACTTGGGTGACGTCAATTTCCTATATTGGACCTTCAACAGCGGCGGTGTTTGGGATTGGTAGGTACGGAAATTCCAAGATTGAAATTTTGTCAAGGTAGTTAAGCCAGTATACTCGCGCTTCCCGCCAGTCGAGTAGAAAACCGTCTGTTTCCTAATTGATGATGTGGAACGTTCCGTGTTTCGATGCCCCGATTTGACTAGCCGTTAAATATTCCGCTCGTTTTAGCGCATGTAAGTTTCATATATAGACCTGCTTACCGCTTTGCTTTTGTTACAGCGACAACCTCCTTCACTTTACTACTGGCTGCTTTGTAGGCATTCCAACGAGCAAGAAACTCGTTTTACAGCTGTTTCTTCAACCGTATTGCATACATAACATCGTCATTCCGAAACCACGTGTCATTGGTAATCCTTCATTTTCATCGCCCTGACTTAGTTGTTCCAGGAATGGAGCGTACGCCGCCTTTCAGTTTAGTCCAGCTCGCTTCTAATATGGTGACTTGTGGCACTGTAACGTTTGCAACAATGTTGGCCTCCTTCTTCAGGCGTCACCGTTTGATCCAATTTTGTCCATTTCCTGCGAATTATTGAGCTCTTGGTGACTATCCGCATCTTACAGATGACTGGTCGATGTTGCATCGCAACGGTTTCGTAAGGAACAACTGTTGTCTCTAGAACATCTTTGAGATTACTTCGTCTGACAAGGATGTAGTCAATGTGCGTTGGATGGTAGCGATTGTAGTACGTGACTAGGTGAATATCACGCTCTTTGAACCGTGTGTTCGCGATGATCAGTTTGTGCATAATCGGGAAATTGTTGGCAGTCATCTTTCTTCTGAACATATCCATGAAGGCCATGGACTGTGTGTGCTTCTTTTCTCCATCCGACACGTCCATTCAGAGAAATCGGCCACGATAAGATGGTAAGCAGTGTTCTAGTCAGATAGTGCTCAGAAGGGAGTTTTGGTTTCCTTGCCAACACCATTAGTTGTTCTTCGGCTTCCATTGTACTGTGCCGTTTTCATATGTGACATATGCTACAGCGCGAACAAAACCAACTAACACGAGGTCAGGAAACATGGCGCCGGAGCAGTTTAGGCGAGGACTGGTTTATAAATGTTGAATACGCAATGAAGTGATTGTGAAGAAAGGACTTTTCTTTCATCTCTAAGCGGAGAAAAACGTGTATATATGTGTAAATATTGTTCGAATTAAATCAAATGTAAAATGTAGAATGCATGAAAACAAGACGAAACCAAAGATTGAACTCATAGGGTAATGTTACGGAGTATAAAATATCGATATTTGTTAATAAGAATGGTAGCGACATCTAGGTGTTAGTAGATGTAAGTAAATACATAAGATAGATTTTCACATCTAGTATCTAATTTTATTATTCTATGCCTTGTGTAATACGTTAAAATATTATTTTTAAAAATCTTCTTATTCATTGTTAATGTCAATGTGATGGTGGTATGGAAATGATACGCAAAAATTAAAAATTGTATGCAAAAGGAAGTTATTAAGGGATATGTATATGCAGTTAAACGAATGCAAATTGCCTGAAATAACGGTGATATGCTTGTGATTGTATAAAGGCCAAGGCATTATAGAAGGAGCAGCACGATATATAATAGAGATTGTCCGTGTCGTAAATAACTTAATATGATCAGAAGTGTATGCGTAATTGACTTACTAGTGGCTCTGTGTGTTGTTAATGAACTAATATTAACCTTTCTCAGGTGTGATCTGCATGAGTCTAAAATGATGTTGTCACAAATGTATTCAAGAAGTACTAATTCACAGGAGAATATGGAGTGCTAAATCGTGTACGAGCAAGTCCAGCTGAGATGATGGAGTGGTTACCGGAATGGATAACTTAGGCCAGTGATTCCCATAACCCTAGCCATTCAAGTCAGTAACTGCTTTCCATTATAATGATGTCTTTTTATTGTGTGCATTAGATTTGATGCAACATATATCTGTATTTTATTTTAGTTACTAGTTTCTTTAATGTAGGTAGTAATGTATATGTAGAACATGTCCTGAAGTAGTTCGCCAAGACGTAATAGTAATTACACGTCGAGCGGCGAGACATTATGTTGTTTGGTATATAGGAATTCATATATGCGTTTGGCGACTCAGCATTCGAAATGCTACGATACCATGCGAGTGAATGAATGGTTATGTTAGTGGATGACTTCGACATCGCTTATATTATGTTGTAGTGCCGTGATTACTGGAAGACACAAGCCTAGGTATACATATGTAACATACATTAATATAGAATCAGCATATTTATCGCGAAGCTAACATTGATAATGCAGGTAAGTGATACAAATGTAGTAATGTTATGAGTAATCATACTAGTGTGAATCAATTTGAGATAATAATAATAATGATAATGATGATGGTGTGTGTGTCAAATATGTTAAGTACCTGCGATGATGGTGGTCATAGTGTTGATGAATAATTCAAGTGTATTAAGTGCTTGTGGTGGTAATAGTTATCGTGATGATGAATAATAAAACATGGGGATGACATCGCGATATGCCAGTGATGTGTGGGTTAGCTTACATAAAATTTAGTAGTTGAAATAATGAAAAGTGCTGTGCTGTGAGGATTATTTAATAAGATGGGAGGTGACAATGAAAATTATCTTGATGTCGCTACATAGAACGTATTATTTAATTGCGTTATGCTAGTGTGAAGTTAGATAAAGCAAATGGAGGTGTGATACTCGTATATAAGCTAATGCTGAAATTGTAATGCTCAAGTATAAGATGATGTTAGGGTTATAATACTCTTACATGATTGAATGGTGGGATCGTAATGTTGATATGTAAGTGTAGGCTAAGATATAAGGCAGAAAATTATTAATTGCGAAGAGATGTCGGCCACAATTGTCCTATAGGTTGTCGTTACGTTTCGGATGTCATATTCAAAATTTATGTCAACCATTAGGGTTTTTAACCGGTATGATGGCGACGTGTCTGAGGCGTGCATAAGGCTTACCACGCGTACAGCTTCGATGATATATGACATGATATTAATAAGTTAGATGTTTACTTCATGGACATGGTAGTTTAGTAGACGTAGTAGAGATATCATATGTGGTTTTATTGACATTTGAGTGTATATATTCTTGTCGTTATGTATATTATTTTTTGATTATTTATTCTATGCAGTAGCATTAAAGCAACATGATTCTCGAAGGTATGCGTGAGGATGGACGTGTAATTATTGTCGCGTTAAGGCGAACCTCATCAGGACGTATGAGTTAGTTAATGTGGTGATGACCATTTATTTCAATTAGGTTAGGTATCACATATAAAAAAACATTATTATCAGCTGAATTTGACATGAACGAGATTCTCCTATTGTAAATCAGATATCAAATCAAAACTGAAGGAATAAGAGTACCCAAAACTTGTGGAATAAAAGAAAGAGTACGGTCATAATGGTAATTTTCCAGGTTTAAGTACGTTAATGAATAAATATAGACTTAGGTTCGGAATTTCATATAGCTCTTATAAAATGAGGATTGATCAAGTTGAAATCACTGCATTATGTTGAATCGGGTATAAATTAATTAAATTGCGACAGCGGTTTTATGTCATTACCAATTTGTGTTACAACAATATTTAAAATCTGGGTTGTACTTTAGTTTCGTCTTAGCCAGTAGGATCATTTAAATAAATAAATATAATCCGATCCAGAATATCTCCATCTTTTAATTATAAATTAGATATACATGGCCATATTTATGAAATTAATTCAAATTTCAAGATCATATTTGGTATAATCAATTTTAATTCAATTTAAGGTCTCGGTTGTTACAAGCACGTCATAAATTATGAAAACAGATGAAGCAAACATAACAGCGATTGACTTAAAAACCTTAATATAGAAGTTTGATAATAAGCCTCCCGATAGGATTCCGAATCCAATTTTCCACCATAGATGCGATTTTTATTCGCCGGAATATATTAGCTAGCTGAGGCACATACAAAGTCCTGCGACCCTATGAAATAGCCCCACAACAATAAGAAGAACTCGTCAAGACCCTGGGTGTAGAGTGCTCCCAATGACAATCTACGGGGAATGCGGCGAATTGGGTGGCGCAATATTTGGCGCCCAACGTGTCGGCTCGATTGTTGAGAGGGATCGCTTGCTCAGTTGCTGAGAAACATCGTACACTGGATGACTAAGATAATGGCCACGATCACCAAAAGAGAATGGGTCGCAAACTTCATCAAGCTGACATGATCAGTGAGCATATGTTTGAGAAAGAAGACGCAATGGCTTGGTCGAAAAAGGTATATAATAACACCTTGTCCCAAAGGTCAACAAATACAAAAAATGTCTATGAACACGAAAGGAAAGTCGTCGAGGGATCGAAAGTCAGTCGCGAGATATTAATAATAAAACATAAGAAAAATTAAATGACAGAATTGTAAACACATTATACCAAAATCACCGGAGAATATTCTGGAGAGGCGTAGAGTAGGGAACAACGTAAGGCAGTGATGTTATAAATGGTTAGGAATGATTAGTTATAAATACAACAAAACGAACACCGTACTTAAGTTCAATTTCGTTCCTGTCAGGTCCAGCAATCCTCCTTGTAGCCATTAAGTTGTCTCAATTGGACTTGCTTTCTTTTATGATAAATAACTCATTGTTTGAAGGATCATTAGAAGTTAAGCGTATACTTGTGGAGGTAGATAAATCAGAATTAGCAAAGATGAGTTCGTTAAAAGAGGTGAAGGCACTCTTCGAGGTGTTGAGAGAGGAGTTAGGCAAGGACATTAGTTCTATTAGAGGGGAAATTGCCGAAAGTAGAAAAGAGAATGCAGAAGCTCAGGAGATAATGCGTAAGGAGATTCACGAGAGCAGGAAGAAAATGGTTGATGCGCAGGAAAATTCACGAAAAGAAAACGCAGAATCTGAGCAGACGATGCGCAGGGAGATGATCGAGGCACAGGAAAATAGACACAAGGGAAACATGGAAGTTCAGGAAGCCATGCGGAGAGAAAACTTTGAAGCTCAGGATATGTTACCAAAGGAGCTGGCAAGCGCACAGCAAAGGTCAGAGAAAAACCTAAAAGAAGCCGCGCAAACAATCAAACAAGAAATCAGATCCATAAGCGAAGAGGTCAATACGATTGGATTGAATCTGTCCCAAGTACAAGAGGACATGAAGACACTGAGAACGGAAGTGAACGATTCAATAGTAGCCAACCAACAAGAAATGTAGAAGCGACTCATGATCGTCAAAAACGAAATAGTACAGAGCATGACGGAACTGCAAAGGAAAGTTGACCAATATATTGACGGAATAAGAAGCGAGGTCACGCAGTTGAGGAACAGCTCAACCAGGACCAGGAACAACGGCAGAAACAAATGCAAAGCTTGACTGACGAGATAACGTCAATGGACCTATTGACGAGACTTGAGCTCACGAACACCAAAGATCAGCTAGGAAACAAGCTAATTATCCTAACACATAAACAGCAGGAGCACAGGGAGCACGTGAATAAACGCGTAGGAGACCTACCAGAAAACATAAGGCAACTGGAAGAAGAGGTTCGGAAACTGAAATTGACGGAAGATAGAGCAAAACCCAACATTCCGGTGGAAGCGAATGGAACGCAAGACATAGAGGCACCAATGTCCAGGGATTATCCGAACTGGCTAAGTTCAATTCCCGAAAATACAGAAACCGCGGAGACTATCACACGGTCGTGACGAACAACCAACACATCATTCACATCGTGAGAACACACGAGGACAGGCCCAAGAAATTTAACCTGGGAAATGGTTTGACGCCGAAATCAATCTTGCGTGACGTAGAGGACTACTTCAAAGAGGTAAAGATAACACCCGAACGACAGCTCAGAACGGTGGAGAATTCCTCTAAGGTCATCCCCTAATCTGGTTTAAGGCGTTCAGATACACGTTCGCAGACAACGAGGAATTCCGTAGGGCGTTCCTAGCCAAATTTTGGAGCTTAGAAACTCAACAAAACTTACGCTCGGAAATGTATTCTAAAAAGATACTCAGGTGCAGGCCCAAGTCGATATGCGTAATATTTCACGTATCAATTTCACAAATTGCGTGAACTAGATACACTACCTCCGGAATCCGAACTGATACGTGCCATAGAGAAACAGTTTCCACCCGAGGTGCAAGGGTTGCTAACAGCAGCAAACGTACAAACAGCAGTACATGCTGAGGAAGTATTGAGACAGACAGTACGTCGGTACAGACCAGTACTTGTAAACCGAGAGTAACTTAGAATGCGATAAACAGTATCGGACCAGTTTATACTCCCGGAGTAGGAGGTGAGCATCAACCGCGGGGAAGAAGGTTACAAAGATTCGAAAACTGGAATGACCGAAAAATGTACGATTCTAATAGAGGGAGGAGAGTACGTTTTCAAGAACGACAGGTCGAGAGAAACGACTCGAGATACTTTCCGAGAGAAAGAGGTCGACCATACTACAGACGTGAATCCAGAGACGCGCGATACGCGAGAGACCAATCTTACAGAGACCGAAGAGATTTGCCTGACCGAGAGCTGGACAAACGCAAATACGCCGAAGAATTGCGACGGAACACGGAAGAGCGCAGCAAATGGGAACGCGCATTCAAGAACAGGACGCAGATCCGAAATGCACAGCAGCAGAAAGCTTGGAATACCAGGAGTACCGCCGCGAACAAGAGGAGAAAAGGAGACTGAACCCGAAAGCCTCAGCTTACGAGCCGAATGAGAGGCTAATAAAAAACTCCGACACAATAACGACAGACGAGATTGGTGAATGGACGACGATGTTGAGTTCAAATGGTTGATTACTAACATCGAATCATGGGACATGCATCCAGAGGAACTCTTAGAAGAAGCCACCAGAGTGGGAAGTAACGTCACACACAGGCTACCCATTATCGTGGTTAAGTTCATGGATCTACGGGTACGTTGTTTATTGGACACAGGAGCGACCGTATAGGTCATATCAAAAGCTCTATTTCAAGAGATACAAAGGAAGGGAGAAATACCAGTCATCCCGGTATCCAACGTCAATGTCAGAGGAATCATTCCACATCGTAGCATGGTATGCAAGATTCAAACCTACCTGGACATAACAATAAATGACGTCGATTACCCGCACATATTTTTGGTAATGAACAACATACAGTATAACTTAATCTTGGGGGCGGATTTCATGAGAATGTACGGAGGTATCATCGATATGAGCAGAGAAGAAGTTCGATTTCGCTGTGGAGACGAGAACACGGAAATAATAGGGAAGATGGTCGACGCGTCGTTCAATAATGATAAACACACAGAGATATGCAGTTACAGTAATGAATTCAACGAAACGTCGAAATGTATAGCGCAGAGGGAAGGTAAAGAATTTGTGGGGAG
Organism: Anabrus simplex; assembly: GCF_040414725.1. Taxonomy (NCBI): domain Eukaryota; kingdom Metazoa; phylum Arthropoda; class Insecta; order Orthoptera; family Tettigoniidae; genus Anabrus; species Anabrus simplex. Next base: position 128,852,634 of record NC_090279.1, on the reverse strand, counting down.
AAAAACTTATGGTACCCAGGAGAGAAAATGAAAGACGATAAAAATGAAAACGATATCTCCAATGATAACATTTTGAAAAAGGTAGAGGAAACAATTTGCTCTCGAGAAGAGAAGGAACAGTTATGGAAACTGTTATGTTATTACCACAGTGTGTTTGATACAAAACCAGGACGAATACCAAGCTACGAGTATAAGTTGAAGTTGACTGACTGGTGTCCATTTAAGAAGAAACCGTATCCGATCCCAAACAAATATTTCAGCGAAGTAGCCAAAATCATCGAGGAGATGGAAGAGAACCAGATAATATCAAAGTTACCTAATCCATTCGTAAACCCACTGGTGGTAGTAAGGAAGCCGAATGGATCCTTAAGGATATGCATGGATGCAAGAGCCATAAACGATATTATAGTGCCCGAGAACGACCAAGCCCCGAACATCAAGGAGATCACTCGATCATTTCAAGGTAATCGATATTTCACGAGTATGGACTTCATGCCTTCGTACCATCACGTTACACTAGAATACAAGTCAATACTGCTCACTGGCTTCATGTTTAACAACCACACGTACGTAAACAGCGACTGCCCTTTGGAATTAAGACCGCTGTTTCCGCATTGATCAGAGCTTTAGACGAAAATCTGACTTCAGAAGTGAAAGGATTCTGCATCCGCTATGTAGATGACCTCATATTGGCCATAAACGGTTTTGAAGAACATGTAATCACACTGGAAACGTTGTTAGACAACCTATCCACTGCTGGTTTCTAAATCAATCTTGACAAGTCCAGATTTTGCCAATCTGAGATACTCTTCGTCGATGGCGAAGGAGTGAGACCGAATCCAACGAAGATTCAAGCGATTAGCAATTTCCCAAGGCCCACTAAAATAAAGCACGTGCGCCAATTCATTAGCATATGTCATTTCTTCGCAGATCATTGTCCGGGATACGCAAAAGTCATGGCACCGTTATACGACTTGCTTAAAAAGAATAACAAGTGGAAATGGGACGACGAATGCGAAGCAGCTTTCATGGACGTCAAGGAGCTCTTGAACAACTCGATCAAACTGGGATACCCAAACTTCCAACTTGACTTCATAATCCAGACGGATGCTTCGTTTGCGGGCATTGGAGCAATCCTATATCAAGAGAAGGACGCTGAGAATAATAAAAGAGACTACCTGTCATTCTACAGCAGAAAACTGCGACCACACGTAGTGAACTACACCATCACCGAGCTAGAAATGCTGTCGGTAGTACAAGCACTACAGCAGTGGCGTAAAACCATTTACGGATACCCAATCATAATCCGAACCGATCACAAGGCGTTGACATTCATGCTCAAATCTACTCTATCCAGCGAGAGGATATCGCGGTGGATACTCTTTGTGCAACAATTCAATATCAATATTGAACACTGCGGTGGAAAGTCGAACATCCTAGCCGACATATTGAGTCGAAATCCATGTGACGAGGAGGTCGAGATCTACAGTCTGGAAACCGATCCTAAAGACAAGGACATTATGGATAAACTCAAAGAATTGAGCATAGCACAAAGAGGAGATCCTTACCTTGGGGAGATTTTCAATCGACTGGAGCGAAGCTCGGGAGATGAATGTCTACGGAATCCTATGCTGAGCAAAGTACTAGATCGATACACGATGGAAAAAGGATACCTAGCTCGATACATCGATCAAGAACACACCAAAGCAAGGATAGTACTGTCAAAGGAATATCATAAGGATATGGTGTGGTTAACACATCGGCATGTCGGACATGCAGGAGTTGCAAAGGTGCATGCGACCATGATCGAAACCTTTACATGGGACAAAATGAAGGACGACATATGGAAGATTTTAAGAACCTGCGACACATGCCAAAAAGCAAAGCATAATTCATTCACGATGGAACAGACACCTATCCCAATACTACCAAGAGGACCGTTAGAGTTAATGGCAGTTGATCTGTACGGACCTCTGCCAAAATCCACCAAAGGAAACAAATATATCACCGTAGCCATGGACGTATTCTCCAAATTCATTGACTTGTGTCCCGTTGGGAAAGCAAACACCAAATCCATCATCCGAGGCCTGGTGAGGCACATCATCGTTAACATAGGAAAACCAAAATTCCTGCTAACTGATCACGGTCCGCAGTTCACGGCCGCAGAATTCCAGAAAGCATTAGACGACATGGGGATACGACACGTATTCATTTCAATGAGACATCCACAAGCGAACCCAGCTGAAAGACTAATGCGAGAGATTCCAAAGTTTTGTCGCATCTATTGTCCAAGACATAATTGGCTCTGGGCGAAAGTGATCCCCATCATTCTCAGCAGCGTAAATCATACAGTGCACGAATCCACAGGCGCTATTCCTACTGTGATACATTGCAACAGACACCCAAGTCGACCATGGGACTGTGTCACCCACACGACGACCAGCTAACGACCAATGAGCGCATACGTCAAGTCGGCGAAAACTTAAAAAAGCAAGCAGAGAGACGAGCAAGGAGAGTACGGCATCGTCAATTCCACTTACCATTGCAAGAAGGAGAACTGGTGTTAGTGAGAAAACCCAAAAGCTCAAACGTAGCCGTCGTATTCTACGCGAGATTTGCACCACTATTGGATGGTCCGTACTTTATTACCAGAACATACAACAACGCCTGCAGAATAAGAAGATTGGATGGTGCCAACGAAGCTACGTATAATGCAAGTAACCTCAAACGATACTTCACTTGGAAGGAAGAGGAGAACCGAACTGGCGAACCATGCGAGGAAACACCGAAAATAGAATTTGATGCAGATTTGTCGGACAGCAGTGAGACCAAGGAAGAAGGTGAAGTCTAGCTAGGGGATCGCACGACGATTGATACGATAAGCCAAAAGGAGACGGGCAGAAGAACTCGGAAACGACACATCAGGAAGATACCCAACAAATGTAAAAAAAATTACTCACATAATTTTTATTCGGTGGCCGCGGGGGTCGGTGTGCCGTTTTCATATGTAACATATGCTACAGCGCGAACAAAACCAACTAACACGAGGTCCGGAAACATGGCGCCGGAGCAGTTTAGGCGAGGACTGGTTTATAAAAGTTGAATACGCAATGAAGTGATTGTGAAGAAAGGACTTTACTTTCATCTCTAAGCGGAGAAAAACGTGTATATATGTGTAAATATTGTTCGAATTAAATCAAATGTAAAATGTAGAATGCATGAAAACAAGACGAAACCAAAGATTGAACACATAGGGTAATGTTACGGAGTATAAAATATCGATATTTGTTAATAAGAATGGTAGTGACATCTAGGTGTTAGTAGATGTAAGTAAATACATAAGATAGATTTCCACATCTAGTATCTAATTTTATTATTCTATGCCTTGTGTAATACGTTAAGATATTATTTTAAAAAATCTTCTTATTCATTGTTAATGTCAATGTGATGGTGGTATGGAAATGATACGTAAAAATTAGAAACTGTATGCAAAAGGAAGTTATTAAGGGATATGTATATGCAGTTAAACGAAAGCAAATAGCCTGAAATAACGGTGATATGCTTATGATTGTATAAAGGCCAAGCCATTATAGAAGCAGCAGCACGATATGTAATGGAGATTGTCCGTGTCGTAAATAACATAATATGATCAGAGGTGTATGCGTAATTGACTTACTAGTGGCTCTGTGTGTTGTCAATGAACTAATATTAACATTTTTCAGGTGTGATCTGCATGAGTCTAAAATGATGTTGTCAGAAATGTATTCAAGAAGTACTAATTCACAGGAGAATATGGAGTGCTAAATCGTGTACGAGCAGGTCCAGCTGAGATGATGGAGTGGTTACCGGAATGGATAACTTAGGCCAGTGATTCCCATAACCCTAGCCATTGAAGTCAGTAACTGCTTTCCATTATAATGATGTCTTTTTATTGTGTGCATTTGATTTGATGCAACATATATCTGTATTTTATTTTAGTTACTAGTTTCTTTAATGTAGGTAGTAATGTATATGTAGAACATGTCCTGAAGTAGTTCGCCAAGACGTAACAGTAATTAAACGTCGAGCGGCGAGACATTATATTGTTTGGTATATAGGAATTCATATATGCGTTTGGCGACTCGGCATTCGAAATGCTACGATACCATGCGAGTGAATGAATGGTTATGTTAGTGGATGACTTCGACATCGCTTATATTATGTTGTAGTGCCGTAATTATTGGAAGACACAAGCCTACGTATACATATGTAACATACATTAATATAGAATCAGCATATTTATCGCGAAGCTAACATTGATAATGCAGGTAAGTGATACAAATGTAGTAATGTTATGAGTAATTATACTAGTGTGAATCAATGTGAGATGATAATAATAATGATAATGATGATGGTGTGAGTGTCAAATATGTTAAGTACCTGCGATGATGGTGGTCATAGTGTTGATGAATAATTCAAGTGTATTAAGTGCTTGTGGTGGTAATAGTTATCGTGATGATGAATAATAAAACATGGGGATGACATCGCGATATGCCAGTGATGTGTGGGTTAGCTTACATAAAATTTAGTAGTTGAAATAATGGAAAGTGCTGTGCTGTGAGGATTATTTAATAAGATGGGAGGTGACAATGAAAATTATCTTGATGTCGCTACATAGAACGTATTATTTAATTGCGTTATGCTAGTGTGAAGTTAGATGAAGCAAATGGAGGTGTGATACTCGTATATAAGCTAATGCTGAAATTGTAATGCACAAGTATAAGATGATGTTAAGGTTATAATACTCTTACATGATTGAATGGTGGGATCGTAATGTTGATATGTAAGTGTAGGCTAAGATGATAAGGCAGAAAATTATTAATTGCGATGAGATGTCGGCCACAATTGTCCTATCGATTATCGTTACGTTTCGGATGTCATATTCAAAATTTATATCAATCATTAGGGTTTTTAACCGGTATGATGGCGACGTGTCTGGGGCGTGCATAAGGCTTACCACGCGTGCAGCTTCGAGGATATATGACATGATATTAATAAGTTAGATGTTTACTTCATGGACATGGTAGTTTAGTAGACGTAGTAGAGATATCATATGTGGATTTATTGACATTTGAGTGTATATATTCTTGTCCTTACGTATATTATTTTTTGATTATTTATTCTATGCAGTAGCATTAAATAACATGATTCTAGAAGGTATGCGTGAGGATAGGCGTGTAATTATTGTCGCGTTAAGGCGAACCTCATCAGGACGTATGAGTTAGTTAATGTGGTGATGACCATTTATTTCAATTAGGTTAGGTATCACATATAAAAAGACATTATTATCAGCTGAATTTGACATGAACGAGATTCTCCTATTGTAAATCAGATATCAAATCAAAACTGAAGGGATAAGAGTACCCAAAACTTGTGGAATAAGAGAAAGAGTACGGTCATAATGGTAATTTTCCAGGTTTACGTACGTTAATGAATAAATATAGACTTAGGTTCGGAATTTCATATAGCTCGTATAAAATGAGGATTGATCAAGTTGAAATCACTGCATTATGTTGAATCGGGTATAAATTAATTAAATTGCGACAGCCGTTTTATGTCATTACAAATTTGTGTCACAACAATATTTAAAATCTGGGTTATACTTTAGTTTCGTCTTAGTCAGTAGGATCATTTAAATTAATAAATATAATCCGATCCAGAATATCTCCATCTTTTAATTATAAAACAGATATACACGGCGATATTTATGAAATTAATTCGAATTTCAAGAACATATTTGGTATAATCAATTTTAATTGAAGACAAGGTCTCGGTTGTTACAAGCACGTCATAAATTATGAAAACAGATGAAGCAAACATAACAGCGATTGACTTGAAACCTTAAAATATGAGTTTGACAATAAGCCTCCCGATAGGGTTCCGAATCCAATTTTCCACCATAGATGCGATTTTTATTCGCCGGAATATATTAGCTAGCTGAGGCACATACAAAGTCCTGCGACCCTATGAAATATCCCCACAACAATAAGAAGAACCCGTCAAGACCCTGGGTGTAGGGTGCTCCCAAAGACAATCAACGGGGTAATGCCGCGGAAGGGGCGGGCGCAGTACATCAGCTAGTAATCGCACCCCGATTCGCATGACTTTTCTCCCCTCAATCTTTTTTTTGCACTTCACAGATGCCTATATGCCTTATCTCATGTGCTGTGGCTAATTTGCTAATTCATCGAGACATAGTTCAGTGATGGGTTACAGAATGGTGGTACTCGCTTGCCTAGCCGTCACTGTCCGCGCGACGTTAACCCTTGCATACGTTTCATGCTGACTGGGCCCTGCCAAAGCGCGTCCCTTCCAGAGGACGCCCGAACCTTGGTTCCGATTCCATGAGACATATTTTTGTAAACATATGACAGTATTATTTTACGGCCGGCGTGTCTTGAAGCATTTTAGAACTCATGACAGCAGGTAGTTACTCCGTTCCGGACATGGGGAACAGACACCCTGTGTAGCCCCTCCTCTAGAGTTGAAACGCTATGCTCTTTCTGCAATAACTTCCAGAAAGGTAGAGTAATTCTTCTGCCAACTGCACCGTACCGAACGTCTCCATCTCATGGGGAAAAGACACCCTGTGCAGCCCCTCCTCTAGAGTTGAAACGCTATGCTCCTTTCTGCAATAACTTCCAGAAAGGTAGAGTAACTCTTCTGCCAACTGCACCGTACCGAACGTCTCCATCTCCTCCAAAACCGCCATTAGAGACTTTGTGCGTGTTTCGTCCGCGAGAGCTACCATATTTTGCTCAATTCTGCCGGCAGGCAAGTAGGCAACCCGTGTCAATCTCCTGGGAAGTGCCACATGTTCCAGCAATATAGCTGATTCGTGGAGAATATTTATCAATGCAAAATGAAATATCATTTTACTGAAAAACTAATTGTTAACCTGATATATCTCTTGTCACAAAAATGCATTATCACGTAAAGAAGAATGGCCAGTCTTTCGCATCTTTTACTTGGCGTGATATGCCACTGAACGTATGACATAAAATCCGGTGTCATATTGTTTGTGCCTTGTTGCCTAGTGGTATCAACATCAATATTCTGTGTGATAATCATGAGGTCTAGCATGTCGTATCTGGAATCAATGTCCCCCTTTTATTTGTCCACTTATTTTCTCCTAAGAGTGTAGTAACAACACGTGGTCGAGCACCCCGTTACTTTGCTTGTGACGAAGTTATGCATTCAACTCGGCCATGAGAATTCAGTGCATCCACCATGAGTTGAGAAGAACCAGTTCTTTTTACGATATGCTTTGGCATGCGTAATCGACTTTTCCCATGTGCATGTTGTAAACGGATCTGATCTTTAACCAAGAAAATTTTATTTCTCGCTCTTCTTTCATAGAATATGCGGTGGGAAGACAAGCTTAGACTTAGATGCTATCCAACTATATCATCAAGACACTAAAATATTCACGTTGTCCGCGATCTTTTGAAATAAAAAGAATCCCATTCCTTCCTTTACATAGGAGCAATATCAACTATGGTGCAATTCAACGTCTTGTCTTCACGAGTTTTGGCTCAAGCCTTGATTTTCATGTTCCTTCTAGCCGTAGTGTTAAAGGAACTCTTGTAAGAATATTCAGACATGATAGCTTGAATTTGGTTTCAAATTCAGGATATCAGAACATAGTAATGAAACACTACCAAAGCCATATTCATTGTTGATTGCATAATGTTTATGACAACAGTATCTTGAGGAGAAAAGAAAGCGTCACTGTTAGGGAAAGAGCTGTCATGTGCTTGTTATATTTCATCTTTCACAGTATTTCATCAGGATGAGTGGTTTCCATTTTGTATATTGCCTCTGTTAAAGACATGGTAGTAAGTATGAACTTCCTTGTATAAACCTACCGTCCTATATGCGGATTGGCTCTGTTTGATTGCACATCAGTGCTACGTAATTAGAAATGACCTGACTCTGACTATAGACTGCTACATTGATGTGATAACAATGTACAAATTCAATAAGTATGTTTTGCGTGACAGTAAGTGACATTCATAGCAGATTAGCCGTGCTTCAGCAGATCTTGCTGACTGTTGGCAAAAAATGTTCTCAAGTTTATTAATATCTACAACAGAGAGATTCTCCCAAACACCCTCAACAACAAGGGCTTTTACAAAAATTATTACTTGACTGCCACAAAGTGCACAGCACTTGAACAACATCAAAACTCCTAAGCTAATGCCGTCATTATGTAGGAGAACAGACATACACGGATTTCAGTATATGAATGTGTGTCGGATTAAAGAGCTTGTTATCCTCCTTTTAGACTATACCTCTTCTTATCATTGATTTTTTTAAGTGAGATGGTCTATGAATTTGTACATTCCCACATCGTCACAAGTTTTTTGCGCGTGATATCGTAATTCGAGAGAAAAGACGCAACATATCTTCGTAACAAGTGAGACCTTTTTAAATTTAACTCTACACCCTGAATATGATCTCAGTTTATGTTTAGCCTAGAAATAAGATGTTCACGTGTAGTTAAATTCCCTGCGTGGGATACTAGTGAGTGGCATGTACAGTAGCATTTCCTTTCTTTGAGAGTTTTGGTTGAGTTGGCTGTTAAACTATTCGTCACATGGTTTTAATTTGTCTATATAGATCAAGAGCCGAGATGAGCTATGCAGATCATCAACCTCCGGACGGCGGAGCAACCTGTTTTAGAAGGAAATTGTGACGCAAGACATTCATCAATAGATGTCACCTTTCACGACATATTCAGACTCATACGGCCCAAAGGCCACATGGGTGCATTGTATGTGGTAAGTCGTTCATCACGAAATCCTAAGTAGCCTCTCACATGCAAACACACATAGGCGCGAAGCCCATCTGTTGCGATATAAGCTACAAGTCATTCGGTAGGAAATCCCACTTAGCGCTTCACCTACAGTCTCATATGGACGACAAACTACACCGTTGCCATCTATGTAGTAAATCCTTCATCCGAAGAGAAAACGTAGTCGCTCACATGTGAACTCACATGGGTGCCGGGCCATAACGGTATGATGTCTGTTACAAACCCTTCAGCAGTTAATCACGCCTAGGTTATCATGTTCGGATTCTCACCGGTGAGAAGCTACACTGTTGCACTACGTGTGAGAAACAATTCAACCATAAAAGTGGACTTGCGGTATATATGCGGACTCATACTGGCGAGAGGCTATATTCTGTAATGTTTTTGGCAAGTCTTTTACCCAGAAAGTTGGGCTAACAAATCACTTCAGACTCATGCGGGAGACAAGACACTGCAAAGCAATGCGTGTGTCAAGTTATTCAGTACAAAAAGCCATTTAGCACGTCACATCAAAACACACACAGCCCACAGGCCGCACGACAGCAATGTGTGTGGACAATCCTTCATACTAAAAGTACAGCTAACACGTCACATGGGTAGTCATACGGGTGAAAGCCACAATGTTGTAAAATCTGCGACAAATCCTACAGCACGAAATCGTACGTTCGTCGTCACATTCGGATTCACACCGGCGATAAGCCATACTGTTGCAATATCTGTGCGAAGCTCTTCACCGTAACGAGGTATACTCGCAACATCCTTCAGCGTGCAAGTCGTTCTAACATATCATCTGTAGGCTCACATGGGCAATAAGTTATTCACCACGAAATCCCGAGTAACAGGCCACACGAAAGCAGTATCTGTAGTTAGCACTTCCAAAACGCTTACTGACGAGAAGCCATACCATGAAATATCTGACGCATTTCTTGAACAAGAAAGTCAATCTAACAGTTCAGGTCCGAACACACACTGGTGTAAAAGCACACGTGTTCTCAGTAATATGATAAAATGTTTAGAGATTCATGTAACTTAACGCTGCACATCTGAACTACACTCGAGAGATGCCGATCTGTGCCGTGTTTTTTGGCAGCACAACGTCCGGCCGGGATGAAGCCGCACGTGATTTAATACTGTGGTTTTGTTTCAAGTCACACTAACTACTGAACGAATAGGACCATCTCAAATTCTGGAGATGTGGCCAGGCACATGCGGTCGCACACAGTAGAGAAGTAATAAGTTCTTCATCCACAACGCCACCTTCTCGACACACCTCATGGTGTATACCGGAGAGCTTTGTCCCATGTACTTTAATCTGGAATGCTGATTTCTCGAAGTCCTTTTCTTGTCGATAATCCAATTATTCTTGCATTTTAGCGAGTTTAAGTTTGTCATTCATCAACCATTCTTTGAATATGGTCATCAAATTTCAATCGCCTTTTTCCAATTGTGTCCGATATTTTCTCAATATGTTGGTATAATTCCAAAGACCATCCACAACCGTACTATGCATACCTCGCCAAAGATGTCACTCAAGACATTTCCTTTTAGTTTTTCGATAATTTTAGATAGTGATCTTTCTCCAGTCTGATCAATGTTTCTGACATGTTGGATGCTTCAGACCTAATTACATGTTATTGTATATTAATTTAGCGTTCCAGGATATTAATTTTTGTACCTTTTTCATGTGATACTATGACCTACTTGTACTATAGAAAACTTTTCCTGTTTTCTTCATGGTTTAATGTGGATTGCTGGAGAATTTCCCCAAGTATTTGAAATTATTTACACGAGGAATTTTGCCTAACTGAGTTACACGGTTTTGTTTGTACGAGTAGATACTTCCGTGTATCGGGTTTTCTATTATGAGATTTGGATTCATTTTAGATGCAGTTTCATGAAGTTTTTCTAGGGACTAAATTTATTGCCTATTGTTGGATAAATCAACTAGATAATATGTGATGGCCAAATATTTGATGTGAATTTTATCATAAACCAGCTTGCCAGGAAATGCCTTGAGGCAACTCCTAATGCTAAATACCATAGTTATACTGCTGAGATAGATTAAAATCTAACTCTCCCCAGTCTTCAACTTACTAGCGTGATGGAATCAATTATTGTTGTTATTAGTATGAAATCATTATTGTAAATATTAATTGATTTTAGTTATGTAGCCATACGCCAAATAAATAAATAAATAAATAAATTAATTAATAAATAATAAATAATAATTTTTTATAATTTTATAATTTTTATTACCCTTATTGACGTTTATAAATTACAAGTTGACCAAAACTTTTCCATTTGTATACACAACTGATTGTACGTCTGTGCTCATGAAATCTCGCAAATTAACTTACTTAAAATTCCTCTAAATTTCACTGCTCTAATGCAAACACGTGCTTCATTACGCCTGAAAGAATTCGATGAGAAATGCACTAACTTTAACGTCCCATGCCGAACAATAATTTGACGAAATTTTCTAACGCACGCAAACATCGTACTTTTCGCCTCGTGTCCTCTCAACACAGAAGTTAATAAAATGTCAAAATGTTCCATATTGAACTGTATCACAAATTAAATTGAAAAAAGAAATTAAGTGATTCAACCTATTCAATGCAAGTAAATAAGAAATGTAGTGTTACATACTTATTTGGTTAAGAACAGTGCCGGACATTGCGTGTGTTGTGCCACTCTTCAGGGACTTGCGCCTTGACACAAATAAGTGGCTGTTCTTCGAGTTCATCTGGATTTTATCATTTAAAATCGGGCAGTCCTAACCCCTATTGTCTTATAATGCTTCATGAACTGCTTTTGTGAAAGACATATCCTTTAATTTTTTGCTTCCCTGTGCATTGTTTTTATATTTTTAATTGGCTGATGATGACCCAGATTGATGGTCGAAACCAGTACCTCTTTTAACCAAATAAGAATGTAACTCTACATTTCTTATTTACTTGCATTGAATAGGTTGAACCACTTAATTTCTTGCTTCAATTTCATTTCAGAAATTAATAGTTGAAACTGTGATAAACTTCTCCTAAAATAATACAAGGTCATGTCAGCCCTACACATAGCAAAGTGCACCGGACGACATTGTAGCAGTTACTGGAATAAACCGACCGTATTTAACTTTTGTCACCGCTCAATTTCTGCTCTTCGTCGTCCTCTGTATGTATGGATATACTGGTTTATTTTACGAACTTTTGCATAATAATATTTTGTATTTTCATTATTTTATTTCTATTAGTGACTGAATTCCAAGTATCTGAAAAAGAACACAAAATATATACCCTCGCAATTTTCTCCGTAACGCTAATAATATGCATTCAAGAAACTCACCGAGACTAGAATCTTCGCCGTTCAAAAATCAAGGGCATGCGTTTAGTGGTTGAAGATCCTCAGTGCTATCCAACATCCAGATCCTCCCCCGTAATGACATTGAAACTCCCACAGTAGACCTCAATTAATAAGCCATCAGATACTGTGTTTAGATTTGTGGAGCCTTCCGGCATCAATATGAGAATTTTGTGTTTGGTGATTTCAACAGTCAGAATACAATATGGGGCTACCCAGGTACCTACAAAAGAGAAGAGGCTGGCGTAGAATGGGCAGATTCGTGCGATCTAATTATACTGAATAACAAACTTCCAGCATCATTCAACAGTGCGAGATGGAACATGGATATAATCCAGATATTAACTTACAGTATCCGCGTAAGCAAACAAATCTCAGTTATCAGGGAAATAAGTGGGGCAAAAATCCCTCCTCGTCCTTCATTACAGACTGTTATGCCCTCCAGCGTTCAACCGTCGACCCTCTGTGAATTTACTAGACGCCTCCATAATCCTCTATTTGCAACCAGTTCTGTGGCTTCGTCTTAGATTCATACGTCTTACCTTTAAATCTTTAGAATCTGAGTTCCTCTTCGAAGAAGATATCATTTTATGAAGGCTGATTAGGAGAAATGTACCATTTTACTGGACGAGAACGTTCTGAACATAGAGCTTTTTACTGAATCATATAATTATTTTGCAAATATCGTGAAGCATTGTTCTCGTATCTCAATTCCCTGAGGCTGCACACTATATACAGAAACTAGGGGAATATTGTGAAACTATCGTGATCTCTTTGACAACGATCCTTTGAGCTCCGAAACCGTCCAAGCTGGGGAAGTTCCCTTAAAAGCGATATCTAATAACAGGAGGGATGGAGGAGACTGATATAAGGAAGAGCAGCCACAATGCCTGGAGGTTTCTTAAGCATCTGAGTTGTAAACCTAACAGCTAGAGAGGGTCATGCGAATGTAACATCTAAAAATATTGTCCGCCACCTCGTTGAGAATGGTAAACCTCACCATCACACTTCAAAATTTTACAGTTAGGAGAATTAGAGTTTAGTCACCTTATGCGGCTTTTCACCGAGCTCGATAGCTGCAGTCGCTTAAGTGCGGTCAGTATCCAGTATTCGGGAGATAGTAGGTTCGGGCCCCACTGTCGGCAGCCCTAAAAATTGTTTTCCGTGTTTTCCCAATTTCACACCAGGCAAATGCTGGGGCTAATACCTTCATTAAGGTCACGGCCGCTTCCTTCTCACTCCTGGCCCTTTCCTGTCCCATTGTCGCCATAAGACCTATCTGTGTCGGTGCAACGTAAAGCAACTAGCAATAAAATATATGCGACTTTTCTAGCGGTGAGCCGGGAGGGATAGACGATATCAGATTAAAGCAGATTAACCTCGAACATACTACGCTGTCGTGATAACTCCAACATGGTGCGTCCCAGGTGGCAGATAGGGGGAGTCCTACCCGATTTTCAGGCCGACTTGAGCGAAATAAAATTTATCTCGCGTACCAAACACTCAAACCTCTGTGGGTGGGGGACGAGTCCAAGGGATGCTGAATTTTCAACCAAATTACCTGTGTTTATTTCCATCATCCTTGTGATTAGACCCACTATGAAGGAAACCTATGGGAATGCGTTCCGAGAAATAACACGGGTCTAGGTTTTAGTTATCATTAGTACCCACTATTAGAGGAACACAACGGGATAGTACGGGTCTCTGAGATATGTAGAACTATGTGACGAACACCATGGATTTGCGGTCTGGGGAACACCACGGGTCTGGTTTATTTATTTATTTATTTACTCGTGTCAGAATCATACTTAATCATACAGTAAAAGTAAAATAATTTCAAACTACAAAAATTCCAAAAATTAACAAACATAGGAAATTGACCAAATTTACTGTACATCTAGATGCTGTTTTCCAAAACTGAGCCACACCTAGGGCATTGTAATCAGCAAGCATTAAATCAAGCCCTGAGCATGAAAATGGGCTGAAAGGACATTGATACATATGGTTCACTGTTTTATTTTCTTCACCGCAGTCGCACTTGCTGTCCTCTGATGTAAAGCCCCATAACTTAAGTGATTACTTCGCCCTGCTGACACCAGTTCTTAATCGGTTAAAGGACCTCCAAACACTCCAGTCTTCATTACACCCAGCCGGAAGATATTCACGTGGCCTCATCCATTATTGCTGCTTAGATTTCCATAAGGAATGTCTTACCTTTTCTGGTGGTCCTTTCAAGGGATTTGATGTCTGGAGGGAACTTTTCCTGGATTTCAGCCTAGATTGAGATTGTTGATGACCAAACACCGGGTGAGCTTCAACATTCTCAATCTTTAGTCGTTCTTGATCAGCAACGATTTCTCTACGGTTACTTGGAGGTGCAACGCCAGCAAGTCAGTGTATCTTCTCAACAGGGGTAGGTTTCAGGCATCCTGTGATTAATCTACAAGCTTCATTCAGGGCAGGTCCACAGTCTTAGCGTGTGTTGATCTATACCACACAGCGGATGCGTATTACGCAGCAGTGTAACACAGAACCAATGCAGTGGTTCTAAGAACTTGTGGCTTTGCATCCCAGTTTGTACCTCTCAGCCTCCTCAGGATGTTGTTTCTGGCATTGACTTTGTGATTGATGTTGAAACGGTGCTTTCTGAAAGTAAGTGAGCGGTCCAGCGTTACGCCTAGGTACTTTGGGGTGAAAGAATGTTCCAGGAGGGTTCCATTCCAAGAGACGTGTAATTTCCTTGATGCCTCTCTGTTCTTGAGGTGGAAAGCACAAAGCAGAGATTTTGACGGATTCGGCTTTAGGTGGTTAGCCTTGTATTATGTGAATAATTCCTTCCGAGCGCTGTCAAGAGTTATTTCTACCTCTTCAAAAGTTGCACACTGGCAGGCTAGTAAAGGTCGTCTGCATATATTAAACTTCTTGTTTTGTTAGGGAGTGGTTGGTCATTGGTATAACTAATAAATAGCAATGGAGCCAGTACACTTCCTTGGGGAAATCCATTTTTCTGTGATCTCCATCTGATTCTTTGTCCTTGAAAATAAAAAACTGCGGTTCTGCAACTAGGTTGACATCAATCTGGTAAATTTTGAATATTTAGTGAGTGTAAAGATCTTCTGCAGCAGTATACGGTGGTTCACTCTTATCATATGCAACACTGAGGTCAATAAAAGCTACCCCTGTAATTTGTCGATTTTCAAAACCGTCCTCAATGTACTGCATGAGGTTTGAACTTGTGCAACAGCATTCATGCCTGGTATAAAACCTTCCTGTTGTGGAATGAGGTTTTTGTTGATAGTCTGGATGAGTCTGTTGAGTATCATTCTTTCGAAAATCTTATATCGGTGGCACAGAGGAGATATTGGTCTGTAGTTCCTGGGGTCTCTGTTGTCCTTTCCAGGCTTTAGACCAGCAATTACACGTGCTTTGCTCCACAATATTGGACATCTGTAAGCAGTTATTATAAAATCGTAGCAACAATTCTTTCGTGTTTCTTCCAAAATTCTTTATTTTCTGAACTCGCATACCATCAAAACCCGCAGCTTTACCTGATTTGCACTTGATAACTGCATATTCCAACTCAGTGAAATTGAAATGTTGCATGAGCTCAGATATTTCTTCATCGCTACCCGCAGATACCTTCAACATAGCTCTCCGGGTTTTGGCTACTTGTTTTATTTTGCCATTCATGAGAAGTTGGTGGGCAATCTGATTGGCTGTAAAAAAGAATGTGTGTTACTCAAGGTTGGATTTCTGGTCAACTTCATTAGGAGTCTCCAGGCCTTTTGGCTGCTCAGCGTCATAACCACCAACTCTCTCTTTTCGATGAGGCTATCAGAGAAGGTAGGGCGTGTGTTGCTGTAATAGTTTCCTCACCTATTAGTTTCTGTTTGAATAGCTTGCAGTAGTCATTTAGTTGCGAGACTGCATCCAGATTAAGACCTTCGATGTAACTAGTGCTACATCCACGGGGAATAGATTTACGAGAACTTTCCTTAACTGCCTAAGTGACCTGTTCATATGATTCAGGAATTGGTTTGATGTTTTGGACCGTATCATCCAGTAAAGCAGGGAATTTTGACCAATCTCCCTTTTTTGAAGTTGTATCTACGACGAAAGGGAACATACAGAGATCGGATAGCGGAGTAAACTGACAGGATTGGTCTGTGTTGAGACTTAGGTACTGGGTTGCATACTCCCTTGCTGCATAGTTCTCCTAAGTTATTAGTGACGAAAATCAAATCTGGATGATATCCTCTTCTCCAATGGCCACTGTTAAAGAAAGTGGCTGTTTGCCATCATGAATAAGAGAGAGTTCCGTAGCATCTGCCCATTGTTGTATTAGCTCGCCGTTGTCATAACTGTGTTCATATCCCCATTCGGAACTGTGACAGAATCTACGGGTCTGGTGTTTACCTGTGATTAGTACTCACTATGTTAGGAACACCACGGGATAGTACGGGTCCCTGTGATTAGTGCCTACTATGTTAGGAACGCCATTCTTGCATTGCGTATGATTAGTGCCCTTATGTGACGAACACCATAAGTCTGCATTACCTGTGCGCAGTGAAGAACACCGTGAGTATACTTTAGTACCGCTATATGATAAAGAACATGGTTCTGCTCTACTAGGGATACATACCATTATGAGGGGCCGTTGGCTTGTATTTTCACCAAAATATCATCTATTCAGGGATGTGCTTTGGGAACAGCACCTTGGTCAGAACATACCATTGTTTTAAGTTCATAATCATTGTTCGTCGTCGTGTTTCTTTAATTGTAGTCGGAGTATTGATTTGAAATTATTTGTAAATTTGAATACTGTGAGCTGCTGATAATTTTACCTTCGAATTCATCCATTATTCATAATCAAGAATTGAATTGTGGTCGCTGGATGAATTTTTGGACTTGAAAATTTTTATTACATTTCGTACCATTAGGGGCCGATAACCTAGATTCTAGGCCACTATAAACAATAATAATAATAACCATCACTTCACGAAGAGATGGAATATACTTGACTAATTGTTACACAAGTTCTAGGTCCATCATGAGGAAAGTAATCTATACAGCTCAGGAGATTTCTGGGCGTGGCTGTTGTATGACGAGTGCCGTTTGAAGGATCTACACTTGGCCAAGTTGTCAACAGTCCCACCCCTGTTACTCTGTTATACAATAAACGACAGGCGAGGTAAGCTGAGCCCAGCTTGTAGGAACACGTCCGTTCCACACGTCGGCCTCAAGCGTTGCCAGATCCTCACTTTCATGGCAGTTTCCATCTGCTACGTCTTCGGAGCTACACCAACAATGTGTTTTCTGTTTCTTTTCACATACATTTCTTGCCACTTCGGGTTACTCTTCCATTTACTGGATGCCACACCTTGTGTACACTACTGACGTTCATACAGAGCAGATTCCTGAGATTTGCTGCGCTCAGTTTCCGGCGAAACATTGGCAGCTACTAACGCAATTCGAGCGCAGCATACAGTGAAGACACTGGCCGCGAAAGACTATACCGACAATCTCAAAGGGTTCCGGAAGCTCTCGAGCATTAGGAGCGGGCACTAGTGAAGTGATGACCCATATCACCAATGACATCTTAAAATATCTTCCTTGCAACACATTTACCCAAACTCTATATTCTCTTGGTCTCTTGCCTGTAGCTCCACATATCTTTTGCTAGTGTTCTCTGTCACTGGACCACCCAAATGGTGCCTTAAATGATGAGATCCAAGTTCAATACAAAGTACAGGCCCATTTCGACCAAGACAGGTTTAAGGTTATTGCTGACCTAAGATCAGGCAGCATGATTGCCTAGTATCATTGCCGCTGAGCTGGCTGTGGGTAGAGTTCCGGCCAAGGAATGTGGGAGTCATTAAATTAAGAAGACATCCTTCTGGTTCGGATTCCACATTAAACTAGAAACCCATGGTCATGATCAAGGTATCTATGTTCAGGAAAGACAGCATGTTTCCTTTCAAAAGAGACTGATTCGTCTTGGTGTTGCTTTATTTCCAGTTGTCTAGATACTTTTTAGTTACCTCTTAAATTGACTAAACTATATGATATTAGTCTGGATGAAAAAGACACACGAACCGTTGCCAACCTGTATTAAAAACAGTCCTCATCTGTTAATGTTGATAACACCAACAACCATGCTATTGAAATAAAGCAAGGGATGAGGCAAGGCTCTGTTATAACTCAACTCCTCTTCAATATCTACTGTGAAAGGGAGTTTTTCTTAAGCACTGCAAGGAAACAGGATATCAGCATTGTTAATGGAATCGTAATAAATAATCTGCATAATGCATATGATACTTTTCTGTTTGCAATAAGTGCTGATGATCCACAGATATTAGCAAACTGATTGGTCAAACAAAGTTCTGCGTTTAAACACAAAAAATACTAACTTAGTGATCGTAAGAAAATATGTCATTCAACCTATAAAAGTGACAGTACCTGGCACACCACTGGAGCATGTACAGTACTGTAGGTACTGCACTGCTCAGGACAAACTGATCCATTACCTTAGGTTTATAGCGACAACGAGAGCCGCAGGCACAATTTACCAGTCGGTGGTGGTGCGCAGGGATATCAATGTGGGCCTTGAAACTGAGGGTCGAGGCCAGCCATTTCTTCAGAACATACTATTGCACATGTCCTGTGAGTATGAATTCCTATCTCTAGTCTTTCAAGGTGATCTTGATTTTATGGATATGGGTGTGTTTAAATCATTCACAAAACTTACCAGCACCAATAAGTAGATGAGAAGCGATAAGAATCTGTCACAACACAAAGCAGTAGAAAATGTAATTTCAATAAATAAGTCATTCTGAAAAGGAAATTAACCCCTCAGCGTCGCAGCCGTTTAAAGAGCTTCCTATCCCGCGGCCGGATGAGATTTCAACTACGCGCGACTGAAATGCATCGATTCACTTAAAGCGTTACTACTAGTATAAGAGTGGCCCGATATTCACGAAATTTGGAATTCCTTATGGCAGAACTATGTACATGAAGATAATTACATAATTGTTTCACATTTCCTTAGTAATTTAGTTCCGTGTGATAGAGTTCGAAGCACTCTTCGAGACAGAGACCCAAGGCACACTCCTGGCAGCAGTACACCGATGTCTTCTTTTCACCGTGTTTTGAACACGCGATACAACGTCTCTGAGGTTTGGATTTCTCACTCTTGGGTGCTAATTTCCTGATAAAACGTATTTCCTGCAACCTTGGAACTGTATTATCTGATACGCGCCGGCCTTGAATATTTCGTTTCCCGCCCGAGAAGCGTATTTTGTACTACGTAAACAAACCTTCCATCAGCTGAAACTGATAAGATAACTGCTCAATGTTTATCCCTGTAACTTGACTAAATATTATTGGAGAATCTAGGAATCATAATTCACTGTTGAAAGCTTCCCTTTGACCTGTATGCGTATCTATAGCCTCCTACACGAAATTTCCAAGTACTGGTTCCTCCTCATCGTCACTCTCATCATTTACCACTGCTACATCATCTATTTCATTATCACTACTGCTAATACTGCCACTACTACTTCCGACTAAACTTTCATTTGAATTATACAATATTTCAAGCACGCTACACTCAGCAGGAGCTAGCCATTGAGCGCGGTGCGTCACACAAGCTGATGAAGCTGCAGCGGGACCGAAAGCGGCAGGACGAAATTGAATGAGGGGAATAACATTTATGACGAATCAAAACAACTCGATACATATTTCAGATTAAAAGGTCGATACATCGTCTTTCAAACGAGATATACACCATGCACAACTGCTTCTCGTGTCGTATGACAGAAAGCAGCACTAACTGATGCCTATACAGAGTACTCGTAGAGAGTTACGAAAAGACTACAAGCTGAGAAATAAAGACAAATATAATAAATAAACCGCACTCTTAATACAAAATTAGAGCAAAGAACATCACACGAAAAGACAAACTTCTCAAATCATCATTTCTTTATTTTATTCTGTGGGAAAGAATGAAGCAAACGGACTATTAAAAAAGCAGGGATTGGTGCTCAGACATAATTGACATATATTTATCCTGGCAAAAGCAGCTACACTTTAACGATTTTCAATACTTATTTAGAACACTGATAAACCCGAAAATGTCTTCTTGGAAACAAAACAATGTGCATATCCATAACACCAAAACTCTTCGCGCTATAGCCGTAAATGCGAAACCATGTATGGGTCTATACCACGTATAGAGGTCGGCGGCTACGGAAGAAAAGGGGGTCTATACCACGTATAGAGGTCGGCGCTGAGGGGTTAATATTTAAAAAGGGTACTTAAATGTTTATGATGGAAGTTGATTAGGTCCTGACTTGCAATGTCTCACGATTGGTCCATTTAGCACCCTTTAGGGTGTGGTGGAATCTCCCCTTTTATTTCCACATTCCGGAAAGGAATAGCCCTCGCAAGGTGCATCATGATGAAATTAGAGATTCTTCTTGCAAACTGCACAATGATTCCTTTATTCCTTGTCTTGCAGGCTTCTCGTAATAGTAAGCTTTCTGACACGCGCACAGACATCCACCTACACACACAGACACACACATTGAAACTAAAATGGCATATTAATATGTGCTCCAACCATGCCTATTTAAATGTCAGTTGACACTTAACTTGCGGGTTCAGATGATTTATGCATACCACACGTGTTCTGGAATTAATATTATAGTGGTTATGTCTTGGAGAAGACGAAATAAAGTGTTCCCTTTGTAAGACATCATGACTAATAAACGTCGCTTGGCATAGAATATCTTGTAGAATTGTAGTGGGAAAGCGAAGTGAAGTTGTGCTCTAAAGTAGAGCAGTACGAAAGCAGTAGAGTAAGAGCTGAGTAAGTTGAGCGTCGATTACACACTGCCTTTATCAGTTCTCGGCCTAGATGGTGTGAATAGTTGGAAACCAAACATAAATTTTCTTCATTTCTTCTTAAATGATTATAGTTCGAAACTGGTCTTGTGAAGAGTTCTGAAAACTTTCCGGGCGGTGTTAGCCTTGAAAATGTTAACTGTAGGAAAATACGCGCCATCATTGGTGTCCACTTCACATTTGGCCGTTGGGACGCCTGTTTTGTGTCATTATGATATGCTGTAATGATCAGTTAAGAAAAGAATGATAGTAAAACCAAAAGTTACTTCCGAAACATTCGTCAGTATAGTAATGCACTTGAATTTGCTTACGTTCAAGTCGATATCATAAATGTAAAGAAAGATTATATTAAGTGGTAAGTACGACTGTCGAATATTGTACTGATTTGTGTATTCCTTAGTTCACAGCGGCTACTCCACTGCAAACTTTTATAAACATGCGAGATTTCGCGTATGAGTCCCCTAGTTATACATTATTAACAATTAACTTTTCTGAGATGCTCAGCTATCTTTTAGCTGTTAATTTTAATATTGTAATTGGTTTTACAGTAAAATAACGATAATCATTAAATTTACTATTTGTTAATTTATAATTCTCGCAAGTGTCATTGAAATGTGTTTGATCCAACCTAATCACTTCCCTTTCGAGATAAATTGACCCATGAGCGTTTCTCTATGCCCAGATACCTGTGATCCATGATTCCCCTTTACAGCGTATACCCTGCAATTTACTAGTGTTATCTTACACTTCTCTGAATATTAGCTTCCAAATATTCCATTGGATGATTCTGGATGTCGGTTTATCTTGAAACTAGTGTATACCTTGTTTCTTAATATGGATAGATCTGTGTTGATATAGGACAGTCGAAGTTCATAGAAGTATTTCGATAAAACTTTTTCTGGATTGCTGTCTCTCTCTATCTCTCAGTGAGAGAATTTGTTTCTTGTATGGTGTGGTACTGAATGTTCACTTTGTCAACAAATGTTAGTTGAAGTGACTTGTTTTCGAGTGTTTTACTGTAACTTAAGTTCTGTTAGGATCAACTTGCGTAAGCTTGATCACCTCAAGAATCATGTCTTTCGCAGTTTTTCTGAGTAGGGTTCATTCGCGGGGTTACTACGGACTGTGCTGCAAGAATATAAGTATAAACTTGGAGGCAAGGTCTATCGTAATTACAATGCCGAGAAGCTTGATAAGTCTCTTAAATGGATTCTTGGTGAAAGACATGCGGAGAAGCTGCGAAGAAGTAACGGCTACCTCGATCCCAGAACCGAAGGGCATAGGTAGGCAGCCCACCTTGACTTTAAGGGAGGAAAGCATGCTCTGCGTAGAATTTTGAAAGATGGTGCATTGGCGATTCTATTTTACTCTTTACGTTTCCAAAGTAACCCCATGTATCGTCAAATTTCGGACCTGTATATGAAAACTTATGTCCAAAGGTGCATGTAAATCTGGGGAACTGTGAACACCAAGTTTTTAAAATAAAAACTTACGTTTTAACGTAATGTTTGAAATTACATAATAAGATACTCTCACAACAATTACTGGAAGAGAAGGAATTCAAGCAATTGCTTCTTTGTGGTACTTAACAACTGGCCGTGTACGTATCGGCCTGCATTTGGGAGATGCTGGGCTCGAACCCATTGTCGACAGCCCTGAAGTGCATGTTTTCCATTTTTTGTTATTTGTTTTACGTCGCACCGACACAGATAGGTCTTATGGCAACGATGAGGCAGGAAGGGGCTAGGAGTGGTACGGAAGCGGCCGTGGCCTTAATTAAGGTACAGCCCCAGCATGTGCCTGGTGTGAAAATGGGAAACCACGGAAAACCATCTTCAGGGCGGCAAATGGTGCGGCTGTACCTTAATTAAGGCAACAGTTGCTTCCCACTCCTGGCCATTTTCAAGCTCATCATAGCCATACGACCTATCTGTGTGGTTTGAAAGAGAAATGCCAGATATCGTAAAATCATAAAATCATCTTAAAAACAATATGACGTATGTTATGTTTAATTAACTTTCGTTAGTAGGGCTTAAATTTATGATTTCAACTGACCACTGCTCTTTGACTGATAACTTCATTCAAACTTTTCACCTTATATTCTCTTTCAAAAACCAAGGGAACTTAATGTTATGTACGTAGTCAATGAAAGTTTACAGGCTCATAAGTTCCATAGATTCATAGTTTACGAATATTTGTTGTGTCAGTTAAACTATTGTAATTAGGATACAACTAAATGTACCTGAGAATTATTGTAATGTGGTTATTTTATTAATAAATATCATTCTTGCTTCATTATTACGTTATGTTTTCATTGTAGGGGAAGTATGTCCCTAGAAATTGAGTTCCCACTTGAATTCGACTGTTTCAGATAGCCTGTTGTAATTAGGATAATGTAAGTACAGTTTAGAATTGAAGAGTAGCTATGTTAATTAGATAATAAGTTGCTTGCTTTGGAAAGGCCAGAAATCTCATGACGTTAGAGATGTCTATAAACTTATCTACCAGGTTACATCCAGCAGGAATGGTATTGACTTCATTGTGTGCGCAAGCCCACAATATTGAGTTGCTGAGGTTCAGTGCTATCCAGACAGCCTTATGTCAATTACAATCGACGTTGCATTCGCTCGAGCTTGTGTTTTTTCAGTCACAATCCGGCTGTGATGACCTACATAAGGAACAGAATTGGCAAGAGCTACGAGATCAAGTTTCAGCGTGTCCAGAATATGAGTTCCCACTTATCTGTGGTGATCTTAATGCGCATGTTGGTCACACAAATTATGGTTATAACTGCGATGATGTAATACCTGCGGTATCTGAAATTATGATGGAACTCATATATTGGTTTTCAGAAGCAAATGTCTTGTTTTTAGTGGTAATACGTTCTTCAAAAGTGCATCAATCATCTCATTATCTATACTTGTGGTGACTGCAGCAACCAAATTCACCTTATCTTTGATCGGCACCGTGATCTCCGACTAAGAAGGGATGTGAATATCATGTAGTCTGTGTACCACCTCAGCATAGGCTGGTCACAGAGAATTTAATGCATTGTACAGGTGGAAGGATAAATACCCCCCAGAAGGTCAAGTGGTGGAAGCTAAACTTGGGTACGAAATAACCTAGTTCCTACTGCATTGAAATCCAAACCTTCTTATGGATGATTAAAGTCCAAGAAGAGCTGTAGAAAAAGACAGAGAGATACTGTATATAAACTGGGTTTCAAATAGACTCCAGAACACAGGGAAAGAATTGTTTTTGCCGAACGTGTGGCTAAGAAATCTGTCGCACTCACTGTAATTACATGTGTACGAAGTGTATCAGAACTATACTGACAAAGGAATCAGGCATGCTCTTCGTGTGATATTGAGAGTGATGATGCAGTTGGATTGCTAAGGATATGTGCCTTTTTGAGGAAATAAAGTGACCTTGTTACTTCCGGCCGTGCATTTCAAATTGACGAGTTTGCTGTATGTGCTATGACAGAGAGTCAGCCGCTGTGCGTGGGAAGAGGGAAGGGGAGGGGAAGTGAAAAGTGGGAGGCAGAGGTAATGCTCGGTGCGAATGCACAAGTTTCTCGTTCATTTCGCATAGTCCCGAGCTCCGGTAGGCAGTGTACAGTTTGTTCTACACAAATTGACTACTATGTGAACCCCATAGAAAGAGAAGACATACTTGCACCAAGAATACAGGCAGCTTTCCAAGCCGTTCGCCACACACTACACATCCTGTACAGAGACCAAAGACACTTACAACTACACCATTGTAAACTATGCACCAAAGTAGGAGGGGGCCATATTGAACATCTACTGTAATCAAAACATTGGGCGTGTTGATTTCTTCGATCAGTATTTAATGAATTCACAATGTTGTGAGTGAAAGAATACAGATCGCGACGCGGCAGCTTTACATCTTCTAGCATGTTAATTAATATAGAATATTACTGCGACAAACAGGTGAGAGGAGAAAAAATCTGGTGCTTGCTTTTCCTCCCGTGAAACACGGCAGCAGCTCGTCAATTCGAATCGCGCACCGGGCAGTAAAAATTTAACCTACTTTTCTCAAAAATAATAATTTTCCCCGCCAGCCTGATTGAACCATTATTCTTAACATAACACGCAGAGCATCCTTGAATGTTTTCGGTATAGCTCTGATAAACACTGTACATCACTGAACTCAAACGAAGGAGAAATGAACTATTTTCCAGCTGACCAAACTTGACACAAGTATTGAGCACTCTGTGTGCATTAGAGGCAAAAATGGCCAGTGATTACAGGACAAACAAGAAATCTTCAAAAGTCAAAAACATTTGTAGGGATTTCCTGCTTTGAATTCCCACATCACCGTATTGCAGATGCTAAGACCCATCTTATCCATCACACCAAAAATGTCGACAGTCCCATTAAGAGTATAAAGAACGAAAAAGCGCTAGAACCAGTTGATCTTCCAGAAACCTCTGGAATTTTTAGCCATTTTATGAGCTCATTATCAACTGGCTGACAAGCGTGTTCAGTGCCAGAGTTGACTCTGGATCTGTTCGCAGTCATTGGGCTACAAACATCCTTGTGCCTTTTTAAGCAAAATAACGATCCAGCAGAATGTGCACATTACCGTCCAATTTGCCCCCAATTGCACATGAGAAGATCTTTGAGAGTATCCTTCATTATTGACTGCGTGAAATCGTCGGCATTATTGCTAACCAGTGCATCTTCATTAAGGGTGCTGGAACAACTCATGCAATTCTCACTGCCAGAATGCTAATTGAAAATCACTTAGAACATCCGCAGGCATTGTACTTTGTCTTCCTTGATCTTGAAATGACTTTCGACCGTGTTCCACACCGTGTGATCTAGTCTGCACTCGTGACCATGGTGTTCCAGAAATGCTTATAATTTGGATCAAGATGCTATACACGAACACGAGAAGTTGTGTATGTTGCGTTGCCAAACGTCTCGGAGAGCTTCTCAGTGAATGTTGATGTGTACGCCAATGTTCCACTCTGTCCCCATTGTCCTTTGTCCTCAGCATGGACACCACCACATGGGACCTGCAAAGGAGTGTTCCTACAACTCTAATTTATGCAGATGATGTTTCACTTTCTGATAAACCCAGAAACGGACTGCAGGATCATTGTGAAGATTAGTATACTTGTTTCTAAAAAACTTAGAATGAAAAAAGTAAGAGTGAATACCTGGAATCATCCGAACCGTCCAATGGCTCCATTCAAGTTGATTCAGGTATCTAGAATTTTGCCTACACTCTGTTAGTGGGGTAGTTGTTGAAGTGCGAATTATGAAAAAGACAGCATGGATGAGATGACGCGAAGTCAGAGGCATACTCTATGACTGAAGGATGCCACTACATCTGAAGTCCGGAATATACTGCATGGTACTACGTCCTGTTGCTGTGTACCATGTTGAATGTCGACAGACTGAGAAAGGTATGGAGTAGCAATTATATAACATGGAAATGTGTATACTCCATTAGTCGATGGGCATCGCAGTCCTGCGTCACGTAAAAAAGACACCGTTCACCAGCAAATGAGCATCGCACCCGTTACTCGTGAGACATAGGATATGTTACTAACGGTATGGTCATGTCCTTTTGCAGTACCTGAGGCAGTTGACAGTTTCACCTAATCCTTTGAAATTACTTTGCAGTGTTCACATGGACCTTCGATAAAAGAAGATATTGAAAATAAGAAACAAATATTTAAAATTAGAAATGCTGCTGCGATTGGTAACATTTCTGGGCATATACGAAAGTCAATTCGTTGAGATATAGAACCAAATCTGTAGTGTTTAATTGGTTAGTGTATGTATTAAGCAGCTATACCAGATGAAAGAGGGATTAACGTAGCAGCCAATAATTACTCACTAGTCGTCTTGAGTGGTGTTGTATGCAAGGTCTTGGAATGCAATATTTCTGAATATATCATACACATTTACGAAATTACCAACTGGTTCGTTAGGTTTCAGAAACATTATTCCACTGAAGCTTCTCTTGTACACTCCAGCAAGATATATTAGATTCAGGAGGTCAAAAGTATCACGATTGACATATCTTAGGATGTTGTTGGGGTAGAGCTTGAAAAAAATTAGTGCAGGTGGGCAAGATGAAATAGTGGCTAAATGGGTGACTATAAAGACGTGGCCACATTATTAGAGTAGACATTAAAAAATTGAAAATTGAACACATATGATGTTACCATTTTTAAGTTGATGACTTTAGTACTTGGTGTGCATCCCTTTAGCTTTCGTGAGTGACTTAAATCGACTGGGCGTTCCCTCAATCATTATTCTACACTGACTCCTTAAATCGTCATCATGAAATCAGATCTGAACGAGCTTCTCAATCAGGCCATTTTTGGTTTTATTTGTTTTTCGGATTTTTCTTTGCTATCGCCCAAATATTTTCTATGGGGTTCATGTCTGGTCTGTTTCTAGGCCTATCGAGCACATTCGTGTTGTTTTCCATTAAAAATCAAATTAATTCCTTCGCTTTATGGCAACGAGACCCATCATGATTAAAAATATATCACTTTGGCCAAACCACTCTTGAACCTGAGGTAGCGAACGGGTTCTTAATACTATACTGTTCACGTCTCATAGTTCCTTCTACAATATATATTCGTCCACCTCCGTACCAAGAAAGCGCACTCCAGACCATCGCTGAAGTTGGATGCTTCACTCTCTGCTTCACACAGTGTAGATGGAATTCTTCTCCTCCTTTCCTTCTAACATGTTGACTTGTCCCTTCTTCGACCTGAATTCCGATTCGTCAATAAAACAAACCGGAAATAAATAAAATCAATAAGCGTAGCATTAAATGCAATAAACTGTACAGTTTCAAATACAAATTTCATACTTGTACTGTACTGTACGGTTACATCAGTCAGATTGGGTAAACATGGAATAATCAATTATATTTACGAATTACAGGAATTGTCATGGACTTGCCTGTTTCCAGTCATCAGATGCCCAATTCAGGAACCTCTTTCCAGCCATAGCAAGGGTAATCCTCGGTTTTTATTGAGGTCGTCTTGCTCTCCTTCCAGCATAAAACAGCTCTCGCCTCAGAGTCCTGGCTGGTACCAATGATCCATACTCTTCTAATTTTTTACGTAAATCCGAACTAGTACCATTCGATAATTGCTCCACTTCCGTACAATCGATTGTTTGCGTGGGTCGAAGCACGCTCGGTCTTGGTCGAAGGCAAATCCACGATAGTCGATAACACATTCTTTGATATGATCGGTATTTTTAACTATGTGATGTTTGTGTCGTTAATGGAATTGAATTTAAAGCCAGGATAATAGATCTTCCGAGTGAATCGTAGGTGTCGACGGACTCTGCTCTGCAAATTCTTTGTTCCGCTCCATTCGCTTGTTGTGATTTAACCTATATTCTTTGACCACGTGATTGTTGTTGTTTGTTGGCCTTTTAAGGTTATGATATATTTTAATGAAGTGTTCGAGTTTTTTTGTAATAACTTAGTGCCTCGCAGTTCACTGTATTCGTTGGACTAATTATACTCGTTCCATTGACTGGGTATATCGCTATTCGCGCAGCCCATTAAATTATAAAAATGAAGAAGAGTAATTACATTCGTTCCACGTGTGTATGTCCTTACCATGTGCATATTCTTCGTTCACGAAAGTTGGGGTCGTGTTCATTTAATGGTTTAAGACTTTGTGTGATTTGCCATGTTTTAATGAAGTGTTTGCCTACCTTGAGTGTTTATGTTATAATTTTATGTGACGTTCAGTGACCCAGGTTCCTTTCGATGTTTCAATGGATATAGAGACATTTTTCTCGAACATTTTCATACACTATATTCCATTTGTAGATTATCATGTATAAATCCAACAAGATACAGTATTTCCAGACATTTAAAAAATCATAATATGTTGCTTTCCGTGCTTACTAAAATCAAGAAAGGGAGAAAAATTTGCCTTTGCACTGTATGTGGGTGTGATATTAATATTGCACACAGTGGAAGAAATGATTTAGGTGATCGTGTGAAGTGCGGTAAACACCTATGTTACGTTAAATTGAAGGAAGATAACAAGAAAATCAACAACATTTTTGCCAAGTCTGGAAACGTTGACAGTGACGTAATTAGCGCCGAGTTTCTGTTTACTTCCGTTTTTGGTGGAATGCAATGTGCCTTTAAGTGCGGCTGATCATGCTGGTGCTTTATTTAAGATGTTTCCCACATCAGAAGTTGCAAAGAAATACATTTGTGGTCGCACGAATACGACATGCTTTTTAAATAAAATGGCAAAAATGCATCATCTGAAGTTAAGTGCCTTCAGAACGGACCATTTTCTTTGACAACGGATGGAAGATAGTATACGAATGCCAAGTTGAATCCTATTGTTGTTACATTCTCCGATAATCCTCAGGGAAAAGTAGTGAGCATTGTGCTATCCATACCAGCGACTCAACAGGGCGAAACATAAGTAAGCTGATGTAAACACAGCTGAACTCTCATAACATACCAACTGAAAACTGTGTGGCTTTCTGCTCCGACAATGCTCCTGTTATGATAGAACACAAAAAATGGGGTAAGGGGGAAGGTACACTTTTACAAGTATAATAATCTACAACATTTAACCTTTTATTTCTCTGTAACACTATGTTCTGTTGAAATGAAATTTAACACACTCATAGTACTGTCCTTCTTCTTTAGTATTCCGTTTGAACATTTGTAATTGTCCCATGTTAATAAAAATTAATTTTCAAAATTTTGGACTAATTTCTACATTCATTATGCTTTTCCTTGATAATTTCTACAAATTTTCATATTACTGGAATATGATTGTTTTAGAATATTTACAATGCTTGTGTTAACATTGTGAACTAAGATCCTTAGGTTATCCTTTGAAATAATATTTATTCTCCCTTTTTGATTGGAATAGTTTAATTTTTTGGCATTCTCTTGAAGTATTTTCTCCCCCAAAAATACCAAAAACAAAAGTTAGAGCAATGGTTCTAGTTCATTTGTTAAGAAGCAAAAACTACATATTCTGCCCGTTTAAGCCACGACTAACACATTAGAAACATAAGACACCCTCAGGGGTGCTCAGTAAGGGATTGACATGTTCCACAAAAAGATGGTGTGGATCAAGGAAATGGACAGATATCAGTAAATAATGAACCGTCGAAATACACATTAATGGTGGATGATTTATTACAAAATAATTCCGTCCTTCTAAGAATTATGATTGTGTGAGATGATCACTAAAAGTTTTAATTTTACGTTAACTCTTGCTGTACATCCAAAAATTAAAGCAAATGAGATGGTACATGTTAATGAATTCTTATTAATTCTGATGCACATTGTTTTCATAAAAGTCATATTTTATCGAATATTATTTGACTGTTAAATTTGATTTTGTTAGAGAATTATGCTCGTACGCATTTCAAATCATGCCGGAAATTCTGGAACAAGATTTTAAATGCTTAAGTTACATGACTGGTCAAAAAGATGAAATACAAAAAATTAATAATTAAAAAATTAATTTCACTTGCTAATTATTTCTCCAATTTAAAGCGACCTTTCAGTGATTATCTCTTCAGTGTAACCTCAGAATATACGTGACTTTACGTGATAAAAGTAAGCAAGAAAGAGGAAAGAAATGAATTAAATTTTAACCATGTGTCATGATCTTAACACAACGCCGAAACTCAGAACAACGGTGGTAACACACACATCAAAAATTCATAACAAAAATAAGATCACTCAACCTGTGGAAATAACAAAATAAAATGCACGTAATAAGTCTCCCCTTACCCTCATCCACCAAGGAAAGAATTGGAACCAACTACAACTAAGGGTACTATTTTACAAATACACACACAAGTCCACACGTTATACGTCCATTTTATGGAAATGGAAGACTCCCGTAAATAATGGCTTGCACATAGAAATAATCCATCAGGTACAAATAGTCTGGGTAATGGTGACTGATAATATCGTCAATATCTACATCGAACTCAGGACGTTACCAAAATTTATCAAATGTCGAGGCATTGAGTAATATTACACAGCCACGATATTGATATTATTGCGATGACGCTCATGCAGTATGACAAATGGCTCTAACAATCTCATACGCTCAATTTTATTTTGTAGGAAGACATGTGGTTTACCTCGTGGTTCAATAATATTTTATGAAGACGCTATTGCCTATGGTTCTCTCACGAAAACAACTACTCGCAAATACATCAAAAATGACGATAAATTATTCCTAAATATCCATTCATCGTTGCACACAACATCACAGAAAATAGATTGCATGTGCTTCTGATCATAGAGACGCGAAGATTCGCCCCCAAATAGCACATAAAATCACCATAATCCATGCAACATTTCTCCACGTGGCACAACGTGAGAGGTACAATATCGAAAATAATTCGCCACATCCGTCAAAAATATCACGGGAAAATTCTCATAAATGACTGGAACCTCACATAAATATAACAATCAGACAATATCCTCCCTTGAAAGTATGAAATCGGATCCAAAAGAAAGCAATCTGTATCGTTAGCGTAGCATTAATATGTCAGATGAGCCTGCTCCCTCATAAAAAACGTGGCAACCACTTTCGGTAAAATATAGGAGAAATAAGTTCCGAAGAATAAAAATATCACGCGTACACAATCCTCAATATTATAGTAATTGAATGGAAACGTAAAATTCCTTAAAGGTTAGCTGATGGCTGATATTTAAATCAGATACTTGTCCGATGACATGACTTATTGAAACCCACGTGGTCGATGATGTTGACATACCGTCATCACGCACTTTAAAATCGAATAGTAGGATAAAATACAAATTCAACGTCGTATAACACAAGAAAATGACATGGTAAAGATACTAGAAATCTACTCAAACTACTGTTCAATCAATAATTCCTTCAAGAAGAAAGTTAACTACTTATTACAGCTACATAGAACAGATAATACCCAGTATGAATGTAATGTCGACTTAACTTGGATGTCTTGTTGACCCTGGTCTCCTTCTAGGCTGGATTCATGGCATTAGGACGCTGTCGGCATTGGTCCCGTCTTTTGGTACTGCATCCTGATGTGGGCGGTGTCTCCGGGGCACACGAATTTCTTACTGTAGGTCTTCATTGCCTTGACCGGTATCGAACTGGTACTGCTTGATGTTCACTGAAACTATCACAAAAATGTTAGTACAAATTCCCCACTCGTGGTTTCACAGTTGACATGTAATGATACGAACTTTCTTCCCAGACACTATTGACGTCTCTTATGATTGTAGATGGTCTGTTAAACTGCCAAGAAATGACACTGTTCTCCTCGTGGTGCAAGTAACAGCTGTCCAGGTCTATAAAAGACCTCCCTGCGTAGTGAGCTTTCGAGAAACACGCGTAGCCAGCAGATAAGCAAGAGTAAGAAAATCCTAGTTCGGTTCGCCACCTATATTCTGAGCTCTGACGTCATACCTCGTGATTCGATTGACGTCCTGAATTCCTCGACGTTGTAATTAACATGTCCCCTAATATCTTGTTAACCTATTTGATCCAATTGTTCCCAAATCGGAACATGATTTCTTATTCTTGTCAGGAAACAATAAGCTAAGTTAAGGCTGTTCTATTATTACTCGCGCCTAGAGTTGAATTCCGTTTGAGAGTTCCAACTCTGTTCCAGGTTTTATACAGTACCGACATCAGTCATTTTGTTGTTGTATATTCATGCTGCAGCCGAATGTCTTCAGACTTCGTTCTTACTTACGTTTGAAGTAAGTTATAATATTTGTTAAAAAAATCAGTGACAAATATGTTTTTTATCTCTGGAGTTTACAATGTACCAAAGTAAATATTAAGAACACGATACATGGGGGGATGGTAAAGGATTCATTTTTGTTGTTGCCAAATGGGAACTATGGGACCTTGCATATGGTGTATTTCCTGTATGACACAGTAACATTTCCACTGACAACGTAAACATTTATCAAATTTGAATATCTGTATTAGTAAGATTAGTGAGAAATTCAAACGCATTATCAATGCTCATTTTCTCCGGATTTAATCAGTAAAACTTCTATGACTTTTTCGTACATATAACTGGTTCGACGTAACATCCGCTTCACTTCACGTTTTTCATATAAGTTCGTTTCTCTCTTATTTCAGATGTCTTTCAAGAAATTCCTGAAACTTGAAGAGATTTTAGAAGAATTAGAAAATGACGATCTACAGGGTGAAGTAGATATTGTTATAATGCCCCCTGAAGGAGGAGATGGGAACTTGACAGATGATGAAGCTGGTGACGATGACGTAACATGCACCGATGAGCAAGATCTGCCTGCAGAAGTGTGTGGAGAGGTGGAACTACACCATGCTACTGAAGATGATACTGATGATGGCGGTGAATCGCATTCTAAGAGGGCTAGGTCTGAAAAAGATCCACGCATTTCCAGTAAAACGGCAAGTAGTAAAGGCAAGAGAGAGAGAATTACACCGCAATGGAAGAAGTCGGAAAAATATATAGCCAATCTACAAGAAACTCCTATTGACAGTTTGGAACAAAGTCATCCTCACCTTGTAGGACTTGAGCCGTTTTCCCTATTCCGTTATTTTTTCAATAATCGTATTTTGGACATGTTTGTAAGGGAAATGAAAAGATACGCATATAAAATATGACTAATTTTTACTGTGATAAACAGATGTGCAAAAAAATTTTGGAATAATATTTATGTCCGGATATCATTCTTTATCACGAGAAAAATTGTATTGGTCAAAGGCAGAAGATGTTTCTGTTCCATTTGTTTCAAGGCAAATGAGTCGTAACAAATTTCAGGCGATGGAAAGAAACATTCATGTTGCCAACAATGAAGACCTGACCCCTGGAGACAAAATGGTAAAAGTGAGACCTCTCATTCAGGCAGTGAATGATTCTTTACAACAGTTCGGGATTTTTGAAAGAGAATTGAGTGTGGATGAACAAATGGTACCTTACTATGGGCGCCATAGTTGCAAAATGTTCCTGCGTGGTAAACCGATCAGATTCGGATTCAAACTTTGGATGTTATGTTCATCTCCTAGATATCCATTCAATATTGATCCATATTGTGGTAGAGACATCAATAATCAGAAATCTGGTATTCCTTTGGGTACTAAAGTGGTGAAAAATATGTTGAGCTGTGTACTCAACCCGTCATGTCATATTGTGTTCATGGATAACTTTTTCACGTCATATGATCTCTTGGCTGAATTACGTCTTCTTGGATTCAGGGCTACGGGAACAGTGCGCGAGGTGAGACTGAAGAACTGCCATCTCCAGAATATTACCTCAACAGACAAGTCCATTCGAGGAACATACGACTTTAGAACTGATGGAAGGGTCCTCGCAGCAAAGTGGAAAGACAATAAAGTTGTTTGTGTTGCAACAAATTTTGATAAAGTGCATCCTACCCAGCAGGTGAAACGGTATAACCAAAGTCAGAAAAAGCATATACAAGTTACCCAGCCTCTTTTAATAAAACCTTTCAACAAGTATATGGGTGGAGTGGATTTACTTGACCGTTTTACTTCGCAGTATAGGCCGGTAATAACGTCAAAAATGGTACTGGCCTATACTCATGAATTACATCAGTATGCTGAGAATTGCTGCTTGGCGGATCCACACACTGCTCTCTCCAGAGTCAAAGCTGGACCACCTTGTTTTCACCAGAATGCTAGTCAGGGGTATGTTTACATCCACTCCACCATCTCCTAGAACTGGACCTTCAGGATCACTTTCTTTTGTACAGAGAACCGGTGGAGCACACCATCTCGTACCAGCAAAGAAACAAGGAAGATGCCGATTACGCAAAAAGAACGCCCGTGTGATGTGTTCGACTTGTAGTGCTCAGATTCCAGTCCTGTTGCACCTTCACTGCTCACCATTGTTCCACAGTGCAAGATAAGAAGACTGGACTCAATAGTGAAATAACTGAATATAGCTATTGTGTGGGACCATTGTTCCCAAATGGGAACATCCATTTTTGAAGATATTAGTATATGTAATTTTATTTTAAATGTGTTTTGCAGTCTAAAATGATGTCAATAATTAAATAAATAAAGATAAACTGTGAAAACAAATTTTTAATGGGGTTGGGTCCAAAAGGGTTAATTAATTAGTTAATTAATTCCACAATTAATTTAATTTCCAAATATTATTATTTATGCCTTCCTGAAATGTGATATCAAAGCTTGTTGGAGAATGTTTATTAACACGTCGAATCTGAAGTTGTGATATTACGAAATAT
Organism: Anabrus simplex; assembly: GCF_040414725.1. Lineage (NCBI taxonomy): Eukaryota > Metazoa > Arthropoda > Insecta > Orthoptera > Tettigoniidae > Anabrus > Anabrus simplex. The sequence goes on along the minus strand of NC_090279.1, from coordinate 128,817,239 downwards.
TTTGAATGTAGTACTTCTCGTGGATACAGAGTCCCCGTCTTCTCTTGCGGTGACAACATTGTCTTTCACCCCACAACAGGTTATACAAAAAGAAAACAGAAGTCATCCCTTTAGGTTCCTCCGCCGACACCCTGCGCGGAACACATGGCGTACAGTCCGGTCACATAAAATTCACTGCCAATTACAATAGACCTAAAATGTCACAATACGCATACACATTTTCATCAGGATAACTAAAAAAATGTTTTAGTTATGCAGGAAAATAAAAGTAAATTTAAAGTTTCTGAGAATGATGTTTAAACTTACCAATGAGAGGAAAAGGCATCCAAACTCTCCTGCTGCATAAAGTGCTTAAGTGCCACCTTTCAAAGATGGCTGTGTTCTGCCTTGTCCGTGGGAAGACATTTTGGGATACTCGGAGCGTTTTACAAATGGAGTGAAATACTCCTGGTTAAGTATGGGGCGACTAAGGCTACGCCTTTGTGTCTTTTTTCTTATATATCTGTGAGCTCCAACCTAAAGTTTGATTTATTTGTGTAAATAGAAAGTATTGTGAGTGTCGACCGTTACAAAATGTAAGTACTGGAAAATCATAATTATTACGGCAGATCTTTTAAGACCGCGGATGATTAGAAGTAAGAAATCTTACCGTGAATTTGGCCTATAATTTTATTGATCCTATCGACAACATTTCTTTATTTAACTGAACTGTGTTCTTTTTGGCAACGTCGGTTGTGAACTTTGGTAAACGAAATGTTCTTTTATCGGTTATGTACTAAATTTCTAAATGTAAATATAATTAAATTATGTTGGAATTTGGAATCGCTAGTGATGCGTCTATGAGGTTGTGATTTGTGTGAGTTGTTTAAATTTATTGTCTTATCGTTCGTGCTTGATTGTCATTGATTCACTCTTCGTGATTATTATTTTTTTAATTTTGATGTGTGTTTTCCTACCTAATTTTCTTGCTTGTTTGAATTTGCCTTCTAACTGTGTTGCTATTGCGTTTGCTGCCTGACGATTTGTCTCGGATCGTTTTTTGCGTTGTTCTCGACTTTAATTGAAACACCTACGTATGCATCTGGCATTATCCAAAGCCCCCTCCATTCAAAATTATCTAAGCTTTTGGCGAACTGTTTAAAAGTTAAAAGTAATTTCGTACTATCATCCAAAACTGTAATTATAATTATTCTTACTATGCTTTTAATAACATCGAGTCTGCAAAAAATTTAAATTTGCTGGTCGACATTTAAGCTAATATATGCCGTTCTGTTGACGTTTTCTTGTCACATACTATCCATTGTTTGGGGCCTTTGCCTTCGTTTATTATTACATAATGTGTCATATTATCTTATCTGATGGACACATTTTTAATTTTGGTGGCTTTGACGACTTTTACGGGATGATGGCTTGGCGTCGGTAACGACTAGCTTCTGTTGTTTGCTTCTGTGTTCTGTTGTTAAGTGTGGAACGTTTATTTTATTTTTCCCTTGTAATGCTTGACTTGGTTGGGAAAGCTTTCTGCTATATATTTATTGTCATTTAATTGTGTAATATTTATTCGCGGTTGGAGCCACAGTCGATTGTAGTATGTGTGTCCTTGTGTGTTAATCTGGGAAGTGTAGCAAATATCAATTCTAAGCAGTGTTAGTAGTTGCGGGCCCGTATACTAATTATCAAGTATTTATGGTTCAAGTATTTATACATGATATTGGGTGCAACCTATTTTTTTAAATATTCTAGCTCTTCAATATTTTAATTAAACATTGTTTACCAGATTATTTAAGGATAAAGATTTTAAGCCCCCCAAATATTTAATTCCTTAAAGAAGCCTATGCTGGTATCAGCTTCATTTATGTCTACTTAAAATTCATTATGTATTATTTCACAATTTAATTTTCTTTGCGTTATTGTTTTTCAAAAATATATTTAATTGTACATATATATACTATATAATGAAATTTAAAGCTTAATTTAACTTTAATCTCGCTTCTTATTTAGTAGTTAGTAATATTGACCTGGCAAACTTTCAAGCGTTAATTTTAAGATCCAGTCCTTTTAACCTTCATGTTTTGGCCTTTCACGCGTTATATTTTGTGCTACTGCCCTCATGGTGAGTAATTGTAATTTTTTTTCATTTTGCTATGTATATATTTTCTTTGTTAGGCCTCTTCTTCTTAATGGGGTTACAAAAACAACAGAAATTGTCATGCAGGCAGATAATGTTGATTGCATGGAAAACCTACCCCTCTCTGCCTCTTTATAACATCAACTTTATGACGCAAACACAACAGTCACCGTGACAGAATGAATAATCACGGATTCCAACACTGATCTCTCTCTGTTCAGGATTAGAATAAAAATCTCTAATATATGCATCACATGGATTTCGAACCCTGATCTCTCTGAATACTGCAAGAATAAAAACTACCACACTCCTTATTTCATGTGCTGTCTACATATGAATCAATATAACATTAATTTTATGACACAAACATATAACCACTATAAAAAGTCTCTATTACCCTGATGTATTCCTACACTGATCTCTCTCTTGAATGCCAGATTAAGAAAATGAAAATCTCTATCTAATGCAACAGAAAATTCTGCATTATGGATATAGATACGAACTCTGCTCTCTCTCTGATATTCTTACCGTAACCGTTGCTATACAACGTACTGTATTCTAAATTTATTAATTACTATACAATACATTTGGTGTATTAATATGCAACGTACTGCATTCTGCGATCATTATTTACTACAAATTACACTTTGTGCATTTACTATACAACGTATTCTATTCGGTATTCATTATTTACTATAGAATATACTTGGTTTATATACTATACAACGTAATATATTCTGAGATTACTGATTACTATAACTTACAATTGGTGTATTTTCTATACAACGTACTGTATTCGGTATTCATTATTTACTATACAATACACTTGGTGTATTTACTATACAACGTATTGTATTCTGAGCTCACTATTTACTACACACTTGGTGCATTTCCTATACAACGTACTGTAGTCTATGTTCATTATTTACTATACAATATACTTGGTTTATATGCTATACAACGTACTGTATTCTGATATCACTGTTATCTATACAATACATTTAGTGCATTTACTATACAACGTACTGTATTCTGCGATCACTATTTACTATACAATACACTTAGTGTATTTACTATACAACGTACTCTATTCAGTATTCATTATTTACTATCGAATATACTTGTTTTATATACTATACAACGTACTGTATTCTGAGATCACTATTTACTATACAATACACTTGGTGCATTTACTATACAACGTACTGCATTCTATGTTCATTATTTACTATATAATATGCTTGGTTTATTTACTATACAACGTACTGTATTCTGAGATCATTATTTACTATACAATACACTTGGTGTATTTACTATACAACGTACTGTATTATCAGATCACTATTTACTATACATTACACTTAGTTCATTTATTATACAACGTACTGTATTCGGTATTCATTATTTGCTATACAATATACTTGTTTTATATACTATACAACGTACTGTTTTGTGAGATCACTATTTACTATACAATACACTGTGCATTTACTATACAACGTAATGTAATCTCCGTTCATTATTTACTATACAATATTCTTGGTTTATATACTATACAACGTACTGTATTCTGAGATTATTATTTACTGTAGAGAACTCAATTTGCTGGGTTCAAACCCGGTTCAGTCCGGTCAGCCTCGTCTCGGTACATTTCCTGCCACGTAAACGAACACCTTCGGGACAAAATTTCGGCGGTTCAGCGTCTTCGAAGACCGTGAATGTTCAGTGAAGGGTCTTGACCTACGAATTAATTTATTTTCGTTTAGTTTAGTTCTGCTGTCGTCTGTGTGATCCCTCACGAGCCCTCACTGCACAGCACGTAGCCTATCAACAGGCTTAATAGCTAAACAAGAGGTAATCGTAAGGGAACTGATTTTAATGGTTCCCTGCTAAATGGTGTTTTAGAAAATAACAGAACTGTCAACTAACATCAAGGGAGTCCTCATCCTCATGTCATCTTAAATATGTCTGTCTATATCGGTCCCTCAATCCTGAGGATCGTGTTCTCTGAAGATATTTCTTTGTATCCGTCTCCATCCTCCACGGTCTTCTGCTGTATCGGTAGATTGTATGAACGATGTCTTTGTTGCATGTCCAGCGTATAGGTGCTCGCCCACGCTCCCTCTTTCCAGGCACGTTTCCCAAGATTATGTGCTTTTCAAGGCTTCCTTCTCCACGACGCATAATATGACCAAAGATTTGGAGAATCCTCTGTTGACATTTTGCCGATAACCTGGTATTGATGTTCAGCTTCCTGAGGATGTAGTCGTAGATTGGAAATGCTGTCCAAGGAATGCGAAGCATTCTTCTCCAGCACCACTTCTCGAAAAACTTGATCTTATTCAAATGTGAAGCTCGTAAGGTTCACGTTTCAGCACAATAGGGGAAGACAGAGAGTACCAGTGTCTGTACGAGTCTCATCTTCAGCTTTACAGAAATGTAGCGATCGTTCCAAATATGAGATAACTGGCAATCCTTCTCCTGATCTCTATTTCACAGCTGTTATTGCTAGTTATAATGACACCCAATTAAAACATTTCAGAAACCATTTCCATTTCGCTGAAGGCACTGAGTTTGTTCAGCTTGCCAGGCATACCAATTTTTTGTCTTTAGCATGTTGATATGCAAACTCAAACTGATGCTCTCAGTTCTGACCCGGTCTGAAAGCTCTGTCATTTCTGCCTCATCCATGGCAATCAATACAGTGTCATCTGCATACCGGAGATCCGATACCTTTTTGCCACCAATAGGAAAATATACAACCGTGGCGAACGCCCCTTTGTGCCTTGAAGATTTCAGATATCTTGCCATTTATCCTGACAACTGCTGTGTTAAATATAATTGGGAATAATTATTTCCCACACCTGACATGTCACTGACATCTATCTAATTACCCACATTATGTTAACCAACCCATACTTTGCACATTACAGGTCTCAATGCATTTGGTTTTGTTCCCTTTTGCAAACTGTAATCAGATCAGTACTTCAGATACCCAACTATATCCCGACCCTTTACCTTTTTTGTGTATTCCCTGGTTCCTTAACAATTTCAGCTTTAGTTCTTAGTATCTCTCATGTAACGATCTTTATTATTATACGCTAATTTCCGTCCTTCGCTAGTATTAGTCACCACCTGTACCAGGACACTACCCTTGATCATTCATGATCCCTGGAATATACTTCCAGGAACTTATTTCTCGCCTAATGTGTCAGTAAATACTTCAACACTTTCACTAACATTCTCATGACTTGCAAGTAACCAACCCATTATGCTTTCCTTAGATGACTCTTTTCGTAATTTAATTTTCCTAGAAAAATCCAGCAGTCTGTTCTTTCTTCACTCTAATTGATAAATAGATTTTCTGACCTGCACCTCTTTCCTAAACTGCTTTATTATCTGTTGTATTATAGTGGGCCATAGCAACTCTTCCTTTTCACCATGAAAGGCACATACCTGTTTTTAAACATCTCGAGAATCGCTTTAAATATATCTCATAGGCCGTTTACATGTTCATTTACCTTTTTCCACTGATCACAATTGCTTCATAAATACTTCATCGTGCCTCTCTTCTCTACCGTTCGATACTGCTTAGCAGTCTGGTCGGAGGACGACTTCAAATACAGAAGGCGCAGAAGTTCCCCTCGCCGAAGACCGGGATAGGCAATATGCATGTCATCGAACTGTTCGACTGAACTACTCTAGTGTTATGTACTGACCGGCTGTCCTCTCCTCCTCTCTCCCTCCACACCACTTATCAGCTCGGACGTACAGTCCACTATCCGTAACCTCGGCACTTGGTGGGGCAGAGTGGTTAGCTCTACGCCCGGCCGCCTTTACCCCAATGAATTAACCGGGTATAGACTGGGCGACCCCCAGGGCAATGAGCACTTCCGGAGAAGGAAATCTATTTCCTGAAATTAGTCGACTTCCTGACGAGGAATCGAACCGACGTTCTTCCTTGTGATCCGACCACACCCTGCCCCTATTGTTGAGCTGCTCACCAGTTAACATATTACCTATTTAATTTGTTTCTCGACTATTGAGAGGACTGTTAATGTAATAGTACTTAATACTCTCCAGCCGAAATGTGTACTGTATTGCTTTTAATGACTAAGAATATGGAACATGTGCTACCTCCAAACTAAGGAAGATATGTCCGTCCCTCTACGAAAGAGGAATCTAGTTCGTTTTTCCTGCTGAAATTGGCGTACATCAAGATTCAGCCATGGTCCCAACTCCAGTCTTCAGAGCAGCTGGTGTCAGAACTGCCATGAACAGGTTTCATCGGGATAATGGCATAGGAAATGACTAGGAACGAAAGGAAGCGACAGTGGTCTTAATGTTTTAATATTTATCAGTCTTACTAATAAACGGTGTATAACTTGTATACAAGGTTTATTCACCGTTGATATGCGATTTGTTACTAATAAACCGTGTATAAGCTTCCCGTGTATACGTCTGTTATAGTTATTCGCTGAATTACTTGTACAGACCAGGACCGAGTGACGAAAAAGAAACGAGTGATCAGTTTATCTGCAGTAATATAATCGTGGTGGAACATCCGACTCATCCATTGAGCAAACATTGAAAGAACGGAAAATAACGTTGATGATCTCCAAGATATTGTGAAGACATAGTAGAAGACAGAACATTTTGTCATTATGGAGGCTGGAAAATAAAACACTGTAGGAGGTGGAGTGAAACAAGATAACGGAAGTTTTAAAATTGAATGTAGATTTACGAAGGCGCATGCTCGAATTCTCCTTAACACAGCCAGAAATGATTTAATGAAATATCCTAGAGGCGGCTTCATATCTTGCGAAATTCAAGTTCTCACAGCACTGCGGACATGAGCGAGGAAAGAGGTTAGTAATTATTATCAGTGACAATTATTACTATGGAACGTTTCTTCTTATATTGAAGATCCATTATGCAGGCTTCTGCCTTTTTGCTATGAACTGAAAATCCCCACGCAAAAGCACGCACTCTCAAATTACACAAAACTTCACAACCACAATCCACTTGTCCTCAGAGTTCATTTCTCACTGATTTTTATTTCATCAGTATTGTACTGATAATAAATTGAACACTGGAGTGCATACGACTGTCTGGAGATTTAAATGCACACAGAATGTGAGATCCCTACTGGCACATCATGCGTGAAACCTAAACAAACGAGACGTTCTTCCTGTCACAAATTAAGAACTAAGCAAGATAAAAACTTGAGGTTTGTTTTAAAAGTAACTTCCGTATCCGGAGACCATTTGCCTTGCTTTCCCCCTCCCCTCAATGTAGAGTTAATAGTAAAGACATTGGCCAGCGACTGACGTTTTCGTGCTTGCGCACACTAATTTCTGAACATGACTGTAAGGAATGGCACGTACTGAGATTTTATCATTCAAATTTAAAATCCGAAATGTTTCTTTACCACCTGTGAAATAATTTAAAACTTAATGAAGAAGAAATGGGAGTTATGACATAATAGGTTCCATGCTATGAAGATTTTTTTATCTGAAGTAACTTTCCATTCTATTAATATTTTCACACTCGATTCCTTTTTTAACATTATTTTTGTTAACGGCATTAGATGCGGCTTGAAATAATGTACATAACTGGATATTTACCTATGTCAACCGATAATATTCAGATTTATATACAGATCGGCCTAACCAGAAAAAGTGGCCACGAACGTGTATTCAAGTGTTAAACAAGTGTATAAGGATGTTTATTAATAAGACTATGTGTCTAGAGCTGAACATAACAACTTGTGTGTGTATTACATTGGTAAGGAAATTATCTAGAGTGCTACATAAGAATGACAGGAATAAATCTTATTTTCCTTAATACCTTATATTGCATAGCGCAATACTATTGTCTGCTCAAACAGGTTATGTGAAACACTTTGTCTGGTATACGCTGTGCTAACAGCTTTATTGCTGCCTTAAATACGTATGTCACCAAAGCATACATCCCTTGAATTTGAACTTCTGGACTCTTCCTGGCTGTTGACAACAATAGGCAAAAACAGGCTGCATGTTTACTTCAGCGACCGCACGGATACAGTGTTCCACAACAAGTTACGAGGAGCTCGCATTAACACTCACAGTTTATGGGTCGAAAGTAGGTTTATTTCACAAATAATACATTAAATATTAACAGAAAATTCAATTTCTATGTGGTTAGCAGCAAACGTAAATTGTTCTAGTGTAACAATTTAATAACTTACAAAACTAAAACATTCTGAAGTTGAGGCTTCTTCGAGTGACGCTGACATGATTACTGCTGAAAACGACAAATGATCTGCAGGTGATGAATTACGGACAAATCCTTCCAGCATTTGAGTTGAAATAGCTAACGTGCCCACCATCTGAAATAATATTTAAAATTTTCAATTAGCACTAAGCGGTTAGTTAGTGATGAGCAGAATTAATAAAGTTAGTCAGGTGTCATGTTTGAAGATCCATGTATCAAATGTATACTAATATTATAAAGAATATTGTTTCTAACGGATAGAGTCAAAAACTACTGACCGATTTTAAAAATTACTTCACCTTACCAGTAAGCAACCACGGACTGTATTTTATTTTCAAAAACAGTCGATGGTAATATAGCGTATTCATTGAAGAGGAGAGTCATTAACTAACGTTTCAACAGTGAGGTTTAAAGTTTCAAATTAATTAGCAGTTCAAATGTTTCACAAAAATGTGTATTTGCCTATAGAGCTCTTTAGTTTATATTGGAATCTTATGCTTGTGAATACCTGAAATATGACAGATGGACGAAGTTTGGCACTTTGGTAAGTCATCTCACAAGTTGCTGTTGTTTGAGTCATCAGTCCATGGAGTGGCTTGATGCAGCCCTCCATTCCACCCTATCATTTGCTAACCTGTTCACTTCTACGTAACTACTGCATCATACTTCTGCACTAATCCGATTGTCATATTCATACCTTGGTTGACCCCTACCGTTCTTACCACTACACTTGTTTCCAAAACCAAATGAACAAGTCCTCCGTGTCTTAAGATGTGTCCTACTATTGTATCACTTCTTCTCGTCAAATTTAGCCAAATCGATCTCCGCTCACCAATTCGATTCAGTATCCCTTCATTCGTGATTGGATCTATCCATCGCACCTTCAGCATTCTTCGGTAACACCACATTTCAAAAGCTTCTATTCTCTTTCTTTCTGAGCTGGTTATAGTCCATGTTTCACTTCCCTACAATGCCACGCTCAAGATGAAAGTCTTCAGAAACGTCTTTCTATTTCTTGTATCAATGTTTGAATTGAGCAAATACCTTTTCTTAAGAAAGCTCCTCCTTGATTGTTCTATTCTGCATTTTATTTCCTCTTTCTGCCATCGTTAGTTATTTTACAACCCAAGTAACAATATTCATCTACTTCCTTTAAGACTTCATTTTATAATATAATATTTCCTGCATCACCTGCCTTCATTCGATTGCACTCCATTACTTTGGTTTTGGACTTAATTATTTTCATCGTGTACTCCTTACCCAGGACTTCGTCCATACCATTCAGCAGCTTCTGGAGATCTTCTGCAGTCTCTGATAAAATAACAACATCATCGGCAAATCTCAAGGTCTTGATTTCCTCTCCTTGGATTGTGATTTTCTCTCCAAATCCCTCGTTGATTTCCTTTACTGCCTGTTCTTTGTAAACAGTAAAAAGGAGGGGAGACAACCTGCAGCTTTGCCTCACCCTTATGACTGGAGACTGATTTTTATACAGATTTGAGATAATTCTTCGTTCTCGGTATCTGATCCCAATCACTTTCAGAATGTTAAATAGCTTGGTCCAATCAACATTATTGAATGCCTTTTCTAGATCTTCGAACGCTATATACGTGGGCTTCTCCTTCTTAATTCGATCCTCTAGGATCAGCCGTAAAGTCAGGATTGCTTCACGTGTTCCTACATTTCTTCTGAAGCCAAATTGATCTTCTCCTAACTCAGCTTCAACTTGTCTTTCCATTCTTCTGTGAATAATACGTGTTAAAATTTTGCAGGCATGAAATACTTAACTAATGGTGCGGTAGTTTTCACACTTGTCAGCACCGGCTTTCTTGGGAATAGGTATAACGACAATCTACCGAAAATCGGATGGCGGTTCTCCTGTCTCATACATCGTACCCACTAAATGGAATAACCTTGCCATGCTGGTTTCTCCTAAGGTAGTCAGTAATTCAGAGGGAATGTCATCAATTCCAGGAGCCTTGTTCCTAGTTAGGACTCACAGCTCTGTCAAACTCTGACCTCAAAATTGGGTACACCATTTCATCAGCATCAACAGCCTCTTCTTGTTCCCGAACCAAATCATCTACATCTTTACCTTGATACAACTGTTGGATATGTTCTTGCCATCTTTCTGCTTCGTCTTCTTTTCTTAGAAGTGGCTTTCCATCTGAGCTCTTAATATTCATACATCTAGATTTCCTTTCTATAAAGGTTTCCTTGATTTTCCTGTATGCAGCACCTACCTTTCCTAGGACCATACAACCTTCGACATCCTTGCACTTCTCCTTCAGCCATTCTTCCTTAGCTACCTTGCACTTTCTATCCACTTCATTCTTTAATCGCTTGTATTCTTTTCTGCCTTCTTCACTTCTAGCATTTTCGTATTTTCGTCGTTCATCAATCAGGTCTAGGATCTCCTGAGTTATCCATTGATTCTTAGTTGATCTTTTCTTCCTTCCAAACATTTCTTCAGCAGCCCTACTGACTTCTTTTTTCATGACTATCCACTCTTCCTCTATTGTGTTTCCTTCAGCCTTTTCATTTAATCATTTTGCAAAATGTTCCTGGAAACAATCTCTCACACTCTTTTCTTTCAACATGTCTAGATCCCATCCCCTTGCATTCCTTCGTTTCTTCAATTTCTTCAACTTCAGATGGCATTTAATGACCAACAATTTGTGGTCTGAGTCCACTTCTGCTCCTAGGAACGTGTTGCAACCCAACACCTGGTTTCTGAATCTCTGCCTAATCATAATGAAGTCTATTTGATACCTTCCAGTGTCTCCAGGTCTCGTCCACGTATACAGCTGTCGTTTGTGGTGTTTGAACCAAGTATTGGCAAGGACTAAATTGTGATCAGTGCAGAATTCACCCAGCCGACTTCCTCTTTCGTTCCTTTGTCCCAATCCGAATTCTCCTACTATATTACTTTATCTTCCTTTGCATACCACTATATTCCAGTCTCCCATCACAATTAGATTCTCATCACCTTTTACATATTGTATTAAATCTTCTATCTCTTTATGTATTCTTTCGATTTCCTCATCATCAGCTGAACTAGTAGGTATATAGGCCTACACTGACGTGGTGTGCATTGGTTTGGTGTCTATCTTGACGACAATAATTCTTTCGCTATGCTGGTCGTAGTAGCTTACCCGCTACCCTATTTTCTTATTCATTATTAAACCAACTCCTGCATTTCCCTGTTTGATTTTGTGTTGATAATTCGGTAGCTGCCTGACCAAATATTCTGTTCTTTCTGCCAACGTACTTCACTTATCTTATAAATAAATTTATTCGTGTCTGTTTGTCTGTTAGTTTGTTTGTTTGTTCCACCATCACGTCGAAACGGCTGGATAGATCTAAACCAAACTTCATATTTTGAGTATACTCACCCCGGGGAAGGTTTCGATATGCATATCATTTTAACATCTTTGAAAAGACGGGGGTTTTATAGAAAAACAACAACGGTTTTCCTCCATTTTCTCTTATACTATTGATTTCCTGTAAACTCTGTGGACCGTATGTGAAAGGTCTCTTCATTATAAACAACTTTCGTTATGTTCATAATTTACCTTACTCTTCAAATCACGGAGAAATTTACTATTTTCTGCCGATACCATGCCTGCATTGAGTGACCGACAGACCGATAACGAATATATGGGTTACCATGGCAACGTCTCTCACTGCTTGTCAGCAGGGAAGTAACGTATTGCCATTTTCCTCATCATTCCTTTAAATTCGTGGTTGTTCCTTGGGTAGAAAGCAAGAGAGTCGTCAATCGGCCATTCTGCGGGATATTGGCGGAATATCATTGGAGGTTATAACCGTCCTCGAATAGCTTAAGTAATAACACAAATATTCATCTTCTTATCTGATTACCTAAGAATCCCTGCGCCTAAATTTCTCTCCGATTACCGCTTTCTGATATCCATTACTCACACCGGCATAATTTATTGACGAGCATTTGATTTTCCAATACATTCACTTGGTATTTACATATTTGTCGTCATCCGAATGTCCTCAGTTATAATCCATTTTCTATTAATTTCTACTCACTAAACTGTGTTATTTTCTTCCTTAATTACCGCGTATGTATGCGAGTGCTAATCCCGAATGCTGGACACTCTTTCCTTTGAGGAAATATTCTAAACTATGCATATGTATAACTTTTGGCCCAGGAAAATTCCGAAATATGGATGCAATTTTAACGGCGGTGCAGACCTTCGTTTCGGGGTAATTTGTGGCTAATAAGTAAGTCGTATCAAAAGTAACAAAACAAATAGCGTTTCATTTTGGAGAGATCTACAACTTTTGTCCTATGACTTTTCGTCGTATTTCTATCCCTAAAACGTTAAATACAGTTGTATTTCTCGATTTCAAGTTGATTTTGTACTTTTACACGTATATGTTATCATTTGGCACACTTATAGGAAAGGTAGAATCATGACATTCGGCACGCACATTGACATGACCATTGGCAATGTTATAGCCAAATTTTTTATTCTAGCTGTCATATGAGAATCAAAAATATAAAGTAGCATCCAAAAAGTGTACAAAATTTCACCCCATTCAATGACTCTAACTCAATCTAACCCATGAATATAGGAGATGCGAGAAGATGGCATAGGACCAACCATGGAGATCACTGAAAGGGGCGTCTGATGGTGAAGTCCGTTTGTAGATACGTCGTACAGTTACAAAGCAGTAACTATCGAATTAAAGGTCTGCACTTCTAGAGTGTGTCTGTACATTGACAATTTAGGCGAAATTTTCGTACAGTTCTCCGTTTCAGGTGTCATAATGACCATCTGCATACATTCAGTTCTGGTATCTGTCTGTTTGTTTCTTTGTCTGTTTGTCTATAACTTGGAAACTACTGGATATATTTCCACCAAACTTGATATTTACAATCCACCTGTCTTTTGGTAGGTTTTAGGGCAAATATTGTTTCTAAATCCCTGAATTGACTGGGGGATTATACGAAACCGAAACCGTCATTTTGCATTCCCACAAAATATAGACAACTAAACTTAATGTAAATTTACCTGCCTTAATGGAAATTCATTTCTAAGCCTTTTTCCTCATGTGCATCATTTCAATACGAGGATTAATAAGGGATATATCAATAACGGACCGTTTTCCGGTACAAGTCCCACCGCACTTAACTCAAGAGCGGGTGCGTGTCAAGCGTATTTTTTACAACTTGAAAACTACTGAAGATATTTGAGTCAAACTTTACATTAACATCCACCTGTCAAACGCTATGTGTTAATCGTCAATAACATTTCATGTTCCCGGAATGGACTGGCGGTTTATAGGGAACCGAAATGGTGATTTTACTCTTACACAATATATACAGTACAAGACCAACCTGACTGGAAATCGACCAAACGTGATGGAATTCCATCTCTAAAACATTTTTCATGTGCATTTTTTCGACAGGAGGATTAATAAGGGAGATATCATAAACGGTCCGATTTTCCTTTTAAGTCCAGCGGATATAGCCCGAAATGTGTTGTACGTGGAGCAGGTTCCTTATCTATCTATGTAAATAAAATCGTAACGACTGTGTGCCTGTACATTGACTATTCTGGCGAAATTTTCGTACAGCTACACGTTTAAGGGGTAATAATGACCATCTGCCTATTTTTTGGTTTAGTTTCTTGAAAGTCCTAATTTGTACACTCCTCACCGAAAACCCAGATTGCGGCATAATCTGCCAGTCGAAGAAGAAGGATATTGAAATTCGGCAAAATTATACGTTTTAGCCTGTAACGGACGGAAAACTTCCAAGATCTTTAAATTTTCCCTTTCTATCCCGAAGAATATCGAAATATGGAGGCAATTTTAATGATGGTGCAGACCTTCGGGAAGTATTATCACATAACGGATGGCACAATCCCCGTTCAATTTGGAGTGATCTACAACCTTGGTCTTACGACATTTTGTCGTATTTATATCCATTTTACGTTTGATTTTCTCTATTTCTCGATGTTAAGTAAATTTGTACTTTTCACATTCATAATTCATACCTTCCATCACTTAGAGGAAAGATAGAATCATCATACTCTACACGAAAATTGGTCCATCCAGTAGCCATATGTGAGCCAAATGCTGTGCATGTAGCTGTCACTTAATTATCCGAAAAGCAATGCAATGTGAGATAATCTTACACAAATTTTATCTTATTCCAAGTTTCTAACTCAATCTGACCCATGAATAGATGAGATATCATAAGACCAGCAAATTAGACCGCTAAATCCGGCGTCTTATGGTACAATCCTTTCTCGATATGATGTACGGTTTAGCACCAGTTAATCTGTAAATGAAGGTCTGCAATATTGTAAACAAGCACATACTTTCGTATGTCGAACTATATAATATTCACTGATGTCGATTTTGTAGCGATCGAGAAAAGGTGTGTCTGCTATTGTAATCAGTACTCCGCACACCGACTTTGGCTGGCAGTAGGAATGGAGTCCTTCTCCAATTCCTGTGTATCTGTCATTAATAAGGCAGGCCTACCATTGTAATGAATAACTCACTTCTCGATTTGACTTTCAGAAGGCAAGGGAACATGCAGCATACAGTCTTTGGCTGTAGGCAAGCGTTCCCGCAGTTATAAACAGATGTACCTATCTAAAATGTGACTGGCATTAGGCATACTGGCCTGCTATTTTGATGGAAACTCGCCAACTTGGTGTGACTGGCAGTAAGCTGGCTGGCAGTTGGAAAAGGGGCCTATCATTATAATGATAACTGCACAACTCAATTTGGACTGGTTGTAGGGAAGTTTCCTGCCATTATAATAAAAACTCCTCAATTAGTAATATGTCTGGAAGTAGGAAAGGGGGCTGCCATTGTAACGGAAACTCCCCAAATCGATTGTGATCGCGCAGTAGGCAATGGGGCCTGCAGTTATAATGTAAACTTCCCAACTCGATTGTGAATGGCAGTAGGCAAATGAGCCTGTCGTTATCATCACAAATCCGTAACAAGCACTTTACACTGGAAAGAACGTATGGGGACCTCTCCATGCTGTTTCTCGAATAACGCTAAGAGACATGCTATTTTAGAACAATCTTATTTACTGCATTTACAGTATTTACTTCAATATTCGTATACAATGCAGAATACCGTAGCGAAGCACGGGTACATTTGCTAGTATCAACTACATCTAACTTTAGTCCATCCTTCTCCCTCTCAGATTCTCTAACCTATCACAACGATTCAAACTTCTAACGTTCCACGCTCCGACTTGCAGAATGTCAGTATCCATCTTCCTGATGATCTCCCCCTCCCGTGTAGTCCCCACCCGGAGATCCGAATGGGGGACTAGTTTACCTCCGAAATATTTTACCATGGAGGAAGCCATCATCAGTGCATCATTCATACATAGAGAGATGCATGTTCTCGGGAGTTAGTTATGGCTGTAGTTTCCCGTTGCTTTCAGCCGTGTAGCAGTATTAACACAGCTAATCCATGTTGAGTATTATTACAAGGCCATATCAGTCAATCATCTAGACTGCCGCCCTTGCCTCTTCCGAAAGGCTGCCCTCCCCCCATTTCGTTGAACCATTCACTAGTCTGGTCTCTCAACAGATACGCATCCGATAAGGTTACACCCCAGGCTCTGCTATCTGCTTCGTTGGGAAATAGTTGCAGTCAGTGGAGCAGAGAACCAGCTCTGTCCAATATAACGTGCTCGCACATCCAGCAGGGCTCCCGATCAACCTGCCGGGTTAGGCCAGTGACACATATTTATATGAATGTGGATTCACTTTGGAAGTTACTAGAAGTATAACTAACGTCAGGGGAGCGGGAGAGTCGGGTGATTGGCCAAGATGGCGGCCAGTATGTGAAGAGCAAGGGTGGAAGAAGGTAGTACACAGAGACAAGTTCCTACCTTCTGTTGCAATTTGTTAAACACCATCATTACTTCTCTGAAATCTGTCTGGAGCAATACTACTGGCTAGGGTGGTACAAAACAAGAGATGTAGCATTTAATAAAGTTAGCATTATTAGGAAATACTATTGTTTACAACAGTGGCATTGGGGAAATTGAAAAAAGCAATTATGGCCAATGGAAAATGGTAAATAAAAACGTAAACCGCCTATGGGATGGGTTTTAAGCAATAGCTGAGGAGTGTGAAAACGAATATGTACCTTTGAAAGTGGCAAGGGCCCAATATATCATAACAGGGAAATAAAGAGATTAAGAAGGATGTGCACATTCGAAAGAAATAGAGTTAGGAATAGTTGCGGGATTAAGGAGAAATTGAAGTAGCTCACTAGGAAATTGAATTTAGCGAAAAAGTCAGCTAAGTTAACATGATGGCAAACATAACTGACAGCCAAAGGAATTTCGGGAAGAAATGAAAGGATATGTAAAGATAGTCTAATGCAGAAGCAGGTACCAGGAAGGACATTCCAGGGATCATTAATGAACAGCGGGAGCGAATATGCGAAGATTTACACAAGGCAGTTATTCAGTCAGCAATGTGTAAGGCTAGTTGAATGTGAAGATACTGTCCTTGTAGAGGAGGCGACTAATATTCGCGAATTACCTGTATTTATACATAATAATAATGACATTCACAAGTTGCACAGGTGGAAAGTATAAAAGTAGAAAGCTGAAAAGGCAGCTGCGACTGGTAAGATTTCTGGGGATATATTAAAGGTTGTGATATAGTGCCATATCTGATATACTTACTTGATTACTGTTTGGGTGAAGGAGCGATACCAAATGAATTGAGAATTGTAAGAGTAGCCCCATTGTACAAGCGAAAGCCGATAATTGCAGGCCAGTCAGCTTGACATGTGCTGTTTGTAAGCTCCTTCTTGCTGAATATATTATACACGTGGGCGAAGTTACTAACTGGCTTGATTGAAGACAGTTCGGGTTTACGAAAGGTTATTGCTGTGAAGTTAAACTTGTAGGATTCCAGCAAGGGATAGCAGATATTTTGGACACTTGGGGTCAAATGGACTGTATCACTACCGACCTATCGAAGGCTTTTGAAAGGGTTGATTATGGGAGATTAATGTTGAAAATAAGGGCTGTTGGTCTAGGCAAAAAAGTTTTTGAATTGATGGCTAAATTTGTATCTAATAGGACTCAGAGAATTAGAGTAAGGGAAGTGTTATCTGATCTTGTAATGATTAAGACGGCGATCCCGCAGGCCGTTTATTTTTCTTTTACATATAAATGGTACAAGTAAAGAACTGCAATCACAGATGCCGCTACACTGTGTAGAGTAGTAACAGAGTCGCAGGATTATGAGCGACTGTAGGGGAAATAGACCGGTTCATGAAGTGGATCAGCTACAAGGGTTTGGGTATTTCTCTCTCTTCGTCCGATTACAAGTCCTTTTGTGAGATTATGAGCATGAGGACATTGCACTCACGCCGCAGATGGGCCAATGCCCTCTTTCTTTATAAGTCTCTGACGAATAGAGTGGATTGCTCAACATTGCTGGAGCTGATTCCATTACATGTTCCTCGTCGCAATACTAGGCAAAGGTAGAACTGTGGCTCGGGCTAACTCATGGCTTGTGGGGGCACTAACATCAATGAATGAGGTGGGTGAATCACTCACTCCCGTCTAAAATCAGACATGCCCTATTGACCTCATGAATGTAAGGCCCTACCTGTAAGATATGTAAATACGTAAATGTTAATAGACGTAGTTTAATAATTTCAATTATTTAAGGAGATTTAGTTTTATTTATTTATTTATTTATTTATTTATTTATTTATTTATTTATTTATTTATTTATTTATTTATTTATTTATTTATGTATTTATTTATTTACTTATTTATTTATTTATTTATTTATTTATTTATTATTTTATTTATTTATTTATTTATTTATTTATTTATTTATTTATTTATTTATTTATTTATTTATTTATTTATTTATTTATTTATTTATTTATTTATTTATTTATTTTGGGAATATTTATATATATTCATATGACTCTGGCTGAACCACCATCAAGTAGCGCCACCTACACACTACGGTTTCTTTGTCCATTCTGACACGTCATGATTGTAATCTCCATGTCTATTGTTTCAGTGCATCCATCCTGTGATTTACGTATGTAATAAATAGTGTCATTTTAATATAAACCGTGCTGAAATTATTACCTTCCGATTCATTGTGCCTTTTCAACAGGTTACGGGCCCAGGATGCGCGTTTGGAAAGTGATTAAATGTGTAGTGATAAAATACACTGGAAAATAGACGCGTGAAAACATCGGGTCGCGCACGGTTGGCGAGATTGAGTTAAACATTTAGCCAAGTGTCTTCTGCGAAGAAATAGTGTGTGAAGATGAACACTTCAAGTATGGTGCGCATCGAGATGTTATCAAAGGACAACTTTGACACGTGGAAAATTCACGTGAAGGCTGTGTTAGTAAAAAAATCGTACGTGGGTGTACGTAGCTGGGATAAAGGTTAAACCTGAACCGGTCAGCGAGAATGCGGCCGCTATTACAGAATGGGAAGAACGTGACAGTGAAGCAATGTCAGATATCATCTTGGCGATTCAACCCTCGGAATGGAAACAGGTAAAAGGTTGTGTCACTTCGCACGAACTGTGGCTAAAACTAGAGTCGATTTACCAATCGAAGGGGCCAGCGCGGAAAGCAACATTATTAAAGCAGTTCATGCTTCAAAGAATGAGTGAAGATGGGGATGTACGCGATCATTTGCGGAGATTTTTCGACGCCGTGGACAAGCTCAATGGTATGGACGTAGCAATCAACGATGATTTGTTATCCATATTACTTCTGTATAGCTTGCCAGCCAGTTTCGAATACTTTCGGTGCGCGATCGAATCTCGCGACGAACTTCCAAAGCCCGAAGTATTACGCATAAAAATTGTCGAAGAAAGTGACGCGAGGAGCAGTGATCGGAACAACATGATGCAAAACTGTATGACTGCTGAACGAAAATACAAGAACAAGAATTATAGAAAGCCCACAGCAAAGTCGATAAAGGCGAAAAAGGAGGATCCACATCTCTTCGTTGTTATCGTTGTAAAAAGACAGGTCATAAGGCGAAGGAGTGCAAATCGAGTAAAAACGATCATGACAATGTTCACAAGGCCGAAGGAAGTACCTCGCTATGTATTACATCAGAACTGAACTCGTGCAAGTTCGTGACGGACCGCGACGCATCGACAGCGGCTGTACATCGCACATGTGTACAAATCTGGACTATTTTTCACAAGTAGAATCAAATGCCTCTGACGATTTAAAGTTAGCGAACAGTTCTACAACGAAAATAAGTGCAAAAGGTGTTGTGACAATGTCAATGAACCTTGATGGTTGAGATAAAAGTTTCGACCTATGCGATACATTGTACGTACCCGATCTGCGTACTAATCTACTCTCAGTCGGGAAGATAGTAGACAGGGGTCACCGCGTAGTGTTTGACAAGACATCCGCTCGAGTTACAGATGCGAACGATAGTACCTTATTCATTGCACATAGAAAAGACGGACTTTATTACGTTAATGGGTCGTACACCGAAGAACAGGGAAAAATTGCCCGAGAAGATGCCCGCAAAGCGTCTGTTATGGACTGGCACATTCGATTGGGACATCTAAACATAACGGATCTACGTCAGGCAGTGAAGAATAAAAGGATAGATGGAATCGAAGTCATCGACACTGAAGAGGATTTTGAATGTGAGATCTTTCTCCAAGGAAAGATGACACGTACCCCTTTTCCTAAGAAGTCCGATAGGAGAATGGAGCCAGGGGAATTGATTCACACCGATATTTGCGGCCCTATGAGGGTTTCCTCGAATGGAAACGCGCGATACTTCGTCACATTCGTCGACGATGCGACTGGATGGTGCGAAGTGAAGTTTCTTCGTCAGAAAAATGAAGTCGTTAATGAGTTTCAGGACTTCAGAAAACGTCTGGAAACACAGAAAAACGCGAAGATAAAGATTTTGCAGTCTGATAATGGTACGGAATACGTAAATTCCCAATTCGACGCATTGTTGAAAAGCTGCGGGATCCTACGGCGCCTGACGATTCCGTGTAACCCGGAACAAAATGGAGTAGCGGAAAGGAAAAACCGTACACTCGTCGAGATGGCCAGATGCTTATTAATGCAGTCCGGACTTCCTCTTTCTTTCTGGGCAGAGGCTGTTTCAACAGAGAATTACATTAGGAACAGTTGTCCTACAAGTAAACTGGGTGGACGAACTCCTTACGAAGCCTGGACTGGAAAGGTTCCAAATGTTAGTAAATTCGAAAAATTTGGATGTGAAACCTACTGCCTAAATCGATCGCCAAACATAGGAAAATTCGACCCTCAAGGAAGAAAGGGCATACTCCTCGGATATTCAGAGCAATCCAAAGGTTTCAGAATTTGGATACCACAGGAACGAAAGTGGAAATCTCACGTGATGTCAAGTTTCTGAAAGGAGTCAGAAAAGAGCAAAAATACGATCTTGATATTTTCCCAAGTCAGCGCCCAAATGTAGAGCACTTTGATGAAGATCATCCCAGGATAGAGCCAGAGCAGGTTGATCCTTTCATCAATGTAAACATCACTCCTAGAGACACAGAACGTACAGAAAGCACCAAAGATCTGGATAGTTCTGAAGAAGAATTTCTTGGTTTTGAAAATGAACCAGAACCAGAAATACGACAATCTCGACATGCTCCAGGAAGACCAAAAATTATCCGTTCGGGAACACGAGGCAGACACGATGGAGGACAAATTGATTTGGTATGTCTGGCTGAGGTTCCAATTCAGATGGCATTTTCAGGTCCAGAGAAAAATTAGTGGATGCTGGCCATGGCAGATGAATTTGTCTCTATTCTAAGAAACAAGACCTGGGATCTTGTAGACCGCCCAGAAAATAGGACGACGGTTGGAAGTCGTGAAGTCCTTAGGAATAAGTACGGAGCAAATGGCGAGATCACAATAATGAAGGCTAGAGTCGTGGCCAGGGGGCTTTCCCAGAGGCCAGGTGTAGATTATACTGAAACATTCGCACCAGTAGCACGACTCAGCTCAATACGAATGGCTATTGCACTCGCTGCTCATCACGGAATGTATGTCCGACAATTCGACGTAGCAACTGCATACTTAAATGGAATTGTTGAAGAGGAAATCTTTATGGAAGTACCAAAGTACACCAGAGAAATACTCAAATTCATCATACAGGAAAGTAATGCAACATCCGAGATCATAGCTGAAACCAAGGGACTACTGAAGGATAAGCACTGGAAGTGTTTAGAGTGTCTGGGTGTCAGAGGACCGAAACGTTGAAGCTGGTTCAGCCTTCGAGAGGGGATGTTGAAAATATTTGTATATATTCATATGACTCTGGCTGAGCCACCATCAAGTAGCGCCACCTACACACTACGGTTTCTTTGTCCATTCTGACACGTCATGATTGTAATCTCCATGTCTATTGTTTCACTGCATCCATCCTGTGATTTACGTATGTAATAAATAGTGTCATTTTAATAAAAACCGTGCTGAAATTATTACTTTCCCATACATCGTGCCTTTTCAACAATTTATTTATCTATTTATTTATTTATTTATTTATTTATTTATTTATTTAAGGTGTATTTGTTGTATTTTATGTCTTATTTAATAATCTTTAGTTGGGAAAATAACCTGTTGATGATAAATAAATCTAAGTCTAAGTCTAATGTTGTGTGATGGTGGTAAATAGGATGGAAAGATAAGAGAAAGTCCTGTCAGTTGTAATTAGTGTGTTGATGATATGATGGTTCCTCCACTGTAAGTATCTAGGTGTGAATGATCTTCACTGGGGAAATCATATTAAAGAAGTTGTTAGGAAAGGTTACAGATCTCTTCGCATGATTATAAGAGTACTTAGTGGTCGTAGTAAGGATGTAAAGGAGAGGGCAGTTAGAGTATGGCTCCACACCGGGACTACTTGATGCGAGAACTGGAAAACACCCGAGAGGAAGCAGCACGATTTGTTCTGGGTGGTTGGCGACAAAGGAGTCTTCTTCTTCTTCTTATTCTTCTTCTGTATGCCTTGCCCAGTCTCTCGGACGTTAGCGATCGGTATGGGGACAGTGTTCTTTCATCTTCAGCAACGCGGTGGAGTTGTGCGACGGTTCGTATTCCAGCCCAGTCTTGAATGTTCTTGAGACATGACGTTCTTTTTCTGCCTACTCTTCGCTGTTCTTCGATTTTGCTCTTTAAAATGAGGTGTAATACTGCACAGCCTATGTTCCACCACGTAACACATGCCACAAGTACGCAAGTTCTCCTTAGAGTTTACTCTCTGTTATATTTGTTCGTTAGAGACGTGCTCTATCTAGGAGACTCGTAGCATTCGTCTATGAAACGACATTTCTAGAGCTCCCAGCCTTTTATGGTGGTTATTTTTAAAGTCCAAGCTTCAACTCCATAAACCAAAATTGACCAAACATAACATTTAACCATGCGCTGTTTCAGATTTAAGTTTAAGGCGTCATCACACAGTAAAGCCTTCATTTTCTTGAATGCTGATCTTGTCATTTCTGTACGGGTTTTAATTTCGAGATCTGGGTCTAAATCATCTGATATCCAACAACTGAGGTACCGGTATTTAAATCTGTCAACTTGTTGAGCTTTCAGCTTCGAGCTCTTCCTCGACTGAAAACCATTAATTTAGTTTTCTTAGTGTTGATATTGAAGCCAATTTCTTCTCCAACTGTGTTAAGCTTGTCTAAGTGCAGTTGTACGCTTTCAATACTACTGGCAAGGAATTGTGCCATCTGCATATCTGAGTGTGCATATTAGTTCTCAGTTGGCCTTAATTCCCAATTCTGTATCTGTTACAGCCTTAAATGCAGCTCTCGAGTAGATATTGAATAATAACAGGGACAAAACAGAGCCTTGTCGAACCCCTCGCCTAATTTACATATAGTCTGATGTATCACCACCGATCTTCACCACACCTCGTTGATTCCAGTGCAGGTTTTCCATCACTCGTATATCTTTACTGTCAATTCCAGTTTGTTAGAGTATTCTGATGAGCTTATCGTGCAAATACATCTTTCTGATGGTCCGAACATTCTTGGAGAAGTGTTGTTAATCCAAATAAAGCCCCACGAGTTCCATAACAATTTATAAATCCAAACTGGGTATATTCTATCTGGTCTTCACATTTATATTTTATTCGGGCGAGCATGATTCTCAGGAAGGATTTCAACAAATGGCTCATTGAGCTTATAAGACGATGTTCGTTGCATTTTTTAGAAGTTGACTGTTTTGCCAAGGGAATGAAAGTAAAGAATAGGAGGAGTAGCGTTGCAAACTTTGGGCTGGGAAGGCTTGGGAGTAAGGAGAAGAGATGTTCGACTGTGTGATATGATCCGGGCTGTGACTAGTGAGACATTAGCAGACGAATAAGCTTGGACGGAGGGAAGCTAATATGAAGATAAGGTTGGAATTCAAGAGGACATTATAAGACGAAGAGTAAGGGATTCAAGAAGAAGCAGTTCGTAAGGAATCTGGGCGACGATGTTAAATACAGATCATTGATGGTGATGGATTGATTCTGTTACGCGTGCCAGGTATGTGATAATTCTTTTCTGCTGAAGGTGTTTTATTTCTGATGGCTTTACTCCAGCGAAGTGCCAGGGAGCAGTAGGCTGTGTTATGGGCCTGCACTTAATCACAGCTCTGAGTGTCTTGAGAGGAGGATTAAGGTACAAGGTCAGAGGATGCAACAAGAATCAAACAACAAAATCAAGGCCACAAAGAGAAGGCTGGAGAAGGAGAAGGGAAAGATAAATTGGGGTTATAATTAGGGATGCAATTTTGCCGATTTGCCTATTTTATACCTGTAATAAAAAACGTAATATTTTAAGGTATAAATAAATGCAATAGCCTCATTTTGGCGGCTACCTCTAATCTTTGGAGGGGCTATTTGAGGATCCAACCAGCATGTGGACTTAAACTTAACATGCGGTGGTTGTGGAGGCGATTAGTTCATTTATAGAGATTTGAATAGAATGCAAAAATGTACAAATAATAATACTAATAATAACGTCATCTGTTTATAGTTTGGACACATTTCATGTGATCCAATAGATGTCACTGTCTCTCTCACTAAATAGAAATGACTTGATTGAAATGCTGGAATTCACAGAAGTAAGAATTCTCAGAAACATCCTAGGTTCGGCATTGGAAGATGCAGAATATTGGAACTCTACTCCTCAATGGAGTGGCTCTAATACTGTGCCAGGAAAAGGAGACTGGCTTTCTATGGTGATGTGGCAAGGCTGTTTCTCAACCACCTGTTCGTCTTCTAGCGAAACAAGAAAGTCCGCACCACATGGCTGTAAAATAGAACGTGAAGAAGAATGGCTCCCTGTGGTTGGAGGAGATGTGACAACACTGGGCAAAGAACAAAGCCCAACAGTTGTACAAACCTGGACCCTGCTAAAAAAAGAAGAAGAGTAATGGGCGTTTGCACTCTGTTGCACTCGAGCAGTCTGTATCTTATCGCCCCATTGTTCCTCACAACAGAAGTGGAGATTTGTTGTCTTGTCTTGTCCCAACCAACACCAAGAATCTCGCAACGTGGAACATTAGGTAGTCGGAAGTCTTCGGAACTCCTTCCCAGCTAGTAGTATAATGGGAGGATTCGGCGGCCTCCTCCTCCTCCGGCTCCCAGGGACACGCTCCTCCTCCTCCTCCCGAGGGGCCTTCCCAGGGGGCGGCTCCACCTCCTCCTCCCGGGAGGTCTTCCCAGGGGGCCACTTCTCCGCAGCTAGGGCCCTCTTCCAGTGCTGGCAACTTAAGCTTATAGCGCGAAATTTCAATTGGTAAACAAAGCCACGTGATTTTTTGACAGCCACAGGCTTTTTGACAGACAACAATACATCGGCAACCTCACTGCTGCCATCTTGACGGGCCTAAACCTCAATGCCGCAAATTTAAACTCACCAGCGCGAGATTTGAATCGGTGAAAAAATCCACGTGCTTTTTTGACAGCCACGTGCTTTTTGACAGCTATCATCGACAACAACGCATCGCTAACCTCAGTGCTGCCATCTTAACAGGCCTAAACCTTAGTGCTGCCAACTTAACCTTACTATCGCGAGATTTAACTCGATAAACAAATCAACGTGCTTTTTTGATAGCTGTCATCCGCCATCTTTAATCAACAGAGCACAGTGCTGCCCTCTTTAGCTACATATCTTTGAAATGTGGTGGCGGATAATTTGAAAAATGCTTTTTGACAGCAGCTAACTTTAATCGTCAGAGCACCGTGCTGCACTCTTTAGTTGAAATGTGGTGGCAGACAATTCCTTGCAACAGCAGCCATCTTTAATCAAGAGAGCACCGCGCTGCCCTCTTTAGTTGAAATGTGGTGGCGGCAATTTGAAAAATTCCACGTGCTCTTGTTTGGAAACAAACTCACGTGATTTTTTGACAGCTCTCATCCACCATCTTGCATCACAAACCGCTGTGCTGCAATCTTTAGCTACATACCTTTGGAGTGTGGTGACGGCAGATTGAAAAATTCCACGTGCTCTTGTTTGGAAACAAACCCACGTGCTTTTTGACAGCTGTCATCCACCATCTTTAATCAAGAGAGCACCGTGCTGCTATCATGCGGGCAGTTTCGTCAGCTGTCATCCGCCATGTTTTATACACAGAACACCGTGCTGCCCTCTTTATGGCCACTACCTTAAGCACGTAGTAGCGGGCAATTTCAAAAGTTCCGTTGGCTGTCATCCGCAGTAGTATAATTGGACAGTTCTGGCGCCGCCACCGCCACCGGGCTCCCAGAGGCCACCTCCACCACCACCACAGCCAGAGGCCTCCCAGATGCCTCCTCCACCACCACCACAGCCAGAGGCCTCCCAGAGGCCTCCTCCACCACCCGCGGGAAATTTGAATTTGTAAACAAAGCCACGTGCTTTTTGACAGCTGTCATCGACAACAACGCATCGCTAACCTCAGTACTGCCATCTTGACGGGCCTAAACCTCAGTAGTGCCAACTTAACCTAACTAGCTCGAGATAAACAAAGCCACGTGTTTTTTGACAGCCACGTGCTTTTTGACAGACAACAACGCATCGCTAACCTCAGTACTGCCATCTTGACGGGCCTAAACCTCAGTAGTACCAACTTAACCTAACTAGCGCGTGGTAAATAAAGCCACGTGCTTTTTGACAACCACGTGCTTTTTTGACAGCTGTCATCCGCCATCCTTAAACTACAGAGCACTGTGCTGCCCTCTTTATCGTAGTAGATGTAAAATTCGTCACCTGTCATCGGCAGTGCTGCCATCTTGGCGGGCCTAAACCTTAGTGCTACCAACTTAACCTCACTAGCGTGAGATAAACAAATCCACGTGCAGCTGACATCCGCCATCTTTAATCTATAGAGCACAGTGCTGCCCTCTTTAGCTACTTACCTTCTACGTGCAGCTGTCATCCGCCATCTTTAATCTATAGAGCACAGTGCTGCCCTCTTTAGCTACTTACCTTTGAAATGTGGTGGCGGATAATTTGAAAAATGCTTTTTGACAGCAGCCATCTTTGAGCACCGTGCTGCCCTCTTTAGCTAGATACCTGTGGTGGTAGACAATTCCACGTGACAGCAGTCATCTTTGAGCACCGTGCTGCCCTCTATGTGGCGGCGGCAAATTCTACATGCTCTTGTTTGGAAACAAACTCACGCGCTATTTTGACCGCTGTCAACCGCCATCTTTAATCACCGTGCTGCCCCTCTTTAGCTGCTCACCTTTGAAATGTGGTGGCGGTAAATTCCACGTGCTCTTGTTTGGAAACAAAGCCATGTGCTTTCCTTGACAGCTGTCATCCGCCATCTTTAATCAACAGAGCACCGTGCTGCTATCATGCGGGCAATTTCATCAGCTGTCATCCGCCATCTTTAATCTACAGAACACCGTGCTGCCCTCTTTATAGCTACTACCTTAAGCACGTAGTAGCGGGCAATTTGGAAAGTTCTGTTAGCTATCATCCGCCATCTTTAATCAAGAGAGCACAGTGCTGCCCGCCTTTTTTAGACTATAGAGCACCGTGCCGCACTCCCGCGTCAGCTGTCATTCAAGGAATACCTTTGTTCTTAGAAGATATTACAAGAGAAGTGATTAAGAATATAATCGAACACGGTACTCGATACAACATATGATTAGAACATCGGTTGATGTGTTTACAACATATCTAGCGTATACCTTTGTTCTAAGAGAAAAAGTAAGACAAAAATTTTGAACAGCTTACGTAAGATAGCAACTCTTATAACTTCCTTTACTTTGCTAATGCATAGCTTTATCGAACGCAATCTTGCACATATCGCGTACCTGCATGTTTATACTTGAACACATACTGCTGTTCATAGTTCGATATTGTAGAACACTGCATTGCAAGACTAGAATCAAACACTTTTGAGGAAGAAAAATTCTCTCTCGACATACTTTCCGAACTAGACGATAACATACTTACGAATTTAATCAACATCTTCTTTCTTGCTCTTATTCTTCTTCGAGAGGAAGGAGTAGGAGGAGAAGGTAATACCAAATCTAAAATAAAAGAATCTGCCAATTCTACATTATTGATTTACATCTTGTATGTACAAGTTTTATCTCGAATCGTTTTACCGTAGTGATGTTTGCGTACTTCTCGATGCAATTCTTGAACGTACAAGTTTAAACTTGCCGTACTACGCTCTCAGCGTACCTCTCCCTACAATATGTACAGTGAATTGTGATGTAAGACGGCGTAACGTAAGTACACACCTCTAACATAATGTTTACACACACACATCTGCTTTATGTAAAGTAGTACCGATCAATACTACTATGCCTCAAGGCTAGAGTGTTGGTAGAATTTGGAATGACAAACCGTTTGCAATCAACATTATTCAGGGCTACCTTACTAATTAAATGAGTGTACAACTGGTGCTTCTTGCTTCTAATGACAGACATTTGCTTATGCAAAACAGGTGGATTACTTTTAATGTAATTGTTTTAGTTTTCAAAACTTAGCTGATTCTGAACGACATTCTTTTTAATCCCCTTCAATCTCTTTATTTGTAACTCAGTTAAGAGTTTTATGCAATATGACTTGGATTTAGTACCTACAAATGAATCGATAATATTCCCAGCACATTCATCTTTCATTTTACCTAGAACCTTTTTGTTCACTAGCGGTAGATGATATTGATTATTTACAGGATAGTTACCTGTATCAAACCTACCCAAGTCTGGCTTTATATCATTGTAATAGTCATCAGTTTTGATTTTATAAATAAACGAATCGGTATCTGTGTAGAGCAATTGCGCATTATGCGCGTACTTCTTCATCATATAATCGTAATGGAATTCATACATGAGTGTTTTAGCTAATTCAAGTACTGCGAAGCCGACGTAGGTAGGTTTGTCATACTTAACCTTAACACGATTCATCTGTATAATAACTAAATTCTCATGTATGATGGTGCAGCTGTGGAAATTTGGTTTACTTATTAAATAGTTAGCACCATACCTTTTCTTAATATTTTCCCAGTTTGTAATCAATTTTACATCAACGCGTTTGTCAACATATTCCATAGTCTTACCAAACACACTGTTATTCATGAGCTTGTAGAAATCTTTTTCAAACACGTTAACCGCATTCGTTCTTAAATTATTGTTCAGATCGATATATGGCTTTAGCCACGGTGACTGATTAAATTCTAGTACGCGATGAATTTTGGATAACTTCAAACCATACTGCAAACACTGTTTTAAATTTCGGTAATGAATGATATACTTAGATTTATCGCACAAATTAGCAATTAGCATTTTCGTCGTTGATGCGATGTACGGGGGCTTCATATTTTCAGGGCAGAACGGTAGGTCATTATGAGAAGTGTGTAACTCTTTAGGATACTGTAAGTCAACTTCGAGGAAATAGCCTTTATCAGCTTCATCGCCTAGGGCGTGCAGCTGTAAAGCATCAATTTCGCACTGCGTTAGCCAGCGGAAACCACTCACCGGTAGATGCTGACTCATCGCCCACCCATACTGATTATTAGCATCGAGATAAACGATATACTGAGATTCCTGACTAGAATCGAAACTCGGCATGTACTTATTATTTGCCTTGGAATACCGCCCGCTGCACTGACTTAGTCCGCCTCGAATAGACGATTTTATAAAGTGCACCATATCAATATCCGTTAGCAGTTCCAAATTCACCTGCGTGTATTTTAACATCGCGTCCCAACTTAACCCAGGCGCAGTAAAATACTGACATGGGTCAAGGCTGTAGGTTTTCTTGCAAACACAGCGAAAATTTTCAAAAACATCAGCTAACAAAAGTACATCCGTCTTTAAATATAAATCGGAGTATTCACCCAGCGTTTGAATGTGGAACTGCTCCCAGATATGTTGTGCATGTAAATAGTCATCATCACTAATATCAGCTGAATTCAGCGAGCTGTAAAAGGATTGTTTCGATGGTAAGGCATGTTCTTCGAGGCGTTCTAAGCAGTCAAGATATTCATAACAAAAAACACCCTTACGCCGAAGTAAATTAAACTGCGCTTCTTCGGGAAAAACGCGTCGAATTTCCGTAAATTTTTCAGGCTGCAAATGACTAGAAAGTTTATCGAGGCTACTCGCCATAAAGCGAAACGAGTCAAGGAATCTCAGTTTTATAGAATGCTCAGCATCTACTTTTACAGACTTTGCAAACGCAATGTACCGCTCTTTATTCTGAGGGATTATATCTACTTTTTCATCTGAAGCTCCAAATTGTGAAATAATGAAATGAGAGTCGTAACCAGATAAGTTATGAAAAATTACAGGGATAAATTTAGGAACTCTATGCTTAAGATTACAGCTATAATGAGCGGCACATCTGTAGAAACCAGTTAAATAATCATGATCAAAAACTTTAGGGTCATTTTCGGAAAATTTCCCATCACAAATGCTACACTTTGTAGCACGTTCATCCTCATTTAACTGAATTTCGGTGAGTGGCTTCATAGGAATATTACTATTTAGAATACGACCAAGACGAACTGCATCACTTTCATGTCTTTCTAAAAATACTTTAGCAGCATCATGTCCTCGATACAGCTCTAACTTGTTAAGCGTACTATCGTAACTACACTTGATGTAATACGCGAAGCTATACGGGACATGCATGTGCGTAGTATTAGTGAAAGAGTTGTCAGAATTAGGTAAGCATGTGTTGCATGGCGTGAGGATGGCTTCGAAGTCTGCATAAATCACGAACGGTACCCACATCTGCTTGTTAAAATTTGTAAATTTTAAACCATTATTGCCTGTAGTAGGTATCTCTGTACGTACATGATTGCAGTCATTCTTGGAATGCTTCGTTAACTGATCTTCAGTTCTAAAATACTGCAAGCATCTATCACATAGCCACTTTTTACCATCATGTTTTGACAACTGACTACCAACAAGTCTACTCAGATTTTTAATCCAGCAAAAGTGGCTATTCTCACTGTTTTCAATATAGAGTAAGTTAACATGAGTACTCTTCTTATGACATGTATAATACAGAGGACCTACTACAGACTTTTTCTCTACACCATACACATTAATGCTAATGTTATTTAGTTCCTCAAAGCGCTTAATATCCTTTATCTGCACAGGAAATTCTATA
Source organism: Anabrus simplex (assembly GCF_040414725.1). Classification (NCBI taxonomy): domain Eukaryota; kingdom Metazoa; phylum Arthropoda; class Insecta; order Orthoptera; family Tettigoniidae; genus Anabrus; species Anabrus simplex. The sequence goes on along the minus strand of NC_090279.1, from coordinate 128,786,195 downwards.
CTATCGAAATTTAGTTGCGTTGAATAGTGTGGATACGATGATGTTCTATTCGCTACATTCCGTTTCACAGGATTTAAAGCCGACATCACCGCCCATGCAAAACATGCTTCTTCATTGTTTTGGATGTTTACAACAGCTTTTCTTTGCTGAATCCATGTCGGCAGCTCGATGTGCGACGATCCACGCATAGGATTGTACTTATTGATCTTAACTTCTAGATACATTATTTCAACTAAAGCCCACCCTGATTCCTTTTCCTGAAATTCCTCGCTCTTAGTTGAAATAATGTTAGAGACATCCCTAAGTACATCACCAAAATTAGTCGACTCACTTATGACAAAATTCTTCGTATTAAATGATTTAATGTCCGTTATTTTGGATTCATCCGTGCTTTTAATGTACAAGGCGAAAAGTTCAAAATTAACTTTAAATAAACTATGATTGGACAAAGATTTAGCAAGAAGCTGTTGTACATCCGGTTGAACACAATTTAAAAAGTTTGAAGTGCTCTGAAACTTTTGACTGGTGCCAATTCGGTAACTAGCAATCGTACTTTTAAATGCTGTATTAATTTCCTCGATGTTTGCGTTACTACCACTTCTACACGCATTATTTTTATGCGCATTACTCTGTAAGTGGCCCTGAAAATGCGAAGATGGTACATCGGTGTTACAGTGCTCGCAGTGAATAGTTTGAAGTTCATTTTTCCTAGGTTTTTTACTACTAGTACTTTCTACAGCTACATCGGTAGCTGCACGCTTTTTCCCTACTACTACCTGAGGGCAAGTAGATATTTGATGTACCTCTACTAAGTGAGCCTGGTATTGCTCTACATTAGCGAAATACACCCCACAAACTTCACATTAAGCGGGTGTTATGCTAGGGTGTTTTACTTTTTTATGTCGCGTAAGGGCATCTACCCTCGTAAACGATGCCTCACACTGCTCGCAGGTAAACGTATCAGACGCCTCACGATATTTCGATTTTACATGACGCGTGAGGGTATCTCGTCTTGTAAAATTTACATCGCACTGCGAGCAGGGGAACATCTGAAAAGAGAACAACCAATAGAGATTAGGTGAAAGTTACGATGTTCGGAAGAAACCAAGTTTCAACGTATAGAGGTCGGACATAGCTGTGAGTTTGAAATTATAAGATTAACCTCGTCTATAGCATGAGGATTGAAGAGAACAACTATTTATGATTAGCTTAAAGTTAGGATGTTCGGAAGAAACCAAGTTTCAACGTATAGAGGTCGGACATTGCTGTGAGTTTGAAATTATAAGATTATCCTCTTCTATGACATGCAGATTAAAGAAAATAACTATTTGTCAATAGACTAAAGTTACGATGTTTTAGAAGAAACCAAGTTTCAGCCTGTTGAGGTCAGACATAGCTATGTGTGTGTTTGAAATTATAAAATTAACCTCGTCTATAGCATGAGGATTGAAGAGAACGACTATTTATCAATAGACTCAAGTTACGATGTTTTAGAAGAAACCAAGTTTCAACGTATAGAGGTCGGACATTGCTGTGAGTTTGAAATGATAAGATTAACCTCGTCTATAGCATGAGGATTGAAGAGAATAACTATTTATGATTAGCTTAAAGTTAAGATGTTCGGAAGAAACCAAGTTTCAACGTATAGAGGTCGGACATTGCTGTGAGTTTGAAATTATAAGATTAACCTCGTCTATGACATGCAGATTAAAGAAAATACCTATTCATCAATAGACTTAAGTTACGATGTTTTAGAAGAAACCAAGTTTCAGCCTGTTGAGGTCAGACATAGCTATGTGTGTGTTTGAAATTATAAAATTAACCTCGTCTATAGCATGAGGATTGAAGAGAACGACTATTTATCAATAGACTCAAGTTACGATGTTTTAGAAGATACCAAGTTTCAACGTATAGAGGTCGGACTTTGATGTGGGTTTGCAATTATAAGATTAACCTCGTCTATAGCATGAGGATTGAAGAGAACAACTATTTATGATTAGCTTAAAGTTAAGATGTTCGGAAGAAACCAAGTTTCAACGTATAGAGGTCGGACATTGCTGTGAGTTTGAAATTATAAGATTAACGTCGTCTATAGCATGAGGATTGAAGAGAACAACTATTTATCAATAGACTAAAGTTACGATGTTTTAGAAGAAACCAAGTTTCAGCCTGTTGAGGTCAGACATAGCTATGTGTGTGTTTGAAATTATAAAATTAAGCTCGTCTATAGCATGAGGATTGAAGAGAACGACTATTTATCAATAGACTAAAGTTACGATGTTTTAGAAGAAACCAAGTTTTAGCCTGTTGAGGACAGACATAGCTATGTGCGTGTTTGAAATTATAAATTTAACCTCGTCTATAGCATGAGGATTGAAGAGAACAACTATTTATGATTAGCTTAAAGTTACAATGTTCGGAAGATACCAAGTTTCAACGAATAGAGGTCAGACATACCTTAAAATCTTCGCGCTGCAAACTGTTACTCGGATGAATAAAATGCGTGCGTTCAAGCCTGAAACTCGAATGATAATATTCTGGTCGTACCTAAAAGAAAAGAACAAACATATATGAATGTAGTGTAGGGTACGTCAGCTAGCCTAGCTATCTTTACAACTCAAAGTTCGAAAACATACCTTAAAAATGCACGTGCTGCAGACTGTTATTCGGATAAATAAAATGCGTACATTCAAGCCTGAAACTCGAATGATAATATTCTGGTCGAATCTAAAAAGAAAAGAACAAACATATATGAATGTAGTGTAGGGTGCATCAGCTAGCCTAGCTATCTTTACAACTCAAAGTTCGAAAACATACCTTAAAAATGCACGTGCTGCAGACTGTTACTCGGATGAATAAAATGCGTACTTTGAAGCCTGTAACTCGAACGGTACCTAAAAAAAGAAAAGAACAAACATATATGAATGTAGATGTCTATTACCTAGCGTAGAAGTTGCTTTGCAAAACAGTAACTAACAGTTCTAGCTTACCTTAAGATAAAGGCTGAAGAATAATATTCACAGCAGACAGTACTTAGACGGGAGATGTGTACGTAATAAACGCATACAGAGAACTGTGAGCGCTTCCCGCAGACTGTAGCGAGTCAATATTCTGCTTGTTACCAAGCGGATGTGAAAATCGCTGACAACTGCAGTACAGTCGGAACTAAATACTTATGCAACAAGAGCTCTCCTGAAGGTCTTACACTGAGTCCCGCAGGCTGACATATTTAAGCCGGGATCGAACCTGCTGTTGATGCCGAGGTGTCAGAATTTAAGAGTTCTGCCGCGGATCGAGCCTTGGAAAGTTAGCACGCGATCCTCGACTTCTGGACTTAAACGGGAGGGTACTAAGCTACATCCGCGGTATTCCTTACCTGTAGGCACTTAAAGGTATTGAGCTAAAACTACATTTAGCTAGATCATGTAATTACACGTTATGACGATCGCGCAGGCCCCTCGCCTAGCATTTGCCATTTTTTACGGCTTCAACTGTAGGAGTTCGAACCCGCTATCTTCCGAAGTAGCGAGAATGATTGCGAGTACTGGAGTGTTTGAGGGTGATTCATTTGTTGGATGGAGGCGTTAAGCTGTGTGCAGGCTTCTTCGGTAGGAGTAGGCTATGTGCCGGTACCGGGACATCTAGTTATAAAACCCGCTACAACAAATTTATCGCGTATACTGCGATTTAAAATCCTAGTCAGGAAGTGTAACCGGTCGTAAAACTATGGTGTATGATCTAAGAGGCGGGGTGTGCAAAAAGCTAGCATTAAGTAAGGGCTGTTGATGGGGACGTTAAACCTTATGCAGACTCCTTCGAAAATGATTGTGAGTACAAGAGTGTTGAGGGTGATTCATTTGTCGGATGGAGGCGTTAAGCTGTGTGCAGGCTTCTTCGGTAGGAGCAGGCTATGTGCCGGTACCGGGTTTTACCCTCTCCCTACTATTGTATATTACATTCTTAGGTAGTTTCGAGGGCATGCAAAAAGCCAGCATTAAGTAAGGGCTGTTGATGGGGGCGTTAAACCTTGTGCAGGCTTCTTCGGTAGGAGTAGTCTATGTGCCGGCACCGGGTTTTACCCTCTCCCTACGGTAGTATATTATATTCTTAGGTAGTTTCGAGGGCGTGCAAAAAGCCAGCGTTAAGTAAGGGCTGTTGATGGAGGGGTGTTAAACCTTGTACAGGCTCCTTCAAGAGGAGTAGCCTACATGCCGGCGTCGTGCAGGCTCTTTCGATATTAGTGGGCTATATGCTGGCACTGTGTTTTAACCTCTCCTTACAATCATGATGTTTTATGTTAGGAACTTACACGAGCTACGTGAGTTACAAGTGGCTTATCAGCACACAGTGTCTTCGTTCAAGGTTACTACAGCCGGAAGATGAGTGTACAATTTCAGCCAACACATACATTCCGCACATCGCTCTGAATGACTGTGCCGATACAACTTCAAAGATAGTGTTCTATGCAGTAGAACAAAAAATGCAACCCATAACCCGTTCCTAAAGCTTAAAACTGTAAATGTTCGAAGCTCCTGTTTTTACGGCTAGATGTGGTTCCTAACGTAGCAGGGCCGGGATTAAAAATATGTTTTAAAGCCGAGTGCCTCCTCCTGACGCAGGAGTTTAAATCGCAAGAATTTGTTTTACGATCGGTTGCCCTTCCTGACGCGAGAGTTTAAATCACAAGAATCCGTTTTACAACAGGATGCCCTACTAGGATTTTAAAAAGCAGTATCTAGCCTCTTACATCATACACTATTGTTTTACGGTACGACCGGTTGCCCTTCCTGACGCGAGATTTTAAATCACAAGAATCTGTCTTACAACTGGATGCTCTCCTAGGATTTTAAATAGCAGTATCTAGCCTCTTATATCATACAGTATTGTTTTCGACCGGTTGCCCTTCCTGACGTCAAAGAACTGGGATTAAGGATGTGTTTTACAACTAGATGCTCTTTTTAACACGAGAATCGGGGTTTTACAGCTAGATGCTCATCTTAGTGCAGGAACTAAGATTTTAAATCGCTGTATCACGAACTATTGTTTTACTTCCGGATGCCCTTCCTGACGCAAAACTAAGATTTTAAATCGCAAGAATTTGTTTTAAGACTAGTTGCCCTTCCTGACGTAAAAGTGGCAATATCTAGCCTCTTACATCATACACTATTGTTTTCGACTGGTTGCTCTTCCTGACGTCAAAGAACTGGGATTAAGAATCTGTTTTACAACTAGATGCTCTTTTTAACACGAGAATCGGGGTTTTACAGCTAGATGCTCTTCTTAGATTTTAAAGAGCAGTATCTAGCCTCTTACATCATACACTATTGTTTTACAGTATGGCCGGTTGCCCTTCCTGACGCAGAAAGACCGGGATTTAGACAGTTACCCTTCCTGCTACAACAAGATTAGGATTTTTTTTATACTGCACTTGGTTAGAAATAGCCACATGAAATTATTATATAGAAAGAGAATTGCTGGGCGGATGACAGCTGACGCGAGCGTGCGGCACGGTGCTCTATAGTTTAAAGATGGCGGATGACAGCTGACGCAAGAGGTCAGCACGGTGTTCTGTAGTTTAAAGATGGTGGATGACAGCGCATAGGTTTGTTTCCAAACAAGAGAATGTAGAATTTGCCGCCGCCACATTTCAAAGATATCTAGCTAAAGAGGGCAGCACTGTGCTCTCTTGATTAAAGATGGCGGATGATAGCTAACAGAACTTTTCAAATTGCCCGCTACTACGTGCTTAAGGTAGTAGCTATAAAGAGGGCTGCACGGTGTTCTGTAGATTAAAGATGGCGGATGACAGCTGATGAAATTGCTCGCATGATAGCAGCACGGTGCTCTGTTGATTAAAGATGGCGGATGACAGCTGTCAAATAAGCACATGGCTTTGTTTCCAAACAAGAGCACGTGGAATTTACCGCCACCACATTTCAAAGGTGAGTAGTTAAGAGGGGCAGCACGGTGATTAAAGATGGCGGTTGAAAGCTGTCAAAAAAGCGCGTGAGTTTGTTTCCAAACAAGAGCATGTAGAATTTGCCGCCACCACATAGAGGGCAGCACGGTGCTCAAAGATGACTGCTGTCACGAGGAATTGTCTACCACCACAGGTATCTAGCTGAAGAGGGCAGCACGGTGCTCAAAGATGACTGCTGTCAAAAAGCATTTTTCAAATTATCCGCCACCACATTTCAAAGGTAAGTAGCTAAAGAGGGCAGCACTGTGCTCTATAGATTAAAGATGGCGGATGACAGCTGCACGTGGAAGGTAAGTAGCTAAAGAGGGCAGCACTGTGCTCTATAGATTAAAGATGGCGGATGTCAGCTGCACGTGGATTTGTTTATCTCACGCTAGTGAGGTTAAGTTGGTAGCACTAAGGTTTAGGCCCACCAAGATGGCAGCACTGCCGATGACAGGTGACGAATTTTACATCTACTACGATAAAGAGGGCAGCACAGTGCTCTGTAGTTTAAGGATGGCGGATGACAGCTGTCAAAAAAGCACGTGGTTGTCAAAAAGCACGTGGCTTTGTTTACCACGCGCTAGTTAGGTTACGTTGGTACTACTGCGGTTTAGGCCCGTCAAGATGGCAGTACTGAGGTTAGCGATGCGTTGTTGTCTGTCAAAAAGCACGTGGCTGTCAAAAAACACGTGGCTTTGTTTATCTCGAGCTAGTTAGGTTAAGTTGGCACTACTGAGGTTTAGGCCCGTCAAGATGGCAGTACTGAGGTTAGCGATGCGTTGTTGTCGATGACAGCTGTCAAAAAGCACGTGGTTTTGTTTACAAATTCAAATTTCCCGCGGGTGGTGGAGGAGGCCTCTGGGAGGCCTCTGGCTGTGGTGGTGGTGGAGGAGGCATCTGGGAGGCTTCTGGCTGTGGTGGTTTTGGAGGTGGCCTCTGGGAGCCCGATGGCGGTGGCGGCTCCAGAACTGTCCAATTATACTACTATCCGCCATCTTTAATCAAGAGAGCACCATGCTGCCATCTTTAGCTAGATACCTTTGTAATGTGGTGGTGGTAAATTCCACGTGCTCTTGTTTGGAAACAAACTCACGTGCTTTATGACAGCTGTCATCCGGCATCTTGCATCACAAACCTCAGTGCTGCACTCTTTAGCTACATACCTTTGAAATATGGTGGCGGATAATTTTAAAAATTCAACAGCAGCCATCTCTCGACGCTAATTGCACAAGTTGGTGGCTATACATGACTCCTTAAGGGTGTTTACGCAAGATGGATGCTATACACAGGTTCTTATGAGACGCCCTTGGGATGCTTGCGCAAGATGGCGGTTATACATGGCTCCTTATGAGACTCCCTAGTGATGCTTGCGCAAGATGGTGGCTGCTCTTATGAGACGCCTTAAGGGTCCTAGCACAAGATGTCTTGAGACGCCCTAAGGATGCTTGCACAACATGGCGGACACAAGATGACGGCTATACACGACTCCTTATGAGACGCCTTAAGGGTGCTTGCGCAAGATGACTGCTGCTCTTATGAAGAAAGCTAGCTTAGAGGCTAACGTGTCGTGCTAGTTCGATTCATTAAATTTAGGGCTTAAATGCAAAATGTTAAATATCCAACAACAGAACATTGCTAACCTCACTGCTGCCTTCTTGAAAAGTTCAGTGTTGCAAACACTTAAAACAATCAAGCAGATACTGATTTCTGTTAGAAAAACGCAGCTCATCGCACCTCGGGGATTTTATTAGGTAATTCTGATAAGACGTGACCTCGAGGTTACATTCCTTGTTCTGAACACAAAACTATTTACCAATAAAGATTAATTTTCTACACTTAACAAAGTAGAAGCGTTCTTGCCGGTAGCGATCGATGAGGGCGTTAAAAGTGTGCCTACTTCAGCTAACTCCTTCCGGAAGGAGGTGGGCGTAGTAAGGTAGTGGAGGAGCCCTTTTGCCCTTTAGCCCATTAGCCCTTCAGCCCTTTAGCCCTAGGAGGAGGAGGAGGAGGAGGAGGAGGTGGAGGAAAAGTCCTTTTGTTCTGAACACATCAATCAATGTTCTAATCACATGTTGAAGTTAACGATATCGAGTACAGCGTTCGATTCTAGTCTTAATTACTTCTTTTGTAATCTAATCTTCTTAGAACGAAAGCATCCCCTGATATGTTCTAAACACATGTTGTATCGTTCTGCATGAGCTACATGCTTGTAACCCGTGCCAACAGATTGACTGATATTTCATGTTACATGTTTATACGATAACTTGTTCGATTGCTGTGGACTTAAATGTAACCAAAGTATTTCTTATAGCACCAATAGTTCTGTTTAATTTTACTCTCCGTGTTTGCGATAATAGAAGAGGGTTTGAATCTATGTTTTTTCGATTGTAACTAAATCGGATTATCGTTGACCGAGCGAGTTGGCTACACAGTATAATTTTTCTGTAGATTTTGATTTTCGCAAAAGACGAATATCATAAGTTGTACTTTTGCTATATCGTTTACCGAGCAAGTTGGCTACGGGATATGTACACAGTGTGTTTTCGATTTTTACACTAGGCAAATCATTGAAGTTGTACTTTTGCAATATCGTTTACTGAGCGAGTTAGCTTCGCGATATGTACACAGTGTGTTTTCGATTTTTACACTAGGCAAATCATTGAAGTTGTACTTTTGCAATATCGTTCACTGAGCGAGTTAGCTACGCGATATGTGCACAGTGTGTTTTTGATTTTTACAGTAGGCAAATCATTGAAATTGTACTTTTGCTCTGAACACATCAAACAATGTTCTGATTACATGTTAAAGTTAACAGCAACGATTCTAGTCTTGTTATGTTTCAATCTAATCTTCTTAGAACAAAGATATCCCCTAACATGTTCTAAAGATATGTTGTATCGAGTACAGTGTTCAATTCTAGTCTTAATCACTTATGTAGGGTTCTGAACACATGAATCAATGTTCTGATCACATGTTGAGGTTAACGACATCGATTCTAGTCTTGTTATGTTTCGCAAGTCTAAACATGCACAATTATGTTCTCACTGCACACTCTTGCCTTCGCAATGCAGGTTTAAACTTGTTCGATAGAGCAATGCCGTGACATAGGAAGAGGCCTTAACAGCTTATATATAACCACTATTGTTTAAAGATGTCCGCTGTTAACTGTCAAAAATGCACGAAGAATTTCTTTAATTACCCACCACCACATTTCAAAGGTAGTAGCTAAAGATAGCGGCACGGTGCTCTGTTGATTAAGCATATAGAATTTCAAATTACCCTCTACCGCATGCATAACAGCAGCCATCTTGCGCAGTAGCCTCTAAGCTAGCTTTCTTCATAAGAGTAGCCGCCATCTTGTGCGAGCACCCCTACGCTGTCTCATAAGGAGCTACGTAAAGCCACCATTTTGTGTCCGCTATCTTGCGTAAGCATCCCTAGGGCGTCTCAAGCCATCTTGTGCAAGCACCCTTAAGCTGTCTCATAAGAGCAGTCGCCATCTTGTAGAATTAGTTAGCTGCCAATTCCAAAGGGCTTAAGTAGGAACCGAACCGTTGATCTCATCATTAGACTACTCTTTCCTTCTGCTATCATGTTACTTATACTGCGAACCTAGGTATTGGGCAGAAACATTTTGTCCGTTTTGCTCTAGGATGTACCGTTTTCGAGATATTTAACAGTTTGCATTTAAGCCCCAAATTTAATGAATCGAACCAGCACGACACGTTATACTCTCTACCATAGCTAGACCTGATCATGTTATAAAGACTTGCTTCAATACAAGCTAAAACGGAGCAAATGCCAAAGGGCCTAAGTAGGAACCGAACCGTTGATATAATCATTAGACTATGTTTTTCTTATGCTATCATGTTCCTCATACTGCGAACCTACGTATTAGGCAAAAAAATTGTCCGATTTGCTCTACGATGCACCGTCTTCGAGATATTTAACATTTTGCATTTAAGCCCCAAATTTAATGAATCGAACTAGCACGACACGTTAGCCTCTAAGCTAGCTTTCTTCATAAGAGCAGCAGCCATCTTGCGCAAGCACCCTTAAGGCGTCTCATAAGGAGTCGTATATAGTCGTCATCTTGTGTCCGCCATCTTGTGCAAGCATCCTTAGGGCGTTTCAATCCCTCTTGTGCAAGGACCCTTAAGCCGTCTCATAAGAGCAGCCGCCATCTTGCGCAAGCATCCCTAGGGAGTCTCTTAAGGAGCCATGTATAACCGCCATCTTGCGCAAGCATCCCAAGGGCGTCTCATAAGAACCTGTGTATAGAGGCCATCTTGCGTAAGCACCCTGAAGGTGTCATGCATAGCCACCATCTTGTGCAATTACCGTCGAGAGATGGCTGCTGTAGAATTTTATTTTAGATTATCCGCTACCATATTTCAAAGGTATGTAGCTAAACAGTGCAGTACTGAGCTTTGTGATGCAAGATGGCGGGTGACAGCTATCAAAAAAGCACGTGAGTTTGTTTCCAAAGAAGAGCACGTGGAATTTTTCAAATTGCCGCCACCACATTTCAACTAAAGAGGGCAGTGCGGTGCTCTCTTGATTAAAGATGGCTGCTGTTACGTGGAATTGCCTGCCACCACATTTCAACTAAAGAGTGCGGCACGGTGCTCTGTCGATTAGAGATAGCTGTTGTCAAAAAGCATTTTTCAAATTATCTGCCACCACATTTCAAAGATATGTAGCTAAAGAGGGCAGCACTGTGCTTTGTTGATTAAAGATGGCGGATGACAGCTGTCAAAAAAGCACGTGAGTTTGTTTCCAAACAAGAGCACGTGGAAATTTTAAATTGCCGCCACCACATTTCAACTAAAGGGGGCAGCGCGGTGCTCTCTTGATTAAAGATCGCTGCTGTTACGTGGAATTGCCTGCCACCACATTTCAACTAAAGAGTGCAGCACGGTGCTCTGTCGATTAAAGATAGCTGCTGTCATAAAAAAAATTCAAATTATCCGCCACCACATTTCAAACATATGTAGCTAAAGATGGCAGCACTGTGCTCTGTTGATTAAAGATGGCGGATGACAGCTGTCAACAAAGCACGTGGATTTGTTTACCGATTCAAATCTCGCGCTAGTGAGGTTAAGTTGGCAGCACTAAGGTTAGGCCCATTAGGATGGCAGCACTGAGGTTAGCGATGCGCTGTTGTCGATGATAGCTGTCGAAAAGCACGTGGCTGTCAAAAAAGCACGCGAATTGGTTTACCGATTCAAATCTCGCGCTAGTGAGGTTAAGTTGGCGGCACTGAGGTTTAGGCCCGTCAAGATGGCAGCAGTGAGGTTAGCAATGCGTTTTTGTCTGTCAAAAAGCATGTGGCTGTCAAAAAAGCACGTGGCTTTGTTTACCAATTGGAATTTCGCGCTAGTAAGGTTAAGTTGCCAGCACTGGAAGAGGCCCCTGGGTGCGGAGGAGCGGGCCCCTGGGAAGGCCTCCCGGGAGATTGAGGTGGAGCGGGCCCCTGGGAAGGCCCCTCGGGAGGAGGAGGATGAGTGGGCCCCTGGGAGCCGGAGGAGGAGGAGGCCGCCGAATCTCCCCATTATACTAGTCCAGCCAGTCATTGCCTCTTCTCCCTCTGTCTGTTAGTTATCTCATCTCTACTAATATTATGTAGAACCACTCAATCGGTTTATTTTGTCTTAGACTGAATCTGATAGTTCATTACTACTGAAGGGAATTGAGACTGTTCCACACGTCCCTTCTGTTTAGCGTTTAAACTCAGATGTTCGTAATTGGATTGCGATAGACCCTGCGAAAGAGGACGCGTGATGAAGCTGTGTGTCGGCCAACACTTCCTGCACCTCTTGAGAATGACTACTGTAAGTGTATTTGTTGTGCTCTGAATAGGGAGGCTTTATGCAAAGACAAAGACTGTGATGAAGTGTGGCTTGTTATACGGACTTCGCAATTTCCGACGCCCTTCTGCACTGAGTCTGCAAACTTCTGTGGACTCATTTAGTTTCTCACCTTTAATCTTTAACTCATTAGAAATTGAGTCTAAACATCATCGTCTTGGTCTTCCTCTCCTTCTCTTACCATCTACGGCAGAGTCCATTATTCTCCTTAGTAACCCATCATCCTCCATTCGCCTCACATGACTCCAACACCAAAGCCGGTTTGCACGTCAAGCTTCACCCAGGAAGTTCATTTCTAACTTCGCCTTCATCTCCCCTCATTCAGAATTCACATTACCCCACTACCATTGTTCCCACCGGTAACAAATCTCAATACTTTTCTGTCTGTTACTTGTAACTCATGAACAAGTTGTCCCAAGTCCAACTATCCTTCTCTCCTGTGCAGCAAAGTTGGTCTCAAACCGGAGATATGTAAGGATACAGTAGTTTGGTCCGAGAATTCTCTCTCACAGAATGCCGTTGATCACTACTGCGAGTTCACTGCAGTAACGTTTTACAAGGAGGACTACGAGATGCCCACTCATATTCTCACGATCACTTACTAGGCCACTCTTTTTGTTAAGGACGTGAGTACATTGACCTGCTCCATGATCTATTATTATTAGTATTATTAGTAAAATAAAAGTTAAAATATGGGAGTAAATTTAAAACTTAGTTGTGTATCCGCAAGGACTCTGTAGAAAGTAGGCCAAGTTTTCATGAACGCACAGTTCAGTACAAGTGTCTGTCAACGTACAGAACCTTATTTCCAGGTCAAAGTAGGAGTTTTGATACTCTTGGGAAGTAAAATATAATGTTCGTAGTGACTGCGATATGAAGGACAAGAGCTGAAGAACAGTCAATACCAAAAATACTGCCTCCTCAGTCATAGCCTAGTCTCTATCAACCACTTTATCGCTGACAATCTATTGACATTAAGGTGATGTTATACGCGGAGAGAAATTGTGAATTTTCACGTGAGTTTTGGTTCGCTCCACAGGAAACCCACAGCGTCGGTCTACAGATACATAACTTTCGGCAGAACCATCACTGCGAAGGTATTTTAACATCATGCCTTTTACAAAATTTGATTGACGAAAGAACTGCAAGATCCGGTGTCCAAAAGAGCGTACATCACGAGTGAAACAAAAAGAACCTTGGCGCAGGGTGAAGATGAAGGAAGTACGCAAATTTCACGGTAAGCCATTACGTTGGTGCGAGGTTAGTTTCCCTGGTTGGTATTGAACCGCGAACATATGTGGCGGTAAACGCTTATCAAGTCACATTGACTACACTTCCCAAACGATTTTGGCCTGCAATTACGAGAAACATGCCGGTCGTTCCCACAATTCCCACATTTAATAGTAATCGACACCCTACGGTGAGACCTGTCTTAACTCAAAAGGGCATTGGTGTGACGATCTGGATGATGATGTGATTCTAAATTAAAGGCCAAAAGGCTTATTAGGGTCTCAAACACGGGCATGCGACTTGGCGAAGGAAACGGTTTTCGGCACAGTATTGCAAGCAGTATCAGGGAAAGAAGATTTAGCAGGAGAAGGGGGAACATGATACAGGTTGTTAAGGTGCAGTGTTAATTCAAATTCACGACCAAGATTAATGATATCATAGACGCAGTTTACATCAGAATTCTTTATAAGTAATTTGTATCGAAGGACTAGATTTCTATAGAAAGTGTCAAATATTTCATATTCGTGGACATTAAAGTCGAGCCGATTGAACAGGGTTAAAATAACCGTAACATATTCATCAATGGGCTCTTTCTGATCTTTCGGCCTTCTGAGTATTTCTTGTTTGAGAATGAAATCCATACCGGACAAACCAAACCTAATCTTGAGTTCATTTGCAAAATCAGCCCAACGTCAAATTTTATATTTGCATAGACGGAACGATTTGCCGGCACAACCTTCTAACATTTCAGGAACGACGGGAACAAACAGGTCTAAAGACATTGAGGCTTATGCCGCAATATCTTCTACTCTCTCTAAAAATTCAATGACTGAAGGCCCTTTTCTTTTACCGAAAAAGTTCAAGTTCCATTTACGGACGATTTCCAGAGCAGGGCTAACATGGAGTGACCTATCCGTAATAGAATGGGTAATCTGGCCTATTACATTCACATTGAGATCCAGTACAAGTTCATTACCACCATTTCTAATCCCTACATCAACATTGGAATGACTAACGTGAGATACAAAGGAGACGTTATCATGTGTTACGTCGTTACCCTTTTTTGATTCATTACGGGAGGGTTATCTGCCGTCATTTCGTTATCTCCGCATGCATTTCTATTAGTTACATAATCCATGGTTTAATGATAGAGTAGACAACCTAAAGGAGAATATCTTAGAGCAATAATCAGAATCAAGAATGAAATCACCTAGATTTCGCCCGAAATGAAATTAATAAAACATTCAGGAAAGTCGATGTCGATCGTAGAAGGATTAGGATGTCAAATAATGGATACAATGAGAATGTGAAGTCAAAATATGGGATTTAAACAAGTTCAGCTCTGTTCCACCAAAATGTTGTGATGTAACATTTCGATCAAACCACGCTCTGCCACTATTTGAACTCAATCCCCCCCACATAGAGGTAGCAAAGTGACGCGTAGGGACGATACAAGTAGATAGTGTTCGAAACTGAGAGTAAACCGTCAGTAGCTGAACTTGGTTTCCGACACCAATAGACCAAGTATAGGAAGCAACACTAAAATCGATACACATACATTAAAACGGGGATAATCTTACATAAAAGGGAGTTTATTCAATTGAAAAGGAAACACACAATAAAAGTTGCCTTATTCTCATAACAGAGAATACAGGAATACAAAGGGGTACCTTATTTACGTATAACTTACAGGTAAATCAGAATGTACGATTGAGCCATGTCAGGCTCTCTCTCTCTTCCTATTTTTTGTTTTAAAATATTATCAGAATGAAACATGAATGCAACCGAATTAGGAAGTCGCCTCTCTCATGGCTATTACAACGGGATATTAAAGTATTCCCCTTTTATATTTGGAGTCAATGAAGTGACCTCGAATCAAAAAGTGGCTTCATCCTTTTTACCACATTACCTCTCCGTTTATGTGCGACAACAATTCCCAAAGAGAAAATCTACTGTCCTTCAGGCACGAAGAAAACATATTATCAAATAAGAAGTAAGGCGAGGCAAGGAAGTGTGGATAGAATACATACAGGGAAAAATAGCAAATGCGAAATTTCCATGGTTACCTTCAAAATACACAAATTAAGTTAATAGATGGCAGAGCCAAAAGTAAAACGAGAGAATGGCTGGAGAAGCCAGAATCAAGAGTGAAATAACAAAAGATACTGGGAATTGGACATCCAAAAAGCAATGTAGATCCAGATATCAAACTCATTCAGACGAACACACATAGAGACCAACACACAGGAACATAGGGCGGAGAAACAAGCCGGTAAAGCATGTCGTTATAGTACAAAACAAGTATAATTAAAACAATCAATGTGCTCGTGAATCCGGTCTGGTAAGGCAAACACAGAACCAGACCAATAGGGAAAACGTGCATCACACCAGCAACAACGAATCACGCAGGTAAAACCCTCGTTATCAGTACACATCCATAGCACATACCAAGAGTGGGCGAGCGAGAAAACACCAAAGGGTGTCGGAATGGAGCAAAATATAGAATGTCCATACAGGTCTCCACACATGTATACATACACACCAACCAATCAAACTCAGCAGAAAACATAACGGGATCTACACTACCCTTTGTTTCCGAACAGAACATTGGCAAACTTACGATAATATAAGGTCAATGAGAAACAAGTCTGCAATAGAATTAAAGTAGAAGAAATACGTAACCCCAGAAAACACGCAAAAGCAACCATGACGAGTCTTAGGAGTACCAAAAACTAGGAAAATAATAAGTAAAGGGAAAAATTACTTAATGAGTATTAAGAACAAGAAGTCTCTCGAAAGAACCGAGAGTTTCGAAGTACCGTGTTTAAAACGGTTAAAGTCTCTTTTATAGGATGGAAAAGCCATGTGAGAAAACTTAGTCGCCACTTTCTGTTTCAAAACTGAACAAGAATAAACGAGAGGGCAGATAAAAAGCATAAGACTAGGCATAAATAAAGACGAGTCTGAGAGCGAGAGTCGCCATCTGTCTACATAGAGATGAGTCGCACGTCAAAGAAGAGAAGTAGTATAATGAATAGTAAGGGGCGGTTGAGGCCACGGCTGGTTCCTTCCCACTGCTAGCCCATTGCTGTCCCATCGTCGACAGGCATGTGTGATGATCACTCAGACTACTTCTAGCAACTAGTGTGTGATTGGTGAGCACGAGCAGATGCTGGGTTATTTTTGGCACATGTAGAGAAAGCATTACCTTGATGTAAATACCACATTACACACAGGAGCACGTTTGGTAGCACCACATTTTAACACTTTACAGTACTTCGTTTTTTATCAGTGGTTACGTGATATAAAACCAGAATATTTTATACGTTTTAAAAATATTTTATGAATTTCAGCAGATAAAAATATTTTTTTCATGTGTTTAACACATAAAAAGCCGCTCCTTAGTTGTACCATCGCTACCCTAACGATTAGCGGTGTTCGCCATTGATGACCGCTTTACTGGAGCTCGTAGACTGGCTACTAGAGATTCTATAACCATTTTAGCCATTATCGGACACATTTAGATTTCTGTGAAGAAATGTGGTAATCTGGAATATTTCATTTCATTTACCATTGATTTTGCCCTTGTGACATTTGTTTACTTAAGAACGCATACTTGCCCATATTTGTCCTTCTGAATTATGGTTCTTCGCGCCGTTATTCGTCTACTCGTGCCACCATCCCATCACTCCACTCACATTCTTAGGAACACCAAGACCATGACGTCGGTGTGGGAGCTTGATCCCGAGGACTTACCCATGATGGATTGGCCTCAGACTCGAGTTCCCTGAGACATTCTGTACTCTTTCTCTTCATTTGCTTGTCTAACCTTCTTAAATTTCAGTTCTCTGTCTCTCCTCGGGTTGTAAGGTTATACGGAGGCACCCTTCTCCCCCAATCACATGACGAGATGACGCGCGGCTGCTGGGAGAGTAGTCGCACACGGCTGGCCTCCATAGAGCGGACGCCCTCTGCAGTATCCAGCACTACCTCGGCATGCGAGCGTGAGTCCTGGCATTGCTGCAACCGACTTGTGTAAGGCTCCTCATTTTCATCCGACCTCCCTTGGTCAACTCTTGTTCCTTTCCGACCTCGACGGTATTAAAGCACTCGAGGGCCAGGCAGTCTTTTATTTTCACGCCCTTCGTGGCCCTTTTCTTCCTTTGTCCGATTCCTTCATTTTCGAATTGTCGGATCCCTTCCATTATTTTCTCTCTGATTAATGTTATATATAGCATGGTTGCCTGCTTATACTTCCTCTTAAAACAATAATCACCACCACCACTGTCCTTCCCCTCTAGTGCTTGGTTTTCCCACAATGGAAATTATAGAGTGCACTCGTGCTGTACAGGGACACAGCTCCTAGCCGGACAAAATTCACAATCAAATGCTTAAACGTTTGAGTGACGAATGTCTCAAGGATATCCTCACCTTTGTCAACAGAATATGGAGTGTTTCCCTGTCATTGTTATACCAGTTCCCAAGCCAGGTAAGGATCCAAAACTTTTGGATAATTATAGGCAAATATGACTTACAAATGGCCCCTGTGAGCTCTTTTAAAGGATAGTGAACCGGCGTCTCGTGTGAGTCATGGAAGAGATAGATCTGTTGACTAATTACCAGTGACGTTTTCGGTCTTCTCGGTCTGCCACCGGTCATTTCGTCAGACTGGAGGTCTTTCATGAGAAGGAACACCTACTGCCGGATTCTCTTCATTATGGACACTCGTGTTTAGGCGTTAATTACAAATGAACCGACAGTCATATTTCAAAACTAGTTATACCGATATTTTCCTAGTTTACATCTGCATTCGTGACTGCCTGGTCGAGGCGGTAAAGGCGTGGTCGGTTCGCCCGGAAGGACGTGGGTTCGAATCCCCGCCAGGCAGTCGTAAACTTTAAGAAACGAGATTTCCACTTCCGGTGGTGCATATGGCCCTGCAGTTCACTCAGCCTACACAAAAAATGAGTACCAGGTTAATTCCTGTGGGCAAAGGCGGACGGGCGTAGAGCTAACCACTCTACCCATCATGTGCCGAGGTTAACAATGGCCTTTACCTTCCACTCCTCCAAGGACCTTCATGGCCTGTACAGAGGCGACTTTGCTTCGCTTTACCTCTGCGTTAGAGCGTATAAGGAAAATTGTTTTTGAATTTCATTAATTATTTTATTTGTTGTTGTAATAAATACTGGGCCAGTTTTTGGCTTCTCCTCTAGGAACCGCAATTAAAAAATATATGCATGGAAACTACTCATTAGGTGGTAATAAAATTTTTATATGTTATGGCCACATGTGTTCGTGGTGTAATACTCAAGTTTCAATATTTTTCAACCACCACCAAAGGAGTTATTATAATTTCCCTAAACGAAGTTTTCCTAAGCCCGTAACGGTACAGTGTGAAACTGCATTTATGAAGAAGTTTTCTGTGCGCTGGATCCTGCGATTAACAGCCGGTGGGGGAAGGGTTGTCGCGTACACTCGCCCAATGGAATGCCGGGGAGTTGGATTTGTCCGCATGATATGTCTGTGTTCATAATGTTAGGTACATCACTCGAAGATGCCCCCGAGGTCAGTGTTATCAGAAGGCGAATTTGGAATGGTTCTGAGCGGTACTTGTTTTCTTCAAAGTGAGGGGGAAAATTAGGGGACACAAGTTCAGATTGTCTTTGATTATCGTCAGTGAAGAGAGCTGGAGCCGATTCAAAGGAGAATGGTAGAAAGATATTATGCAGGTCAGGAATGAAGCTTGGGCGTTACTTTGGCCACTATACGGAGAAATACACGCAAATGTTATATTTACCCGCGACCCCACAGATGTGGGAAAAGCGGTGGGAGAAGAAGATACGCATAAGGCATACCCCTCAATCAAAAGCCTCCGACTGAACTTTTGGAATATATGGGGTATTTTACTTATATGTCAATTTCTACGCTTTTGAAACTCTGGAAACAGTGTAAAAGAAACACGCTAATAAAATCGAAGACCACCACTGGGAGAAAGATGGACTGTGTAAAAGTGTCCCTCGTTTCCAACCGGTCGTAATGAACATGAATGACAGCAGTTCTGATTCATCGGAACATGGTGATTTTTCAGACAGAGTTAAATAATAAAGTAAATATCTTCTTCTAACACTGTGGCATTTCTAAATTAGGAATAGAACCATTTCTGAACCTGCATTTGAACGCCCAAAGTCCGAATGAGAAAAGGTGATGGGAAGTGATATTCGTACGAGGAAATAAAATCAAAGATTGAAAGTAAACAAACTTCTGTGGTCGTTGCGCGCTGTGTTTGCTACTGAGCGCCGCAGCACCATACGCGATTTCACCACCCCGTCCAGCGCTCGCACGATTTCCCATCAATATTACTCTTCATTACAGAGGTTACAGTTTCTGGTAACCACGACTAAGTGCTTCAAAACGAGCCCAAGTTTCCTGCTGTACGTACATCCTGGGCTGAGAAAACGTTGCTGTAGAAAATTGATAGGAACATTCCTTGAGGGTGCTGAAGAAAATGTAACTTCAGTATTACACTGCGAATACAAGTGGCTATAACGTATGAGAGTGTCATTACCGTCAGACAAGTAGTATTGAAATGCAAGCGGTTCCTAAGATGTTTTTGACCTGGAAGGAGCTTACCACATGACCTGACGATATGGGGTTATACTAAGACCAGTAGCCTTTCTAGTCCGAGTAGGAAATGTTTTATTACCAAGGATCTGTACTGAGTGGCACACTGATGTCAATCGGCATAGTTGCCGCTGCTGGGTCCGCAGTATGTTCCAGTTCCAGAAAGATGGTTTCTGCTGTGAGACAGTTACACCAAGCCATTAACAGAGCCCATAGATGAGCCCTGCAGCATGCTATTCGATTTTCAGCGGCGAAAACCTCAGTTGTACATTTCTGTCGACGTGCATCCTGAATCAGAGCTCACCCTGTGCTTTACCGTGCGATGCTGCTATCGTTTAACTCTGCTACAGGAGATTTCCCAGCCTGATCGCCGAATCGGGAGTTCCACCGTTACGAATAAGATACCTCACACGTACGCTACCAACATCCCTGAAATGCCACAGTAATCAAGTTACCAATGCATCTTTAGGACCCAATACCACCAGAGGTACCAAAACCGCCCAAAGGCCAAACACCGGTTGCGATTCGAGCTGTTACCTTGGGTCGTGAGTTAGATGTGGCTGTCGGTGGTTGTCTTGAATGGACCCCTGGCGAGGTACCGCGACTGGATATAGGGCTAGACCTACTCCGTGGACGCAATGTGAGCACGGATGCCTCTGGTCATTGGAGGTATTTTCAGGCCTTCCTTCTCCAGTATCGGGGCACGCGATATTCTTCAGGGATGGTTTTAAGATCAAAGAACATGTGAGTTGCTCTTTCACCTTCGATAGTAATAGCATGAAGATCTCGCTTCCTAGTGTAAGTAGCGTGCATACTGTAGAGCTCTCCACCGTCGTAGAAGCTTGGGTGACAAAAGTAACCACATTCTCGTGTGTATCGTCTGGTTCTCTGCAGTCTACTGGCACTTGCTTTCCCCAACACCCACTGATGCCGCAGAATCATCACCTTCTAGCTATTGTGTGTGATGCTGGTACCAGAAAGACTTCTGCGTGGCTCCCAAGCCACGTTGGGATTGAGGGATGAAGCTGCCAAAGTAGTGCAACATTTACCACGTCTTCTTCTTAAGTATTCAGTCCATGGATTGGTTTGCGGCAGTTCTCCAGTCGGGTATATTCATAGCTTTCCTCTTCACCTCTTCATAGCTCTTGCATCCTACATCACTCTGCACGTATTGTAGGTGCGGTCTTCCTCGACACCTCTTGCCTTGAACCATTCCCTCCAATACCGTTTTCCAGAAATATATCCTATCAGTCTAGTCCTCCTCTTCTTTATAGTTTTCCCTAAGGTATAATTTTCCTTCGCCCTCTTAAATACTTCAGCATTCGTTATTTTTTTCTGTCCAGCTGATCTCAATTGCTTTGTGAATGTACTAGGTAGGGATATTTGCCCTCAACTACGTCGAGACGTCTTGGCATCCTGGGAATTGGAGTCCCACTGCAGGTGGAGCGGTAGAATAACACCCACGGTATCCCCTGCCTGACGTAAGAGGCGACTAAAAGGGGCCAAAAATCTCTGAACTTTGCAGCATGGGTTGGCGACCACGGGACCCTTAGCTGAGTTCTGGCGTTGCTTCCACTTACTTCTGCGAGGCTCCTCACTTTCATCTACCCTATCAGACATCCCTTGGTCAACTCTTGTTCTTTTCCGATCCCGACGCTCTTAGGTTTTCCAAGGGCTAGGGATTCTTTCATTTTACGCCCTTTGTGCTCCTTGTCGGTCTTTGGCCGACACAATCATTTCTCGAAGTGTCGGATTCCTTCCACTTTCCCTCTGATTAGTGTTATATAGAGAATGGTTGCCTATTTGTACTGCCTCTTAAAACAATAATCACAACCACCAGCTCCTCTACCATTTGTTTATTTCTCCGTTGCCACTGTTGAGTCTGACAGACCCATGATGTTAATAATTCTTGTTTTTGAAGATGTTGGCAACAGTGCACACGGCTCATCTAACATTATTGTTAGTAACAGTTTGCTAGTGACTTTACCCTCCAGCTTTGTTTTAATCGTTTAGGGCTCAGGTAAGTAAAACACGGGTTTGCTAGATCCAGGGTAGGGATACTGGCGTTTTGTGTATCTCCACCCCAGTACGAACACAACCTCGGTCTATACAGGAAGCGTGCATGAAACGGAACGTCCACGTATTCTTGAGATGCTAAGGGTTTCTACCTTATGAAATCAGATGAAGATTCTGAAGCTGATCCCCATTTTTTAAATATGCACTGAACGTGAAACACGGAGAGGAGATATTGCAGCAGAAAGTAGTGCTACATTATTTCTTGGGAAGGACAGGGTAATGGAGTGGAAGAAAGAGATGCCCAGTCGTTCAGTTAGAACTGATCACACAATATTGTCTCGCATATTTCTGGCGTAAAAGGAATTTTAAAACAGTGAATTCCTCGTATGTCTCAGGAAACATGCCAAGTTCATTTGTAGAGAACGCCTACCTACAGTAAGAATTCTGACAGCGATTCATTCTTTAGATTCTCATCAGTGATATTATGTTTTCTGATGTCCTTGGGACTGAAAAGTCATAAAAAGTCATAAATAAATAAAAAATTGCTTAAGTCTAGGCTACATGGAACTTCAAAAAACGTTACAATGGACAACTGGTTTACGAGCTTCAAGTTAGGAAACAGGTTGTTGACCGGCTACAAACTGACTGTAA
Source organism: Anabrus simplex (assembly GCF_040414725.1). Lineage (NCBI taxonomy): Eukaryota > Metazoa > Arthropoda > Insecta > Orthoptera > Tettigoniidae > Anabrus > Anabrus simplex. Next base: position 128,763,839 of record NC_090279.1, on the reverse strand, counting down.
GAAGGAACAAAAAATAAAAAACACCCAAATTCAGCAACAATACATGGCGACAATACTTTAGTTGCACTTCTTGATTCCTAAAAGACTGCACAATAATCAGTTATATGCCGAAGAAGAGCACCATGCACCACGAGGCTAAATCTGACGAGAGCACAGACAGAGAACGATCTGTGCTCGACCAAATGCATACTTTATGTGACGTAGTGTGACGTTTTCCTCAGATCGACGTCTTTGCTTCACGGAGAACGGAATCTGCACCTGTAATTATCTTTGGAATACGTCGGGAAAACGACATTTCAATATGGTAATTTATTTAAATGAAAGAATTAATTATAAAACTTGAGAAAATTGAGCAATAATTGTAAATTGACGGCAAGATTCATAAGGTAATAACGAGAAAGTGCGATACGACAGACGCGGCCCATCACTCACTCTCTTGTCTTGGACGTGGAAGGAAGCAATCGTATAAGCTGAGCATTTATTAATATTATTACCGCCTAAGGATCGTCGCCGATATTCACGACAGACGCGACCGGTATTCTGGCGTACGGTCAGAGTTATGGAATTTAATATTAATCTGAACTGCTTGCTGTTAATTTCAAGATTGGAATTACAGTTTCTCGATCTATAAATACTGAGTTTATTAACTGTAATTTATGCTTGCTTGGTCAAGAAGCTCCAGGGGATCTGAACTTTTGAGCCTGGGTTGGCGAATACGGGGCCCTTAGCTGAGTCCTGGCATTGCTTCCACTTACTTGTGTCAGGCTCCTCACTTTCATCTATTCTATCCGACCTCTCTTAGTCAACTCTTGCTCTTTTCCGACCCCGACGCTGTTAAGTTTGCGAGGCCCCTTCGGAGCCCTTGTTTTCCCTTGGCCGATACCTTCATTTTTTGATGTGTCGGATCCCTTCCATTTTTCCCTCTGATTAGTGTTATATAGAGGATGGTTACCTAGTTGTACTTCCCCTGAAAACAATAATCACCACCACCGCTTGGCCAAGACTAATGCATACCACTATGTTACAGTGTGAGACATTCAATATGTGTGTTACATCAAGATGAGGGACCAGGACAAGGTCAAGGAGGACTGGAAAGGCACGTGGAGAGGAACCATGGCATCCGCATCACATCTACAATTAACAGGTGTTGTAAATGTAAATGTGAAATAGGCTTACGTCCAACGAATACCATGTGTAGATTTTCCACTCCACAGGTCCCCCTGTGGGTGGAGGGCGGTAGAATAACACCCACGGTATCCCCTGCCTGTCGTAAGAGGCGACTTAAAGGGGCCTCAGGGGCTCTGAACTTTGTAGTGTGGGTTGGCGACCACGGGGCCCTCAGCTCAGTCCTGGAATTGCTTCCACTTACTTGTGCCAGGCTCCTCACTTTAATCTATCCTATCCGACCTCCCTCGGTCAACTCTTGCTCTTTTCAGACCCCGACGGTATTATATATGGAGGCCTAGGGAGTCTTTCATTTTCATGCCCTTCTTGGCCCTTGTCTTCCTGTGGCCGATACCTTCATTTTTCGAAGTGTCAGACCCCTTCCATGTTTTCTCTCTGATTAGTGTTATACAGAACATGGTTGCCCAGTGTACTTCCTCTCAAAGCAATAATCACCATCACCACTCCACAAGCAATACGGAGCACTCGTGAGAGCTCCACCATCTTCGGCTATGCCTCCACTCAGTGTGGCCAGACGTTCCCGACCACCGGGGGACTTTGGAATCATCTGCAATGGCACCGTGACCAACAAATTCGCAGTCAGAATGATGTAGTTCTCCCGAAGCCGGACTCGAGGAAGACTCGCAGAACGAGGGGTGGTGGTCTTCAAAATTCAGATCTGGCTGAAGTCCTAGCCGTGCCCGCATCGGAACACGCTGAATTCCTAGCTGTGCCTGCAACGGAACGGCTGTATTTCTAGTTGTGCCCGCACCAATCCCTAGCCCATCCGATCTTGTGGACATCGGGTCGGGTGACGTTCCTGTGGACTATTTAACACAGAAGATCTGTGATAATGAGAGCCATCCGGTACCGACAATGTCTGGACCAGCCACGGCTCTCTCGAGTAACTCTGCTGACATCATTATCGGTCATGACGGCGATCTGATACCAAATCAAACTCCTGGCGTTGACGTCATTCTCAATAATTCATAAAATACCGCCATTTCTGAAGATGACCTGACCTTGAGGGAGTTGCGTGGTACACCTCCCGATTCTCTGACGCTCCCATCTTCTAACCCCGTCGAGGAGAACGCCTTACCTCGCGAGGGTTCAGACCCTATGGCTGCTAATGATGACATTCAAGATCTTAACGGTAACAATCAGCTTGGCCAAGAAGATTTTATTCCTATTGACGTGGATGACAAGTAACATCTCCACGTCCATGTTCCTGCTTTGGATGCAATACTTCGGGAGGGAACCTCTATTGAAGGGATTCTTCAAAAAGTCACCGAGAAAGCTCAGAACATGTTTAAAATCCCAGTCCACCAAGCCGACTCATCAGAGAATAAAAAGACCCAGAAGACCCGAAGTATATTCAATCTTTATATAGGAACAACAGAAGGAAAGCCATGCGGCTTATCCAGGGAGACGAAGGGCGGAGGTGTAACATAGATAATCAGACTGTGACTCAGCACTTTAAAGAGACTGCTAAGGGAAACCAAGCAACTTATCTGATTTCAATTCTCGACCACCAGAGTGTACCCCATGCGTGAATACCACCAGAATCACGCACATGAAGTACAAAGTCGCCTACAATGATATGAAAACAAAGCTCCAGGTGACGACTGCCTTACTTACAAACACTGGAAGGTGGTCGATCCTGCCTGTATACTTCTGGCAAGAATATTTAACATCTGTCTGAAGTACGAAAAGATCCCTTGTGATTGGAAGCAGCCAGTCACAATCTTATTATTCAAGAAACGTAATCCACATGACATCACCAACTGGCGACCCATTGCCATCATGCGGACCATTTATAAGCTATACTCAGGTGTGTTAGCCAAAAGAATAACCACCTGGGTGATAGACAACGTTTTAGCGCCAGCACAGAAAGGTTTTCTGCCACATTACGGAGTTTTTGAGCATAACTTCACACTCAAAACGAAATTTGATAAGGCAAGATGTGAGAAAGGCCTGTTCCTAGCAGCTTGGCTGAATTTTTCTGATGTCTTCCGCTACGTGCCGCATGACACGATATTTGCGGCCCATGAAAGAAGTGGAGCTGGCACTAAACTAAAGAAGATGAGTAAAGATATGTATACGGGTTTTTTCACCCATATACAGACTGGAAATCGGGTCACAGACAACATTTACATCGAATGTGGTGTAAGGCAAGGTTGTCCTATGAATGGACTTCTCATTAACCCTGTTATTGACCCCGCAGTTAGAGCTATTCAAAACGGGAATACAGACCATCAGATTCTCGCCTATGCTGATGACATCGTACTATTATCCGACGACTCGATAACGCTACAAAACAACATTAATGTCATCAATACTATGTCAAAGAAATCAACATAAGTCTTACAGCTTCTAAGTTCTTCAAGCTACATCTGCCTGGTGAGACCCCTGAAGGAACGAGAAACTCCATTTTTAAAATTGACAGTGAAGATCTAAAGGCTTTAAAAGATGGAGAGTTTGAAAAGTTCCTTGAGAAGCCTGTTGAATTCCGCATCTCATCCGACACGTAAAAAGTAGCTGACCTCATCTTTATGGCACAGAAGATCTTACATTCCAAGTTAGAGTTATACTATAAAGGCCGAGGTTAAGAAGACCCTATACCTATCCCAGGAGGCCTCTAACGACTATTTATATGGTCCTACAAAGGCAGATTGTCTTGGATTACCTGTTGCAGAGTATGATTCAAATTATCACCTGATCGATAATGCCTTCAATGTTCTGACTTCAATTTACATCTGTACTGCAGAGCTTGCCTTTGAGGACCTGAAGACCTTAGTCTAGAAGAGACTTTAAAGACTTGTCCTTTATGAAGACGTATCAGCCTTCCTGAAAGGCCATAACGAGGGCGAGTTCAGATCGAACTCTAATCCATTACCATATGTCTGAACTCAAGCTCGCAAGGCCTCGAGAAGAAATCAGATTATATGGAAAATGGAGGACTTCGTACAATCGGTTGCCATATATGAAAAGACCATGTTAAGCAATGATCGTCATAAGGCGCTAAAGACACTCAGAATAAACCTTCAGTCTAAGCACCTTAATAGATTGATCAGCCTGCCCAATCAAGGTAAAGTAATGGAATGCGTAGCCGCAGACACAGCTAGCTCCCACTTCTTGAGGACCGGTCCATTTACCAGATTTGCAGACTGGAGATTTATCCACCGAGCTAGGCTGAATTTACTACCGCTCAATGGGAGTCGCCGTTCTGCATCTGATGGCAACAAGAAGTGTAGGAGATGCGGCTACGGGAATGAGACTCTGCCTCATAAAGCTAATGATTGCATGAGATACTCTGTATTTTATCTGCGGAGACACAATGTTGTAGTCTCCAGGGTCAGAAGGGCAGCTGCTACAAGATACAGTGTCTTCAGCGATAACCAAGTCGTGCATGACAACCTACGCCCACACCTGGTTAGTGTCAAGGATGGTAAAGCCTTTGTGCTGGACATTTCAATTCCATTTCAGAACAGTCAATATGCTTTCGAAGATGCCAGACTGGCCAAAAGAGAGAAGTACGCGACCTTGGCGACGGCTCTTCGTACACGTTTTACATCGGTGGAAGTCACTGCCATCTTAGTAGCACTTGCTACTTGTGTACGGACAGTAAGTCTCAGCTTTCAAATGTTAAATGCAAGAAGTTCATATGTCTGCATAATCATTTGTACAGAGCGCCTACAGTAAGAATTCTTACATCGTTTCACTCTTTACCTTGTTCTCACTGATATTTACTATGTTTGCTACGAAGTGAAAAGTGTGAGAGACTAAATTGCGGACGCAGTGTGACAATAAATTTGTAGAAACGTATACATAATATTTAGTAGTGTAGATTAGCAATTTTATTCTGTAAATTATAAATATAGTAATAATAAACGAGAAAACATATGTCTAAAGTACATTTAAATAGCCTAAGTCATTTTAATATCCTGAACCGTAATCCACAAGAAGGTTGGGGGGGGGGGGTGCACCATGAGGGTCTCAGGGTAGCAATGGCGCTGGCAGGGGCTACCTAGCCCACATCTACAGAGGGATCAGCTCTAGAACACAAGGTAACTTGTTACAAGTACTCACCAACTCCTTCACCATCAAGTTTTCGCTTCATTTTTCTTCCAACTGTACTCTTCCGTTTCTCAGCAACGATCGCTCTTTGTTGAATCTGACAGATTGTTTTGCTACAGAAATATTTAGAGAATACGGTAATTCTGATGTTGTTTATTTGCTAATAAGTCCCTCGATGTTGTTTTCCCGGTATGAAGACGCTTCAAAATGAATTCTTTATGAAAAGTTCGATATCAAGATCATTGCAACTCGTAGAGGATGACAAATTGACTTCCTTCTTGAACTTTATTTTCCTGTCTTTCGCGATCCATGGGGACGTAGACTGATTCTTTCCCTCAATAGTTCATCATTTCTGTTCATTTTCTTGAGCGGACTCTATGTCATGCCACCTATACAACTTGAGCCTTCATTTCAGCTTCCAAATGTTAATAATAGAGCTTGTGTAGATTGCTGCAGAAGTGTAAATTTGGGAGTTCTGACGCCACCTCCACGTCTGGCCCACTGTACGAGGCCTCCACCTCATTGACTGTGCTGACTTAGAGTCACATGACCTCACTAGAGGGGCTGGCTACGTGTCCAGGCTTAACCTTACAGACCTCATTCTCGACCCTCGGCTTAATAGCATAAGACCCAATTTCGATGCCAAAAAGTTCAAGCTTAACCTAACAACCACCGTGATTAGGGTTAAGAGGGGAGCTTAACCTAACAGGCATGACGTGTCTAGACTTAAACTCGCAGATCCCTGGTTTGACTCCAGACCTAAGAGCGTTAACCGTACAGAACCTATTTCGAAGCATAAGACTACAAGCTTTAAAATAAGAACTCAAATATCAACACACGCGCTATCCGCATAAGAGAAGAAGCTTAACCTAACAGACTTCAAGTTCTATACGCAGGCTAACTGCAGGCTTAACGTTACGCTGACCACGCGTTAACTTATCTTGACCTCCTAAGACATGGAGTTGAAAGTGGAACAAGATGGCTGATCTAAGGCTTCATACGTATGATTTTAGACATCAAGTTCTATGCCCAGGCTAACTGCAGGCTTAACATCACGCTGACCATACGTTAACCTAACTTAACCTTCGTGGACATGGAGTTGAATGTGGAACAAGATGGCTGCTCTAAGCCTTCATATGTAAGATTTTAGACATCAAGTTCTATACCCATGCTAACTGCAGGCTTAATGTCACGCTGACCACGCTTAACCTAACTTAACCTCCTAGGACATGGAGTTGAACGTGGAACAAGATGGCTGCTCTAAGGCTTCATATGTATGATTTTAAACATAAAGTTCTATACCCAGGCTAACTGCAGGCTTAACGTCACGCTAACCATGCGTTAACCTAACTTAACCTCCTAGAACATGGAGTTGAACGTGGAACAAGATGGAAGCTCTAAGGATTCATACGTATGATTCTAGACTGCTAGTTCTATATCCGGGCTAACTGCAGGCTTAACGTTATGCTGACCACGCGTTAACCTAACTTAACCTCCCAGATCTTGGAGCTAAACTTGGAAATAATGGCGGCTATAAGGCTTAATAGCGTACTTTATTCATAGGGGCGTAACATTGGAATACGACTTAAGGAAGTTTGGAGCTGAACTTAGAAAAAGATGGCGGCTACGAGACTTAATACATATGCTTCATTCATAGGTGCCGAACCATTGGAGAGCGATTTATGGGAGCTTGGAGCTAAACGTGGAAGAGTATGGCTAATATAAAGCTTAATAGGTATGCGTTTATACTTCAAGATCGATACGCGGGCTAACTGCAGGCTTAAGGTTACGCTGGACGTGGAACAAGGTCGCTGCTATCAGGCTTAATACGTATGCTTTATTCTTAGGGGCGTAACATTACAAAGCGACTTGAGGGAGCTTGTAGCTGAACTTCGAACAAGATGGCGGCTATAAGACTCAATGCATGTGCTTTATAGATAGGGGGCGTAACACTTGAAAGTGATTCAGTGGTGCTTGGATCTGAACTTTGAACATTTTGGCGGCTATAAGGCTCAATAAATATGTATAAATCATAGGGGCGTAATATCGGAAGGTTACTTCGAGGGCTCAGATCTGGACTAAGAACAAGACGGCAGTTGCACGTGGTGTAATATTTAATATATGTACTTTATTGACAGTGGGTGTAACAACGGGAAACACCTTTGGGACTCGAAGCTGAGCAACTGTATAATTATTCCTCCTCATGCTCCTCCTCCTCATGGCCTTACACATCCTCCTCCTCATAGTTTTAGATTTCCTGATTCTCCTCCTTCTCATCATAGAATTAATAGCGAATGACTATCTCCCCTCCTCCTCATAGACGTAACCACCTCCTCCTCCTCATAGTTTTAGATTTCCTGATTCTCCTCCTTCTCATCATAGACTGAATAGCGAATGACTATCACCCTTCCTCCTCATAGACATAGACTTCTTCCTCATCCTCCGCGTAGACTTAGACTTCCTACTCCTCCTCATCATCATCATCATCACAGACTTAATAGCGTATGACTATCTCCTCGACTTCCTCCTCCTCCTGAGTGCAAGCTTAACCTAACTGGGCTGAGCATGTAACATAATAAGGCCACACGGTTTTTGACACGCAGTGATCACGTGGTCATGGGTATGCATGTGTAGACTTGTCCGCTATTAGGCCCTCTCTCTTGCAAATTCATGTCTTTATGTATGCTATGAGTAGACATTGTTTTATTTAGTGGATAAGATACTGTACCATAGAGTTGATCGCTTTGAAGTTCATCATGACAAGGACATTGACAGTTGATGTTCAAGGCTTTAAAGTGAACGGAAACAAATTCGTGTTCAGAGAGATGGCTGTGTTGGACTGCACAGTGTTGTGGGCACCAAAAGTCGTGAGTTTAGTATTTAGCCCAGCTTCTTCTTACTGCTTGCAAAGGGTTGAAGATAAAAGGCTAACACAATGGGTGAAAAACATTTAGGACTTCCCTGGAAAGAAGAAGTAATTCATCGTTTTCTACCTATGATATTGAACGCTTATTTGTCAAAAGAGCCGACTTTGTTTTTCTACTGGTTGTGAAAAGAAGGAATGGTTGCGTGAGTATCCACCATCAAAATGTGAAATTATCGACATGCATGAATTAGGATGTCCACCATTTAAAACTTTTCTCAAGAAGCATATTGGAGAAACAAGTAAACAGCCTTCACGACATGTGTGCTTGCTTTTGATTGGTTGTGTTGTAGTACATGCCCGGAGGTGAACAACATATGTAAACTGCAGTTTTTTCGACTACGGTGACGTAGTATACAGTAACATGAACGCCTCACTTTCCTCAAGCTCCAAAAGGCACATAACGCATGTGTTCGATTTATTTCAGATATACCAAGGTTAAGCCATATTTCTCCAGCATTTGATAGACTTTCATGGCTATGCTTAAGAGAGCGACGAAATTTACACACTGATTCCCTGTTACATCGTATACTGAACCTGAACACCCCTGAATACCTTGCCACACATTTCCATTACCTAGCATCACCTTCTAGTATTCCTACCAGTATTCCTTCTAGTATTCCACCTCAGTACTATGCATTCCCATTCACCGCTCAACTGGCTAGAGTAGATCATTGGTAGTCGCCGCCAGCCGTCCCTACCTGCTGAAATTAGGAGCGTGTCAAACCACCTCCGCTTTAAGAAACTCTGCCAAACCTGGTTAATAACTAATAATAATTATTATTCGTAACATAGTAGGATTAGATCATAGCTAAGTTATTAGGTTAATTAAAACATTTGATTGATACCTTAAGATATTAAATTATGGATGATTGAGTGTGTATTTAACTCTTCATGTAGGTGTATGTATGGTTGAACAGAATAGCAGGCTTCATAGCCTGAGTCCCGCCATATAAAACGAGACAATAAATAATAATACGAAGTGTAACGAAGTTGAAAAGGCAATCGTACAGCTTTGTGCTAGCAAAAGGAAACTAAACACTTTTACTGAAGAAGTGTTGAATGCATTATCAAATGCATTTTTGGTCAATGTAGCTGCGAATACTGTAAAGAAGATCTGGGATAAGGTGCCTGGTGAGTGAACTCAAGATCCTGTTTTGTCAGAGATTCAAAAGTGTAGTTTACACCACGAATATGTGAGACTTTCAGTGAGACAGTGCCGTACGTGTCAACTGTATTACGGACCTAAAACGAACGACTTGACTTCGCTTGTAAACACTTCTCACAACTGCGGAAATATTGAGCAAGCAAAAGTGAAGAAACGTGATGGGAGAGATGTGAAGAAGCATGCTGGGCATGGACTGATCAATAAGGTGACTGATCTTCTTACTTCTGAGCTTCATCTTTCTAGTTATCATACTGTGGCCCTCGAACTCGACTTGACGTCTGCTTACCACGCGGTGATCCTGGTACTAATATGTTAGACGCTGCCTGCAAAGAGCATGGCATTGCTTATCGTCAAAATCAACATGAAATAAGACGTGTAACTGCCGAAAATCTGCTTCGTAATGTTATGGAGCCTGTGACGTCACCTAATGCTACAGTTGCTGAAAAGAAAGCAGCACTTGTCGTTGCCGGGGCAATGAAAGGGAAACTCTTGCAGGGTGGAGGTCATAAAACACAAAAACGGCAGAGAAATATCTAAGGACTAAACAGGTTTACTTTGGTGAATGGAGAAATTTTACATATACGCTGAAATAAATAACATTTGTAAAACATAGTGCACGTGTTGCTTGATTACTCTTTTAACTTCTCTCTTGTCCAGCACTATTCCAAATCCTAACTTAACTAGTAGTAGCGATGTTGACAAACGAGTTTATGCAATCTTAACTGGTAGTAGTGGTGTTGACTAATAAGTTTATGAAATAGTAGGGAGGAGAGGTAGAGGTTCTAGAGAAAAAAGAATATTAAACAAACGTTTTAAAATACATTCTCTTTATTAATCCACGAATTGAGTGTGTTATTAAAACCAAGCCATTAGACATACGTTTATTACCGCGACAACCAATAACACGTTCTATTAAATAGTGATTAGGATGTTCTCTTCTGTGTAGAATCCCCCTTTGGTAGGCTGTCGTGAAAGATCGTGTAGTAAGTTGGTCACTGGATTAGTAAGCTTAACTCTGCAGATTTGAAAATTTTCTGTGCTCCAGTTAGGGTTGTATGCTTTTGCGAAAACTGACTTATGTGTGCTGATGGGAACATAATCACCTTTTTGATAGCGATGGCGATGTGGTTCAGCTGTTTTGATTATTAGATGAATAGGGTTTAACCGTTGTGTATTGTTGGTAACATGACGTGGCTTTCAGATAGTGCGATGAGGCGTCTCGTTGTAAGTAGATACGAGTCTAGGTAGGAGATCAAATCAATCGATGAGAGCCTTGAGCTATAAATTCTCGCCACATCATAGGCTTGAGCGTCCGATGAAAGCGTTCCACAAGGCTAGCTTTGAGATTGTTGTGCGTAGAATCGTGATGAATGCCGATCAGTGGCCTATGCTGGTATTAAGACGTGGGCTACCACTAGACTTTTCGATAGTTGGTTTAGGGAACGTCAAGCCTTAAGATTTTTGACCTGCAGCCAATAGCCAGCGGAGAAGCCTGCTGTGTTGACAAGGCTGCTTCACAAGCTGCTGCCCTCTCCTCTGCCACTGCCAATACTCACCCCTGATCAATGGAGTTGGTAGCCTAAGGTTTAGCAAATTGAAGTCCAGCTTTGAGGCTAAATGGATAGAATGCTTGCCTTTGGCCCGACGGCTCCGGTTCAATTTTCAGAATCAACCCCCTCATACTGTTAATTCCCCTGGCTTGGGGACTGGGTGTTTATGACGTCTTCGCCATTCATCCTTATCAGGTCACCACCAAGCCTATTCATATGCCATGCACCATTATTATTATTATTATTATTATTATTATTATTATTATTATTATTATTATTATTATTAAACACATCATCATAATCGTTAAATAGAAATGTTGAATTTTACAGTGGTCGCACCCATCGTTCACTGGTTAATTATCTTCCTCGGAAGATCAGTGGTGGTGTACGACCCATGATCACGGGTTCGATTCCAACCAACAAAAGAGAACACTAAACCTGAAAGCTTGCATTTCATTTTAGCAGATCTGCCTATAAAAATAAAACTATATTACTCCTATAACAGCAGGCCTGCAGTGTCTTCCTACAATGATGTAGAAGTAAACGGGAGTGAAATACTAGCACTCCGTTATCTATATAATGAAGTCAGAAGGATGAGGTGAGGGAGTATATACGATGATTAACGCATCGTTGATAGTTAGCAGTGGCGATCTGACGGACCGAAGCCTAGAACACCCAGCCTCCGCCGGTCCCCGCGCCTATAGGCATACAGAAGCAAGCCGCGTGAGGCGTGTCGAGGGGAGCGCTACGAGAGTGTGGGCTGCAATATCAGTCTCCGAAGCCTTGTTCTCAGAAATACGTGCGACGTCTTTTCTCATTGCTTTCAAGGTTTGTATATGGAGCAATGTATCAGATGCTTACAATATAATGCGCTTTAGATTTCCTCGCTCGCATTTGAGGTTTGGGCTTCACTGATAACCTTGGTAGCCCTCAGTATACGACACTGATGCCGATTGACTTGAGATAAGTAGAAGAAACGTTGTTGTAAAACTCTTTACCATGATCAGTTTGGAGAAGCCGTGGGTAGCGTTTTGATGGTTGAATAATACGTTGAAATGCGTCTTTGATATGAGCTGCTGTCTTAGAACGCACCAGTTGTACGAAAGCGAACTTAGAGTAAACATCGATGAGAGTAGGTAGATACTTAAACTGTTTATTGCTAGAGGCATACGGAATAATTTCTACTAAGTCAGCTTGCCATAGGTCATCCTTTCCACTTGTGAAGACACGTCTGCAACGGTAGGCGCGACGAGCTAAACCATATGCGATGCTTAGTTTTACAGGCGAGGTCTTGCTTTGAGGAGCCATGACTCGATAAAGCCAGCATGAAGTAATTCCTCTTCTACTTCTAGAATCTCTAATTCATGACCTGTGCGACCGGCATCTTGAGGAAGTTGCAAACTTTGTACGAGTAAGTTAGGATCGTTCCAGTACGTTAGGTCTACATGGGGTAACAGAGGCTTGTAGACAACATTAAGACCATGTGCACACAGTTGATTCGAAAGAAACGGCTTAGATATAAAATCGCGATACTTGCGACTCTTATTTGCACTTAGAGCTCTTATCCCTATTTAATTACGTCGAGTAGTATTAGTAGCAAAAAGTATTTAGATAATCTTGCAAAATTATATCTTTGTCACGTATCCGAGAAAAAAGGAGTTCTAAAAGACCGTTAGTAGGTTTATAAGTTACACATTTTACGATGAGACTATTAGCATTAATCTTTACATCATTTGCGTTACCTATCCGAAAACAGTTGTTTTCATAGCGAATACCGTAGGTTGTATCGGTTTGCCGTGTAGGGAATTTTTTCTGTGTTAGGTGCAAAAAGTGAGCCGTAGGTGTTGCGAGAAAAAGTGTCTAAATGATTATGATACTCCTGTGTGATTAGCACCTCAGACAAGGAAGGTAAATCGTGTTTTGATGTATTAGGTGTTTCAGCAACAACGTCTGTAGTTAAAACTTAACTCGCTTGCGTGGTAAAGAGACGTCAAGATCATCATCTTCGTCCTCCTCTTCCTCATCCTCACCCTGCTTCCCTTCATCCTCATCTTGCTTCTCTTCTTTTTATTTTTATTTTTATTCTTCAGCCTTCTCTTCTGTCTTCTCGTTGTTTTTAAATATTTGCATAGTACCACAACTTGAAACAGACTCAGACGATGACGTAGAATTAAAAATTACTTGGCCCAGTTATCAACATCGAACTCAAGAAGGAAATAATGCTCCATGACGACTTTGCATAGTTGTAATCGGTAGGAGATGTGACACTATGTCACTGACAGGTACGGCAATGTGTCTTGCTGCTTTATAATCTTCATGCTGACTGAATAAATAAGTGGCACATCACAATAATACATAACGAATGATGTAACAACAAGTAAATATCAGTTCGTAAATCGCTCTTGGCAAGAGAAGTCGTGTCGAGAATGGTGAAACAAAGGTATCCTGATGTTATGAAGAATAAAACTGAGACTGTCGGACGGAAAGAAGTTGTAAAGACTGCGGTAAATACTACTCGAGGAGAACACAATCGACGAGTACCTATTACTAAACCACTACAGCGAGAAATTCTCGTAAGAGTAAAGCAATGTTTAGCGATCGTGCTCGAGTTATTCCTGCACCGAAACGAGGTGGATTCCTTCCAGGGCTGTTTTCTGGAGTAGCGGCTTTAGGATCCCTGCTAGGTGGTACCAGTGCAATAGGAAGATCTGTTAAGGCTGTAAAAGACGCGAGGCAGAAATTGAAAGAAAGTGACCGCCATAATAAGACGATAGAAGCCATTGCATTGGGAGGTAAAGGTTTGCACATGATGGTAGCGCGGTACAAGGTAAGTCTTGGTATCTCCATATCGCCATATAACGCCTACTGAATGCACTGCCACATCGAGTTCAAACCCAAGAAGTAGGTGCTACGTATGCTAATCAACAAAGAATTCACGATTTTCGCGGTGTGTATATGCGAGATCAGCTACCAGCATGCCCTAACGGAACCTTAAGATTGCTGTAATCAACTTGGACGACAGTCGTGGGCCTGGAACTCATTCCGTTGCCTACGTAAAACATAACCCTAAATTGTGGTATTTCGACAGTTCTCCATCTCTATCTGAGGTCATACAGTATTTCGGAAGCTGTGCAGACATTGTTTACAATAAAAACCGTGTGCAAAAATTCAATACACGCATGTGTGTGCGATTATGTCTAATGTTCTTACATTAAACCCAAACTGCAGACGAAAGGCATTAGTGTGCACGTGATGATAATCGTTGCAAGAACGTTTACTGTACGTGGAGAAGGAGCTTAAACAACTGACTACTTTAATCCATCGATTGAACTCAATCATCGCCTACATAGTCTTGGGCTAGTATCATCTGAAAGCTACAATAACATCTATAACGTGTGAGATGGCAGAAACAGGTTCTACTACGACGAGTATATCCTAACCCTACCGTCAGGCACTTATTCATGAATACATTGAAAGTGTGTTGATTGAACCGTTTGGTGATGGGAGTGTTAGTAGCTGTTACGGGGATACCGTGGTTTACAGAGGTGAAAGTAGATGTGGGCGTGAATGGGTGGATATAAGAAGATCGAAAGATTGATTTAAAACTTTAAAATTGGCAGTTTTATTTCATTCCATGACATTTCCTTTTTTAAATCTTAGATATTTACACTCTGCTGAGCAAATAACAATCGACCAGGAACGAGGCTAGCTCGTAATCTTGCGTGACAAAATTGGAGAAAACAACAACTATTTACAATATGAGCTTGAAGCTCCCAATTTACAGACTTTACACGAGCACAGATGCCCCCTTTCAATCAACAGTCCAGAAGACGGATCTCCCAATTGATTTTACACCATTAGTAAGAGGATATTTGCTCCAAAATTATCTAGGAAACTACTCTCCACACAATACATCACTCCAGCCTTACAAAGGCACCATTCAACCTTTACATTAATAATAAGAGCGTCCTTGCTCTATGAATTTACACTTTCGAGGCCTATCAAAGGCACAACCAATATTTAAAAAAAAAAAAACAGTATTCACTGACTTAACTGCTCAACAATCTGATACCCTTAATATAAAATAAATGGATTTCAACAGGGTAACAAGTACCCATTCTACAAGGACTCTAGTTAAAACAAAAGGTTCAATTACTGGCCCAAAAACCAAAATGGTAAGGAGGCGAATTCTGGCACTCCTAGACATTTACATTACATATATCAAACCTTAATTTCGGGTCATGGCCCGACGTTACAGAGGCTAAGACTACACTACGGAGGTGACTAGATGGAGAAAAATGTTTAAGTTACAGAATTTAAAATACAGAAAAGGTTACAAAAATTATAGTCACCTCACAATCAAGTTGAGAGGGAACACATTTCGGTTTATTTCTTTCGACTTCCTTGAAACTTACAATTAGAGTTTGAAATTTAAATTTTTGTAAAATGAAGTTACTTACTAAAGTTTTGAAACATTCCCCTCGAGCTAGCTTCGAAAGATTATCATATTATAATCAGGATCTGCCATTACCTTGAGCTGGGGAACCTCTCGAAGGTGGATGAGGCGCCGCCGACTCCTTTATAAACACACTCTAGACTGGAGCGATCACTAAGACAACCTGTTCCGAAAAGGTGCCTGCTTTTATAGCCGAGCCAGCATCTTAGGTAGGCAGGAAGAGACAGCAGTGTTCAAAAATTGGGACACCAAAAACAAAGAATAAACATTTCATTCTAGGAAACCTTTAAATACAAAATCACTCTAGAATTGTATTAGTTCATCGTCACACCAGAGGGCAAAACGTAACTTTATAGTAGCGACATCTGTTGAGAAATGTTCAAACTTCTTGCTCTAGTTGTTGCAAGGATTTAATTTCAGATGGCATTCTCCAAGGCGCGTAATTTAAATACGTAATGTAAGCATTACCTGTAATATCATTACAGACGTGTATAGTAATCAACAACCTTCGCACGTCCTGCACGACTTTGTCATTACACAAGAAAGTGGTTACAGTATTCGTGAGAAACCGTCAGTTGTGCTTTATCATCCAGTGAGTGTAAAACACATCAGTATCATCACCCTTTGACTTGCGAATAAATATTTTCAGCTTAATAATTTAGATACTCACAGGTACGTAGCTTACAAACTTCAGCTTAAATCAATATAAAACAGATCTCTAAAGCACGGTGTAAATCGAGGAGACATGCCACATGTTTGCGAGGAGTTATCGAGTTAACAGATGTGTATTGGCAGATTCTCCATGATTGAGGTTATACGCTAACACAACAACAATATGGAACACATTAGGAACTCAAGAAAGTGTAGTACGAAGTGAGTTCCATTCTTATCAACATTTTGCGGTTTGATGATGAAATTCGCGTGATTATCAATCAGCAAGATGTATACGCACTACCTCACGGAAGCTACATCTATATCAAAGGACGAATAGATAAGGCTGATGGAAGTGGGCCGAGTACATCTCAACTAAACAGCCATGGGGTGGTGTGAATAAAAATGAGTCTAAGCGAGTGAGCGTGTGCTCACTGACTGCCTGAGTGTCTTCCTGCCAATGAGCTTCCACTCAACATTTGCGGTGAATAAAAATGTAGGGCGGAAGCACAGGGTACACTCGAGTGTCTGGAGCAGCCACTCAGGTCGTGCACGTGCCATGTATATAACACCTTAGACTGCGATAACACTTCGATGACTTCCGGCAGACGACAGTATGGAATTCCAGTCCGCTTTTATCTCCTTTTTAAAGGAACATACGATTACGGTTTCTTTGTTTTTGTTTTATTTTTGCTAGTGGTTTTACGTCGCATCGACACAGTTAGGTCATATGGTGACGATGGGACAGGAAAGGGCTAGGACCGGGAAGGAAGCGGCCGTGGCATTAATTAGGTAAAGCCCCAGCATTTGCCTGGTGTGAAAATGGGAAACCACGGAAAACCATCTTGAGGGCCACCGACAGTGGGGTTCGAACCCACTACCTCCCGAATACTGGATACTGTCCGCACTTAAGCGACTGCAGCTATCGAGTCACAGTTACCGGATAAGATGCACAAGAAAACAAGTGCAATAAATGCAGTTCATTGTGAACTACTTGCTAAATTTAACTTAAATATGTCCGTCCAAATACTATCTGAATGGTTAGCATCGGGGCCTTCGGTTCAGAGGGTCCCGGTGGGTAGGGGATTTTAATCAAAAAACAAAACCAAACCCCATGGCACTATAGCCCTTGAAGGGCCTTGGCCTACCAAGCGACCGCCGCTCAGCCCGAAGGCCTGCAGATTACGAGGTGTCGTGTGATTAGCACGGCGAATCATCTCGGCCGTTATTCTTGGCTTTATAGACCGGAGGGGATTTTAATCGCCTCTGATTAATTCTTCTGGCCCGGGGACTGGGTGTTTGTGTTTTCCCAACACTTTCCTCTTCATATTCACACAACACACTACACTGCCAACCACCACATAAACACGCAGTAGTGAATACATTCCTCCATGTAGGATTGGCGTCAGAAAGGGCATCGGCCGTAAAACAGGGCCAAATCCACTTACTTTTTAAAAATATATATATGTGTGGCACAGTTCTCACCCGCGACCCCAAAGAGGTGGATAAAGTGGTAGAAGAAGAATTTCCGACCAACAACTGTTCGTAAACAATTACAAAACATGAAAACAAAACTGAAATATAAAGTAGAATTAAAGCGTGCGGGAAACAAACGCATATCGTTAAAATGATGGGAGAAGCGGCTGATGATTCTGATGGAGAGGGAGAATAACCCTATCATCGGCCGTCTGAAAGGTAGGAAATCTTAGCCTGAATATTACGACATTAATAAATTGAGGAAAATCGTCTAACGTAAACAACAAATTTAATTATGATGAAAATAATATATATTGAAAATTGAATATAATTTTTAAGGAGCCAGATCTGCAGGACCGGACGAGTTGGCCGTGCGGTTAAGGGCGCGCAGCAGTGAGCTTGCATCCGGGAGATAACGGGTCCGATCCCCACTGTCGGCAGCCCTGAAGATGGTTCTCTGTGGTTTCCCATTTGAACACTAGGCAAATGCTGGGGTTGTACCTTAATTAAGGCCACGGCCGCTCCCTTCCTACTCCTACGCCATTCCTATCCCATCGTCGCCATAAGATCAATCTGTGTCGGTGCGACGTGAAGCAAGTTGTAGGATCTGCAGAAGTTGTCATCTCTTCGACCTCCAACAGAAGCGTCATAACATTGGAGTTCCTCCATATTCGGGAGTCATAGATAGAGTCAGGCCGTGGTACATCTCCATTGCACCTGGCCTGAACATTAATGCTAGGGACGCCTTTTCTGTAAATGTAGTCATTCCCATGGACGTGTGGCTTGTAAATTTGTACATGAGTACAGTCTACAGTTCCGACAGCATAAGGGAAGCTAAACGTTCTTGCCACTTAGCCTGTGCTTCCTGCATCTCAGCAACATTTGTTGGAAATTTTATCCAATAATCTGCTTTTCTTTTTATTGAAGTCAAAACCTGCGAAAATGTTTTTGACACGGTGCTCCGACTTACACCGACGTCTTCACCATCTCCACTCTGAAATCCTGGGTCACCAACATAACGCAAGAACATTCTCATTTTTTCTTCGTTTGTTAGTGCACCACCTCTTGTTTCGTCGGAATGCCCAAGGAAATGCTCCGCTAACCATTTAACATGTTCCTTACTGAACCTATATAACACTTTGTAATCAAGTTGAGATGATTCTCTGCGAAGTTTATATAATTTCCTTTCCCGATTAACCACTGCCATAAACTCTGCCATGGTACTGAACTTGACACTATCGCTTTGAGTCACCTACTGAACTAGCTCAAGGAAACACGAGCAGGCACTAACGGAAATGAGTGCCTGCTTTATCTTTATTCACCAGAAATCTAAAGCGCCCGCTCTGCTACTCGAGCGACTGGAGTGTATGCTCAAGGTCACAGGTCTGTTGTGAGTGACGGCTTCCGACAGGCGGTTTTTATTTACCTCATTGCGAGTGCCTGCTCTAAATTCGCGAGTAAAGAGTGCGTGCTCATTTTTATTCACACCACCCATGGTCTGGCTTTTCTCCTTACGGACACGCGTTATGAAATAAATAGTGTTGAAGTAGATCGATCTAAGAATGTTGGTATTAGAAGTGCAATGAAACTCTACCCATCTTGTAGTGTTGAACAAAGTAATATTTTACGGCTGGCAGGATGGTGTCCGAAAGTTACCAACAACTGGATAATTAATGATGATGGTACTTTTACAGGTATGTTATCATTGAAACTTATTCTTGGCTTCCCTGAAGACTATAGACGTATTATAATCAACGCAAAACAAGAGCTAATTCTGATCCGTGATCGCAGTGATAACAGTTTTCTTAAATCAGCAGTGGTAACTGTAGGCTCATAATTTACCCTTCAACGTATCCTGTGGAGGATTCCACACTTGACATTATCTGATCGAGAAAAGCTTTGATTGCTCAAGAATGTAGAAAATGATACACCATTACCAAGACGGTTTCGAAGTTGGGAGCTGCATGAGTATCCTGTATTACCACCTACAAACAAGCATAGCTGGGCAGTAAAACATCACGTTTCACTGAAAAACCTCTGTACATTATTTGTAGATTTCAAGCGGATCATAAATTCAACCATATGAAAGATAGATCTCAGTGTGATCACTGAAAATTAAGAAATGTCAGACTATACCTCTACGAAGTGACTTACCTCTACGAATACATGGATATTAATTTCGAGAAAAATAAATTTGTCTTGCTCTATGACAAGTTATTAAATCTCAATCATCATATTACCAGAAAAAGTACCGCCCGCTATTTTGTCTTGAATAATTTAAGAATAAGGCACCAATGGTTGTAGCAGACTGCTCTGATCATGAAGGACCTGTAAAAGAATCTCCAGTCGACATTCGTCTAGAATTTGAGACATCTGAAAATATTCCTGTTAACACTACAGCGCATTACTTTATTATTCACATGACTGATGTTAGTTACCATCCACTATCTAATATCGTCACATGACTACAAAAAGCACATTTTTAATTCATTATTATTAGTGCGTGTTTGCTTCTACATCGAGGATCATGGATAGGAAAGAAGAAAGTAGAGACGAAGAAGTAAGAAATACTTGTTTGTGCAAATCTATCATTGAACATAATGATACACTAGAAAGTAGGGATATTACAGATTTCCATAAATATAAACGCTTACGCTGCATGCCTCAGCAATTGATTATGTATTTATCATCTGGTTTTCTATCAAAGTATGATGCTTACGATATACATTCCGCTTGGGAGATGCTACCTATCCATTGTAAGATGTCATTAGAAGTAGCTGCATGCAACACTACAAGATCCGAGATACAAACGGTAATACCGATTGGGATGGATTGAATCCTATGATTAAGGACTGTAGACTGTGTATGCTTGAATTAAGCCGAGTATTTTAAAGATGTGTACTTCCTAAGCTGTATCTCAGGTGTGTTAAAAGATATGTGAAAAACTAAAGATATTATTTCTTTTTATAAATTAGCCTATCCATTCATTCACCTCTCCTAATACCTCAATCTACTTTCATCACCGAACATATCCACAGCTACCCAGTATATTTTTTTAACGTGCTTCGGGCAAGTATTATTTGTCAGGAAAATGTTGTCAGTATATATCAGGTAAGTCCTAACCTCCCTTGTTAGATAGCCGGCAAGTAGCGCTAAACAGTATTCGGTTTTAAACACAAGAGTGTAGTCTCCGTTTAATATCAACAATATTTTAGGCTACTGTGAGTCTCTACAGTCCTAATCTATAAGCTCTAAATTTCCAATAAGAAATTGAGTGTTCCATACACTGAAAAACGAACAGCGCGTTACGCGTCAGCACAAGCACCATATTGTTCTAAGTTTAGCTCCAAGCTCCTTTAAACGCTTTCCAATTTTACGCCCTTATGGATAAGGCATACGTATTAATCCTTATAGCCGCTAACTTGTTCTACTTTCAGCTCCAAGTTGTGAGAGTTTAAGTTAGGTGAACGCATGGTCAGCATAAGTTAGCCCGGGTATAGAACTTGAAGTCTTTTAGGTTAAGCTTCTACTCTTATGCGGTTAGCCCCTGTGTTGAACTTTGAGTCACTTAGGTTAAAGGTTGCACTCTTAGGCTTCAAAATATGTTCTGTACGCTTAACACTCTTGGCCCTGGAGTCGAACCCGGGATCTGAGAGGTTCATTCTAGACACGTTATGCCTCTTAGGTTAAGCTCCCCCCTCTTAACCATAATCACTTTGGCTGTTAAATTAAGCGTGCACTTTTTGGCATGGATCTTAGGCCATTAAGCCTAGGGTCGAACCCGAGGTCTGTAAGGTTGGACTCGTAGCCAGCGTAAGGTCATATTAGGTCTAGTGAAGTCATGTGAGGTTAAACATGTACTCTAAGTCAAGCACAGCCAATGAGGTATAAGCATCGTCCAGGTGGCCGGAGGTGGAGTTGGCGGCAGAACCCCCAACTTTACACTACTGTCTGCCTTCCATATTTCAAGTTCGCCAAACATGGCGGACAAATTCATCACGCTACGTTGTGATTTTCAGTACCATCAAATTTGTTCAAATGTGAACTTTTCTACTCGTTAGTGAGAAGCAACATATCTTAGGAAATAAATTTACGTTGGACCCTTTAGCTTATATGAACATGACCTCTGCAAGGGCACGAAAGATAAATCAATCACTACTGATCTGCATTTAGGGCAGTCGCCCAGTTGGCAGATTTCCTATTTGTTGTTTTCCTAGCCTTTTCTTAAATGATCGCAAAGAAATTGGATAATTATTGAACATCTCCCTTGGTAAGTTATTCCAATACCTAACTCCCCTTCCTATAAACGATTATTTGCCCCAATTTTTCCTCTTGAATTCCAACTTTATCTTAAAGTTGTGATCTCTCCCACTTTTAAAGACACCACTCAAGCTAATTCGTCTACTGATGTCCTCCCACGCCATCTCTCCACTGACAGCTTGGAATATACCACTTAATCGAGCAGCTCTTCTTCTTTCTCTCAATTCTTCCCAGCCCAAACTTTGCAACATTTTGTAACGCTACTCTTTTGTCGGAAATCACCCAGAACAAATCGAGCTGCTTTTCTTTGGATTTTTTCCAGTTCATGAATCAAGTAATCCTGGTGAGGGTCCCATACACTGGAACCATACTCTAGTTGGGGTCTTACCAGAGACCTATCCGCCCTCTACTTTACATCCTTTCTACAACCCCTAAATACCCTCATAACCATGTGCAGAGATCTGTACCCTTAATTAACAATCATATTTATGTGATTACCCCAATGAAAGGCTTTTCTTATATTAACACCTAGGTACTTACAATGATCCCCAAAAGGAACTTTCACCCCATCAACGCAGTAATTAAAACTGAGAGGACTTCTCTTCTTTCTGAAACTCACAACCTGACTTTTAAACTCGTTTATCACCATACCATTGCCCACCGTCCATCTCACAACAATATCGAGGTCACCCTGCAGCCGTTCACAAAATTGTAACTTATTTATTACTCTGTACAGAATAACATCATGTGCAAACAGCCTTATCTCTGATTCCACTTCTTTACACATATCATTGATACATATAAGAAAACATAAAGGTCTAATAATATTGCCTTGAGGAATTCCCCTCTTAATTATTACAGGGTCAGATAAAGATTCGCCTACTCTAATTCTCTGAGTTCTTTTTAGAAATATAGCCACCCATTCAGTCACTCTTTATTTCTAGTCCAATAGGACATATTTTTGCCAGTAGTCTTCCATGATCTGCCCTATCAAATGCCTTAGATAGGTCAATCGCAATGCAGTCCATTTGGCCTCCTGAATCCAGGATATCTGCTATATCTTGCTGAAATCCTACAAGGTGAGCTTCAGTGGAATAACCTTTCCTAAACACAAACTGCCTTCTGTCAAACCAGTTATTAATTTCGCAAACTTGTTTAATATAATCATAAAGAATGCTTTCCCAGAGCTTACATGAAATGCATGTCAAACTGAATGGCCTGTAATATTCAGCTTTACGTCTATCACCCTTACCTTTATACACAGGGGCTACTATAGCAACTCTCCATTCATCTGGTATAGCTCCTTCAACCAAACAACAATCAAATAAATATTTCAGATATGGTACTATATCCCAACCCATTGCTTTTAGTATATCCCCAGAAATCTTATAAATTCCTGCTGCTTTTCTAGTTTTAAAATTTTGTACCTTAACTGTAAATGTCATTGTTATCATAGGTAAATTTTAATACTTCTTTAGTATTAATCCCCTATCTGGACATTATCCTTGTAACCAACAATCTTTACATACTGCTGACCAGTGGCGTATGCTGCCATCAAGACATGGGCTATTACTAGACTTAGGTTACCCATTTTCGATAGTTGGTTTAGTGAACGTCAAGGCTTAAGGATTTTGAGCTGCAGCCAATAGCCATCGGAGTAGCGTGCTGTGTTAAGGATGGTTCACAAGCCCTATCCTCTGCTACTGTAGATGGTAGCTATAGAATCAACCTCCTCGTACTCTTAAGTCCCCTAGCTCGGGGACTGGGTGTTTTTGACGTTTACACCATTCATTTCATCAGTTCACCATCAAGCCTTTCCAGAGGCTATGCATTATTATTATGATTATTACTATTATTATTATTAGTAATAGTATTTCTTAACCCGTTTGTCCTCCAGGGTTAGTTTTTCCCTCGTACCCAGCGAGATATCCCACCTCTACATTCAAGGCCAGTGTCCTGGGACGTGAAACTTAGGGTCGGGGATACAACTGCGAAGGAGGTCCAGTACCGCGTTCAGGCGGCCTTGCCTGCTATGCTGAACAGGGACCGTCTGGGGGATGGGAAGATCGTAAGGGATAGAAAAGGAAGAGGGAAGGAAGCGGCCGTGGCCTTAAGTTAAGTACCATGCCGGCATTTGAATGGAGGAGAAGTGGTAAACCACGGGAAACCATTTCGAGCATGGCTGAGGTAGGAATCGAACCCTCCTCTACTTAGTTGACCTCCCGAGGCTGAGAGGACCCTGTTCCAGCCCTCGAACCACTTTTCAAATTTCGTTGCAGAGTCGGGATTCGAACCCGGGTTCTGGGGATGATAGCTAAGCACACTAACCACTACACCACAGAGGCAGCCATCATTATTATTATTATTATTATTATTATTATTATTATTATTATTATTATTATTATTATTATTATTATTATTATCTCAGTTGCAAACAATAAGCATGGCCAACAATGAAATTTGTGAATTTCGAATTAGCCACATAACCACAAATACTTTTTATACTTATTTGCGTTGAAATACCCTTTGTATGGATACTTGTTTTTCTCCTGTTCACACTAACTGAGTAAGAGGTGGGGTAGGCTTACCATTTTTAATTATCACCAATTTATCTTCATATTTCAGTTCCGAGAATGGTTTATCCAACAACTTACACACGGTTCAGCCATTTCCCAGAAGTAACATCACAAGGTCACAGTCACGTTAAACACTATAACTTCAGATAAACGAAAATTGTTCTGAGATCAACTAAAATATAGTATCAATAATTTCCAAGTATAAGCAACACTTAAGATGTCCTCCACATGCAAACAAATTCGTGATACTGTAGCACATGGGGGAATCCCATCAATTCGGACACATCCGGAGAACTTCGAGTCTTTGCGCCTTCTCTTTCCACCGCTGTCTCTCGTGGCGGCGGCGATTTGAAAGACCGAAGCCTAGCACAGCTCAAGGTTAGGATCCCCTCGTTCCCCGCACCATTACGACATTCGCCGGCAAGCCTCGCGCTGCGGGTCGAGGGGAGTGGGCCGAAGGCCTGGGCTGCGATCTTAGTCTCCGATGCCTTGCTCTCAGAAATAGAAGCGACGTCCTTTCTCAATGCTTTCAAGTTTTGTAAATGGAAGAATGTGTCAGATGCTTACATTATAATATTTAGATTTCCATCGTTCTCATTTGAGGCTTGGGCTTCACTGATAGCCTTGGTAGCCCACAGTATACGCCACTGCTGCAGACTGAATACTTCTGCCTTTTGATGAACCTCGCATACACACTCCCCTTGTTCATTAATGATTCCTGAAATGTGTTTCTTTGAACCTGTTTCTCCCTTAAAGTACCTATACATACCCTTCCATTTTTCACTAAAATTTGTATGACCACCAATTATGCTTGCCATCATGTTATCCTTAGCTGACTTCTTGGCTAGATGCAATTTCCTAGTAAGTTCCCTCAATTTCTCCTTACTTCCTGAACCATTTCTAACTCTATTTCGTTCCAAACTGCACGTCCTTCTTAGTCTCTTGTTACCGTGTTTTGGTGGTAGTTAGAGGTGAAAGAAGGTGCGGGTGTGAACGGGTCTCATGATAGTACTTGAAGATCATAGGCACAAGAACAGCTGGAACGACAACCTTCATCATCTTATCATGCCTCGAAGGGCAACATAGAACACCATTCCTCAGAACATAAGGGACAACATGTTCCCCAGAAGAAAGGGTTTCCATTATCGGAGCCAGCGTCGGATCTTCACGTTGGTATTTCTCGATATCCCTAAAGAGCATGGGAGCATCTGTTAAGATGGCATAATCATCAGATAGTATGGACTCGGGAGGTGATGAACTGTCGACCGGTTCATGGGTCTCGACGTCGTTGGAAAACATACGGCTGAGTCCATCAGCAACAACATTTTCGGTACCTCTGATATGCCGGACATCGAATTGGAAGGCAGAAATACGGAAGGCCCAACGGGCTATACGACCAGTACGACGCGGCCTACCTAAGACCCAGCTTAAGGCTTGATTATCTGTCTCCAGGTCGAATTTGACATGTTCCAGATAGAGACGGAACTTTTCTAAGGCAAATAAGACTGCCAAACCTTCGAGCTCATATATGGAATACTTTGCTTCTTGAGCCGATAGAGTCCTGGATGCATAGGCGATGGGTCGCCTCCCTAGTTCAGTCTCTTGAAGAAGGACTGCAGCAACTGCTGACGACGACGCGTCAGTTTGGACGATGAATTTCTTCGAGAAATCAGGCATAGCAAGTACAGGGGCATTACAGAGAGCTAATTTAAGATCTTCAAAAGCGGCTTGTTGAGAAGGTCCCCACTCGAATTTGATGCCTTTCCTACGAAGAAGGTTCAAGGGCGCCGCTCTATTAGCGAAGTTAGGAATGAACTTCCTGAAGAAATTCACCATACCAATGAACCTGGCGATACCTTTAATGTCCTTGGGAGGTTTAAAATCACGGATGGCCTGTGTTCTAGAATGATCGACGGCAACACCATCAGGTGACACAATATGCCCTAGGAATGACATAGAGGGCTTAGCAAAGGCAACCTTGGACAACTTGACAGTTAACCCAGCCTTACGAAGGCGATCGAGAACTTCTCGCAGATGATCTAGATGTTCTTCAAAAGTCTCCGAAAATACGACGACATCATCCAAGTAGTGATACAAGTACTCAAATTTGATGTCAGAGAAGACCCTATCTAGCAGCCTAGTGAGTACAGCTGCTCCCGTGGGGAGCCCGAAAGGCACGCGGTTGTATTCATACAAGTTCCAGTCCGTGGCAAACGCTGTAAGGTGTTTAGATTCTTCAGCTAGAGGAATTTGATTGTAGGCCTGATTCAAATCCAAGATGGTGAAGAACTTGGCCTTACGGAACCATGAAAAACAAGAATGAAGGTCGGGAAGGGGCACAGATTGTAACACCACCTTCCGATTGAGAGCCCTGTAATCAATGACAGGCCTGAAGCCTCCTTGGGGTTTCGGGACTAGAAAAATAGGCGAAGAATACGCTGACTTAGAGGGCCTAATAATACCATCCTTCAACATCTGATCGATAATTTCTTTCAGAGCCTTCATTTTCGGTGGAGATAGCCTATAAGGTGGAAAACGGACAGGAATCGAATCCGTGACCTCAATTTTGTATTCAATAAGGTCAGTAACACCAAGAGTATCAGAGAACACCTCTGGAAACGACTGACACAATTTACGAATACTATCAGCCTGCTCCTCAGGTAGATGTCTAAGGTCTAACAACATCTCATCCTGGGTAGGCGAAATAGAAGAACATGATACAGAATTACACTTTAATAGTGGGATTTTACAATTAGAGGCAAATTTGAAAGTGCAAGACCTACTCTGAAGATCGAGCACAAGACCCGTGTAAGAAATGAAGTCAGCTCCCAATATAATGGGGCAAGACAAGTGCTTAGCCACAAACAATTTAACTTTCCATGTAAATTTAAAAATACGAATTTTGACATATAAGGAACCGAGAATTTCTAATGGAGAGGAATTAGCCGAAACATATTGGATCGCAGACAAACAATAGTTAGGAAGCTTACAAACAGATTTCAATTTTGAATACCAATCAGCCGAAATAATAGAAAAAACACTGCCTGAATCTAATAGAGCTGTTATAGGTTCGTTATTTAACTCAATCTTAAGAAAAGGAACAGGTGCGGGGGTATCCGCCGCAATCCTAAGACACTCTTTGGGGCATTCAAAAGACGGATTAGCAGATTGAACGTTCCCTGAATTTTCGATCTGTTTACCAGGGGCTGAGCCTCGGAAAGATGGATTAGTCGACTCAGCCGAAGCCACTAGTCACCTTTTATTATTGGCATAGGTGGAATTTGCACCAGAAGTTGAGCAGGAGGGGGTGCTATTCGAATTTGGGCAATTCTTGGCGATATGTGAGAAAGCCCCACATTTAAAACAGCCTTGTGATAAACCAGCTCCATTATTTGCCCTACTAGTTTTGACCAATGGACATTTATTGCGAAGATGGTCAGGCGACCCGCAAGCATAACATTTACGAGGGGTGACTGATCGGCGAGGTGGAGGCCGAGTGTTACTAAAGGAAGGCGGGGGTTCTTTCGCGACACGCAAAGAATCGGCGTATCTAACTCCTTCCGCTGAGACGGCCAATGCTTCAAGTTCCGAGAAAGTTTGCGGGCACGCCGCGAAACACAAATATGACCTGTAGGATGGTGAGATCCCTTCCACAATAGCTTGTACAATCTGATCCTCAGGGAAGTGAAGAGCAAATACCCTAGTATAAAACTTAATATCTTGGATGAAGTCTGCCAAATTTTCATCCAAGCGCTGTACCCGATAATAGTACTTCTGAATAAGGGAGGACCTGGCCCTAGCCGGGATGAAGTTAGCTAGCAAGTGGGCATGGAAATCCTCAATAGATGATTGCTCGGCAATGGCTCTTACGATTTTGTCTGAGAGAATACCAATAGCATAAGGATAGATTATCTGCAAAATTTGACATGGAGAAAGTGAAAAAACAAGGGCATGATCCTGAAATTCAACTAAAAACCTTAAAAATTAAATTACTTCACTGGTGGTATTAACGGAAAACTTAGAGATACCTCTGAGCAACATTGCCAATGGATGAGGCAAGCTGCTAAACCCGGGTGACATAGTAGGTAAAGGTTTCAGTGGCAAAGAAGTCAGTTCAGAACGTACATTATTCAATGAGTTACGGCGTTCAGGCTCGTTGTCCAATGGGGCAGAGATAGTTTGAGCAGCAACGGTTATCCTATTGACTTCTCCCTTAGGAGGCTCTTCCTCGCTACCTACATTCATCGTGTTGGGTTGATCAATTTTGGGAGGAACTTCCCCAGTTAACAATTGGGTAACCTTACTGGATAATTCAGAAATACTTTCAAGCAACGTACTAGCGTCATTCCTCTGAACGTCATTCAACTTCAGAGACAACAGATCGTTAACTCTTTTTGAAAAATGATATAGCCTGGCTTGCACACGCTTAATTTGATTAGGAGAAGGATCATTTTCGTCAAAAAAACTAACTACCGATGCTAGCCCAGTAGTATTCTCAGTGATCGTGGAAAGAGAGTCGTCAATTTCTTTCTCTCCCAAATTGGGGATGGAAATGGGCAAATCAAGGGACTCTCTAAGCTTGTTTGTGTCCACTGCAACCGTGCCTCCAGATTGCACATTTCTGATAGTTAACTCATAGATCAACTCCTCCTTGCGCAAATAGTTAAGATGGAGGACATCGCGGGGGCCGGGCATGATGACAGAAAAATTTTGAAACAGGAAAGATCAAAAATTCCAGCAACTGAGAAAATTGTTAGAGTTCGGATCAAAGCAATGTTTAGCCGTCAAAAGGGGCTAAATTGAGACCCATTCAACCACGCTCTGCTACCACTTGTTACCGTGTTTTGGTGGTAGTTAGAGGTGAAAGAAGGTGCGGGTGTGAACGGGTCTCAAACTACGAAATTAAAGTTAATGTAAAATTTAACAAGGTTATATTTTCTTTTCAAGATTAAGTAATAACAAATAGAACAGGTACTTAGTAGCCGAAACACAATTTGAATTACAGAGATTACAGAATTTGAGCTCCGAGAGCCAAACACACGATTCTTGAGCTAGAAGCCCAACCTTACGATATACAAAATTCAACAAAAGGGGCAGAAAACCCCATTCATGCTCAGGAGCACTTGCTCCAAATTACACAGAAAAGCCTCCTCGAGGCATACAACACTCAATTTTTAAGAAAGAGCCACGCGCTCTCAAACTTTAAGCCTCTCAAAGGTCACACCAAACTCCACCTTCAAGTTGTCCTCTCAGGACATAGACACAGGGGTAACATACCCAACCTATTGAGGTCTATTAAATGAAAAAGGTAAATTACATGACCTCTAAAATAACAATTTGAGAGGAGGCGATCTGCACTCCTAATGTATTCGTTTCAAAACCTAATTTGGCTCTAGGCCACTAATGCAAGGGCTAATCCCATACTACCGAGGTGACTTTAGAAAAGGACAATTTACATTACAATTAAGGAAGAGCCGGTTGTGAGAAATAAGTTCACCTCAAAACAAAGTGAGTGGGAGCTCGAGAGGGTTAAGCACTCTCTATCCCAATATGTAGCTTTAAAAGATAACAGATGCTAAGAGTAGTTACATTTTAGGAAAAGGTTACATGATAGAAACGCTTCGGACCCGCCCCGAGAGTTAAACTGCTGAGCTAGCAAGAAAAGAAGTTATTAAAAGGCCATTACCTTGGTGTAGAACTGCTCCCTGAAGAAAGAGGCGCTTCCCGCCCCCTGTTATGTACTTTACACACTAAAAGATGGAACAGAAGTGGCACCGAGACCCTAAAATCAGCAGTTTATATACTCTCGCAGAAGGTTCGAGGCGTTTCAGGGAAGAAAACACCCGCCCACAATCACTTTATTGGTTAGGGATAAGCAGCAGATTCAAATTGGGGGAAGATACATCAGATTGGTCAGAAATTAATTAAAGAAATTCGGGATTGGCTAAATACAAAACAAGGGGAAAGAGAGGGGTATACAGCCAACTTAAACAATGACTGAAAGAAATTTAGCAAAGAACAAACTTTTGAAATTAAATTTTCTCAAAAAAACAGTTCTTTCACTTCGCACTAGGGTGAACTATAGTTGGTCTTCAGTAGTGTCCTCTAGAAGAGAAAGTTCACACTTCTTACTACAAGCAAAACAAAAATACGTCGAAAATGACACAGTTCAAAAACTCAAAAATTTCCACGTAGTGACATCTTCTGAGAAACTTGAAAATCAATACCGTAGATAAAGTTCAGACTTCCTCCAGCAGAGGAGTTTCCACTGGCGCAAATTTTAAATAAGCGGCTTGGAGGTGTACCGCCCGGTACACATACCCTTCCATTTTTCACTAAAATTTGTATGACCACCAATTATGCTTGCCATCATGTTATCCTTAGCTGACTTCTTGGCTAGATGCAATTTCCTAGTAAGTTCCCTCAATTTCTCCTTACTTCCAGAACCATTTCTAACTCTATTTCGTTCCAAACTGCACGTCCTTCTTAGTCTCTTTATTCCCCTGTTATAATATAGTGGATCTTTGCCATTCCTTACCACCTTTAATGGTACAAACCATTTTCACATTCCTCAACAATTGCTTTAAACCCATCCCAGAGTCTGTTTACATTTTTACTTACCATTTTCCAGCGATCATAGTTACTTTTTAATAATTCCCTCATGCCTGTTTTATCAGCCATATGGTACTGCCTAATAGTCCTAATTTGAATACCTTCCTTTCTTTCACATTTATTTTTAACTACGAAAAAAACAGCTTCGTGATCACTAATACCATCTATTACTGTGATTTCTCTATAGAGCTCATCTGGTTTTATCAGCACCATATCCAAAATATTCTTCCCTCTAGTTGGTTCCATCACTTTCTGAATCAGCTGCCCTTCCCATATTAACTTATTTGCAATTTGTTGTTCCTGTCGTTCGCATTACCTTCCCAATTGACATTTGGTAAACTGAGTTCACCTGCTACTATCACATTCCTTTCCATTTCATTTCCGACGTAGCTGATCACCTTATCACATAATTCTGAATCAGGGTCAGCGCTACCATTTCCCGGTCTGTACACTCCAAAGACATCAAGTTGCCTATTATCTTTAGAGATGAGCCTTACACCCAGAATTTCATGTTTTTCATCCTTAACTTTTTCGTAGCTTACAAATTCTTCTTTCACCAGAATGAATACTCCCCCTCCTACCATTCCTATCCTTTCCCTACGATCCACACTCCAGTTCCGTGAGAATATTTCCGCATCCATTATACCATTTCTCAGCCATGATTCAACTCCTATTACAATATCTGGTAAGTATATATCTATTAAATTACTTAATTCTATTCCTTTCTTTACAATACTTCTACAATTGAGCACTAACAGTTTTATGTCATCCCTACTTGATTTCCAGTTCCCTGTTCCCTTAACACCGCTCCCTAGCGCACCCTGTTTCCCTGAATGTACCTCCCTATAACCCTTCTAAACAAATTTCCTAATTTATATGTATCACTGCGGTATAAGTGAAGGCCATCTGAGCGCACATCCCTATCTCCTACCCACCCATTAGGATCTGGAAATTTCACTCCCAATTTCCCACATACCCAGTCCATAGTCTCATTTAAATCCCCAATCACCTTCTAGTCAGTATCCTTCCTACACAGTATTCCACTGATAACAATCTCTACTTCCTTAAACTTCATTCGTGCTGCATTTACCAGATTCCACACATCCCCACCATGTTGGTACTTATACGTGCTTGCCTTACGTTGTTAATAGCAACGTGAAACACTACCACCTTCTCCTTTCCCTCTTCCTTCTATTCTACTTTCCTCAACATCTGCCTCAACCTAATTCCTTGATAACACTCTATCCTGGTTCCCTTTCCTCCACACACTTTCCCCACATGTCTAACGATGGAATCCCCCATGACCAGAGCCTCAACCCTACCCACCTCATTCGATCCCCTCCCCTCCTCGTCAGCCCTATCTTCTCTCACTGCTGCAGAAGCTATTTTCCCCTCCCTGTTCTCCCTCCCATGACCCTGTTCCACCTGTCTTTTCCTTTCGCTACACTTCATTTCCCTTTCCTTCCTTTTCCCTTCTTCCTACTTCCACACATCTCAGCAACAGTTTCCTGTTCCTCATCTTCCCTCGGTTGTTCTACCTGCAGTGTCTCGTACCGATTTCTCACAGACACTTGTCCTGAATTCTGATCCTGAATAGAGCCTTTAGCCTTCAATCTCCTTCCCTTTAAAATATTAGACCGCCTGTCTTCTACAATTCCCCCATTTCCTTCCCATCCCTCCTTTACACCTACTGTATAAGATCTAATCTTAAAAATTTAAAATGTAAGAGCCAAAATAAATTGAAACCTATAATGCTTTTTTCATTTGAATCTATATTAATCAACATTCAGTGTTTCTTGCAATTTTTAGCCTGTCACCACCGTTATAAGTTATAAATTACGTCTGAGCAGTCCGCATATGACGAACTCACTGATTTCGACCGGAGAGCCTTCTTTCGCGAAGGAAACAGGTTCTCCAGAAAACGATGGAGGAAGAGGACGTCGAGGACCTTCTCTCTTTGTAGGAGTAGGAGTGCTGGCTGATGGCTTGCCAGGCGGAGCGCTAGGAGGTCCCATTGCTAGGAGAGGCCGGTGACCCTGGGAAGACGGCAACGACGCCCCTTCACAAGAGATGCGATTACCTCACTTTCGCGAAAGAGATGGAGAACTACAAGCCTCTTAAATGTGCTCACGTGTGCACTCGACACTCACAAGCTCACATCCACACATCGACGAACCTTGACAACTCATTGGAGCTCCTATGTACGGCCGAACAGTCAAACGGTACATATTTTGCAGCAGTTAATGACACCGTAAGTCGAGAGGAACAGCTTGTCAGCGACACGCCGTTTAAACCTCCTGTGTAAAGTTCCTTATAACGTCATTCTCAAAAGCTTGTATTATATGCTTGTGCAGGATAAATTCTTTGTAGAAGTTCAGGGACTTGTGCTTTTTGATGTTTATTGTCATATTCACGAACTTACTGGTCTCAAGTTTCAGGAAGCACGCACCAGTCACGTAGCTTGCGCATGTTGTCCACTTCACCACGAACACTGACCATCCACGCTGGTCAGTTTCACCGACTAGTGCTATAGAGTATATGTTCACTCTTATCGAGGAGCTGACGACCTAGATGTTAGGCCTCTTTATACAACAAGCATCATCAAGATCAGTCTTTTCTTCGCCTTCTGAGACGCCATTCTGTGGGTGCTACCTTACAAATATAGTTTGAGAGAGTTCCATTTTTGGGTCCACGAGCAGCAAGGGAGACCTGCAAAGCTCTGCATTTCCAGGTCTGGCGGCCGTTCTGGAGGTGGGCCGCTAGCGACCATTCTCCCAGTAGGCATTCACCACTTCGCCGTGACCCAAACCACACACACACACACACACACACACACACACACACACACATACGCACACACACACGCACACGCAAACACACACACACGCGCACTACCCGAGGCAGATAGCCAGGTTAGACAGTAACAGAAATTAAATCTAAAGGGCTTAGGATAGAAAAGGAAGGAGTAGAAATTAAGAAAAAAAGCCCAGAAACATCTCAGGCAATTCGGCGGCAGCTTGTACTCCAAAGCCAACCCACCATGGGAAACCAAAAGTTGACACATCTGCCTAGAGTGGTCATGATCACTATTCTAAGACAATTGGTGGTGATTATTGTTTTAATTCATGTCCAAAATAATGGGAAATCATTCGTCGCAAGTCGGGTAGCACCACCTCCTAGAGATTGTCGTGCCATTCAGATCCTTTTCCATGCGCGCACTTAACCCCGGGGCCGAACTAAACTATTGCAACGCCTCTGGACCCAAATTATTTTGTGCCCTCCCACCTCCTTAAACTTGACCGGGCGAGTTAGCCGTGCGTTTAGGGTCACGGGAGATATTGGTTTCGAAACCCACTGTCGGCAGCCCTGAAGATGGTTTTGCGTGACTTCTCATGTTCATATCAGGCAAATACAGGGCCTGTACCTGAACTAAAGCCACGGCCACTTCCTTCCCAAACCTAGGCCTTTCCTACCCCATCGTCGCCATAAAACCCATTTGTGTTGATGCGACGTAAAACACATAATAAGTTGACAATGCAAAATTGCTATTAATATATTAAAAGAGTTTACTAAAAACAGATTTGTCAAATCGGTCTGTCCGTTCTATTCGGCCCATTTGCTTCATTATTGTTTTATTCTCTCCGGAGTTACTTGCCGGATAATCATGAGACGTTGATAGGTTTCTAATATCAACCGACTACGAGTGATCATAAAACCAAATCATTAAATGATCACTCCAGTAACTGCAGGGGGAGACTTACCCTAACCCGCAATGCACTCTGCACTCAGCAGGTTGCTAAGCGACGAGCACTTTCATTAATATTTTGATATGAGATTTTCATCCTTAGTAATGTCATTGCATGCAGCCAGAGAGTATACACTTCCTTTCATCACGGACCAGCGTGCGCGCAAGTCTGGGCAGCCAGAGAGCTCTCAAACTGAGTGTACGTCTAACGAGTCTCTTATTGCTTGTGTGTGACTACCTGACAAACTCTTGACAGTGGGGACAGACAACAATGTGTTCATAGTTAAAAGATCATGATAGTGGAAAGGAAGAACACGACTGTGATCAACTTCACCGAAAGAGACACGCCCCGACCAGCCCCATACCAAGTGCATGACTGGATTTTTGACACTATGCATCTACATGAAAGTGACATTGAGATGTTCCAACTTAATCCTATATCGCGGCAAGTGTACATAAAAAGCAAGAAGCAGGAAACAACTGAAAGACTGCTACAGTATTATGCAGGTGAGCACTCATTCTTACGCAGTAATGGATTCCGTAGCAAAGTGAATATTGATTCTGCGGGTCTTGGTACAAAGTTGGTGCGAATTTTTAATCTTCCGATGGAGGTACCACATAGAATAACTGTAGAACAAGTTAGTAAATAAGGGTCCATTTTTTGGATTCAGGATGAAACATGGAGCTCATGTTTCCGGTACAAGTTTCATAATGGTGAACGAGCAATTCGATTAATGTTAAAGCAACATATATCGTCTATTGGTGGGCATAAAGCCCTCATCAGTTACGATAATCAGCCTACTACTTATTCGTCTTGTAATGCAGTGGGCCACTTGCGGGGTCAATGCCCGTGACGTAAACAACCTGTCCAGCTGCTAGTCCCACCTGGGCGACCTTGGCGAGTGGGAAACTGCCGACACAGCGCATTCCACTGCAAGTTATGCAATTGACTCCTGAAGACAACTCACACAGTTCGTCACCTAGTGAATTACACGAAGCTACACAGAAAACACAAACTGATCACCTGAACACTATGCCGGCCACTTTTGCGACGCACAGGGAGACAGAGATGTTACGTCAACAGGTTGGGGATCAGATAATTCAGAACGACAATTGTGATAATAATTAAATACCGCAACCGGAAAGGCTACCTACGATCGAGGCAGATGCATTATTGCCAGCGCAGCTACCACAAGAAACAAATCATGATCAGTTACAGACTCCAATAAATCAGAATATGGAAACAGAGGGCGGATATGTTGACACCACCAACATCCGTCAAAGGCAGAAACATGCAAGTATGGAAGAGCACAATATATATCACCGACCTTCGAAAACGAGAGACGCCCGTCGGTAGAAGAAATATAAATTACGGAAACAAAACTACCTCAAGTTAGGCACAGGAATCCTGGGTTAAAGCGGCCGGTAGATGACACTAACGTTATCAAACATGTTCCGAAGAAATAACTTCAGCACTCGTCTCCATATCCAAACAAATCATTATGTTTGGCGCTGTGTTATTTTCCTTCACCAGTCTATTTCTTCATTCCGTAGCATCACTTAATGTAAATTGCCTGAGAAGCAGTAGCGTAGCCAGGATCGCCCAATGGGGGGGGGGGGTTACAGTTACAAAATTAAGATATAACATAATGAAACTGCTTGTGCATGTCTGGTACGCGCATGTATGACTGTCATAAGGATACGCCCCAAGGGCTCTGAACTTTGGAGCGTGGGTTGGCGACCACGGGGCCCTTAGCTGAGTCCTGGCATTGCTTCCACTTACTTGTGCCAGGCTTCTCACTTTCATCTATCCTATCCGACCTCTCTTAGTCAACTCTTGTTCTTTTCCGACCCCGACGCTATTAGGTTTGAGAGGGCTAGGGAGTCTTTCATTTTCACGCCCTTCGTGGCCCTTGTGTTCCTTTGGCCGATACCTTCATTACCTTTGGCGCTTTGCTATACGAGGAATGGTAATTTGTGTGTCCAATTGAGAAGCTTTCTTGCTTGCTTGCATAAATATGTTTATGAACTCCTCTTCTGCGTTTCCTCTGATCTTGATAATTCTGTCCTCCACAACATTAGCATATGAAAATGCTTTTGCAATATCCAACTCTTCACTTTGAAAAAATCTGCTAAGAAGAGCACTTACATTAAATACTTGATTTAGTATATGTAGAGCATTAGTGCAGGCTTCTTTATTATTCCATTGTACTATATCTTCAAGAACTGCAACGACGGCATCAAACAGTTCTAGAAATACTGCAATTGAGTCATGGCGCTCCACCCATCTTTTTAGACACAATGCTTTAAGCCTCGTTTTGTCACTTTCAGGAACAGTGGCATCTATCGATTCTTTAAATGCATTTAACCTTTTAGGAAAACTAAGAAATGAACAAATATTCCCCACAGTACACAAACAGTTTCTGATTCCTTGGATTGAGCATGCATGGGTTATAGCAAGATTGAGAACATATGAACTGCAGTGCACGTACAAAGCCAACCGGTAGGTTTCCCTTATTATCGCTTGGACGCCATTAAACTGCCTACTCATACCGTTAGTTCCATCATATCCTTGTCCTCTTAAATAATTTAAGTTGACTCCTATCTTCTTAAGCACATCGATTATTTTGGCAGCCAAACCTCTTCCAGAGGCGTCAGTGATCGGTACAAACTGGAGGAAGTCCTCCCTGAGTGTCTGAGAGTCAGGGTTGACATACCGAACACAACGTGACATTTGTTCCATTCCAGAAATGTCACTTGTCTCATCGGCCATTATAGTGAAACACTGCGCACGATGTTTTCAACAATAAAGTAATTGCATACGTGAATGATCTCGTTTTGAGTTTGTGGGCTAATGTACATAGCATTGCGGCTGCTTGTAAGCAAATGAGTTTTTAAATCCTCATCCCCATTTCTTGCACGAAAATGAAGGAAAGTACTAAAATTTCCATCATTTTCAGTAGGCTCTTCATCATTCAATATAATGGGTCCATCGTCTCTATGTCCTCTAAGGGGTAAACCTTGGCGACCACACAAAATGATAGTTTCGATAATAGGAATAATCTTCTTCCTGTTGTCTTCAATTTCCTTTTTCATGTTCTTCTTACAATTTACTTTTCGTCGCACCGACGTATATAGGTAGATACGTAGATGGGACAGGGAAGCAACCATGGCCTTAAGGTACAGCCTCAGTATTTGCCTGGTGTGAAAATGGGAAACCATGGAAAATCATTTTCAGAGCTGCCGACAGTGGGGTTCAAACCCACTATCTCCCGAATGCAAGATCACAGCTAACTGTACGGCCAACTCGCCCGGTTTTACGTACATGTAACCATGTAGTTACGAAAGCATGGTAAGATAGTTAACAACTAAGTGAACTAATTTGAATGATTATAAAATGAGTAATTCATCTAAGAAGAGTCGAATATCGGTATTATTTTTATTTTATTTTCAAAATCCACTTGGTGGCTGCGTAAAGACAAAGAATACACTATAACAACTTCGTTAAATATAAGGATTTTTTTGTAAATGATAAATCCATGATCTTTGTCTGGTGAATATAAGTGGTGTCTGAATGAGTGTCAGAAGATAATCCCTGAGCGCTTTGAGGTCCTTGGTACTGATGTTGAAACTCGTCTTCTTAGGGATTGTCCCTCTTGCACCGATCATGAGACCCCTCACTTCTACGTCGTCAAGCTCGTATTTATTGTTGTTATATGGCTCTGTAGGCAGGTAGATATACTTCTTTTCTCTGTCTACGTCATCTGGTTGGTCGTACAGTAACAGATTTGGCCTAATCCAGCTTTAAAATTTAGTTCAATTTGAAGTTTAAAAACATAATTATCGAAACGTTTGCACTTGACAAATGGGAGCATAGTATGACCCTGCTTTGAGAACAATAATGTCCTTTTTCTATGTACAACAAATACCTTACAATGCGGAGTACATTGTTCTTTTAGTAACTTGCCTTGCGGTGCGGAATATGAAGCGTCTATTAACGAGTGTCAGTTCAACTTCAGGACAATGTCAATCGGAGTGTTTCTATTGAGGCGAAAAGATAAACAAACCACCGTCACCGTTTCAAAAATCTTTTCTGTTTCAAAGCATCGATGTAGTTGACATGTACGGAAGGACTGAGCTTCTGTTCACGCGACACACGGTACACGAAACGTTGTGGTGTCGAGGCATCGAGACAGCTGATTGAGCCGGCGGTGTTTCGAAACACACACACACTACGACCAAAGGGCCGGCGCGGCAGTCATGCAGACACTGAATCACCTCCATACTGACTTTGCATATTCCAACAGTTAATAGACATTATCTATTTTCTATTTTCTATTATCTATTATCTATCTATTGTAAGCAATGTTTATTTAGTTTATTGTTAACTGTCAGTTTATATTTATTTTCTTTTTGTGAAAGTTCCATGGGGGGGGGGTTCTAACCCCCAGTAACCCCACCCCTGGCTACGCCCCTGCTGAGAAGTCATGGAAAACGGGTACCATTACAAGGATTTATTAGAGATTATAACATCGATATCCTTTTCCTACAAGAAGTTAACATCTTTACTTTGCCTTACCTTGGGAACAATTACCAACATATTGCCAATCCTGGGGAAGACTCGAGAGGTACAGCAATTATTTACTGATCTGGATTACACATGAAACTTTGTGAAAAACACCCTAGTAGGAGGATCACATCGATATTAACAGAAGATAGCACACTGTATATAAACATCTAGCTGCACTCTGGAACACATCGTCGTCACGAGCGAGAGGAATCTCTGACCACACAACTACCATTCTTTTTACGACATAACTCCAAAGACTTAATTTTCGGTGGGGATTTGATTTGTGTTTTACGGGCAAAAGACCAGAGAGGAGAATTCAGCCCTCCTCCAGCGCTTGAAAGGATATGTCAGGACTTAGAGCTTCGTGATGGATGGGAAAGTAAACACGACAATTTCTTACAATTTACATTTTTCCGAGGAGCATCGGCTTCTAGAATTGGCAGATTTTACGTAAACAGAGACCTAGCACCGCACGTACATGACATCAGTGCTAAATAATACTCTTCAGTGATCATCACGCTGTCCTACTGAAAATTCGTACCACTAGGAGAAAACCTGTTATCGGGAAGTGATATTGGAAACTAATTAATACGTTCCTTGATGACGAACAAGTGAAACAGAACTTTCAACGGATGTGGTCGAATATGCTCAGTCGTCTCATCCAACAGGGTGCTTTAACTGTACACAAATGGTTGCATAAGCTTAAACCGGCGATTCAAACCTTCTTTAAGAAACATGCAGCAGAAAAGCAAGCAACAGACGGAAAACTCTGCACTCTTACTACACTATACTAACTGTCCTTATGGTGCGTCAACAAGCAGGTTACAACGTAAACTGTCACATAGCCGCAGTTAAACGAAGAACAACAGGCATTCAGGAGAACATCCTACACGGTTCTTTAGTTCGTTCGTGTTCTAATTCACCCTTAGCATAAGAAAAACTCAGCTTTTTCATATAGCCCATGAAAAAAGAAACGGGGAGAGCAAAATAATATCTACTCTTCATACAGGTGACAACAGACGACTTTTATCTACTAAATGAAACTGAGAAATACTTTAGAGAAACGTTCCGGGACTGTGTGAAATCCCCGCTAGTTCAAACGATCATTCTGTCTTTCTCCGAACAACAACTCAATGATAATGACAGGCAGCAGATCCTCCGTCCAACTGAAGAAATTGAACTATTCGAGACCCTACGAACGGCCAGTAACACATCAGCTCCAGGCCCTGATGGTCTGACTTATTTTTTTCTACAAAAAGTACTGGATCATCACGAAAACAACGCTTTTAACACTGATGCAAATATTGTTCGCTAATCTACAAGATTGCACAGGCGCCCGATAATACTCCTCAACACCGATTACAAACTCTTCATGGAAACACTGGCGAAAAGAATACGACCCTACCTTAATAACATCATGAAAGTAGGGCAAACATGTGCTATTCCCGACAGGAAAAGAAAAAACTTCCTACAAGCAGTAGGAAATGCAGTGTTACATTTTGAAGCAGAACCAACTGAAATGGCCGCGATATTAAACCTGGACTTCTGAAAAGCTTTCGACAGAGTGCATCATGGGTACTTGTTAACAGTGCTGCAACGCTTGCGTCTCCCAACCGCAATATGCAATCTTATTCGAACCCTTTATAGTTCGGCGCATTCTCGAATACTTCGTAATGGACACTTTTCCAGACCAATTCCAATTAAAACAAGGATGTCCCCTATCAATGACTCGTTTTGCTTTAAGTATTGACCCCTTTATTTGGGAAGTCCACTTTGTAATGTGCACGATTCCCAACCCTCAGAGCCTGTTTACGGTTGCAGCCTATGCTGATGACGTCACTATATTACTGCAGACACAGTTGAAGAGTTCATTACGCGATTTCCTTCTTATTCAAATCCTAGCCGAAATATTCTTTCTGTAATGTGTTCCTTGGTTCAATACCCTCAGAGATTTTCTTGCTTTTTGAAAAATATCCGCACCGAAGGCTTAAGTTAAACTCTGCATAGACTCACATTAGCGCTCGTAGTGGTAGCAAAAGGCAAACTGCTAATCTAATCGACCGGATAACGATGATTAAACAAAGCGTTGCAGTTTGTAGAAATAAATATAGAATATATTCTCATAGTTTGTTGTGATATTTTATTTACTTAAAATTTGTACGTCATATTTCTGGGATGATTTCAGCATCGAGTTGCTTGCCTGAAGGCCCAGAACTGTGGATATTCCTCTGTTTTCTTCTTGCGTTATGCCAGATGTAGAAGCACATGTGCTCATTATTGCCAATGTGTTCATAAAACATCCCTGCACACTTTTACTCATACCCCATGTGTCTTAAGATATGAAACATATGACACCATTTTAAACGTCCCATTATCAGGATCACCTGTTTATTATCAACATGTGATGTTCTCTTACCTCTGCTGCCAAGAGACCAATATTCCTTCAATAATCATTCTCGTACGTTTTCACGAAGTCTCTCTTTACACTTTGCTCGACAGTCTCTAAGTGGTTCCATTAGTCTGGCTATAAAATGGTATAAGATTTTCCCTTTGCGCTGTTTTGAACCTGAGAACAGCATTCCTCTGGCGAGAAACGTGATGGAAACATTAACATCTTTTCCAATTGAGCTTCCCACTTACACAGCCAGAAAATCTGGATCGTTTCCCTGTTGTCATTCACTTCTTCACTTTCATCTAACTGTTGAATGACTAACAATTCAGTGTCGCTAACCATACAGTTTAGAGACCCTACTTTCCGATACGACGTGTGGCACGTTGGCACTACACGTCATGATTTATTTCCTGAATTGTCAGAATTACGTATTGCCACTGCAGTCACTAGTCTTACATTTGCGGGTTTAATTTTAAATCTGTTTGGCCAATACCAGGTGGCATTTGATAACGTAGTTCGTGTGAACGCAGCATTTTATTAATTTTTGTTTTATTTCGTCCAATGCTTACGTACAGAATTCAATTAGGATGTCTGAGGAGAACGAAATGTCATCAAGAACTCCTACGAAATGAAAGCAACATTACCTCGATCAAAAAATTTACTTCGGACATTGCTACGGGGTATTGAAGGAGGAAGGCGGTGAGTTGTCACCCGTAGTGATGTGGACCTCATGACAGGAGTTTCACAATTAATTGGGGCAGGTGATAATTTTATTTTTATTTTTATGGTAATTTTCTGATAATGAGAATCATTTGAAAAGGGAAAACATTTCGTTATGAACCTAACCTAACCTAAAAATGTCTTTTGTATTCTTATTGACTTACGGCATATATGCATGTAATATATTTTCCCATGTGTATTATTACAGTGAGGTTTCATTTAGATTCCTATTGTGTTTATTGAGTAACATCTGCCACCTGGGCGACTGTCCTAAATGCTTCCAGTAATGATGGGTGGTTTGCACACCATTTCCAGTGGTGAAATCCTCCACTCTCTTGCAAATCAATAGTTTCAGATTGCAACTGAAGAGCACCCTGTATATTGTCACAGCTGCTTACTTCAGCAAGCTGCTTCTGAGATCTGGTAGCTAGGAAGGCTGCTGCCGCTGCTGTACCATATGTTACAGTTGTCAGTTCGTAGTTAGAGTGTGGGGTCTAGGAGATTCCCTCAGGATAATCCGCTGAACCTTCCTATCATCTGCATGAACCATGACTTACCGCTACATGTCAGTAATATCTGCAGTGAAGGCAAAGGTATGCATTATAAATCTTAGAATAATAGTGTAAATATCATCTTGTATTGTCGTTCCCACCATCAATATATCATTCAATGAAATATTGTTAGAAGGTTTA
Source organism: Anabrus simplex (assembly GCF_040414725.1). NCBI lineage: Eukaryota > Metazoa > Arthropoda > Insecta > Orthoptera > Tettigoniidae > Anabrus > Anabrus simplex. Next base: position 128,720,807 of record NC_090279.1, on the reverse strand, counting down.
ACATGCGCATTATATACAACCCTCGCTTTTGTAGTTCAGCTACTAAGCTTAAAACTGCATGATGGGGTAGATAAAAGCTTCCACCTTCATTCCCTGTCGTTAACCATATGCTCCATGGCCACATACCCGTGAAGAAGGTTACAGTACTCGTGCTGAAGTGAGGGCTCCCATCTGAAAAATCGTTCTAGTTGAGTTAGTCTTCACGATTGAAGGAGTTTCCCAGAACCTCAGGTTTCTGCTTGAGGGGTATCTACCTAAAGCATCCCTAGTGGTATTCTCTGTAAAGTGCCTTTCTGTGGCTCTCTCTTCTCTTGTCATGACTGGGGACATAAGCTCCTCTGCTTTCCAGAACTGCTGTAGCTGGGTGTCTAACCTGTCCTGTGACTTCAAGGAACATGTGATTAGAGTAAAACACTATTCTCTTCCCTCTGATGATAGTGTCCAGCAATAATCCATCATAGTTCAGTGTCTTAAAGAGTAGGATAATCTGGTGATCGAGTTCTGTGACCAAGTTTCAATAATGAAAAGAAATGTTCTGCGGCTATTAAAACTCAATGCCAGCTGGCGGGAGGAACTTGGGGTCAGCGAGCTTCAAGTCAGGGAGCAAGTTCCAATGTTCATGCTGAATGTAGAGCTAACCACTCTACCCCACCAAGTGCCAAGTTATGGATAGTGGAAGCCTTTACCTATCACCCTTCCAATGGCGGACATGATTTTGCTTTATGCTTTCAAAATACATGTTTATTATGTTTGTTTATTCATACTCCCTGCTTTGTAATTCAGTGACTATGGAATGGCTCTTGATATTGTAAATTACCTATATTGATCTTTATTGAATACTTTTGTTGTTGTTGTTGTTGTTATTATTATTATTATTATTATTACTAAACATCTATTAAAATGTAAATAAACTAATATTTAATATAGTAACTAATATTTAATATAGTAAATTATGCTTATCTTTTTGGATTCATTTATTTTATTGTATATAGTTGTTGCTATGACAATATGACTTCTTTATGATGTAGATACAACATAAAAGTATTTCTTCCCAAATAGATTTGTTATTCACCCCCTGTGGGTGAGGCACGCATACGAAGAATACACCCACGGTATACCCTGCCTGTTGTAAGAGGCGACTATAAGGGGCGACCAAGGGACGTTAGTGTTAGAGCCATGAAACTAATTGCGATTAGTATCATCGTGCGGGGAACTCCATGGGTCGCCTTTACTTGCGAATAGTACCACTATGATAGGTACACAATAGGTTTGTGATTAGTAGCAACATAAGGTGAGTCTGTATGGGTTTTCCGGTGCCCGTGATTAGTACCATTGTGAGAAACACCACGGGTCTAGGCGTTGTCTGTGATTAGTACCACTATATCAGCGACACCGCGGGTCTGCGTTGCCTGTAATTAGTACCCACTATATGAAGAACACCACGGGAATAACGGCACTCTGATTACTACACCTGGGACAGGAACACCATGGGTTTGCGTTGCCTATGCGTAGCGCCATAATGTGAGAAACACCATAGGTCTGCGTTACCTATGCGAAGTAAAATACTTGTGTGTAGTAGCATAATGTGTGGAACACCGTGAGTCTACGCTATTTTTGATTAGTACAGCAACATGACAAATACGATGATTCTACTTTACTAGCGTTAAGTGTATTTATGGGGGGCCGTTGGCCAGATTTTTAGACCCCTTTAGACAACAAGCACCCTCGATTCTGAATTGCACTTTAGAAGCAGTCCGTTGGTGAGTAATACTATCGTTTATGATAGTATCTGGGTGGGATCCACCGATTGTTTTAAATTCATATCCACACATTTATTCTTCATCATCACGCTTTGTATTCTGGTCAGTGGATGGTTATGAACTTTTAAATTCTCATTATATTTCGTCTCATTTCATAACACTAGGGACTGATGACCTAGATGTTAGGCCCCTTTAAACAAAATGAATCATCTGGTTTATTATACTTGCACTAATAAGACTAGAGACTAGGGAAGTATCTTTTATTACATTACATAATGTTCTTTCTTATATTTACCAGGTGGCTCTCGAACGCCGTACATTCTACGTATAAATGCCCCGCGTGCACAAATGATGAATGGGAAGTCTACCAACTAATTTTCACAGGGGAATTACTGCCAGCGGGCAGGTTACATCAAAATAAGAAGTGATAAGAAACGGAGTGTCGTTCGCAGCATGTTACTCAGCGCTTCCGGTCTAATGCACCGCTTGCATTGGTAAACATCGTTTTCGACCGCATAGTTCTAGGCTGGTGTATGGTACAGCCGCACTATATTTGGTGTCTGCATATCAGCAATGGCTAGTGTGATTAGTAGCGACGAATGCACAGACAATATTTTAATGTGGACAATCTGGTCGGAATGCAACAGAAGCTCCAAACAGAAGTATGCCTTCTACACACTTACTTCACCGAACAGTATTAGTTTTTGTTTCATACAACCAACTCTTTTATCGAGTGAAATGTCTACACGTGTATAAATTAATAAGTCATTAGATTTCCTTTTCTTCATCTTTGGCGTGTCTACAAACAGTAGCGGCGATTAGGAGGTGGGGTGAAGAGGGACAGTCGCCCCACTACCCCAACTTTGTGGAGTAAACATTATATTTTTATTCCACATTAGCCAGATGGAACTAGGAAGTATTTTAAAAGAGCTATTTGTAAAAACCTTGTTATCTTATCTGCTAATTCCTTCGTTTATTTTCTTTAATTATTAACATAATTATTGATGGAAATACACACAAAATGCTGTTCGTCGCGGCTAACCAATTTGTATAGCACTACGGCAAGTAGTGGAGACTTTGCATGTGCTGTGATGAAGGGTAGTATGGGTACATATTTTTTTGCCGAGGTCGTGGCCACTGAGTTATAATTCACCCACTTGCTACGCGCATTCATCAGTCTGGCAGTCTCTTTAGTGTCTGTTAGTTTCTTAGTGAGTATTCAAATACTAAATGATTTTAATTGCATAATCATGCCGTAATTCCATTTAATAATACCGAGCGAGGTGGCCGTGGGGTTACGGGCGCGCAGCTCTGAGCTTGCACGCGGGAGACAGTAGTTTATAATCTCACTGTCAGTAGCCCTGAAAATGGTTTTCCGTGATTTCCCATGTTAACACCAGGCAAGTGCTGGGGCTGTACCTTATTTAAGGCCACGGTCGCTTCCTTTCCACGCGTAGCCCTTTCCTGTCTCATCGTCGCCATAAATCCTATAAATGTCGGTGCGACGTAAAGCCAATAGTAAAAAAGTGTTCAGTTGTAATCGCATTTCAACGGGAGCTATTACCAACGTTCCTAAATTATTTCTTTGCGTTGTATTATTTATTAAGTAAATTCCCCGCAGTATGTTTGTGAGACCTGGTGAAAATTTTATTAAACAGTATTGAATCAAAATTTATAAAAAACAAACTATTATAATGATTAAGCCAAGGGGTAGATTAATTACATTTGCATATAAAATAACATAATACAAACGAAATAATTTAGTCCGGTGAACGTACAGTTGGTATTCTCTCGCGTTGAAATTGAAATTACAATTAAATATATATTTTTTTACAATTGACTTTACGTCGCACCGACGCAGATAGAACTTATGGGAAAGAAGGGGCCGTGGCCTTAATTAAGGTACAGCCTCACCATTAGCCTGGTATGAAAATGGGAAACCACGGAAAACTATCTTCAGGGCTGTCAACAGTGGGATTCGAAACAAATATCTCCCGAGTGCAAGCTCACAGCTGCGCGCCCGTAATCCCACGGCCAGCTCTCCCGGTACAATTACATAGATGTACGGCATGACTATGCAATTAAAAATCATTTAGTATTTGAATACGCACTAAGATACTAACAGACAATAAAGAAACTACCAGACTGGCGAATGCGCGTGGCAAGCGGGTGAATTATAACTCATTGGCCTCGGCCTCGGCAAAAAATATGTACCCCTACAGCACATGCCGTGTCTCCACTACTTGCCGTAGCCCCCTCCCCTAAACCCCATGACACTACAGCCCTTGAAGCGCCTTGGCCTAACAAGCGACCACTGCTTAGCCCAAAGTTCTGCAGATTACGAGGTGTCGTGTGGTCAGCACGACGAATCCTGTCGGCTGTTATTCTTGGTTTTCGAGACCGGGGCCGCTACCTCACCGTCAGATAGCTCCTCAATTCTAATCACGTAGGCTGAGTGGACCTCGAACCAGCCCTCAGGTCCAGGTAAAAATCCCTGACCTGACCGGCAATCGAACCCGGGGCCTCCGGGTGAGAGGCACGCACGCTACCCTACACAACGGGGCCACTTGCCGTAGCGCTATACAATAAAGCAAAGATTTAGCATATAAGACAACAAGGTTTGTACAAATAGCTTTTCTAAAATGATTCCTAGTTCGAGCTGACTAAAGTGGAATAAAATGTAATATTTACTCTACAAAGTTGGGGTGGGAGCGACTGTCCCGCCGCTACTGTTTGTAGACACGCCAAAGATGCAGTAAATGGAATCTAATAACTTATTAATTTATACACATGTAGACATTCAACTCGAAATAAGAGTTGATTGTATGGAACAAAAACTAATACTGTTCGGCGAAATATGAGTGTAGAAGGCGTACGTCCGTTTGGAGCTTCTGTTGCACTCCGACTAGGTTGTTCAGTTAAAATAATGTCTGTGTATTCACCATTGCTATTCACAGTAGCAATTGCTGATATGCAGACAATAAATATGGTGCGGCTGTACCATACACCACCCTAGAACTATGCGGTCAAAAACGATGTTTACTAATGCAAGGGGTGCATTAGACCGGGAACGCTGAGTAACATGCTGCGAGCGACACTCCGTTTCATATCTCTTGATATTCTGACGTAACCTGCCCGCTGTCAGGAGTTCCCCTGTGAAAATTAGTTCGTAGGCAACCCATTCTTCATTTGTGCATGCGGGGCATTTATAAGTAGAAAGTACGGCGTTCGAGAGCCACCTGGTATAACTGACGAACTGAAGATCCATATACAGGTGTAAATGGTACAAATACAAACTGTGTAATTTGGGAGAGACTAAGCCCATGTGGTATTGCGTGTCACAAGAAACTGAGTGAATTGTCTGTGCAGTTCGATCACATTGCTGAGAGGTTGATTCGGGAGGTGGTGGTTTCGAAATCCTCAGTCAGTAGATCTGAAGTTCTTTTATTTCCGTGGTACTCTCACTCTCACTTTTGGCTAATTCTGTGGCTGTACCTTTATTAAGGCGAAGATCGCTTCCTTTCATTTAAGTCCTAGCCCTCTTTCCTATCCCATTCTTGCCTTACAACTTGTCTTTAATCAGAGTGATTTAAGCCAATATATATAAAAATCTGGTAATTGTGTTTCAATCATTATTGCCCCTGTAGATTTTCTGGGTTTCCCTAATGTGGGAAGCTCGAGATACACCAACTTGCAACCACACATACGTTTAAAATGTATCCCCCGTCCCCTAATGCTTATTAAAGAAACAAGAAGACAACATCCAAGCAAAAGGACCTACATGGCAACTTATGGAAATTGCAATAAAATATACAATCTCGGTTTCTCTCCCTGCCCCTCCCATTGAAAATACGGTTATAGTAATGCGTACATCAAAATAAAGTCAGGAAATATTGAAATTTAATTTAAGCTGGCGAAGGAGAGAATGTCTGACTAGCTCGGGTTGGTGGGTTAGAGTCTGGCGGTATTTGAGGGTGCTCAAATACGACAGTCTCATGTCTGCAGAACTACAGGTACGTTATTGAATTCTTGCGGGACGCAATTTTGGCTCCTCGGCGTTTATGGAAACCATAGAAGTAGTTAGTAGAACTATTAAAATTATCATTCTCAATTCAGTAATGAGTCTGAAAGCTGACCTAATTTCCATCCACATAGCTGAGCACATTAGTTCTCCTTTATGTTTCCTGGATAAGCTTGAAGATACAACCAGCCTGAAAACTGAGAATATGCCGAATAATCTCTCTTACTGGTTATTTAAGGGAGAAAGGAACTGAAAAAATTGAAAGAGAAGCAGCTTGTTTTGTTCTGGATGATATCCGACAAAAGAATAACGTTACAAAAATGTTGCAAAGTTTGGGCTGGGAAGACTTGAGGTAATGGAGACGAGCTGCTCGACTAAGTGGTATGTTCCGAACTGTCAGCGGAGAGTTGGGGCGGAATGACATCGGTAGACGAATAAGTTTCAGTGGTATCTTCAAAAGTAGGAAAGATTACAACATGGAGATTAAGCTGGAATTCAAGAGGTAAATTGGGGCAAATGTTCGTTTATAGGATAGGGAGTGAGGGATTGGAATAACTTACCACGGGAGATGTTCATTAAATTTCCAATTTATTAATAATCATTTAAGAAAAGGCTAGGAGAAAAACAGATAGGGAATTTGCTACCTGGGCAACTGCCCTAAATGCTGATCAGTAGTGATTGATTGATTTATTGATTGATTGATTGATTGATTGATTGATTGATTGATTGATTGATTGATTGATTGATTGATTGATTGATTGATTGATTAATTGATTGATATGTAAAATTAATTTGAGCAGGAGTGAGAATGTGTGTTTATTTCCTTAACCCTTTCATCGCCAACGTCCGATTGATCAGGCGTTCGATGTTCAGTCTAAAATCGCCAACATCCGATTGATCGGACGTTCCGAAAAAAAAATATTTTCCAAGTTATTTATTCGTTTTAATAATGTATAATACATGTTTTGGACTAGTATTGAATTAAAAAAGACTACATACAACAAGTTTGGTTGAGGAACTTGGCTGCCGAGTAGCTTGGTGGCCGAGCGGCAATTCAGCTCCCGCGGGTGGGTAACGAACCCCTTACTATTTTACCGAAAAGAAAGGAACGCAACTGTTCCGTACTCAGAAAGATTAGTATTAGTCAAGGTGGTAAATGGACAAAGTCCAGATACATTTGTGAACAATGTAAGGAGGGTGTACAACCCTTTGTTCCTCCCTAAGCACATTTGCTAGAACACGTAATGAATATGTGTAAATATTATTAAATAATTTTTGTGTCATAATTTTACGGCAAAAATGAATTTTTGAGCGTTAAATCTGTGTGAAATAGACATTAGTAATCATTTTTACTTAAAACGAACCAGGAACTGCAGCATTTGCATATAATGTTGGATTAGAAAATTTCACGGCAATTTAATAATAATAATTTTAAAAAATATTGTAACTGTAATATTGTACATAAGGCCCTATATTTTTATATGTAGCATAGGGAACACCACCTCTCTAAAATAATGCAGATTTGATAGTGAAAATATTTTTCTGACCGGTTTTTGATCACGAAATAATTTATTTTTCAAAGAAAGGAAATACTTATTTGAATTATCACTTCATAAAATAAGCATTTATAAAATAAAGGTGCATTAATTTACGTCAATAAAATGCCCGAAGCATTACCTTCGAGAAAGAAAATGCCCATCCAATTTACATAAATTGAACAGAATTTATTACGAATAATTTACTGCAAGGTAAAAAGTGCTCATTAGGCCTTGGCGGTATAGGACATGGACACCGCGTATGAAGCTGGCGGTCAGATGCAGATATGGGTGAATACAAGATTGAGGCTACAGATTCGATCCCCGTATGATTTCCTCACTGAGCGCGGGAACTGGCTTAATTATGAATATTTTGATTTATTTCATCTTAAATTATATAATTTAATGCTGTAAGAGAACGTTCATGATGGATGCATACAGTGAGGTTAGTTTGTCATGTTGGCGGGAGTGATGAGCCTTAAGAAAGAGATTCGGGCGGTGATATTTACTTTTTAATGTAGGGCCTTAAGTGGCCATTACTATAACTAGGGTGCTTGGTTGCGTCCTCACCCATATCTGCATCTGAAGGCCCAGTACCTGAGGGTACTATGAGCACATAATGAAGAAGGAAGACAATCTTCGAAGGTCCTAAAGAATGCCTCAAAATTGCCTCCGATACTCCAGACTTCGTGCCCTTCCACAAAATTGAGATAACGCACTGGTCACGGTCATTTTAGATTCAGGAAATATTATGCCCATTATTTTGATAGAATGACATTCGAATCTGTGGTACTGTTGTAAATTTTTTGAATATGTTTCATCTTTATAATGTGTTTCGGCTAACTCTTCCCCCCTAGAAATTTTTGGATTTATCTATGCCAAAATTCGTATTTCAAAATTTACGTGGAAATCTATGTTATTTGTTGCTAAAAGTTTGCCATGCCCTATGATATTAAAAGCAGATTTCCTGTCACATTCCTCTATGCACGATGTTCAAACTAAATTCTGCACATTCCAATCTAGGAGTAATTTTCATATTCGGTACCTCTTTTGAAATGTAATTCTGTAGCATCTTCTATTATTTCGCCTCCCCAGAGTGAGATGTCGTTTGACCTTAGGCATCTACCTGAGGATCAGGCAAGTTGCATTCTTAAAATATGTCGGTCATTTTCCGACGTATTTTCGGAAAATCTAGGTGTGACTGACTTAAGTGAATATAAGATTGAGGCTACGGATTCGATCCCCGTAAGATTTCCTCCCTACAGGTTTTCTCCACCGAAAATGTAGGTCCTCAATTAAATCATTGACCAAATGCTGAGGGATGGTGTCATTTGACTCTCCAAGTCGGCGTATTCTGTAACCATTTTTCTGGTGTCGAAACCTCCAGGTAGCTTCAGGCCAGTAATTGATTACAGGGCGTTAAATAGTAAGATTGTTCTACAAGCAGTACCCCCTTCCCGACTTGCATTCATGTTTCTCTTTGTTTCGGAAGGCTACGTTCTTCACTACCTTAGATCTCCACCAAGCCTATAATGAGATACGTCTGGTGGAAGAACCAAAACATCATCTGACTGCCTTCGCTACCGACTGGAATCTGTATGAATACAACCGCGTGCCTTTATCCTCACCATGGGCACGGTGGTTCTTATTAGGCTGCTAGATATGGCCTTCTGGGATATTAAATTAGTATATCTGTACCATTATCTACAATATGTTGTTTTATTGAGACCTTTGAAGAACCCTTAACTCATCTAGATGAAGCTCTAAAATGCCTTCGTAATGCTGGACTGACGGTGAAGTTGTAAAATGTATCCTTTGATTAATCATCTATGTTCTACTTGGGGCATATTGTGTCACCTGATGGAGTTTCAGTCGATCATTCCAGAACGCATGCAGTCCGTAACTTCAGGCCTTGTAATGATGCTAATGGGGTTGTTAGATTTCTTTAAGAAATTCATCTCCAACTTCGGCAATAGGGCGGCAGCCCTAAGAAGTCTCCGCAAGAAAGCTGTCAAGTTTGAATGGAGGCCGTTGCAGCAAGCAGCGTTAGAGGATCTGAAATTTGCTCTGTGTAACGCCCCGGTCTTGGCTATGCCAGATTTCTCCAAGAAGTTAATTGTACACACAGACGCCTCTCAATCCGCGGTCACTGCGGTTCTTCTTCTGGAATCTGAACTAGGATGGCGGCCAATGGCCAGTGCGTCTACAAACTTGCCACCTCAAGACGCCAAGTACGCTACGTACGCGTTAGAAGGACTGGTCTTCCCATTCCGCTTAGAAATTTTTCGTCTTTACCTTGAGCATGTTAAATTTCAATGAGAGACTGACAATCATTCACTGAGGTGGGTTCTGTCTAGGCACCGTCGTACCGGGCGAACCGGATATGATCGTTTCACTTTTACGTGCGAGATATTCGGTGATCTGAAAGTATGGTCGCAGCTGGATTAAGCCGAATGTTTCCCGGCGATTCTGATGTTGTTGACTCGAAGAAAAGCCCTTTGTCTTCTATTCCCACACCTCCTATTATAAGTGCGATACTAACTGATGCCCCTTTGATATTTCATGATATAGCGAAATACCAACGTGAATATCCTATTACAGAAATACTTGCTTCTGAGGAACATGTTGTCTATTGTGTTTTGATGAATGGGGTTCGGTGTTGCCCTTCGAGGCGTGATCACAAGATGCAAATTGTTGTTCCAGCTGTTCTAGCGCCTATGATTTTCGAGTATTGCCATGAGGCCCCATTAGATGGGCATCTACGCATTTTCAAAACAAGAGAAAACATAAGGGAAGTGTTTATCTGGGAGAGTATGGACGGCGATATTAGGGAACTGGTTAGAGCATGTAAGTCGTGTTTAATTAGCGATTGTACATCGATTACGCCGGACCCTAGCCTCAATCTAAAGGTAATGGGAATACATTCATTCTTGTGTGTGTGGATCGTTTCACACGGTTCTCATTGCTGTTTCCGACTAGGAATGACCCTGATCAGTCCACTGTTTCTTGTTTCAACACTATTTTTCAATCTTTTGGTCCCTGACAATATATTGTTTGTGATATCGCTAATGCGTTCCCCTCTAATTTATTTCATGAGTTCTGTTTCGATCTGTCTATTCATATGTCATGACGTCTGCGTACCACTCACAGCCATCTCTAGCCCAGCGGGTTAATCATAAACCCCGAACTGCCCTTAGTGCTTTCCACCACGAAGATCATTCTCGTTCGGACACTTCCTTACGCTGGTTATCATTAGCCTTTAACTGGGCTGTTCATGTGTCCCACAAGTATCCTCTACTTCCTCATTCTTTTAAGTTTGTCCCAAATATTCCTTTGTCAAATTTGTAGTCGATCAATGAGCTATTGCCAGATGCAACAGACTCAGACAATATCTGGGATTTATGGAGAAAAGCTAGAAATAACCTTAAGGCCTCTCATAAGAAAGTAAAACTTGGGTATGACCGTGGACAAAGAACCACCAATTTAGAAATTGGAGATCAGGTTATGGTTAAACATTTTGTTACCGCGGGCAAGCTTACTCCCAGATTTCATGGAACTTGCATTATACTCGATTTCCTTTCTCCTGTCACCTTTTGGTGAGTAATAATAATAATAATAATAATAATAATAAAAATAATAATAATAATAATAATAATAATAATAATAATAATAATAATAATAATAATAATAATAATTGATGGTTAATGGTGTCGGTTACTCTGGTCACGTTCTAGTTCGTGAACCATGGGCAAGGGCTGAGTGCCCTAGTAAGTGGTCCTGACGGTCGGGATACCAATTGCTATGGAACGGGATTGGGTTCTCGGACATAACCTCTGCAATGGCCCTTCTTGCGCTCAGGAGGCTAGGACTAAAATTCCACTGGTTGTCCTTAACCCGTTAAAGAAGAGATCGTCACTGTGACTATGTGTAAGTAGGATACCATCCTGCTTCATGAATTTACCGAGTTCAGAACGTTTGAAGCAAACCTCGGAGCTATGGGAGTAATGGATTCCCACTCTCATTTGACAGGCGAAGGACTCCTTTGAAACAACTTGTCGAACGAAATTGAATTCGATGGGGAACTATCAATATTAATGGGGCTAGTGGAAGAAAGAACGTAAAACTGGCTGCTTCAGCAAACGGGACGAATCCGGCTATACTAGGTGTACCGTGAGTGATATTCAGGTAAGAAGAGATAACGGGGAAGAGACAGGAGGTGATAAAAGTTACTTGATGGGTGTTAAAAAGGGAAGGGCAGAGTATGTGGAAGGACTGTTTATTTGGAAAACTACTGTACGCAGCATAGTTTCTTTTAGGCGCGTGAATGAGCGAACGCTGTGGGTATATATGGCAGTTGGAGGAATTACGACGAGAATTGTCTCAATATATTCACCGTGTGAGGGTGCAGATGAGGATGAAGTTGACAAGTTTTATGAAACATCGAGTGACATCGTAGTCAGGGTCAACAACAAGGATGAGGAGGGTGCTAATGGGCGATACCAATGCGAGAGTTGGAAATAGAACTGAAGTATTCGAAAGGGTGATTGGTAAATGTAGGGTATACACTTAAGCTAAGGGGAATGGGAAGCGTTTGTTGGACTTCTGTTCTAGTTTGTGTTTCGCAGTTACAAATACATTCTTCAAGCTTAAGGCTATTCACATGGGGGGTAGAGTTGGGTCGTTCATGAACTAACTAGTTCATTTGAACGACTCGTTTATTTGAACTAGTATGAGTTCGTTCAAATATTTTGAACGAGTCGTTCACGCGAGCATACAGGGGAGGCCTAAGATTCACCGCCATCTAGCACCACGTGTGACGTCACGCAAAGCCGAACTTAGCCGACTCCGCTCCGACCCGGAACAGTATCTTACTCCAGCACCCGATAGAGGCCAGCGGTGGCGCGCGCAATGGGACTCGCATTGACATAATTTAAGAAACCCATTTTATAAATGATGAAATGAGATCATTTAATAATTATTGAAAATTGTTGAAAATAACTGGAAGTATATTTTAAAATTCAAAGTTTTTTCTTCAGAAATATAAATACAAAGTACGCCTATACAATAAATTTGATACTACTGTAAATATCACTTTGTCAGAAACATAATGCTGAACTTCAGCGGGATAGAAATATATCATCAAATAATTTTATTCAGAACTGCTCTGTTAGTTTTGTGTCTTCAGCCAGAATCCTTGGAAAACTCTCTGTAAATAAGGAATATTTATTCATTTTATGACAGCAATCGATATGTTTAAACCTGTTTCCAGTCATTTGACCGGGTCAGCAATGGAATGAATGAAGCCCCCTTCTAGCGGCGAGGATGGGAATTGTGCCAGCTGCCGAGGCCTGTCGCACTCGTCTGGGGCAATGATTAATGAATGATTAATGAAATGAAATGAGATTGGAGAGTGTTGCTGGAATGAAAGATGACAGGGAAAACCGGAGTGCTCGGAGAAAAACCAGTCCCGCCTCCGCTTTGTCCAGCACAAATCTCACATGGAGTGACCGGGATTTGAACCACGGAACCCAGCGGTGAGAGGCCGGCGTGCTGCCGCCTGAGCCACGGAAATTTTCTCGATATGTTTAAAATTCAGTGTAATTTTATTGCTAAAGTAAAACGAATATTTGGTTAGATATCAGTTCTCAGTAAATAATAAAATTGTACAAAGACAAAGGTCATATAGGGCGTGAAAATGAAAGACTCCGTAGCATTCGCAGATGTAATACCGCCGGGGTCGGAAATGAACAAGAGTTGATCAAGAGAGGTTGGACAGGATTGATGAAAGTGTGGAGTCTGGTACAACTAAGTGGAAACAATGACAGGACTCAGCTAAGGGCCTCGTGGTCGCCAACCCACGCTCCCAAGCTGAAAGCCCCAGGGACCCCTTTTAGCCGCCTCTTACTACAAGCAGGGGATACCGTGGATATTATATTCTACAGACCCCGCAAACTCAGAAGGCTCCATGAAAGGCGTTATATATTACCAACAATAAGCCTATACAGTACTTCAGTGAAACTTTAATATTAAAGTTTTCTAGATTGGATACTAGTTCTGAATTTTCCGATTACAGCTGTTAGGCCCCTTTAAACAAACAAACAAACAAACAAACAAACAAACAAACAAACAAACAAACACACATTTCTGAGTTTAAAAAAATGTTCATAGCTATAACAGATGCAATAGGAAAGCAATAGTGCCATGGAATTTTCCTATTCTTCTTCTGTTTTTCCCACATCCTTGTGAAGTCGGGTGCCAACTGTGCAGCACATGTGGCCTGGAGCCTGCTTTACGACCGGATGCCCTTCCTAACGCCAAATATATGTGGCGGGATGAATTCAATATTACAAGTACCGAGTTTGTTGACCATGTGGTTAGGGTCGCGCAGCTGTTAGCTTGCATGCGGCAGATGGTGGGTTTGAATCCCACCGTCGGCAGCCCTAAAAATGCGTTAATGCGAGGTTAAACCACTATCAAAACAATCCACTCAGTCCCCGAATTAAATTAACTAGACGCAGTTAAAAAGTGATCCGGGCGGGAATAGAACCTATGACGTTCTGAAATGCAGGTCTTGACGCTGACCATTAAGCTACGGAGCTAATAGCAGCGTAGAATTATGTGTTAAATACATTTGCTTGTGTTGTAGCTATGCACATTATTTTCAAAAATTCAGAATTATATATCCAATATAGAAATCTTTATTATTAAATTTACACTGAAGTACTGTATAGGCTTATTGTTGGTAATATATAGCGTTTTCATGGAGCCCTTTGAGATTTTTTTACAACTTGCTTTACGTCGCACCGACACAGATAGGTCTTATGGCGACGATGGGATAGGAAAGGCCTAGGAATGGGAAGAAAGTGGCCGTGGCCTTAATTAACGTACAGCCCCAGCATTTGCCTGATATGAAAATGGAAAACCATGGAAAACAATCTTAAGGGCTGCCGACAGTGGGGTTCGAACCCACTATCTTCCGGATGCGAGCTCACAGCTGCGCGCCCGTTACCGCACGGCCAACTCGCCCTGTACCCTCTGATGTTGCAGGGTCTGTAGAATATAATATCCACGGTATGCCCTGCTTGTCGTAAGAGGCGGCTAAAAGGGGTCCCTGGGGCTTTCAGCTTGGGAGCGTGGATTGGCGACCATGAGGCCCTTAGCTGAGTCCTGTCATTACTTCCACTTAGTTGTGCCAGACTCCACACTTCCATTAGTCCTTTTCAACATCTCTTGATCAACTTTTGTTCATTTCCGACCCCGGCGGTATTACATCTGCGAATGCTACGGAGTCTTTCATTTTCACGCCCTTTGTGACCCTTGTCTTTCTTTGGCCGATTCTTTCATTTGTTGAAGTGTCGGACTTCTTTCTGTGATCAGTTTGTTAAGCGTTGATGGTTGCCCAGTGTATTTTTTCTTAAAGCAATAATCACCACCCAGGTCCCGTGGTGTAGGGGTAGGGTCCCTGCCTCTTACCCGGAGGCCCCGGGTTCGATTCCCGGCCAGGTCAGGGATTTTTACCTGGACCTGGGGACTGGTTCGAGGTCCACTCAGCCTACGTGATTAGAATTGACAGTGAGATAGCGGCCCCGGTCTAGAAAGCCAAGAATACCGGTCGAGAGGATTCGTCGTGCTGACCACACGGCACTTCGTAATCTGCAGGCCTTCGAGCTGAGCAGCGGTCGCCCTTCAAGGGCTGTAGTGCCATGGGGTTTGGGGTTTGGTTTTTAATAATCACCACCACCTTCTCACTGTTATGGAGATATAAAAAGAAACAGAGATAATTAGGAGGTTTGGGTTGAAACGTAGATTAACTAAGGACATTATTTCTAGGGAGATAACTAGTTCTTCACGAATAATAACTGTGTATTTTATTGTACAATTTTATTTTTTATTGAATACTGGTATCTAAACGAATCTTCGTTTTACATCAATAATAAAGTTACACTGAATTACACATATTGTTTGCTGTCATGAAAATATTTTTTTTGTAACAGTGAATAAATATTCTTTATTTACAGAGAGTTTTCCAAGGATTCTGACAAAAGGCACAAAACTAACAGAACAGTTCTGAATAAAATTATTTTATGATGCAGTATATTCCTATCCCGCTGAAGTTCAGCATTACGTTTCTGACAAAGTGACATTTAATATAAAATTTATTCTGTACTTTGTATTTATACTTCTGAAAAGAAAAAAGAACTTCGAATTTTACAATATACTTCAAGTTACTTTTGATAATGACTACTGGGGATGATCTCATGTCATCATGCGTAATACAGTGAAAGTGTATATTTCAGTATTTTCTTAAACGATTACTTGTACACTAATGCGAGTCCCAGTGCGCGCGCAGCCGCTGGCTCCTGTCAGGTGCTACAGTGAACTGTTTCGGGTCGGAGCGGAGTCGGCTATGTTCGGATATGCGTGACGTCACACGTGGTGCTAGATGGCGGTGAATCTTAGGTCTCCCGAGCATACAGCATATTAAAGGACGAAGACGTAAGCAAGCACCATCTATTGTAAAACTTACGTACTAGCTCACGTCCAGCACGGAATACTATCTCTTTTGCGCCGCTGGTGTTGTTGCTAAGATAGCTTTACCTAGTTCATTTGAACGAAATGCCGCAAGGGCTGCTTCCATGAAGACAGCACAAATGAACTACGTCGTTCATTTGAACGAAATGCCGCGAGAGCACAAATGAACTACCTCGTTCATTTGAACGACAAAATAAGCACGCACGCAAATGGCCAATGGCGTGCCGTGTTAATGATCACATGACAGCACATTTCTCAACTGGAGATGGAGCAGGGAGAAGAGTTATTAAAAATTAGAAAGTTTACCTGTTTCTCTGTCTCTCGTAGATGTCTTTTCTCCACCTAGGCAGGCTGGCGATGCCGCTGGGTACTGGGCAGCTGTTTTCTGCTCGTGCTAGGCGTTCCGCAAGACGATAAAGTACCAAGTTCATAGAATGTCGTAATAGCCGCCTAGCTTTGTAACTGAGCGCATGTTGGTTCGAGTCCGGTCCTATGCAAGATACGGTCCTCGAAACACACGATGGGGTGATAATGTCGCTCGTGTACCTCTTATAACAACGATATCCCACATAATATTATCGAACAATACCGTATTCGAGGTTCCTCAGAATTCCATTACGAAAAAAAAAAAAAACTTGTTCACTGTCTGGCACTTACGTAAGCGTTCTAACATACACGACAGTTGTGGGGAATAATACACGCACGGGCACCGGTAAATAAATACTCTGTCTCCACACAAAATAAACAATGTCAACAACGAAATCACACGCACTTGGAGCGGAGTAGCAAAACCATGCTAGCGCAGATACAAGACATCAGTATTATAATCAGTACACATAAGTTATCTTAAGATGCGATTGACACAGAATACGCGAAAGTTTTCATCATTTCCAGCATCATAAACCACATTAAAAAATAAGCCTTAAGAATATTTTCTTTAAACAAATACATCTTAAGCAAATATTACCGTAAACTACGCTAAGGTAAATCAGGAGTTAAAATTTGGCTATTTCCGTTCAAATAGGCCTATCAATATTTCAGTTTCGGGCTTTAAAAACTGTTCAGTTTTTCCTGTATAAAAATGTAATTACTATCACCCTACCACCGTTTTTACAGCTCAAAGACCAAATTTAAAATTTTAAAAGGAAGTGATCATGTGTGTAAAAAGTGCACTCATTCAATTGCTATATTACAATAATAATACCGAGCTTGATAGCTGCAGTCGCTTAAGTGTGGCCAGTATCCAGTATTCGGGAGATAGTAGGTTCGAACCCCAATGTCGGCAGCCCTGAAGATGGTTTTCCATGGTTTCTCATTTTCACACCGGGCTTAATTAAGGCAACGACCGCTTCCTTCCTACTCCTAGTCCTTTCCTGTCCTACCGTCGCCATAAGACCTACCTGTGTCGGTGCGACGTATAGCAACTAGCAAAAATATAATAATAATAATAATGTCCACCTCTGTGGTGTGGTGCTTTACGTGATTAGCTGCCATCCCTGGAGGCCCGGATTCGATTCCCTGCTCTGCCACGAAATTTGAAGAGTGGTACGAGGGCTGGAACGGGGTTCACTCAGCCTCGGGAGGTCAGCTGAGCAGAGGTGAGTTCGATTCCCACCTCAGCTATCCTCGAAGTGGTTTTCCGTGGTTTCCCCACTTCTGCTCCAGGCAAATGCCGCGATGGTATATAACTTAAGGCCACGGCCGCTTCCTTCCCTCCTCCTTGTCTATCCCTTTTGATCTCCCCCCCCCCCACCCCCCGCCACAAGGCCCCTGTTCAGCATAGCAGGTGAAGCCGCCTAGGCGAGGTCTAGTCCTCTTCCCCAGTTGTATCCCCCGACCAAAAGTCTCAAGCTCCGGAACTCTGCCCTGAGGCGGTAGAGGTGGGATCCCTCGCTGAGTCCAAGGGGAAAACCAACCCTGGAGGGTAAACAGATAAATAAATTTATTATTGAAAATGAAAACCTACAACCTGTTTTCCAGTCATTGACCGGGTCAGGGATGTAATGAATGAAACATATATAGGCTGTTATTACAATGGGGTCGCCACTCCCAAGGTGATTTATATTAATGAGTGATAAATGCTATGAAATGATAATGGAGAGTGTTGCTGGAATGAAAGATGACAGGGAAAACCATAGTATCCGGAGAAAAACCTGTCCCGCCTCCGCTTTGTCCAACACAAATCTCACATGGAGTCACCGGGATTTGAACCACGGTATCCAGCGGTGAGAGGCCGACGCCCTGCCGTCTGAGCCACGGAGGCTCCCAAATTTATTATTATTGTTAATAATATTATGTTAAGTACGCTTCAGCTACCATGTACAGGCATTTTGATTTGACGTTCTGCTTTATTTCACCAGGAGGGTGATCTGACTGACTTAAGGTAAACACCATATGTGTTACCAGCGATCTTTTATATGCCGATAAAGCACGATATAGTTTCGAACGGATTTCTTTCCGCCCTTCAAACATCCGAGTACTTCTGCCGGGTATGAACCCCCAATTTTGCGGATCGGAAGCAGACTACTGATCTACAGAGGGAGTTTTTCATTCCCATTCACCTATGTACGTATTTATTGTCACTTGGTCGTATACAAAATGTTTTTCTATCATATTCCTTCGAAATTACCATACATTCTTATGATCAAGTGAATAGAGCAAAGAACTACGCTTTTACAATGGTGTGATGTAGATAAATTGAAATTGTGTACCTCCTACATTTCTTCCCTGACAACGAAACTATTAATTACGTCTGGGTTAAGAATCAGCTGACCGCATTTCAAGTTCATAATGTCAGTCACAACTCACTGTAATATGTTGTGATATTAATGGGGAATGTTTATCGATGAGGGAATTAGATATTTTATACCTATAGAGCATATCATAAGTTAATGGACTTCTGATAAATTTATGTGCATACACCTATCATCGTCAGTGGATAGGGTCTGACACATTCCACTCTGATGAGTGTAATGTCAGGCCTAAGGCGAAACTCTAGTTTTATACAGCAAACGCCTTGAAGGACTTACATCTGACATTATTAGTCAGCTATTCAGGAACATCCCTTATTAACAGGACGCTTCATACGGTTCGTCCTCCCAGCTCTTTAACAGATAAAAAGGACTATTATCATCTTAGAGCAATGTTTTCCCGTGTATAAAGGCGGTAAATACAGTAGCTTCTTCTCTCTCAAACAGCTGATTCATACGCCCCTTAAAACCACCGAGCTTTAAGCAACGTAGGTGGGGTGGGGTGAAGGCTGTATGGTTTGCTATTCAACTAAAGGAAGACGAAGACGTACGCAAGTACCATCTGTTGTAAAATTTACGTACTAGCTCGCGTGCGGTACGGCAAACTACCTCTCCTCACGCCGCTAGTGCTGTTGCCAAGAGAGCTCATAATAAACTACCTCGTTCATTTGAACGACGTGCCACGAGAGCGTTTCCATGAAGACAGCACAAATGAACTACCTCGTTCATTTGAACGACTTAGTTCGTATGAACGAAATGCCGCGAGAGCACAAATGAACTAACTCGTTCATTTGAACGACAAACTAAGCTCACTCAAAAATGGCCAATGGCGTGCCATATTAATGGTCACGTGAGAGCAAATTTCTCACCTGCTTATGAACTACCTTGTTCATTTGAACTAGTTCATTTGAACGACTCAAGGCGATGAACGGTATCGAATGAACTAGTTCAAGCAAATGAACTGACTGGACCCATCCCTACATGGGGGGCCAGGGGTACCAGATCCATAAAATAGACTATGACTTAACCGACTTTATACTCAGGAAGTCTGTTAGGAATGTAATTTTTTTCGGGAATTTTTAGGTGATCCAGACCACTATCTGATCTGTAGTGAACTATCTCTAGGACTAGGATAAGGAAAGTGAAATATGTCTGAAAACGAATAAGAGTAGAAAATCTCCAGGACGAGGAAATTAGACAGAAGTACATGGATATGATCAGTGAGAAGTTTTGAACAGTGGACAGTAAGCAGGTTCAGGATATAGAAAGAGAATAGGTGGCAAACAGGGATGCTGTAGTAGAAACAGCAAGAGAATGCCTAGGAACAGCTACGGTATGTGTAAAGGTGGGGAAAAGCGAACATCTTGGTGGAATGATGAAGTGGCAACAGCTTGTAAACGTAAAAAGGAGGCTTATCAGAAAAGGCTCTAAACAAGGGCCGATGCCGACAGGGAATTGTACGTAGATGAATAAAACAGCGAAACAAATAGTTGTTGAATCCAAAAAGAAACTATGGGAAGATTTTGGTAATAACCTTTAGGCTATGTCAAACAGCAGCGAAACCTTTATGGACAGTAAAAAGGAATCTTAGGAAGTAAAGGAAAAAGGAAATGAGCAGTGTTTAGGATAATTCAGGTGAACTCATAATAGACCCCAGGGTATCACTGGAGATGTGGAGGGAATATTTTGAAAATCTTCTCACCGTAAAAGGAAATCTCCCTGGTGGTGTCGCGCACAACCAAGCAAGTGGACAGGCAGAAAGTGATGTTGGTGAAATTACGCTGGAGGAAGTTGAAAGGATGGTAAATAAAGTCTATTGAAATAAAGCAGCAGGAATAGATGAAATTAGACCCGAAGTGGTGAAGTATAGTGAGAAGGCAGGTATGAAATGGCTTCATAGAGTAAGATTAAAATGGCGAGTTGGTATGGTACATTCAGATTGAACAAAAGTAGTAATTGCACCTACCTATAAGCAAGAGAACAGGAAGGATTACAACAAATATCGAGGAATCTCATTCATTAGCATAGCAAGCAAAGTATTCACTGGCATCTTGGAAGGGAGGGTGCGATCAGTGGTTGAGAGGCCGTTGGATGGAAACCAGTGTGGTTACAGAGCACGGAGGGGCTGTCAAGGTCCGATGTTCAGTACGCACCAGGTAAATGTAAAATGTTACGATATGAATAGGTAGTTGTGTTTATGTTTCGTAGATCTAGAGAAAGCATATGACAGGGTACCGAGGGAAATGATGTTCACCGTACTGGGGAGGGGTGGTGATATTAAGGGTAGATTATTTAAATCAATCAAAGGCATTCATAATGACAATTGGCTTGCAGTGAGAATTGATGGTAGAATGAGTTCTTGGTTCCGGATACTTACAGGGATTAGACAAGACTGTAATCTTTCACCTTTGCTCTTCGTAGTTTACGTAGATCATCTGCTGAAAGGTATAATTTGGCAGGGAGTGATTCAGTTATGTGGAAATGTAGTAAGCAGTATGGCCTCTGCTGACGACTTCGTCTTAATGGGCAGATTGT
Organism: Anabrus simplex; assembly: GCF_040414725.1. Taxonomy (NCBI): domain Eukaryota; kingdom Metazoa; phylum Arthropoda; class Insecta; order Orthoptera; family Tettigoniidae; genus Anabrus; species Anabrus simplex. The sequence continues at coordinate 128,699,674 of NC_090279.1, read as the reverse complement.
GCCGAAAGCCTGTAGTCTAATGTCTTGGAACTTGAAAATAGGTGCAATAAGTATGGAATAACAATTAGCCTCTCCAAGATTAAAATGATGTCAGTAGGTAAGAAAGTCAACAGAATTGAATGTCAGATTGGTGATACAAAGCTGGAACAGGTAGATAAGTTTAAGTATTTTTGTTATGTGTTCTCCCAGGATTTCATATCAATGTATATCAACAAAGACAAGACTTATTGTATTGATGAGGTGGTCAAATTAATAAATTAAATTGTTATTATTATTCCCCCAGGATGGTAATATAGTAAGTGAGATTGAATCAAGATGTAATCAAATTAAACACAGTAGAGACAATACACGACACTTACGGATTCCGCCGTGCTAAAATGGGAGACAATTCGACGGTGGCGCTCTTAGTGACTTGACCTGAACAAATCGCGCTAAATTCAAATATCAATGGAAATGTATATACGGAAATGGAAAAAAAAATTACGTCTAGAAAGAAAGTGGTATTGAGATATTAACTTCGAAGTTGCTAAAGCAAATCTGGATAAATGAATGAAGAATTATTTAAAAGGTTATTATTCAAAGACTGAAATTAGACATATAAACAAGGTGTGAATTGGACTGCTGTGAAATGGCTTGATCTTTCATTTAAGCATTACTTTTTTAGCTTTAGCATACCTGCCTGAAATCTTACGGTTGGATTTGTCTTTTTTCCCTCATTTAAAAACATTGTATCATCACATGAAGACATTTGTCAATAAAATATCGGCACATTCCTTACACATATGATGCAATGAATTAACATTTAAAAGCTGGACAATTTTCCTCTTAACATGAAGCCTACTAACAGAAAGAAAATCTAAAAAATCCCGGCTTTAATCTGAGAAGAGGGATAAAAGATAGAAAAGTTTGAAAATGTTGTCGATAGTGATGCTTTGAGGAATATTTACGTACAATTAGAGTAAAAATGTAACATACCCCTGGCTGTATAGTCGAGGATTTTTAAAGTCGCTGGCCTGGAAATGATCTGAACAGATCTTATAATTCTTATACAAGCGTAACGTCCCTTCTTTCTTGTACACTTTATCCAAATCACATCTGTGAGATTTCAAATCCCACAGATCCCACCTACAACAACACATCGGTACTGAAGGTTAACTGCTGCACTATACAATAAAATATGCGTATTATATTTTAAGCCCGTTATAACATGGGTCGAGCAGGTCAGAAGATTATGAAGTACTATAAAAATCTCCGTCACTGGAAGAATATATATGCAAACACAATATTACTTACATGTTCTTGTCACGGGGGAACCTGAAGAACGACCGCGCAATTTTCTCTACTTCGTAATTACTGCAGCCAAACACAGCACATACCTTTCCCCTCATGTTGAGAGGAGATATCAAGGAATGACACACGCTACTATTTCACTATGTCAACTCACGGAAAACGCATAAATAACACCAAAAACTTCATACAAAAATACACGTGCTCTTATGACAGAATCAGTACCGTTCAGGTCTATCCGCTAGAGTGAGCTCCAATAGCTGTCCCTCGATATCTTGCGCAGTGTCGCGTATTGTCTCTACTGTATTTGATCAAATACAGCAGAGGCAATACGCGACACTTCCGGATTTAGCCTTGTTTAAATGGGAGACAAGTTGCAAGTGGCGCTCCTAGTGGCGTGACCTGAAAATTCGCGCTAAATTCAAATATCAATGGAAACGTATATACGGACATGGACAAATAAATTACGTCCTTAAAGAAAGTGCTACTAAGATATTAACTTCAAAGTTGCTAAAGCAATTCTGGATAAATGAATGAAGAATTATTTAATACATTATTATTTAAAGACTGAAATTAGGCATGTGAAGTAGACTGCTGTGAATAGCCTTGATGTTTCATTTAAGCATAACTTTTTTAGCTTTAGCATTCCTGTCTGAACGTTCAAGGCTAGATTTGTCTTTTTTCTCATTTAAAAGCATAGTATGATCACATTAAAATGCTTGTCAACAAAAATATCGGCACATTCCTTACACACATGACTCAATTAATTTACATTTATGAGCTGGACAATTTTCCTTTAAAACTTGAAGCCTACTAACAGAAAGAAAATCTATAAATTTAGCCTCAAAAACATTCAAATTTTCCCTATAAGCAATACTTGGCACAATGCCATTTCATTATGGTAAAGCAAATTTGCATCATCGTATTGTTTCAACAAAATATATACATTTCTTAAATCACCCATATTTTCTTCAGTTCTTGACAACGCATTACGGCATTCCAAATGGGGTAACTTGGAACACAACTAACCACACATATATGCGTATGTATTTTCCTTAATTAAATCAAACCCACAGATCACACCTACAACAACACATCGGTGTTGAAGGTTAACTGCTACACTATACATTAAAATAAGCTTATTATACTTTTTAGCCAATTCAAATGTCGGTCGCGCAGGTCAGAAGTTTAGGAAGTACTATAAAAATCTCTTTGTAACTGGAAGAATATATATGCAAACACAATATCTACTTACATTTTCTTGTCACGAGGGAAACGGAAGAAAGACCGCGAATTCTTCTGCACTTCATAGTTATTGCAGCAAAACACTGCAGATATCTTTCCACTCATATTGAGAGGAGATATAAAGGAATGACACACGCTACTATTTACTTATGTCAACTTAATGCAAAGACATAAATAACGCCAAAAACTTCACAAACAAATACACGTGCTCTTATGACAGAATCAGTAACTCTCACGTCACCCCGCTAGAGGGAACTCAAATCGCTGTCCCTCGATATCTCGCAGAGTGTCGCGTATCGTCTCCACTGTATTTGGTGTAGTAAAGCTAATGCAGTGAGCTGGCAGTTGCGATAAAGTGTGTTCTGTAAGAAGGAAGTCAGCTCCCGGACGAAACTACCTTTACATCAGTGCGTTTCCAGACCATCCTTTCTTCACGAGAGCGGAAGCAGGGTGGACTCAGGATATCTTATTCATGAGTTAGAAGTAACAGACGTGAAAATAGCGAGAATTATTGCTTTTACAAATAGGTGGGAACAATGGCAGGTGAGTACTCGGAACAAGCAGATAAAGGCTAAGTTAGGAATGAACTCGATGGATGAAGCTGTACGCGTAAACCATCTTCGGTCGTGGGGAAATATGCGACGAATGGAGGAGGATAGGTTACCTAGGGGAATAATAGTCTATATTTTGGAGGGTAAGAGGAGTAGGAGACCAAGATGACAATGGGTTGACTCAGTTTCTAACGATTTAAAGATAAGAGGTATAGAACTAAATGAGGCCACGGCACTAGTTGCAAATAGAGGATTGCCGCGACGGGCCGTTTTGGTAAACTCACAGAGGCTTGCAGATTGAACGCTGAAAGGCATAGCGGAATATAATGATAATGCATGTATATATGTAGAAAAACCGTAAGATTTTATTTCCGTTAGTGTTCGAAGAATTGGATCGTATAGGTCAGTCAGTTGATCCCTCCATCCATGTTTGTCCACGGTACGTTAACAGCTATGGACTTGCTTTCGAGTTGTTTTTTTTTTTTTTTTTTTTTTTTTTCACACGGAGAGACACCTCTCTTATACATCCTCTTTTAGCCGGACGTAGCGTAACATTGCACCCAGTGCTGCCAGTGCTACAACTCTCCCCACAGTTTTGTATTTTGGTATATACGAGTGTTACAGTGTGATATATTACAATTATTGGAACTGGGTGATATAACAAACCCATTCATATTTCAAGAGAAGAAGAAGTGTCGCATACTCTGCAGTGTAACCAGTAATACATGCTTTCCTAAATTCAGCCTGTTTTACTGACTGTTACAAATGAAATTTGTTTTTGAGTTTGTTGTAAGTGATTAAGCAACATCCAAATACATGGTTTTGTTTCCAAGTGGCTGGTATGTTGTTATATAAGGTGCATACTAGCTTATTCTACAGCATATTCCGTTAAGTGAGTTATGGATTTTCTTCATTGAGGAATTGTGATTTCTATCATTTTACTCTGTGTCCAAAACCTCTAACATACTCTCGGTAATGTTCAAATTCAATAATTAAATTTTGCTAAATATATAGATCTCAATTGAGAATGTTAGAAGTTAATACTAATCTTTCTCAGTTTCAGCATTTACATATTTTTAATATTTAATGTTACTAATTTTCTTAAATTTTATTTTAAATTAAGGATGAAAAATGAATACGCATATAACTAGCTTGCTTTTTGTAAAACTCCCAGCCTTTGCGTTACAAGTGCCTGCAAGTTGTGTGTAGTAGCCAGGGTGTGAAATCGCGGGGGCTGGGAAGGGAAGGATGTCTCCCCCACCGATGATTTTATCTCAGAGGTTCCCCCCCACCACTAAAATTGCCCGGGGGTACATTTCATTATAAAATAAACAGGAAAATGTAGAACCGATAGTTTATTACTGAAATTAATGACTTTAACTGGGCATATTTTCATAAAAACAACAGAAATAATTCAAGTGACTGCCAGACCTTGAGCAATTAAACAACGCAGCAGTGACAGCTCCGCACCTGCAGCCTATTGTTGATGTTTCACCCTGCCAAGTCCATCCTCCCTTGTCATTGCTATAAGTAGCTCGAGTTTACACCACTCCTGTACTTCTTGGAGTGGGTGTGTTTCCTATAGGTATCAATAGGACAATATTCACTTGAGCAGGGTACAAACTGACAAATTTGTTCAGTCAACACATAGCCCTGGTAGAGGAATGTTCCATTAAAAAAGCAATAAACCATGGAAACTCGCGCCTCGTCTGGCCTTTCTTAAGATAGCGAGTCTCTCATAAACTTCTCAGCTGATTGGAATAACGTTCTAATGTTTATCATTCCTGTTATAACAGCAAAATTCGAACAAAAATATCTCAAATTTACATTTTTTTGGGTGGAGAGGGTAATTAAAATACAGGGGAATTTTAACCCCCCCCCACCAGGTACTGCCTGAAAAAAATTAGTAGTTAAGCCCTATGTTCCTTCTTCCCCCCTCGCACCACTTCTTTCTGATTTCACACTCTGGTAGTGGCAATATATCTTATATCTAAATTTAGTGGAATGAGGATTTTTTTCTGAAGAGCAACGCAGATGAAGAAATGCAGATGGTAGTTTCAGAAAGAAATTGTGATATGTAGTATGTAATTTTAATTATTATTTTGCTGTGTTACTTACCTTTTTGTGCAATTTTATAGTGATGCTGTGAACGTTAAGTTGTTCTTTACTCTGTATCCTGCGACATATGGTAGTAGGATTCAAAATCTTGAGAGGTTTCTATTTAGGATATCTGTATCTTGTTACATCAGTGTTGTTATGGAGATTCTCCTGTATCACATCGTTACCCCACAGCAGCTATATCCGGTATTTATTCGTGATGATTTAGGTAACAGTAGGCTGCCTCTCTGATTTATTGGTGTGTAAAAGATTTTCAGGGGTGAGTGACGGTGAGTTTGCATGGGGTCGAATCCTATGATCTGCAGTTCTGAAATACTTTTCTGTGGTTTCCCCATTTTATCATTAATTAACCTTAATTAATGCTGCTACATACCTAATCTTATCCCTTTCCCTTGGAGTTGTTAGTGCAACATTAAACTGCTAGCAGGAATGGAAGAACAATTTTCAGGAAGAAATTCTGGCTGTGGAAACAATAAAAGGTAGTTGCTTGAAAGTAAATTCAGTAACATATTATTAGAATAACCTGTGATGGCCAGAAAAGTAAACATGGCACTCTGCAGTATTGTCCCCTCCAGTGAAATATACAAAATACAATTGATCATAGTTACCTGAATAGATATGTGTTTACGTAGAAATCTGTTCCCTGGCATTGCATAAGAATCAACTCGATAAGCACAGTAACGAAGCTTGTATAACCTGTAGGAGAAATTTTAGTATTCATTGTTAGTGCAGTATGTTTACATTTACAGTAATATATCACAAAGTGACTAACGAACACTGCTATTGGGTGAAATGAATTCTCTGAGGCACTACTCGAGGTATTCAACATAGACAATTTTTTTGCCACCTGGGGAACAATGAAAGCTGCTAAACATTTAAACCACTCATTTGACATGGAACTCCCTACAAGGGGCACACTGGTAAACACCACTCGATTGTGTAATTAGAAAAGACATGCATAGAAAAATAAAGAAAAGGCACTTAAGTAAAGGTTGGTGGCATTGTTCAATGAAATGAGCTGATAGCAGTATTGTATAAATTTTTGTCTTTATTTCAACAGAATATTCTTCATTTTCCATTTCCAGTCTTCTGGGTAGAAATGTGATTCAAGAACCTCCTTAGTTTTTCTCTCTCCACCACTCCTTTCCTACCTTGAATTTTTTTTCTGCTTTTACTCTACTCTTCTCAGTACTCTCCTTACCGTAGCCATTCACCCCTTTCTGGGCAATCCTCGATGTCTTTCTCCTATGACTTCCTCTGTAAATACTTACTGTGGAACTCTCTCCTCTTCCATTCTCATCATTTGTCCATACCATTTCAGCTTCCGGGTCTCTATCTTGCCTTTCAGTTCAGGGTATCCAATTCACTCCCTCATTTCTATGTTTCTGACTTTATCCCTTTATGCCCTCCCTATATTTCTCTAAGGAATTTCATCTTGGCCTGTTGCATTCTGCGTTATCATGTTTTTGTTGTTGTCCATGTGCTTGGTGCATATGTCAAAATTGGTGTGTAATACATTGGGTGCAAAATTTTCTTGCAATCCATTGGATGTCCCAGTTACAGACTATACATCTCACACATTGGTAAAACTCATTGGCTTCTTCAAGTCCCTATCCAATTTCTTATTTTATTTACCCATCTTCTTCAATTATTCTCTCCGAATACTTGAAGCTTTCCACAACTTCTAATGGTCTTCCATTTACTTCAGTATTCCCACTTCCTTCTTTATTACCTCTCGTCACCACTACTATCATACCCTTTTCCACACTTATTTTCATTCCATATTCCTCCATCTCCTGATTCCTTGCATTATCTTGTTCTTGTGCTTCCATTTCATCTTCTGCCCATATTACTGTCTCATCTGCAAAGTGCGAGGCCTTTGCCTCCTTGGTTCCCATTTTTTGTTGTATACTCTTGTGGATTTCATCCATGATTGTAATGAAGATTGGCGGGGATAAAACACATCCTTTTTGAAGTCCTGATTCTACTTTGAAAAAGTTTGTTTCTCCTATCGCAGTATTCATACTACATACTCACTCTTCGTTCATGGCTTTTATAATTGGCTCTTCACCTCTCTCTACCTTATTTTTTATCAATGCATCCAAGACCACTTGCCATGGTACACTGACATATGCCTTCTCAATATCGATAAATATCATCACTGAATCCAGCTTAAATTCCCATCTGTTCTCTATCACGTTCTTTAGGTTCAACAGATTGAAAATTTTTAAAATTATGTGTACACTGAGCAAGGAGTATGACACTGTATGGAAGTGAAACACAGATAATAACTGGTGCCAAGAAAAAACAGAGTTGAAGCCTTTTAGATGCCGTCTTATCAGAAGTTCTTGAAGATGAGATTGATAGAACATGTCTCAAATAAAGAGATAGTGAATAAGCTTAATGAGAGGAGAATGGTTTGAATGAATTTGATCCTGGGCAGGTAAATTTTGATAGAACATATCTCAAAGAACTGTGAACTTTTCAGTTAGTTTTGAAGTTGATTACAAAAGATAAAAGTGGTAGGAAGATTCCAGTATATGGACCCGGGTGATCAGAGTGATATGCAAACCGTACAGTCACTGAATTTTCAAGAAAGGTCATCTTGTTGCGGTTTCAGTACCATATAAAACTGTATGTTATATAGCTATTAATATGATATAAGGTGTCATGTAATACTAGGGGTCCTATGACTATGGTCTTGATATCGACAGATAAGTTAAATTATATTACGGATGTGATCACTGTTTTAGAAATCATGTAAAACTGCAGGTCCTTAGCGTTGATTGAAGTATTAGTCATAGAAAACTTGAGGTCCTATAGGTATGATCACAATATCAACAGTCATGTAAAATTTTTGGTTTTTTGGTATGATCATAATATTGATGGTCATTTAAAATGACAAGGTTGTTGCTTAGTCTGTTAACAAAGACCATAAGTATCAATGACATTAATAAGGTAATATATTTTTCTGGCTTATGTTTCAGTGTAAGGTCAGTAGAAATAATCAACCATTCCAGTACCTTCTAACTACTTCAGTTTGCAGTGCAAAATGGACCTGGAAGCAATGATCAAAGAGGAACCAGGCTGGATTGAAGGAGAAACAACGTCATCACTTGTAAGTCTCATACCAGATAACTTTATAGGGGTCAGAAATTAACCCTTAATATCTGAATAAGTTTGGCAGGGGCACAATTTTCTATGTGCTTCCTCAGTATTAACACCAGCAGTCACCAATTGCTGAATGAACATGTATGCGTAGTAAACTCTGTTTTTTTTTTTTTTTATATGTCTGGGAATACACCACAATGTGTTACACAAAGCTGCCAACTGTTAGGAACTTAAGGTTAGACTTGGATTAGTCTGTACTTTTTACTGTCAGGATTGAAATTACTTTGGTTTAGGGGTTGCACCTTTTTTATTTTTCCCCTTTGATTATAATAGATGATGGTTGACCGATCGTACTTTTTTAAAAACTAACGTCCTCCTACAGTACTGCACCACCATTAGCACCACATGTTAAGAATTATTACTCCTACCATAATTAGTGTAGAAGAAGTTAAATCACAAATCTTTCATTAGTGTTTCTGAGCCTGGATACACCGGTCTGCTAAACAAAATGTCAACACTGGTGTGATAATTCTGGGTTACCCTCACACCCACAATGTGCTGGAAGATATTACGTGTTTCAAGGAATGGATAGATTTGCCTATGACATACGAGGGATGAAATACCTCAAAATCTGAATGTACGTTCTCTCAAAATAAATATTTTGCTCATATGTTGAATTCTTCTAGATAGACGGATAGTGATTAGCTCATTTTATTCCTCAAATACAGGTCAGGTTCTATGATATATACAGTAGAGAACAATGTCTAACGGCTCTAGAATGTATGATTTCTGAGAATAATTTCTTTTATATGCCCCTTCTTAGTGGGCTCTGACAATTTAAGTACTTCAGGCACATTAAACAGGATTTTTTCTTTCCTCATTGTCATTATTTCCTTGTCCTTTTTGTGAATCCTTTTCATCCATTCCTTAGTTCTGCCACTGTTCTCTTCTGTATTGAATGTGTTAAGTTGGTATATTCCAGAACTTGTTACTTTAATTCACTTTTATTAGTTACTTAACTTACATTAGAATATAAGCTTTTCATCACAGTCCCTCCCCCCTTTAATGCTGACAAGGTTTTATGAATCCAAGGGTGGAATTTAAATGTCTCGTAGTAGATCATAAAAGATCTTCCGAAACTGCAGATATAAACTCCAACACTGCTGATTCTCCACTGTCGGTGTCCTCATCCCCTCAGCTCCTCACAGAACACTACATAACATGCTTATAGTAGTAAAATATTTCATTTCTAGCTGCTTTAACTTTGGGCTTCATCACATCTTTCACTGTTATATGACTGTGATAAGTCTGCTTCTTTCATGTTTATGTTTTTTATTTTACACTTGTAATCATTGAAACAGAACTGTATTAATGTTTTATGTAGCTCCTATGATCGCAGCAAAACCATAGTAGAGAATGTGATTCCATTATTTCAAGTAATTTTAATCTTTCTTTAAACAGACACTGTGCTGAGAACAAAAAATCATTTAGAAGTGTTGTAATGCTTCTAATTGGTTCAAACAACTTTTATGATTTGACTGATATGATTGAACATATGAAAACAGTTCATACAATTTAGTGTTTATGGATATGGCTGCTTCCTTCCAAATTCTGTGTGAGATAGCCCTAATTCCATCCGTGGTATTATATCTTCTGATATGGCTAGAAAATATTTCGCATTTTATATTTTGTTCTCAGTCTCATCCTTTCTCTGACATAAGGAGTGAACAAGAATAATAACATCTTTCTCAGTACAGCCTTTGGTTATAACAATCCTCTGCTGGAAGAAATCTTCCTTAAACATTAGTGAAATTCCGAAAGTACCTGTAATACTGGAAATTAATGAATTAACATGCTCATTTGTTAATGACTGTATTTGTAGATGTGTGTTATGAGCATACCTAATATATCTTATTTTCCACAGGAAAATTTTGAACATGTATCAGAAGTGATAGCTCTGAAAGAAGAAGTCAAATCAGAGTTAACAGAGCCAGGGTCGACGCAGGAAAACTCTCTTGAGGTAATGTACATAATTTGATAAGCCATCGTCAGATAATCGAAATGGGTAGAAAATGGCTCAACAGATACTGGGGTTTGATCCATCTTTTTAGTGCACATGATTCATAGTCCTGCTGATAATATATTTTTTTATGAGATTGACTGTTTACATATTTAGTTTTCACTTTTCCTTCAAGTTGTTCCGCGATCTTGCGTTATGAATTGTGCAGCAGTTAGGATTATTCCAAAGACCTCTACTCTATGTCATTTGGTAGCTGGTATCATTCCTACTAATACTTTTGAATTCGTAAATTAGTTTCGAACACAAAGTAGCTGAAAGATACATTCATTTTTTACTGTTACAGGATATTTTACTAGTTGATTCCAAATGAAACACTTTTGTTATCTTATTGATTATATTAATTATTGATTTCTAGGTAATACAGTAATTTGTTGATACAAGTTGCTGGTAATACGCTTGTTTACTATGGGTGTTCGCTTAATATACTACACACATTGTAGCCATCTCGTGGCAAATGACCTAATGTGGTCTGTGGTGTTACTTGTCCATTGTGACTTATAATATTTGTACCAGGAGGTGCACCCCAACCCCGCACATGTAAAAGAAGCGCCTTAAGGAACACTATCTATCGAACAACACTTGAAACCGCTAATGCATAAAGTTGGGACATTGATCAGAAGACCTCACTACTGAATAACTGAGTAATATGTTATTTTAAAGTTTCCTAAACTGACTGTATATCTTTGGTTTGTTTTGGTGTACATCAAAAAGTTTGTATTTTTATCCATAGATATCCCTACAAAAAGTGGAGGTCATGCACTCTGGTGCAAGGTGGAATGATTAATGATTTAAAGAAGTTTTGGGTTTATAAATTTCCTCAACTAAATTGACTTTCATTTATTTTGATACTTCAATGATTTACAACACTTCCTTCTCATCCTGCCAGCTTTGAAGTCTGGCCAATCACAAATTTTCTGTATTTATTTTTCAGCCAATCATGAGCTTCTTGTAACTTTTTGAGTATCAAATAAAATGGGAGGATGTGGTCAGATTTAGCCCAGAGCCTTCTCGAACCCACCCCTTGGGTATAAAAGCCGCGGCCTTTTCTAATTACCTTGTCTTATTCTTGTCAAATTTCTGAATGTGTCTGTTAAGACAGGAGGAGGGGTGCGTAATTCTTTGGCAGGCAGAACGTGAGCCCAGGTAATGGTCACCAGTTTTCTATATCTGTAGCTGTCTCCGCAAACTCACAGCTGTTTTCAAAAATGTAAACTTTCATTCTGCTAATGTAAAATTTCATACAGGCTTAAACTGTAAATTGGGGATAGAGAGAGAGTTTCCCTCTCAAAATCCCTTTCAGTTTATCTTGAGGTGACTACGATTTTGTAACTTTCTTCTCCTGTAAATCACTCATTAACTTCTCTTTTGCGTCACCTCAGTTGTGTAGAATTTGTCTCTGCATCATCGGGCCACAAGTCCAAGCAGGGTTTCAAAACTTGGTTTTCAAGGAGCGCAAATTTACGACTGAATGCATTTTGAGTTTGGGCCAGTAATACAACCTGTTGTTCTTTTCCATGAAGGCCCAGTATTATGGGTAAGAGATACCCCTGTGTAAAGGAATTGTAAATTGTAGGTTGTGCTTAGAGATGCCAGAAATTGTAAGGTTTTGTGTAATGTTTCCTTGAGTAGGCTGTAAAGAATTGCAAGCACAGCCTCCTTGGTTGAATTTAAAGAGCATGTAAACTCTAGACTGATATTGGTACAATTTTGAGTGGGGCCTTTGGAAGGCCGTATGTGTAACCTTTGGAGCAAGGTGCTCTTGAACTGTGTCTTGGGAGATATCTCTCGTTATCTAACCAAACGCAACATTTATGAAGTTGTGAACTTGTAAATTGGAGCTGGAAGCTCAAAACTTGTAATTTCCAACCCTTGGATTTCTATTCTTGTTTGCTATTTTGTACCTGACATTTTGCTCCTTGACTTAGTGAGGAATTTTGTTAAATTTGAGGTCTGAAAAGAAATATAACCTTCGTTTTAAAGTTTAAATTAATCTTCGATATCGTAGATAGACCCATTCAAGCTGACATCTTCTTTCACCTCTCTGTGTTCCACAGGTAATCTCACAACAATATTACTTAAACACGCAATAAATAAATAAGCCATACAAGAGTTACCTTCCCTTTCTGTTTTATACTTCGTAAGGGATAGTGTTTGTGAATAGGCCTTGTAAGTTCACCATTACTCACCTGAACATTCGTTGCATACATGAATTCATCATTACCAGGGTGCACATTTGATCACTGTCATCGTCCACTTCATAGCATGTGTGTCATCTTCTTTCACTATAACTATGTTGCTGTGGGGTATTTCATTGCCCATTTATTGAGATATTCATTTCACCATCTCTTCCAGGAGTTCTGGGTTAACTGCTGAAAATATAGCCATGTGGACAATGTTGTGATCAGAGAGGAAGTATAACCATGATCAGAGAGTGTAGTAATTGGCTCTCCTATAAGGAAATGGGTTGTAGTTATGTAAGAAATGTCAAAAGGTTGATCATTTAGCTTCGGTGAGAGGATGTATGTGTTTCAAGAATGGTCCATTCTTTGTTGTTGAAGTGATAAGAATCCATCACTTGTCTGGGGCTTTAAATCAGACTCTTGACAGCTGCTTCCCAGATTCTACCAATGTGTGGTGTTGAAGGAGGGATGAAATGCCACGTCAGTCCCATGCCTGCAGTTGTGCGAAGAGTTGGTTTTCTGAGGGTTGTTTTGCAGGAAGCCCTTGATTTCTGTAGCTGCTCCAAAGAAGTTTGTGCCATTATTGCTCTAAGTGTTCAGGGTTGACCTCTATGAGAACTAAGTTGGTAAAGTGCAGAGAGAAATGTTGTTGTGATGAGATCAGGTATCGTGTCTGTGTAGACAGCCTTGGTAGCTAGGCAGTCTGGTCTTGTTCGATTTCACACAATTTTTTTATTAGAACTGGGCCAGCACAGTCTATTCTAGTTTTAAGGAATGGGTATGTCGAGGTTAAAGGCACCATTTGTGTATTTCTCATTAATTATTCCTCTATGTAACACTTTGACTACAGTAATCAGGATCCTGATTTTTATCCCCCAAGCATGAGATCACGGCTGATGATGCCCATGCAATGGGCGAAACATAAATTATTATGACACGATGTAACACCTGAGATGTGTATGAGTGTCGCTTCTTTCTGTTCCCCTTTCTGAAGAGATTCTAAACTTGTCTCTCAGAGTGTTGAGTGCCAGGATGAAATTGTCCGAGGTGTTCTGCCATCATAATTATATTTGTGAGGTGATACAGAATTTCTAATGTTTCCAGTCCACTAGTATTGGAGTATTGTGCGGTCATCCACTGACAAGAAGATGGCCTTCTTAATGTATGATTGGATAAATAGTGTTTATACGAGTTGTTAGTTTCCTGCACAATATTAATGTAATATTTGTGTACAGGGTTCAACTCCGATACAAACAGTGGACTTTAATTTCACTCCGTGGATTGTTTACAAAAATCTCAGATAATTATATGTTACAAATCTCATGACTGGTCCATATTGAAATGTACATTAATTCAACAATGTTACAAAAGTTTATTGAAATCCACGTATTCAATATACATTGGGGTCTTAAAATTAAGATTTATATATTGTAATACTAATTTAAGGGGACATGTTTCGCCCATTGTTAGGGCATCATCAGCCGTGATCTCATGCGTAACGGATTAAAATACAATCCTGATTACTGTAGTCAAAGTGTTACGTAGAGAACCGTGTGTTATATAAAGGAGGAAACTTGTAAGTTCACAAACGACAATTTACACAATTAAGACACGTTAAAAAAAATCTTTGGTGAGAGGATGTATGTGTTATAAGAGTGGTCCATTCTTTGTTGGTGAAGTGATAAGGATCCATCACTCCTCTGAGGTGATATATCAGATTCTTGACAGCTGCTTCCCTGATTCCACCAAAGTGTAGTGCTCTCAGGAGGGGTGAAATGCCGTGTCAGTCCCATGCCTGCGGTTGTGTGAAGAGTTGGTTTTCTGAGGGTTGTTTTACAGAAAGTCCTTGATTTCTTTAGCTACTCCGAAGAAGTTTGTGCCATTATCGCTGTAAACTAACTGTAATACTGAAAATTAATGTAATAATATGCTCATTTGTTAGTGACTGTATTTGTAGATGTGTGTTAAGAGCATACCTAATATATGTTATTTTCCACAGGATAATTTTGAACATATATCAGAAGTGATAGCTCTGAAAGAAGAAGTTAAATCAGAGTTAACCGAGTCAGGTTCGATCCAGGAAAACTCTCTTGAGGTAATGTACATAATTGATAAGCCATAATCAGGTAATTGAAATGGTTAGAAAATGGCTCAACAGATATCAGTGTTTGACCCTTCATTTCATTGCACATGATTGATAGTCCTACAGAAAATATACTTTTTTATGAGATTGACTGTTTACTTACCTATTTTCACTTTTCCCTTGAGTTGTTCCATGATCTTGCGTTATGAATCGTACAACAGTTAGGATTATTCCAAAGACCTCTACTCTCTATCATTTGAGAGCTGGTATCAATCCTACTAATATTTTTGAATTCGTAAATAGTTTTGAACACAAAGTATTTATAAGGTACATTGTTTTGTTACTGTTACAGGATATTTTACTAGTTGCTTCCAAATGAAACACCTTTGTTATCTTATTGATTATATTAATTATTGATTTCTAGATAATACAGTAATTTGTTGATACAAGTTGCTGGTGATACGCTTGTTTACTGTGGGTGTTCGCTTAATATACTACACACATTGTAGCCATCTCGTGGCAATTGACCTAATGTGGTCTGTGGTGTTACTTGTCCATTGTGACTGATAATTTTACTTAACCCTTTCACATACCATTTAACTGAACTTATTTATGCCTTGGTGTACCATTTATTTTCATTACTTTACATGATATTATCACTGACACTGAAAAAGCATACTTTACTGCAAAATAATGAGAGGAAATATCCAAACTGCCAGGCTGAGTGGCTCAGACGGTTAAGGCGCTGGTCTTCTAACCCCAACTTGGCAGCTTTGATCCTGGCTCAGTCCGGTGGTATTTGAAGGTGCTCAAATACGACAGCCCCGTGTCGGTAGATTTACTGGCATGTAAAAGAACTCCTGCGGGACTAAATTCTGGCACCTCGGCCTCTCCGAAGACCTTAAAAAGTAGTTAGTGGGACGTAAAGCAAAAAACATTATTATTATTTGAAATATCCATACTACTGTCAGATGTACTTTGTGAAGTCTTTATGAATATGGTAGATCATAAAACAGTCACATTCGTGCATCGCCACCTTGCACCGGTGGCATTCAAATGAAGATTCCTTCCTCAGACCCAGTGTCACACAGACTTTGCATCTCTGTGATGCGATAACCTTCTTCGTTGTTGGGGGTATTTTGGTCGGAAAGTGTCCCCAGTGACTCTCTTGAAGCCTCAGTGGTGTATCCCCAGGGCTTGGGTGCCTTATTTTGGATAGTCAGGCAGATCTCACTTGCCAACAGCTGTTCGGCCAAATTGATCCGGTAGGTGGTAAAGCCTACTCGCTCCTTTTCAGGGTTGAGGAGGGGATGAGTTATGTTGGAATTCAGAAGTGTCATGTCTAGCATGTAGAAGTATATTTTTTGTATCCTTTTACATACTTCCTCATCAAGGGGAATGATGCGGGTCTCTGGTCATGGGAATCAACACCACCCTTTCCACAGTTGTAGTCAACAAGATTGGGTCTGTACTTCTTCTTGCCATCATACTTTACCACTTCAAGGTGGCCTTCTTTACATCCACAGATACAGGAAACCAGAGTTCCTTTCCAAATGACATTACCCCATTTATTTCCTCGGCAGCTGATACAAGACATTTAGTTGCATAAGCATTTACCTCATTGGTTAGATGTTCCCGAAAATTCTGCTGTTAGAAATTCATTCACAACTTGTAGTTTGTTCAGGCATTGTCCTAGGTGCCTGTGGAAAACACTATTTCACCACTTGCGATGCATGAATGATACTCTGGAGTATTACTTACGTGCTCCCAGTTCGATTCCCTATCTTGTAAAACATGATTAGAAGCCGCTGGTGCGGCATCAGTTGTAGGCCTAAAAGTGACATATTTGACGGCAAAACACCACTTTGTTCAACCCTACGAGCGCTGAAGTTTCTATCACATGAACTACTTTCACTACTTTCCATATCCACTAAATTCTTTGTCACTTATTTCAATATCAATGTCATTCTCTTCTAAAAATTCCCATATAATCGCTTCGTCACTGAACATGGAGGCAGCCATGATTTTGCTTACGATGGGGTTGCTAAGATACTGGTTATTCTTTCCACGGAATAAATGCACAGACGTGTTTATCGAATACATCAATGGAATAAAACAGTGCTTCCATCTGTCAAGAGGTTACCTAACTAATATCAAATCCTTCACAAAGGAAACCTGCTTGGAGTGGGTCCGGAAATAAACAGTACGCGCGGACGGAGCGATCCGTCTTTGTACCGGAGTGCAGTCGAGAGCCAGGACGGAGAGATCCTTCAAAGTACATCAAGTGGTTAAACATACAATGGAATAAATAAGCCATTCAAGAGGTTTCATACTTCATAAGAGATAGTGTTTGTGATAGGCCTTATAATTTCACCATTACTCACCTGAAAATTCGTTGCATGAATGAATTCGTCATTACCAGGATGCACATTTGATCACTGTCTTTGTCCACTTCATAGCATGAGTGTCATCTTCTTTCAGTATGACTATGTTGCTATGGGGTATTTCATTGCCCATTTATTGAGATATTCATTTCACCATCTCTTCCAGGAGTTCTGGGTTAGCTGCTGAAAATATAGCTATGTGGGCAAGGTCGTGATGAGAGGGGAAGTAAAATCAATATCAGGGAGTGTAGTAATTGGCTCTTCTATAAGGAAATGGGATGTAGTTAGGTAAGAAGTGTCAAAAGGGTCACCATTTAGCTTTGGTGATGGGATGTGAGAGTATGTATTGTAAGAATGGTCCATTCTTTTTTGGTGAAGTGATAAGAATCCATCACTCATCTGAGGTGTTATATCAGAATCTTGACAGCTGCTTCCTAGATTCCACCAAAGTGTGATGCTGCACAAGGGATGAAATGCCACATCAGTCCCATGTCTGCAGTTGTGTGAAAAGATGGTTTCTGAGGGTGGTTTTGCAGAAAGGCCTTGAATTCTGTAGCTGCTCCGAAGAAGTTTGTGCTGTAATTACTCTAAATGTACTCTATGAGAACTAAGTCTATAAAGTGCAGAGAGAAATGTTGTGGTGAGATCAGATATCATGTCTATGTAGACAGCCTTGGTAGCTTGGCAGTCTGGTCTTGTTCTATTTCACACAATTTTTCATTAGAATTTGGCCAGCAGTTCTAAGGAATGGGTAATTCTGGGTTACAGGCACCATTTGTGTATTACACGTTAATTGTTCTGAGGTATCTGCATTCATCATAGAACACTTGAGACATGTATCAGTGAGGCTTCTTTCTGTCCCCCTTGCTGATGAGATCCTAAGAGAGTTGAGTGTCAGGATGAAATAGTCAAAGGTGTTCCGCCATCATAATTATATTTGTGAGATGATACAGAATTTCTAAATTTTTTACTCCACTAATATTGGAGTCTCCCGCCAACAAGAAGATGGCCTTCTAGTTTCCTGCACAATATTAATATAATATTTGTGTACAGGGTTCAACTCCGATACAAATAGTGGACTTTAATTTCACTCCGTGGGTTGTTTACAACAATCTCAGATAATTATAAGTTACAAATCTCATGACTGGTCCATATTGAAATGTAAATTAATTCAACAATGTTAAAAAAAGTTTATTGAAATCCACGTATTCAATATGCATTGGGGTCTTAAAATTAAGATTTATATATTGTAATACTAATTTAAGGGGACATGTTCCGCCCATTGTTTGGGCATCATCAGCCATGATCTCATGCCTAATGGATTATAATCAGGATCCTGATTACTCTAGTCAAGGTGTTACATAGAGGAATGTGTGTTTATAAAAATGAGGAAACTTGTAAGTTCACAAACAACAATTTACACAATTAAGACACGTTAAAAAAATCTTTGGTGAGAGGATGTATGTGTTGTAAGAGTGGTACCTTCTTTGTTGGTGAAGCAATCACTCTTCTCAGGTGATATATCAGACTCTTGACAGCTGCTTCCCAGATTCCACCAAAGTGTGGTGCTGCAGGAGGGATGAAATGCCATGTCAGTCCCATGCCTGCAGTTGTGTGAAGAGTTGGTTTTCTGAGGGTTGTTTTGCAGAAAGGCCTTGATTTCTTTTGCTGCTTCAAAGAAGTTTGTGGCATTATCACTGTAAATGTTCATCCTACAGCCTGCAGCGCATAAGCTCAATGTTCCGCCCATCTCCTCTCCTCCGCCACACACCCTTCCATCAATTACACACAGATACAATACAAGAAGTGCAACTGTCATTGGTTCTGATGCTGCAAAGGCAACTACTTCCCACCAGAAAGGTCGACGGGGTGAGTAATTTTGTACACAGCATTTTTCGTCAAAATTTCCCTTTTTGCTATAATCTTAAAAATCCTTCTAGCCTCCTCTCATTACAGATTCTTCACCACACATCCCTCAATGTTCAATTTCAACAATGAAGCTGTAGCCAACTTCTAGCACAAGCATCCCCATTTGACTAATAGGACAAGAGGAGGCTATCAGATCAGCTAGTAAAGACACACACGGCAACACACAGTCGTGAACATTTTTTCACGTTTTCAACAAAAATAAGAAGACTGTGGCCTCACCGTACAAATATGGGATTAACAGGGTGTCCACCCATATGGAATACTGGTAACCGGGGAATGTCAGAGAATTCCAGAAATAGTGGGAAAACCAGGAAATGTCAGGAAATTCAGAAAACAATCTGGAAATTCGTTCTTCTGCCAGATAAAATGGACGTACCCTATTTGTCCATTAATAGAAGCATATTTTTCAATTTTTGTAAGATATATGAACAGCATATAGCAAGCAGTAGCGACTATGTTCGATCGAATTTTCAATGTTTTGATCTGCTTACTATTGTATATTCTGTGTTGTTGGGGAATGGTGAGGCCTATATTGCGTTCTCAGTTTTCTAATCGCTTAAATGTATTTCTTCCACAGCAAAATATGCATATAGACAAAATTCCACTACCCAACAAATTACTGTTTGTTTACTATGTAATGACGTGTGCGATAGTCACTACCTCATAAAATGTAAAAAGAGAAAAGACACTGACTCAAAGCAGAAAAGTGTGAAATTTGCATAAACTTAATACTCCTTCGAGTGCTCATTATTATTATGATTATTATTACAATTATTAAATGTGCTGATGTAGGTAAACCTTGTGTAAATGTGACCAGCAATGTGACACTGTTCGAGTCGCGCATGTTGAGTTTCTAACCTATCTGATGAAATGGTTGGTGACGGACGTCAGTGAGTGAGGCTCCACAGTAATCAAGTGAGTTGAAGGTGTTGTACTTCAATGGAAGTGATAGAAACTTGCGGAGGTGTTACGTTTGTATTTACGAATCGATATACCCATATTTTTTGTCGGTGTTGATCTTTTTCTTCCAAATTTGCAATGTAAAGAAAATGGGGAAACAATGGAGTTGGAAGCCCAGCCACTACCAGTGCTGCCAGCGTAGACTGCCTCGTGAAGTGTGTGCTGGATGATTTCAATAACTCGGACAGCTTCTTTGAAAAAATTGTGCAGGCCATTTCGACCCGCATGACACAACTGGTTATAAAAGAATTTGAAAAGGGTTTAAATTTTAATATCGAAGCATTTTCAGATTTAACTGAAGAACATGGTAACAAGGAGGCAGAAATCTGCAAACTGAAGGAGGATATGGATGCCAAGTGCAATTCATTGGAGCAGTACAGAAGGAGAAGTAATGTAAGAAATTTCGGCATCCCTGAATGTTCGAACGGAAACTGTGATGAACTAGTGCTCAACGTGTGCAAAGTAGTAGGTGCAGATGTTAGACTTAATGACATTGATAGGTGTCACAGAGTAGGACCTTGATTACCAGAGAAAACAAGGCGTATCCTAGTGATATTTTTGTCTTATCGGTCACAGCAGGATGTCTTCACTAGGAAAACGAAACTGAAAAGCTTATCCACAACAATCCATGAAGATTTTACGACTATCAGAATGCCCATCTTGAAGACAGCAATCCAGTGGTTTGTTCTTACAAACACTTGGACTGACTCAGGAGACATCGTAATCAAGAAGGCGGACAGGGTGGAATTAAGAGTGTGCCAGTTAAAGGAACTTCCTATGGCATAAGCTTCTGTTGCAGTGCTGCCTTATCACTTGACAATGTGAGTCAACTCCCATCCTTTACCGTAAGTCGCAGCTGAGAAGCTAGCTATTCAAGTAACCTTATCTATCTATCTATCTAGGTATCTTTCATCTATCTACGTATCTATCCATTTACCAAATTGATTTATCTATTTATCTAAATATCTATTCGCTTATCTGTTTTCTTATCCTACCACCTGTCCATCCACTTACCCTTTAATAAAATTTTCCTATCTGGATCTAATTTAAGTCGGGCCTCTGTATTACGTCTACATAGATCTAACATCAACACTACATAGAGTAAGCTCCTACTTGAGTATTCTGTACGCCTAATCTGCTGTTGCACGTTATCACTATTATTATTATTGTTATTATTATTATTATTATTATTATTGTTATTTATATTATTATTATTATTACTCACAATTTAATTATCTAAAATACATAAATCGCTGACCGTTCTTAGGATGTAGTCACATGCTGTTGTCTAGTTAGTTTCATTTTAGCAGTTGGTAATGCATACCACAAACAGCCGTAATCCCTGTGACCATAGCAGTACTTGCCTTGTCACACTTCCCCTTCCCCACCCATCCCTTCAAACTGTCTACCTGCTAGTCCATTGACCCAAACTCCACCCCTTGAACCTACAACACACATTCTCTAGTCAGTCATAAATAGACATAAAAGCGCACTTGACATGTCACCTTAATGCCTAGAGTTTAGTTTCTTAAACTCGTATAGATGAAATAAAAGCGATTTTCATACCACTGTCCTTTGATATAATCTTATGCAGTGAATGTTGTTTGAAAGTCAAATATCAGGCTAAGAATCTGGAATTACCTGCCTACTGCCGTCTGAGGAATGACAGACTTGGCAAAGGGGGAGGTGGGGTCTGTGCTTTTGTCTCTTAGCGCTTTAAACTTCAAATTATCTGTCAGTTGCCTCAACAGTATGAGCGAAAACCTGAGGACATGTTCATAGTGATGCAGGTCTCTACTGTGAAATGCTTAGAAGGTGCTCTATACAAGCCGCATAAAGCTCGCCATCTGAAGGACTTTGAGACTGATCTTAACAGACTGTTACCTATATGCAAATATGTTATAATGATGGGCGACTTCAATACAAACCTTCTATATCCTGATTCATCTGAAACCACCCATCTATTGAATACGTTTCAGGCATGCAGTATGGCGATCCTGCCACTTTCCCCCACTCAGCTCACTAAAACCACACACATTACTGGACCTGGTAGTAACGAACCACCCTGACAGAGTATTATATCATGGCCAGACGTCTGCTCCCAGACTGTCAGCCCATGACATTATCTTTATGTCTTACGCACTGCAGTGCCCCAGACATAAACCTAAGTACGTGACTTACAGAGACTCTAGCCGTATTGACAATGCAAACTTATTAGAGGACTCTTTTTCGATGCCGTGGCAGGATATAACTCATAAAACTATCATTGACGACATGGTCACGACTTTCAATACCATAATACTACATACTTTTGACAAGCACGCCCCTCTATGAACAGCATGCATCTGCAAAAGACTCTCCCCGTGGCTAAATGATGATAGAGCAATGATGCCTAAGCAGGATGCAGCTCTTACGAAATATAAACATTACCCGAAGGAGGAATCCTTATCTATTACAAATGACTACATAATAAAACGACTCATACAGTAAGAAACGCTCAACTATATTACGCCCATGACCTTATAAAACCCTACTAAGACCCGCTACCTTATGGAAGTCAATGCGACTATTTGGCTTAAATAAACCAGACAAGGTAGACAATTTGGAGATTTCTCTTGATGAATTGAATGATCACTTTGTATCCTCCCATGTTCAATTAATCGAAGAAGCAAAATAAAATCTTTTGAGGGCAAATAACAACATACCACCCATAGGCAGAGATAAATTTTATTGTAGTTCTGTCTTGCCCCTGCAAGTGAAAGCAGCTATCTTGCGAATTAAAACTAAATCCACAGGGGTGGGCAATCTATGTCGACACCATTATTACAGTATTGACATTCATATTCAACTTCTCCCTTCAAAACAGTGTATTCCCAAATGTCTGGAAAATGGCCCTGGTACATCCTTTACTGAAAATAATATCTCCTACACTAAACTGTAACTTCAGACCTATTAATATACTGTCTATAACAGCCAAGAGACTCGAACACATGGTGCATAATCAAATCACGAACTATCTCAACGACCATGGCATACTGGACCCACACCAGTGAGGCTTCCGCCGAAATCACAGTTCATGTACTACCTTACTAAGCATGACTGAAAGGCAGGCTACTGATGAGCAAAAACTGACAATTCTAGTCTTATTGGACTTCAGCAAAGCATTCAACTCTGTAGACCATGAGTTGCCCCTATCCAAACTTCATCGCCTAGAGTTCTCCTACAGTACTCTGAAATGGATGGGAGCCTATTTACATGAACGTCAACATGTTGTTCTGTCTATGTCAATGACTTAGCTAAAGAGCTGACACATTGTAAATGTCACATTTATGCTGACAACGTACAATTGTACATCCATGCAAAACCAACAGACGTTTTGAAAGCAATTGAGCAAATTAACATGGATCTAGAGGCCATAAGCAAATGGTCTTTCCAGCATGGACTTATTATAAACCCAAAAAAATCCCAAATCATTGCATTTGCTCATCCAAGACTTATTTCCAGTAATTACCGCATGTCCATCCCTGATGTATGACTTCAGTATGAAGCTTTACCCTCTTGCAAGAGGGTAAAGAATATCAGAGTGATCATTAACCAGCACTTCTCTTGGATGGATCAGGCAATATCTGTGAATAGATGATTTTTTGCAATGTTGCACATATTAAACAATTTCAAATTTACTTTCCCGTTCAGTTTAAAGATGAAACTATTTGAAGCCCTCGTATTTCCAATATTCAATTATTGTGACGTAGTTTACACAGACATGAAAACTGAGCTTCGAGATAAACTACAATGTGCACAGAATATGTAATCTGAAGTATTGTGATCATCTTACCCAGTTTTACGTCGACCTCGGATGGCTACACCTTGAAAATAGATGGAAGCTGCATACCCTGACTTCATTGCACCAAATCTTGACCTTACAATCCCCATCCTACCTGTATGAACGATTTCATAGCTTCCCTGAACACCATGTTAAAAACATCAGAGCACTGAGCTCGACATTGCTCGCTATTCCTAAGCATAGATCCTCAACCTACAATTCCTTCACTGTTGTGGCCATCTGTGAATGAAATTTCCTTCTGCAGGAGGTCAGAGGGATATCAAACCTGGGAAGATTTAAAAGTATGTGCTCAAAATATCTATGAAACAAGCTTGTAGTGCAACAGATTCCTTTTTCTTCATCTTCTTCTTCTCCTTCTCATCCTGTCCTTTCTTCTTCATTTTATTATTATTATTATTATAATATCATTCATCAGTAGTGTTAGAGAGTACTCAGCTGTGGTTCCCTGCATAGTTAACCTTATCCCGATCCCCATTTTTTAATGTTTTTGGCCAACAATAAAAAGCCGAAAATTATAACATTTGTCAGTGTAATATATGTCTGGAATTGGACAAATTAATTGCAAGTATTAGGTTTGTCTGTATTGTTATTATTGTTATTATTATTATTACTGTTGCAATTCGTTGTATGTTTTTTTAGCAGTTATTATATTATTATACTTAGGAAATGTAAATTTATATTGTGTTTTATAATAGATATTTTATGTACCGTAAGGTAGCACAGTAGCATAGTAATTTGTTTGTCTCTTTTTAATTCAGTATTCAGAAATTTTTATTTTATATTATTTATGTATTTCACTGGTTAATAGTAAGACAGGGACACATGTCCCTAACTTTGCCAGTTAAAATAAACCATATCAATCAATCAGTCAATCAATCTATCTATCTATCTATCTATCTATCTATCTATCTATCTATTATGCAAAGTGTTTGGAAGCTTGAGGCATGACTAGTGGCTTGTAATTTCCTGAATACAGAACAAGATTTAAAATAAAGTGACATCACATTGTATGATGAAAGTTGTTTTTTGGTTTGGAGTTTTTGAAGCATGATTCTGTGTATTCAGTCTTGATCCAACCAGTCCCAAGCTGCCATTCATATTGATTTATATAGTTTAAGTGCAATCTTGAAACCTGGCTGCCGACTATACTTTCTACAATAAATCGCCATGTGGTTAAGCTACCTAGCTCGGCGTTTATGGTATAGGTTTAATAGTGTTCAGTGTAGATGTAATTTTATTTACGTCCGTGTGTTGGTTAGTATATTGTTTGTCTGTGTACTGTACCTGAGTATAGTTCATCAAAGACAAGTGAGAAGAATGTGACTCCGCAAAAATTGGCACCATGGTCTCAATCAGCCAAAACATCCTTCCTATGCCAGTCATTAGCTGCAAATAATTTATTTCTTTTATTTGTAATAATAATGTACGTATTCTTATTTTAGTGTGGGATATTGTTAGGAAGTGCATACTATGTTAGTGATAGTGAAGTAGATACTCTTTTGAAGCTGTTACAGTTTGGGATTTTTTTTGCCTCTGTTTTTCCATTCCACATATTTGTCAACATTAGGTAGGTTATCTATATCACGTTCAGTGACTTTCTAATTTTCAAGCCATCTTATAGCACAGTATTTCAAAGGAAGTACTTTTGAACCTGAATAATGTCTTGCAGGAACGTATGAAAACATGAAGTGAAGTGCACGAAGAATCTCTGCAATATTCTACTGGGTTTCTTTTACTGGCATTTTATATGAATTGTGCACAGTATGCAAGCCACAAGGTCCAATGTTCACTAAAATAGGAGCATCTGGATCATCATTTAATAAATTACCGATATCCTGAAGGAACTTTTTATTAACATTTGGACCACCCATTGAAATTTGTTAGAGTTCTTTAAATTGAGTCCTTGCAGTGCTTGCAAAAATCATGTAACAAATTCTAGGAGGTAGAGTGACCAAGAAACACGGAATCAAAATAAGAAGTGCATACCTCATGAGTAACAGAATTGAAACAGCTAACTACAAGATCCATTTGGCCCATCTGAGAAACTTTATTCAGTGACTCGTCAAAACCAATGGTGAAAAGTATGCACTTACTACACATCTCAAGAACTTGTTTATGAAAATAGGGAGCCAAACCATGAGTGATTGTATATGCAACTTTCGTTCTGTGCAGTTGAACGATCGAAGCAATTTCAGAGTCTGGAAACATTACAGGGAACATACGTACACTAGCTTCACTGGCTCGTAAATAATGGTGTTGCATGACAGTTTGCATGCACCATATAATGTCAGCTTTGGTTACTTGCTCTCTTGAAAGGTAATTCTGTAGACATCTATCCTCTCGTGAACCTTCTGTAATGGAAGTAGAAGAAGAAGAAGAAGTGGAGTCATAAGTGATAGAGTTCATTATGGTAGCTATGGTAGGCAGAGGACAATTTGTGTTTGCAGCCAGGGTATTGTGGCCACTTTGTTGCTGAAAGAATTAGAACAGAAGCTCAACAGTCTTTGGTGTCTATAGACAAAGGAATTTGTTATCTGCAGCAGTAATGGTAATCAGTTCTTTTAAAATTTTAAATTGAATTTAATTAGAATAAATTCAACTTCCAAGTTTCTAAATTTAATTTGCACATTAATTGCTCATTTATTTTTTGGATGTTAAGCTTTAAAAATGTATTTTAATATTGCTGTCATAGCTGGAAACTCCCTTTATAATTTTATTTTTTGTTTTTGTGTGTCAGAGACAAACTGGTTTTTATGTCTAGAAAACAGGGAAATGTCAGGGAATTTCAAAATCTGATTTTTATTCTTTAGGCATGAGATCACGGGTGATGATGCCCATGCAATTAGTAAGACAAGATGTAAATCTTAATTATAAGAATGCTATGTGTACTGAATAGGTGGATCTCCAATAAACTTTTGTACCATTGTTGAATTACTGTGAGATAATTCGCAAACAATATGCAGCTACTCTCTATACCTTGTTTAATCTTGCAACTTTTATTATGAACAGATCACCATGCATGACTGTAAGAAGCATTAGTGGCATTTTTGAATTGGGTGATTAATTTGAACATTACGTTTCATTTTGGGATAGTCCAGGGATCTTCATTCAACCATCTAGGACCATGGCAACAAACTGTATTGTTGATGTTATGTTCATTTGTAGTTGTCCTGTCACTAAGTCAGCGTGTTTCCCCTATCCTTTTTTACTTGTTTCAATTTTTATGTGATAGGTAGCGTTCTTCAGTGCGCTTCATTTAAATGCACGGGTTTGAGGTGTACCTCCCGGTACAATTATCATTATCAGTGTGTATGTGTTTTGGCACTTAATAGTTTAATTGCCTAGCTGAGTAGCTCAGGCGGTTAAAGTGCTGGCCTTATATTTCTTATTGTGCATGAATGTTGAGTATTTAGTACGTCAGCAGCTTGGTTCTTGAAACTTATTATTTCAAAGTTTTCAAACGTTCGAGTGTAGTTATTAAGACGTAAAGCGAATTTTGTTGTTGTCGACCATCCCGTGAAAGGAAGTCGAACTTATGTGTTTCAATTAAACACACAAGCTTTTAATGTACAGTCATTTAGTTAGCATGCTCGTTTCATGCAGGTGTGAAGAAGCCACTGGTGCGATTCCTAGTCTGGTCAGTGATTTTTTAATCTCTTCTGGCTCGAAGGTTTATTTATTTATTATTTTTATTTATTGTCTTGTTTTATATGGCGGGACTCAGGCTATGAAGCCTGCTATCCTGTCCGACCATACATACATGTACATGAAGAGTTAAATATCCACTAAATTATCTACATTTTAATATCTTAAGGTATCAATTACATGTTTTAATTAATCTAATACTTAGCTATGATCTAATCCTACTATGTTATAAGAAATTATTATTATTCATTACCAGGTTTGACAGAGTTTCTTAAAGTGGAGGTGGTTTGACACGCTCCTAATTTCAGCAGGTAGGGAATTCCAAATTCGGCTGGCGGCGACTATAAATGATCTGCTGTAGCCAGTTGAGCGGTAAATGGGAGTGCTTAGTACTGCTGTGGGTGATGATCTGGTAGGAATACTAGAAGGTGATGCTAGGTAATGGAATTGTATGCCAAGCCTATCAAATGCGGGAGAAATATGGCTAAACCTTGGTATATCTGAAATAAATTGAACGCATGCGTTATGTACCTTTTGGAACTTGATGGAAAGTGAGGCGTTCAGGTTACTGTATACTACGTCACAGTAGTCGAATATTGGCATTACTTTGGATAAGCAGTTTTCTTACATTTTGGGGGAGTAAATCTCTGAGGTTTTTAAGGGAATGTGAGGAATAAAACACTCGCTGACATATACCTGTTATATGATCGTTCCAACTAAGGTTTTTATCCATTATCATCCCTAAGTTTTTAACTGTGTCTTTGAATTGTAACTGAGTGCCTCTTAATGTTACCGAGTGGGTATGGATGTCTGTAAGTCGTGCGTGGATTTTTTGGGTAGCTAAGAGAATACACTGCGATTTTTGGGCATTGATTTTTAGTGCATGGTCATCGGTCCACCTACATATTCTTCCTAGGTCGTCGTTCATATTATTTATTGCAGTCGGTAAGTCACGATGTTATGCGTGTGTATATATCTGTATGTCGTCTGCGTACTGTAACCTGTGCTGGCATCGTAGCCCTAATTCTTATCAAGTTCCACGTTGGACCGACAACAATATATGTATAACCATCGCGCTGTACTTCCTCTCAATTTGCTCCATGTTGTATTACTAATTTAATATGCTGTTGTCCGTGCTATCTTTCCTCTTAAATGCTACTAATTAATTATATGAAATCGGGGACGAATATTCAGATCAAGCGCGGTGGTTGCATGTCAATGTTTAGTCAGCATCTCAGGGTAAAACATCCATATATATCCGATAATACTATCTACCTTCGTAAGTTCCGTTGAAGAGGGTGAATTTGTTCAATAAGTTACTCATTTTCCCCCAAAATCCTATCGTAAAATCAATATGAGCCTCTAAATATATCATAACTCCGAAATACCAGTCTATATATTATCTTATAACTAATCTTCCTATCTCTACCTTGGAACATAAACGCTTAAATAATCTTAAAACTAATTTATTAGCATGCTAATACTACAAATAATAAAATAATATCAATCTCTGGTAATAGAGGAAAATAAACTCAAATGTAACACATTATCATTCTTGACAAATCAAATTCTTGAATTAATACAATTAAAATTGGGTAGGTTTCATTAATTCATTTGTGCATTAATTATTATTTTGTTGTGTGACGACATTTCATGATTTTATTTCATCATGGGGATAAATAAGGTTTATTCTTTATTAAAGGAGGGAGTGGTCTTTCTTTCCTTTAGGTCTATTTGCAGTCTTCTTTAGGATTGGTTTGGAAATACGTATTAACTTGTTTGTGGCATGAGATAAGTAACTCCTTTCCAACTATTGCTTCAAAATGCCATCGTAAGTAATTAAAAGAAATTAATCGTAACCATATTAATATCAACTCCAACATCCTTATATTTTAAAAAATATGTGCCAAAATAAAATAAAAAATTTTCATTTACGAGTGCCATATCCATGTTCATCAATCGTCATAACCTGCTAGAGTCGTACAGATCAATTAAATACTATGTGCATATTCAATTAAAATGAATCCTTTTACTGCCTACCGATGTGCCGTGTTTAGGTTAAAACGTACTCCAATATTCACTATGTGAGACAAATATATTGCTAGGCGACTATATCTCTTTCCCATATGTGCTTCAAAACACATGTAAATTAGGATCAACCTACTGTATCTCAATATTTGATTTAAGTTCAACCAATCGACCATCTAACCTCTATGCTATACTTAATATTCACGTATCTAGGCCTTAATTCCATTGCTTGCCTCATTTTCAATCATAACATAACCGTAGCTAGACCATAAATTCGCGCCTATGTCATTGAATCATTCTTTACACAATAACTATTCAACATTTCAAAAACACCAACAACATTATTATTCACGCATCTAATTACTGCGATTCCTCCGCATACAATCAATATCTTTACTCAACTTCCCCATATTTAATACTACGTCGCAGTAAAACACTTCTTTTACCTCAGTATCTATTCATAACACTGCAAGCTGCTACTTTATTCCAATTTTTCGGAAATATGAACGATATTGGCCTTGTTAGTCGATCTGGTCGTTGGGTAACCTAGGCTTTTTACTATACACTTCACTTTCTTATCTTAGCCTCGCCTAGTTTGATATACGACGTTCTCTTAAGCATATAGGTTCAAAAACATCATCATTCACTTCCCGATACTGCTCACATTAACCTAAGATCAACTTATGAGCAAGGCAGTAACACATATCTGTGGTTATTTTCTCCGGCATATGCCTTAGAATTCACATATTGGCACAAACAAGTTATATTTTGGCACTTCAGCACTTCTACAATTATACTACACTAAATGAAGTAATTTGGTAGTTAAATTTCTTGAAAATGTTACTTCTCTCAAGCCATTTTTATGTCCGATGTTGGTTTCTTCTTCCTCCTCATGGCATCTCAGAACATCTAGCCTCGTGCTGGATTACGCCATACTGGATCTCTCTATGTCGCCGGGCCTGAGCTTACGATGATCTGGTCAGCCTTCCTCCATCGATTTACGCTAGCTCCATTTCGAATCCAAATTCCATGTAACGAAAAGACATTGTTAATTTCACAGAATACATATTAGTTTTTCGTATACAAAGCTCTGCCAAGTACATTGACTAATTGTATTCATGCTTCTTATTCTTTAAGGATAATGCTCAGAGTTAATTATATCTTTATAAATTGGTTCTTTCTTGGTGAAATAAATTGCCTAAACAATGTTATTTGAATCTTGTAGATGGATTATTCGTATCGTTTGAGAAAATCTGGCCGCTTATTAAGTTACTATTGGCCTTATTTATGAATGCCTTAATCCGACACCTCTTCTTCAGCACAGTACTTGGAGTGTATTATACGTGCTTCCCTGCCGTTTTTTTAAAAGTAGTTTTCAATAGTTTGTTATTGGATTCTTCCCGCGTACGGATTCTAGTACGGTTCTCTCGATTATAATAGTTGTCCTTCTGGTTAGCTAATCAGAATTTTATAGCTCGTTTCTGGTGTAATCTTTTTTTTTTTTGCCAAAGTAGATAAGAATAGGACGTTTTCAATTTTTTTACGTACAATTGTTCATTTTTCATAGAGTTTCCTTTCCTTCTCGCCGGGCAATGCCTCTTAATTGCGATCAACTTGTCATAAAAGGTTACTCCGTGCATTCTTGACGCTTGAAGCTGACCTGCGCCATTTTTCATCCGATCTATCTTCATGTCAATTGACGTCAATTGTAACGTAATGGTACAGTACACATATTATTGACAATGTTTAATTACTTGCGTTATTCCTGAAGGTTGTGGGTTTTGATTACTTTGGCTGTTATGTTAGTTTGTTTACCAGGCGGCCTGGTGATTTTTTTATTTGCTCGCTTCTCTAATGTTAGTTACCAAGTGATGTAAACCAGCACGCAATTACACGTCTCCAGGGTTCAAATCTGTAGCCTAGAGCTCAATGCGCGAACAATAAACTTTGTACTCCCTGTCTTACTAAATAAGTTACTTCGGAGTCTAGTCAACTTGCTCGTACCGCCAATGTTCTTTTGCTGAGATGTGCATACTAGGCTAATTGCAAAAATAATGAACTTTGTATTTCATATCACAGCAAATATTTCGAAGTCTAATCAGAATGTTCTTGGAATCAATCTTTTTTTTTTGTTTTGCTAAGACGCACATATGTCACGACCTCACTTAGTACAGAATTTGTTGCATTCTCTTTCCACATTCAATTGACATAGTTTGTGCTAATCGTTCACACCTAGTCTTTAGTGAAAGAAAAGCCCGGCATCGATTCTGGGTCGGGTTGAGGACTTTTAATATTTTTTCTTCTTGTGAACTTAAGACTTTAAGTTCTGATTCGAAGTTAGCTCCAGGTTTGAGAACCCAATTCAGCGATTGTTTTCTTTGTTCAGAATTAAAAGTTTTAATTTTTGGTGTTAGATATTTGAATAGCACTTCAGCTTTGGGTCCAAGCGAGCTCCATGTTCAAATCCTAGTTCTGTAGGTGATTTTTTCGTCTGAATCTTGTAAGGCTAAAGCTAGGTGTTTTAGTGAAACACATAAGCTGTTAATGTACAGTCATTTAGTTAGCACGCTT
Organism: Anabrus simplex; assembly: GCF_040414725.1. Lineage (NCBI taxonomy): Eukaryota > Metazoa > Arthropoda > Insecta > Orthoptera > Tettigoniidae > Anabrus > Anabrus simplex. Next base: position 128,667,658 of record NC_090279.1, on the reverse strand, counting down.
GTTTCTTTCCCAAATAAATGATTCCCGGGTTCGAATCCTAGTCGGGTCTGCGAATTTTTCATTCCTTGTAGCTCAAAGGTTCGGTGTTTTAGATTCAACACACAATCATTTAGTTACTATGGTAGTCAGCAATCCAAGGGAAAGATTGCCGAGTTATATTCCCAGTCGGTGTGGGGATTTTTAATTTCTCTCAGCTCAAACGTTAGGTGTTTTGAATTAAATGGACACTTTCAGTGTGCAGTCATTTACTTAGCAGGATACTCAGCAGTCCAAAGGGATGAGCTCTGTGTTCAGTTCCCGGTCACATATAGTGCGAACATATTTTTCCAGTTCTGAACACTTAAATTTTAATCCCTTGAGTGATATCAACAGTATTATAAGCTACTATAAGCCTCCAGTACTGCCTTGAGTGATATCAGCAGTATTATAAGCTACTATAAGCCTCCAGAATTCAAATCTTTGAGCTTGAATTGTTACAATAAGAAAATTGGGGTTCCAAGCACTAAATACCAACAGCACATTACGCATCAGCCTACATGCTAGCATCTTTGACTCTGCAGTCGCTCAGTTTAAGGAGCTTGAGGTAGCTATATAAAGGTATGTCCCTAAGAATAATGCACATGCATTAAACCTTTTACCATCTCCGTAGTCCCATACCACCATCTTGTTCCACGTTCAGCTCTTGAGTCCTAGACCGTAGCTCATTCCCTTTCGCCCTTTAGTTTTAGCCCTATTGCCATTTTGTTCTTTAGCCATTTAACACTTTTGCACATTTGTCCTTTGCCATGTTGATCTGTATCATTTTTGCGCTTTTGGCCTTTTGCAGTCACTCAGTTCCATGATCTGATGTCACCTTTGAGCGTTATGCCCCTATGAATATAGCACACCTATTAAGCTTTACACCATCTCCCTTGTCCTATTAAAATAATGTGAATGGCCGCCATCCATTTCCAACCTCAGCTCCTAACATCCTTGGACCATATCTCATCTTGTCTAGCTAGGTTAAGCCTGGGATCGAATCTCAAACTCGAGTCTATAACGCCCTTGCAAGGTTAAACCGGGCAACAAATCCATGCCTGATAGATTCAGCCAGTACTCTTGGACATCAAACTTGTCTGTAAAGCTAATGACCTTGTAAGGTTAAGCCTAGGGTTGAATCCAGGGCCTGCGATGTTAGGCCCCGAGTCGAACCCGTGCTCGTTAGGTTAAGCTTGCACTCTTGGCCAAGTCCTACTTTCAAATCCCCCCCCCCAATTTATGGTCATGTGAGGTTAATCATTTTATTTAGGCATAATTTTGACATTACGTATCTTCATCATTTATTGAAAACTTTAACTTCATGAACATTCGAGAACTTATGTCACTCTCACTATAAGAATTATGATCGATTAACTAGAAGAACGATCACTTTAGGGCAGTGCGAAGATTTGTTAATCTATCTTCACTCATTATAGAAGACAGACACTATAATGGTTTAAAATTTGCATTAATTAGATACGTTTTTTAATTATACAAGCTCGGGGTTGTTGAGTGAGCACAGAGAGTGATTATTATTTTAAACTGCAGTTGTCCATTCATGTGCTCTGCAATATACTCCTCATAATGCAGTATTCGTTGCTACTTCCTCACAGAGCTCGATAGCTGCAATCGCTTAAGTGCGGCCAGTATCCAGTATTCGGGAGATAGTAGGTTCGAACCCCATTGTCGGCAGCTCTGAAAATCGTTTTCCCTGGTTTCCCATTTTCACACCCGGCAAATTCTGGGGCTGTACCTCAATTAAGGGCACGGCCGCTTCCTACCCATTCCTAGCCCTTTCCTGTCCCATCTTCGCCATAAGACCTATCTGTGTCGGTGCGACGCAAGGTAACTAGCAAACAAAAAATAATAAAAGCTATTTCCTCAGTGATCATAAATATGTGTTATGGTACCATTCTGTCACTTGACAAGGCTAGGCTATTTGCATTTAGCACTATCTGCCTTCATAAATAGAGCATCCAATGTCATTAAGGCCTATTATTAACACTCAATCATTTACATCCACTTTCATTACTTTCAACATAACTTATTTTTATATCATACGTTTCGTCCTTAATATGCATGAATAACATTTGACAATTTATACTTCATTGATGAAATTATGTAAGATGAGGTGTCATATTCTATAAACATTCGGAAATAAATACATCATATCCATCCCAATTCGTCTTTTAGGTTCTAAGTTTAACAAATTGGTCTATGATTTTTAACACTTGATTGCTAGTGCACTACACTGTTAATGAAATTCAAATAATTGAAGACTTACAATATCAACACATTTTATCTGATAGAACTACATTCATGTTCATAATAAACAGAACACCATGAGAGACTAGAACAGGAAGTTCTTATTCACAAGACGTGTTCATTAGTATGTTCTGCTGAAACGAGTAGCGTTTCAGTCACCCAGAATCGGCATATGTCCCGTTGCCTAGTAGGCACTGGGTCCTCCAAAGGCACTGACAATTTATTCCATGTGTGATGGCATCGACATGTATAAGGCGCGAATGGCGTCCTGGGGTATAGCCATCCATGCTTTATTCACCTCGTTCCACAGTTCATCTTTGGTGGCTGGCATTGTGTCACAGCGAAGCACCCGTCTTTTCACCATACCCCACACATTTTCAATTGGCGACAAGTGCAATGATCAGGTGGGCCAGGGCAACAGTCTGACATTCTGTGACAAGAAGAAAGCACGTGTTCGTGCAGCGATATGTGGTGTCTGGGGCGTCGTGCAGAAAGGGTATGCCATTTACGTAGGTCAAACTGGTAACAGTGACCTGGACACGCACCAACTGTGATTTGTAGTTGTACCCAATAGCACCCCACACATAATGCCTTGAGTTGGCGGTGTATGTCTTGTGTGAATGCAGTCATTGTGATGTCTCTCCACCAGTCTGCGGCGAACGAAATTGCGGCCAACGTTTTCAAACAGACAGAACCTGGATTCGTCTGAAAATACTGTCTGCTGCCATTGCTGTCCCCAGAGATGTCACTCCATACACCATTGCAGTCTGGCATGTTTATGCACATTAGTCAAAGGTTGGGGGAGGAGTGGACGATACGCCGTTAACCCAGATCGTAATAAACTTGGACGGACTCTCACTCCTGAAAGTACGATATGTTACACTGTTCCACTGTTGCGCCAGAACCGAGGAGGACGAATATCTGTGATCTGTGCTGCAATGCTATTCCGATTAGGTTTCGATCTTCTTGGGGTTGGGGGAGGGTTGTGGGCGGTGCGACCAGACACATCTGGTCGTGTTCTATAGCCTCCTGTGAAAGTTCTGTACACACCCTTTGCACAGCCGACGCACTTCTTCGTACGCGAGCTACAATTTCCCAGATATATGTATATCACGTTCTCTCATGCTTCTTTCAAAGTCACTCATCTGACAGTACTTTTCTTGCATACGTCTGCGAGGCATCCTGCACATTTGCTCAAGTCACACTGATCCAGTACCTTCGGTTTACAGCGACAATGAGAACCGCAGGTACAGTTTACCAGCCAATGGTGGTGCACAGATGTATCGATGAGGACCTTGTACCTGATATTCGACATGGTTCAAATGCTAATCATTTCTTCAGAACATACTAGTCCACATGTCTTGTGAATATGAACTTCCTATCTCTAGTCTTTCAAGCTGTTATGTATTTTAAGGACATGAGTGTATTTCAGTCACACACAAAATTTACCAACACCAATAAGTAGATGAGAAGCGGTAAGGATCTGTAACAACACAAAATGATCCATAATATTATTACAAGAAAGAAGTCCTTCTGAAAAGGAAATTAATATTTAAAAAATGTAATTAAATTTTTATGATGGAAGTTGATTCAGTTGGTTCTTGTTTGTGGGTTACTGTAGTCACGTCCTAGTTCGTGAACCATGGGCAACGGCTGAGTGGGCTAGTAAGTGGTCCTGAGAGTCGGGATACCAGTTGCTATGGAATGGGAGTGGGCATCTCGGACATATTCTGAGTCGTGGCCCTCCTTGTGCTCAGGCGGCTAGGACTATACAATTCACCGCTGGTCCATAATCCGTTAGAGGAGAGATCCTCACTTGGACTATTTGCAAGTAGGGCAGCATCCTGCTTCATGAATTTACCGAGCTCAGAACACTTTAAGCAAGCCTCGGACCTATGGGAGTAATGGAGTCCCACTCCCATTTGACAGGCGAGGGACTCCTTGGAAACAACTTGGCGAACGAAATGGAATTCGATGGGGAGCTATCAATATTAATGGGGCTTATGGAAGAAAGAAGGTAGAACTTGCTGAGTCAGCAAAGAGGATGCATCTGGATGTGCTAGGAGTAAGTGATATTCGGGTAAGGGGAGATAAGGAGGAAGAGATAGGAGATTATAAAGTGTACTTGACGGGTGTTAGAAAGGGAAGGGCAGAGTCTGGGGTAGGGCTCTTTATCAGGAATACCATTGCACGCAACATAGTTTCGGTTAGGCACGTAAATGAGCGAATGATGTGGGTAGATTTGTCAGTGGGAGGAATTAGGACAAGAATTGTGTCCGTGTATTCACCATGTGAGGGTGCAGATGAGGATGAAGTTGACAAGTTTTATGAAGCATTGAGTGACATCGTGGTCAGGGTCAACAGCAAGGATAGAATATTGCTAATGTGCGATTTCAATGCGAGAGTTGGGAATAGAACTGAAGGATACGAAAGGGCGATTGGTAAATGTGGGGAACATATGGAAGTTAATGGGAATGGGAAGCGTTTGCTGGACTTCTGTGCTAGTATGGGTTTAGCTGTTACGAATACATTCTTCAAGCATAAGGCTGTTCACCGCTACACATGGGAGGCTAGGGGTACCAGATCTATAATGGACTATATCTTAACAGACTTCAAATTCAGGAAATCTTTTAGAAATGTACGAGTTTTTCGGGGATTTTTCGATGATACAGACCACTATCTCATCTGTAGTGAACTAAGTATCTCTAGGCCTAGGGTAGAGAAAGTGAAATCTATCTGCGAACGAATAAGGGTAGAAAATCTCCAGGACGAGGAAATTAGACAGAAGTACATGGATATGATTAGTGAGAAGTTCCGAACAGTAGACAGTAAGCAAGTTCAGGATATAGAAAGTGAATGTGTGTCATACAGGGATGCTGTAGTAGAAACAGCAAGGGAATGCCTAGGAACAACTGTGTGTAAAGATGGGAAAAGGCGAACATCTTGGTGGAATGATGAAGTGAGAGCAGCCTGTAAACGTAAAAAGAAGACTTATCAGAAATGGCTCCAAACAAGGGCCGAGGCAGATGAAAGAAACAGAGCAAAACAAATAGTTGTTGAATCCAAAAAGAAGTCATGGGAAGATTTTGGTAATAACGTGGAAAGGCTAGGTCAAGCAGCAGGGAAACCTTTCTGGACAGTAATAAAGAATCTTAGGAAGGGAGGGAAAAAGGAAATGAACAGTGTTTTGGGTAATTCAGGTGAACTTATAATAGATCCCAGGGAATCACTGGAGAGGTGGAGGGAATATTTTGAACATCTTCTCAATGTAAAAGGAAATCATCATGGTGGTGTTGCAGACAGCCAAGCTCATGGGGAGGAGGAAAATGATGTTGGTGAAATTATGCTTGAGGAAGTGGAAAGGATAGTAAATAAACTCCATTGTCATAAGGCAGCAGGAATAGATGAAATTAGACCTGAAATGGTGAAGTATAGTGGGAAGGCAGGGATGAAATGGCTTCATAGAGTAGTAAAATTAGCGTGGAGTGTTAGTAAGGTACCTTCAGATTGGACAAAAGCAGTAATTGCACCTATCTATAAGCAAGGGAACAGGAAGGATTGCAATAACTATCGAGGTATCTCATTGATTAGTATACCAGGCAAAGTATTCACTGGCATCTTGGAAGGGAGGGTGCGATCAGTCGTTGAGAGGAAGTTGGATGAAAACCAGTGTGGTTTCAGACCACAGAGAGGCTGTCAGGATCAGATTTTCAGTATGCGCCAGGTAATTGAAAAATGCTACGAGAGGAATAGGCAGTTGTGTTTATGTTTCGTAGATCTAGTGAAAGCATACGACAGGGTACCGAGGGAAAAGATGTTCGCTATACTGGGGGACTATGGAATTAAAGGTAGATTATTAAAATCAATCAAAGGCATTTATGTTGACAATATTGGGCTTCAGTGAGAATTGATGGTAGAATGAGTTCTTGGTTCAGGGTACTTACAGGAGTTAGACAAGGCTGTAATCTTTCACCTTTGCTGTTTGTAGTTTACATGGATCATATGCGGAAAGGTATAAAATGGCAGGGAGGGATTCAGTTAGGTGGAAATGTAGTAAGCAGTTTGGCCTATGCTGACGACTTGGTCTTAATGGCAGACTTTGCCGAAAGCCTGCAGTCTAACATCTTGGAACTTCAAAATAGGTGCAATGAATATGGTATGAAGATTAGCCTCTCGAAAACTAAATTGATGTCAGTAGGTAAGAAATTCAACAGAATTGAAAGTCAGATTGGTGATACAAAGCTAGAACAGGTCGATAATTTCAAGTATTTAGGTTGTGTGTTTTCCCAGGATGGTAATATAGTACGTGAGATTGAATCAAGGTGTAGTAAAGCTAATGCAGTGAGCTCGCAGTTGCGATCAGCAGTATTCTGTAAGAAGGAAGTCAGCTCCTAGACGAAACTATCTTTACATCGGTCTGTTTTCAGACCAACTTTGCTTTACGGGAGCGAAAGCTGGGTGGAATCAGGATATCTTATTCATAAGTTAGAACTAATAATAATGTTATTTGCTTTACGTCCCACTAACTACTTTTTAAGGTCTTCTGAGACGCCGAGGTGCCGGAATTTAGTCCCGCAGGAGTTCTTTTACGTGCCAGTAAATCTACCGACACGGGGCTGTCGTATTTGAGCACCTTCAAATACCACCGGACTGAGCCAGGATCGAACCTGCCAAGTTGGGGTTAGAAGGCCAGCGCCTTAACCGTCTGAGCCGCTCAGCCCGGCTAAGTTAGAACTAACAGACATGAAAGTAGCAAGAGTGATTGCTGGTACAAACAGGTGGGAACAATGGCAGGAGGGAACTCGGAATGAGGAGATAAAGGCTAATTTAGGAATGAACTCGATGGATGAAGCTGTACGCATAAACCGGCTTCAGTGGTGGGTCATGTGAGGCGAATGGAGGAGGATAGGTTACCTAGGGGAATAATGGACTCTGTTATGGAGGGTAAGAGAAATAGAGGGAGAACAAGACGACGATGGTTAGACTCTGTTTCTAACGATTTAAAGATAAGAGGTATAGATCTAAATGAGGCCACAGCACTAGTTGCAAATCGAGGATTTTGGCGACGTTTAGTAAATTCCCAGAGGCTTGCAGACTGAACGCTGAAAGGCATAACAGTCTATAATGATAATGTATGTATGTATGTATGTTGATTCAGTCCTTGCTGGCAACGTCTCATGATTGGTCCCTTACCACCCTTTAGGTTGTGGTGGCATCACCCCTTTTAGTAGCACATTCTGGAAGGAATATCGTTTGCAAGGTGCACCGTGATGGATGTAGAGATTTCTGTTGCAAACAACATGATGATTCCCCTTGTTCCTTGCCTTGCAGGCTTCCTTTAACACTAGGCTTGCTCACACACACACACACACACACACACACACACACACACACACACACACACACACAGAAACTAAAACAGCACATTAATATGTGCTCCAACCATGCCTATTTAAATGTCAGTCGACACTTAACTTGCGGGTTCAGATGATTTAAGCATACCCCACGTGTTCCTGAATTAATATTGTAGTGGTTATGTCTTGCAGAAGACGCAATAAAGTGTTCTCTTTGCAAGACATAACAGCTAATAAACGTCTCTTGGCGTAGAATAACTTGTAGGATTGTAGTGGGAAAGCGAAGCGAAGTTGTGCTCTAAAGTAGACCTGTATGAAAGCAGTAGAGTAAGAGCTGAGTAAGTTGAGCGTCGATTACACACTGCCTTTATCAATTCTCAGCCTAGAACGTGTGACGAGTTGGAAACCAGTCATTAAATTTCTTCACGTCTTCTTTAAAAATCATGGTTCGAAACTGGTCTTCTGAAGAGTTCTGAAAACTTGCTGGGCAGTGCTAGCCTTGAAAATGTTAGCTATTTATATCTGTCTAAAGCAAAGCTACTGACCAGTACGAGAAAAGGAACGGATCGCCACGCGGTCATGCAGCTATGAGCTGAAAGGCAACTTGCTCTAAGGTTTTTGCGGCAGTCTCAATGTTAACTGTAATTATGCCATATTCGGATACAATATGTTGTAGACGAAGAATTCCTTTCCACAGTATATACTACTGTATAAATTATACAGAAGTATTAAAAGTGTATTATTTTGATATTTTGATGCGTTGATATTTTGTTGAAATCCTATGTGTGATGTGATAATTGCATTTTTGGATTCAATTGTTGTGTAGAACTTTAAAGTGAAACTATCTGTAGATTTGTACAGTGCTTACTCAGTGTCATTCTACATTATTAACAGTTTTCTAACATGCCCAGCGATCTTTTAGCTGTTAATTTTAATACTGTAACTGGTTTTACAGTAAAATAGTGATAATCATTTCATTTACTATTTGTTAATTGATAATTTACCCAAGTGTCGTTGAAATGTTTTTGATCCAATCCAATCTCTTCCCTTTGGAGATAAATTGACCCATGACCGTTTCTCTGTGCTTAGATACCTTTGAACCATGATTCCCGTTTACAGCATATACCCTGCAGTTTACTAGTGTTTTCTTACACTTCTCTGAGTGTTAGCTTCCAAATATTCCATGGAATAATTACGACGGTTTATCTTCAAACAAGTGCATACATTTTTTCTTAATATGGATAGATCTGTGGTGATATAGGGCAGTCAAAGTTCATAGAACTATTGTGATGAACCTATTTCTTGATTGTTGTCACTTTTTTCTGTACATCAGAGGGGGAATTTGTTTGTTGTATCGTGTGGTACTGAATGTCCACATTGTCAACCAATGTTAGTTGAAGTGAATTGCTTTTGAGTGTTTCACTCTAACTGAAGTTCTGTTAGGTTCAACTTGCGTTAGTTTGATCACCTCAAGAATAATGTGTTCGCAGTTTTTCTGAGTAGAGTTCTTTCGTGCAGTTTTCTTCGGACTGTGCTGCAAGAATATAAGCATAAACTTGGAAGCATGGTCTATCGTAATTACGATGCCGATATGCTTGATAAGTCTCGTAAAGGGGTTCTTGATGAATGGCATACAGAGAAGCTGCGAAGTAAGAAGTAAGGGCTACCTCGATCCTAGAAACGAAGAACATAGGTAGCCAGCCCATCTTGACTTCAAGGGAGGAAAGCATGCTCTGTATAGAATTTTGAAAGATGTGCATTTGGGGTTCTACTTTACTCGTTAGTTTTCCAAAGTAACCCCATGTATCGTAGAATTTTGGACATGTATATGAAAACTTATGTCCAAATGTGCATGTAAATATGGGGAACTGCAAACACCGATTTTTTTTAAATAGTGACTTACTTTTAACATATTGTTTGAAACTACATATAAAGATACTCTCACAATAAGTATTGGAAGAGAAGGAATTCAAGCACTGAGCAAATGGCCATTTAGCTATCGGCCTGAATTTGGGAGATGCTGGGTTCGAACCCACTGTTGACAGCCCTGAAGTACATGTTTTCCATGGTTTCACATTTCACAGCAAAGAAATGGTGCGACTGTACTTCAATTAAGGCCACAGTTGCTTCCTTCCCACTCCTAACCATTTTTAGCTCATGATCGCCATACGACCAATCTGTGTCGGTGTGAAAGGGAAATGGTAGAAACCATCAAATAACCATTATGCCGTAGGTTATGTTCAATTAACTTTCATTAATAAGGCTTAAATTTGTGATAATAACTGGCCACTGTTCTTTGACTGATAATTACATTCAAACTTTTCACCTTTTGTCTCTTTCATAAACCAAGGAAGCTAAATGTTATGAACGTAGTCAATGAAAAGTTACATTCTCATAAGTTCCATAGATTCAGAGTTTAGGAATATTTGTTGCTTCAGTTAAACTATTGTAATTAGGATACATCTAAATGTGGCTTAGAATTATTGTACAATATTTATTTTATTAGTAAATATCATTCTTCCTCTACTATTACTAAATTTTTCATTGTAGGGGAGATTTCTCCTTAGAAATTTAGTTATCACTAGAATTCTATTGTTCCTGTTATATTCGTGTGTATCTCTGTGTTCGGTAACCATTTCGATACTCTAGCATTTAACAAATGGCAGGTTTCACTTCTGTTAGAGCACAGAAAGGTAAGGTAGTACTAATTTAATAATAATCTGTCTAGGCGTTTGACTTTGTTTGTAATCCTTGAGTAGTTCTTGCGAATTTTAAACTTTAGGCCCAATTGCAATTTTCATTTCTGTTTCTGCTTAGTAATAACCTATTGTAATTAGGATACGTCTGAACGTAGTTTAAAATGATAGTAGTGTATTGCAGTAACTTATTAGAAATTAGATTGCTTATTCTATTATTTTGAGTAGTCTTGCGAATATCAAACTTTAATTGTAACTTCCATTTCTGTTTGTGCTTAGTAATAACCTGTTGTCATTAGAATACGTCTGAACATATTTTAAAATTATTGCAGTGTATTGTAGTGTCTGAACGTAGTCTGAACTTTGTTTAAAATTATCGTAGTGTATTATAGTATCTTATTAGATATTAGTGTGTTTATTTTATTACTGTGAAATACGAATATTTGTGTAGTATAGTGTCTGCAGTATCTGTGATAACTCTCTTACCAGAATTCTGTTGTAGCCATTATGGTAGACTTAACTGCAGTTTAGAATTGTGTAATTCTTGTGTATTATTTTCTGTTTTCAATAATTAACAGCGATTTTCATCCTGTTAGGGTGTTGTAGGAAAACAAAATCGTACAACTAAATAGTGTTGTAGTGTAGTAGTAGCCTATATTCACTACCTTATTGTCGTGTGATCTTTGTGAACTATCCTAGACAATATTTCCTTCCTTTCATTTTTATTTTGCTCAGAATAAGTCATCTTGTTTTTCCTTTTCTTTTCATTATTCAGTAAAGAATGGCTAAGGAGTGCAAGTGTAGGAACTGTAGATGTGGCCAGGCATTAAGGAGTATGAGAGAGGAGTTGGAGAGTTTGAGGGAGATAATTACGATTCTCTCAGAGGACAGGAATGAAAGTAGGCCTCCCTCAAACAATGTACAGGATACAGTAGATGTAAATGAGGGAATGGAAGGGAAAGAAAGGGGGGAACTATAGAAGACAGGTGGTTTAATGTTTTAAGTGGAAGGAGATTGCAGGCTAGGGACTCCATTCAGGATCAGAATTCAGGACAGGTGTCTGTGAGAAATCGGTATGAGTCACTGCAGGTAGAATAACCGAGGGAAGATGAACAGGGAACTGTTGCTGAGAAGTGTGGAAGTAGGAGGAAGGGAAAAGGTAGGAAAGGGAAATGTGGAGTAGTGGATAGGAAAAGACAGGTGGAACAGGGTCATGGTATGGATAAAAGGGCGTAGAAAGTAGCTTCTGCAGCTGTCAGGGATGGTAGGCCTGACCATGAGGAGACGGGATCAAATGAGGTGGGGTAGGGTTGAGGCTCTGGTCCTGGAGGCTTCCATCGTTAGACATGTGGGGAATGTGTGTGGAGGAAAGGGAACCAGGGTGGAGTGTTATCCAGGAATTAGGTTAAGACAGATGTTGAGGAAAGTAGAAAAGGAAGAGGGAAAGGAGAAGGTCTTGGTGTTTCACGTTGGTACTAACAACGTAGAACAAGCAGGTATAAGTACCAACATAGTTAGGGATCTGGTAAATGCAGCACGCATGAAGTTACGGAAGCGGAGATAGTTATCAGTGGAATACTGTGTAGGAGTGACACTGACTAGAAGGTGATTGGGGATTTAAATGAGACTAGGTATGTTGGGAAACTGGGAGTGAGATTTCTAGATCCTAATGGTTGGGTAGGAGATATGGATGTGCGCTCAGATGGCTTCCACTTACACCGCAGTGGTACATATAAGTTAGGAAATTTTTTAGGAGGGTTATAGGGAGGTAAATTCAGGGAAATGGGGAGCGGTGATAAGGGAACAGGGAACTGGAAGTCAAGTAGGGGTGACATAAAATTGTTAGTGCTGAACTGTAGAAGTATTGTAAAGAAATGAATTGAATTATGTAATTTAATATATATATATATATATATACTGACTTAGCAAATGTCATGGGATAGTCACGTAATAGCGTATGGGGCCTCCTGTGGCCCTGCGAACTGCAATGAGACGCCGTGAAAGTGAGTGGACAAGTTCCTGGTAGTCCTCTCGACGCAACTGACACCATATCGTTTGCAGAGCGGCCGCCAAAGCTGGTCTGTTCGTGGGTGCAGGATCCATGGCACGGAGCCTGCGTTCCACGACATCCCAGATATGCTCGACAGGGTTCATATCGGGCCTCCTGGGTGGCCATGGTATTCGTTGGACCTCCGCTGCATGTTCCTGGAACTATTCCCGGGCGACGTGGGAGCGATGGGGTGGCGCGTTATCATCTTGAAACACCGTAGAACCGTCTTGGCGCTGAAAGGTCAAGAATGGTTGGAGATGGTCTCCGAGCAGCTCAACATGCCGTGTACCATTCAAAGTCTCTTCCAGAACAACTAGGAGGCCCATTCCATACCAGCAAAATGCACCCCACACCATAACAGAGACACCAGCGCCCTGGACCACACCTTCTTGGCTCGCGCAATCCATCGCTTCATGTGTTCTGCGCCATACACGATGCCTTCCATCGGCATAGTGCAGTTGGAATCGTGATTCGTTCGACAATATCATGTTACGCCATTATTCCAGTATCCATCCCTGGTGACTGGCGACAAATTGCGCGTCGTTGTGCCCAATGACGTTGGATTGACAGTGGCACCCGTGTGCGGCGCCGGCTCCCATACCCCATAGAACCCATGTTCGTACGGATTGTCCAGTGGGAGACATGTCTAGCACGGCCTGTGTAGACTTGAGCCGTGATAAGTTTCACGGTTGCCCTTCTGTCACAACTGACAATCCGTCTCAGATGCTGCCGGTCACGGTCATCGAAAGTGGCTGGACGGCCGGTCGTTCGTCTGTTGTGGACGGTGTCACCCGCATTCAACCATTCACGGTACACCCTGGACACGGTTTTTTCGTGTGAAGCCGAATTCCCGCACCACTTCCGAAATCGCACTTCCCATCCGTCGTGCACCGACCACCATACCCCCTTCGAACGGTGGCATCTCACGACGGCGTTCCATGTTACACCTGTCACATACACAGCCACTGCTCACAAGGTCTCCTATACAACTGCCGCTGGCACAGGGAGCTTATGGTGCGCATACAACACACCTGCGCATCAGTGCTCCGCTATCCCATGAAATTTGCTCAGTCAGTGTATACTCACCAGATATTGTAATAGGAGTTGAATCATGGCTGGGAATCGAAATGAATGATGCAGATATTTTCTCACGGAACTGGAGTGTGAATCGTGGAGACAGGATAGGAATGGTAGGAGGGGGAGTATTCATCCTGGTGAAAGAAGAATTTGGAATTTGTAAGCTACGAAAAAGTCAAAGACGAGAAACATGAAATTCTAGGTGTGAGGCTCATCTCTAAAGATAATAGGCAACTTGATGTCTTTGGAGTGTACAGACCAGGAAGGTAGCGCAGATGCTGATTCAGAATTATTTGATAAGATAATCAGCTACGTGGGAGACGATAAGGAAAGGAGCGTGATTGTAGTGGGTGATCTCAATTTACCAAATGTCAATTGGGAAGGTAATGCGAACGACCGGAAGCGTGACCAGCAAATGGCAAACAAGTTAACATGGGAAGGGCATCTGATTCAGAAAGTGATTTAACCAACTAGAGGGAAGAATATTCTGGATGTGGTGCTGGTAAAACCAGATGAGCTCTATAGAGAAACCGAAGTAATAGATGGTACTAGTGATCACGAAGCTGTTTTTGTGGTAGTTAAACATGAATGCGAAAGAAAGGAAGGTACTAAAATTAGGACTATTAGGCAGTACCATATGGCTGATAAAACAGGCATGAGGGAGTTTTTGAAAAGTAACTATGATAGGTGGGAAACGGTAAATAAAAATGTAAACAGACTCTGGGATGGTTTTAATGTAATTGTTGAGGAATGTGAGAATAGGTTTTTACCTTAAAGGTTTCAAGGAATGGTAAAGATCCACTATATTATAACAGAGAAGTGAAGAGACTAAGAAGGCAGTGCAGGTTGAAAAAAAATAGTTAGAAATGGCTGTGGAAGTAAGAAGAAATTGAAGGAACTTACTAGGAAATTGAATCTAGCAAAGAAGGCAGCTAGGGATAACAATATGGCAAGCATAATTGGCGGTCGTACAAATTTTAGTGAAAAATGGAAAACTATGTATAGGTACTTTAAGGCAGAAGCAGGTTCCAAAGAGGACATTCCTGGAATCATTAATGAACAAGGGGAGTGTGTATGCGAGGATCTTCAAAAGGCAGAAGTATTCAGTCAACAGTATGAAAAGATTGTTGGTTACAACGATGTCCATATAGAGGAGGTGACTAATACTAAAGAAGTATTAAAATTTACCTATGACAACAATGTCATTTACAGTAAGATACAAAAGTTGAAAACTAGAAAAGCAGCAGGAATTGATAAGGTTTCGGGGGATATACTAAAGACAATGGGTTGGGATATAGTACCATATCTGAAGTACTTATTTGATTGTTGTTTGCATGAAGGAGCTCTACCAGATGAATGGAGAGTTGCTATAGTAGCCCCTCTGTATAAAGGAAAGGGTGATAGACATAAAGCTGAAAATGACAGGCCAGTCAGTTTGACATGCATTGCATGTAAACTTTGGTAAAGCATTGTTTCTGTTTTTATTAGACATGTTTGTGAAATTAATAACTGGTTTGATAGAAGATGGTTTCGGTTTAGGAAAGGTTATTACTCTGAAGCTCAAATTCTAGGTTTCCAGTAAGATATAGCAGATATTCTGGATTCAGGAGGTCAAATGGACTGTATCGCGGGAGACTACAGGCAAAAATGAGTGCACCTGAACTTGACAAAAGAGTGACTAAATGGGTGGCTATGTTTCTAGAAAATAGAACTCAGAGGATTAGAGTAGGTGAAGCTTTATCTGTTCCTGTTATAATTAAGAGGGGAATTCCTCAAGGCAGTATTATATGATCTTTATGTTTATATATATATCAACGATATGTGTAAAGAAGTGGAATCTAAAATAAGGATTTTTGCAGATGATGTTATTCTGTACAGAGTAATAAATAAGTTACAAGATTGTGAGCAATTGCAAAATGACTACGATAATGTTGTGAGATGGACAGTAGGCAATGGTATGATGATGAACGGGGTTAAAAGTCAGGTTATGCGTTTCACAAATAGGAAAAGTCCTTTCAGTTTTAATTACTG
Source organism: Anabrus simplex (assembly GCF_040414725.1). NCBI lineage: Eukaryota > Metazoa > Arthropoda > Insecta > Orthoptera > Tettigoniidae > Anabrus > Anabrus simplex. The sequence goes on along the minus strand of NC_090279.1, from coordinate 128,652,167 downwards.
CGTTGATGGGCTGAAAGTTCCTTTTGAGGATCATTGTAAGTATCTGGGTGTTAATATAAGGAAAGATCTTCATTGTGATAATCACATAAATGGGATTGTAAATAAAGGATACAGATCTCTGCACATGCTTATGACGGTGTTTAGGGTGTAAAGGAGAGGGCATATACATCTCTGGTAATACCACAACTGGAATATGGTTCCAGTATATGGAACCCTCACCAGTATTACTTGATTCAAGAACTGGAAAAATCCAAAGAAAAGCAGCTCGATTTGTTCCCTGGTGATTTCCGACAAAAGAGTAGCGTAACAAAAATGTTGCGAAGTTTGGGCTGGGAAAACTCGGTAGAAACGAGACGAGTTGCTCGACTAAGTGGTATGTTCCGAGCTGTCAGTGGAGATATGGCGTGGAATAACATCGGCAGACGAACAAGTTTGGATGGTGTCTTTAAGAGTAGGAAAGATCACAATATGAAGATAAAGTTGGAAATCAAGAGGACAGATTGGGGCAAATATTCGTTTATAGGAATTGGATTTAGGGAGTGGAATAACTTATCAAGGGAGATGTTCGATTAATTTCTAATTTCTTTGGAATCATATAAGAGAAGGCTAGGAAAAAAACAGATGCTGAATCCGCCACCTGCGCGACAGCCCTAAATGCAGATCAATAGTTATTGAGAGTTGTTTGATGACAGCCCGTGTTCCACACCGTGTGATCTGGTCTGCACTCATGACCATGGTGTACCAGAAATGTTTATAATTTAGATCAGGATGCTATACACGAATACCAGAGGTTGTGTATGTTGTGCTGTCAACGTCTCGGAGACCTTCTCATTGAAAGTTTGTGTGTACACCAATCTTCCACTCTGTCCCCATTGCCCTTTGTCCTCAACATGGACACCACCACATGGGACTTGCAAAGGGGTGTTTGTAGGACTCTGTTATATGCAGATGATGTTGCACTTGCTGATAGACCCGGAATGGGACTGCGGCATCAAGGTGAAGATTGAATACCTGTTTTTCACAATACAAACTTAGAATGAACAAAAGGACGAGTGAATACCTGGAGTCATCCGAACCATCTAATGGCTCCATCCAAATTGATTCGGGTACCTAGGATCTTGCCTACAGACTGTTAGTGGGTAGATGTTGAAGTGCGATTTATGATACAGGCAGCGTGGATGAGATGAAGGGAAGTCACAGGCACACACAGTGACTGAAGTATAACACTACGTCTGAAGTTCAGAATATAATGCATGTTAGTACGTCTTGTTGCTGTGTACGGTGTTGAATGTCGACGTACTGAGAAAGGTATAGAGTAGCAATTACACAACATGGAAATGTGTATTGTCCACAGCCGTACCAAGAATACACACTCCAGACCATCACTGAAGTTGGATGTTTCACTCTCTGCTTCACTCAATCTGGATGGAATGCTTCACCTTTTCTTCTGACACATGGACTTGTCTCTTATTCTACAGGAAATACCGATTCGCCGCTAAAACAAACCTGAAATAAATGAAACAAATAAGCCTAGCATTAAATGCAATAAGCTGTACGGTTTGGAAGAAATATTTCACACAGTTACTGTACTGTACAGTTACATCACTTAGATTGGGTTAAAATTGAATAATGAATGATAATTAAGGAATTACAGTAATTGTCATGGACTTGCTTGTTTCCAATCTTCACATAACCAATTCTGGAGAGTCGTGACCCACTGGAACATATTTTCAGCCATAGCAGGAGTAATCTTCGCTTTTCTTAGAGGTCGTCTTGCTCTCAATCTAGCATTAAACAGCTCTCGTCTCAAAGTCCTGGCTGGTACCAATGACCCGTACTCTTATAATTTCATACGTAAATCCAAACTAGTAACCTTGCGGTTGTTTACTGACAAATTAAACAGTTTTGCTTCCTCCTTGGGGTTAGTTTCTTCTTTCGCCCACAGTTTCCAACACGTTGTTGACATTTTGCCTTCCCCTTATCTTCACATTTTAAAATTCTACTTACAGATTGCTGTAATATTTGCAATCTAGAATCTACCTCTTGCTGTGAATAACGTTTCTCAACAAGTAGCTCTCTGACAATGCCTTTCTTGGCGAAAGGTCATTTTGTCTCCCCATAACCTCAAAATTTGACAGTTCTCTAGTACCACTCTTAAGATATATCAACTGAACTCGTGAATAGTATCAATAACGCACGTAATTTACAGAATGCACAGTATTAACAATAGGTCGCATTATTTACTTCCATACAGCAACAATATGCAGATATAGACGATAAACAACAGAATATGTTCACTAACAAAATATGACACAAAACCATGTGAATAATGAAATTACATTGTGGTTCTCACTGTAGCCACTATATGAAAAAATACAATAATGTGGGCAGGGATATCCCAAGGGGTAACTTTACCACCAAACAATGTTCAAGGATTAAACTATAAAGGTCAATAAATTACATAAATATAGAAATTTACCATGAAAATTTGGCCACGTCTGGTGTATTTGTAGAAAATAGAACTCAGAGTATTAGAGTAGTTGAAGCTTTACTTGATCCTGTAACAATTATGGGATTGGGTCCCACAGGGCAGTACTGTGAGACCTCTATTTTCTGATATATGTATATATATATATATATAAACAATATGAATAATGAACTGAAAAACTGATGAAGCTCTTTGTAATAACTAAGGATTAAGGCCACGGCCGCTTCCTTCCCACTCCTAGCCCTTTCCTGTCCCATCGTCGCCGTAAGACCTCTCTGTGTCGGTGCGACGTAAAACAACTAGCAAAAAAAATGTAATAACTAAGTTTCAGGATTGTGAGTAACTGCAAAAAGACCTTGACAATATTGTAAGATGGACATCGGGCAGTGCTATATTGGTAAATGGGGTGAAAAGTGAGGTTCTGTGCTTTACAAATAGAGAGAGTCCTCTCTAATTGAATTATTGTGTTGATGGGGTGAAAGTTGTTCATGGGGATCTCTATAAGTACCTAGTTATTCTTATTAAGGGTATATTTTCATTGTGGTAATCACATAAACGTATCAGAAATAAAATTTGCAGGTCTCTTAATGGGGTTGTAAAGGAGAGAGCATATAAATCTGCAGCAAAACCACAATGAGAGTATGAGACCATCACCAGTATTACTTGATTAGAGAATAGGAAATACTCCACAGGAATAGCTCCATTTCTTGTGGTTGATTTCTAACAAAAGAATTGTGTTATAGAGATGTAGCAAGGATTCAGCTGGGAAGACTTGGAGAAAGGACACAAGCTCTTCAATTAAGCAGTATATTCTGAGATGTCATTGGAGAGATGGCTTGGAATGACATTAGTTGATGAATACATTTAAGTCATGTTGTTGAATTATAGGAAAGGTCACAACATGAAGATAAGTTGGAATTCATGGGGACTAATTTTTTCTCAAATGTTCACTTATAGGAAGATGATTTAGTGATTGAAATAATTTACCGTGAGAGTTTTTTCATAAATTTCCACAATCTTTTTCTACATAAAAAACCAACATCCCTAAATGCTGCTGTTTGATTGTTTCATTGATTGATTTATTCATCGATAGGGACATTGACTGATTTATATATTCTGGTCTTAATATGATGTACAGTGAGGGACGATGGATATTTCTATGCTTGTGATATAAACATTGTCCTCTTGTTGGAAAATTGGTGGGAATAATGTGGGATTATTTGATATTACAGTGAAGTGTTTCGGAAAGAATATATATAGGAACATGGAAATGAACGAAGAAGTAACAAGTCAAGTCATGTATAGAAAAATGGGAACAGTGGAATGTGAATATAAGACAATGAAGATAATAGCTAGTCATTGTGGTATTAGGATCAATAGAAAGAGAAACATAAGCAAGGAATGGTATTGGGTTATGATTTGGAGAGTGTTTATTATTATTTATTTTCCTTAAATTGTACATGTACACATACACAGAAGTGCCTCCACCCATACATGTATGTGTACATATACTCTGCTGAATATTCACAAATATATAGATAATTTTAAATTTACATATTTACAAATGTTCCTCCTGTTTTGTGCTACCATTTTTACTGCTATCCAACAGTGTTTTCCTTTTCATGTTCTTATCTATCTTATCATTTGTTTGAAAAGCAGTGGCGAAAGGGCTCGGGTTAAAACGCAGCAGGTCATTATGCAAGTTAGGTCCCCAAAACAGTAAAAATAAAATAAATAAATGCAATGTAAATTTTAATCTAATAGAAATTGTATACTATTATTTGAAGTAGCTGCACAAGTTGTATACGTGTTGATTATGTTTGTAACACAGAAGATATTATGAGTAAAATTTTGTAAATTATATACATTTATTAAGGACGAGCTGTGTGCTTAATAAAAAAAATAGCATATATTGTATAATATTGTATTTACAAAATTGTTTTCTTCTCTGTTCTTTTAAAATTGAGTGCTTGATAATAATGTATTTTTGTGTACCATTTGCCAACAATAATACCAATATAAATGGTCCGTTATTGGACATTATAAATTTTCCAGCTAGCTCATTCTTGGTTGCCAGCGTTTCGCCCTCGTGTGCTAGGGTGGGCTCATCAGTTGGTACCTAGCACACCTACCAATACGCTGGCTAGTGCATCAATTTTTAGTGATGAGACAAAGTCTCTTAGTGCATTGGCACTGCCGGTGGCTCCAGTTAGCCTACGCAGTGGCCTCCACGGTATGCACTAGCCAGCGTATTGGTAGGTGTGCTAGGTACCAACTGATGAGCCCACCCTAGCACACGAGGGCGAAACGCTGGCAACCAAGAATGAGCTAGCTGGAAAATTTATAATGTCCAATAACGGACCATTTATATTGGTATTATAAATTTGCTCATTCAGGACAAATATTTCAGATTCCCTATGGGAATCAACATCTATATCATCTGATGGCCAAGCAGGCATCAATTTTTAGTGATGAGACAAAGTCTCTTAGTGCATTGGCACTGCCGGTGGCTCCAGTTAGCCTACGCAGTGGCCTCCACGGTATGCACTAGCCAGCGTATTGGTAGGTGTGCTAGGTACCAACTGATGAGCCCACCCTAGCACACGAGGGCGAAACGCTGGCAACCAAGAATGAGCTAGCTGGAAAATTTATAATGTCCAATAACGGACCATTTATATTGGTATTATAAATTTGCTCATTCAGGACAAATATTTCAGATTCCCTATGGGAATCAACATCTATATCATTTGCCAACAAGGTAGACACCTCACTTGCATTTAAAGTGATTTTGATTTGATTGTTCCTTTCAATTATATAATTTTTAAATGGAATGTAAATTAATTATACTCTTATTGTGCCACTATGAAATTTATTATCTCAGCTGTTTCTTGTTTAGGACTATATATTTTTCCCTTCTTTATTCTACTTTTCTTATTTCTTACTTATAGCCTTCTGAATATACTAAGGAGGAAATATTCATAGAAGAACATACTGATGATCAGCTCTTGCCGTACATCAAAGAAGAAACAAAGTATGTACACTACAAATTCTATACAATATGGAATATGTTGTACCTATTCACAGCTGTGTTCAGTAGTTGTTGGTTTATCTCAAAAAACTGGCCGTTTTCATCAGTTTAATCCTTTCTTTACAAGATTACATTTAAACACTAATATCTTCAAATTCCACCTGTTAAAATTATCTAAAATATTCAGGTTATTTAAGATCATAATTAATGTTCCGTCATGTAGATTTATTGAATGTATATCTACAAAAAAATCCTTGGTAAAGCTTGATATTTTTGAAGTGTATTTGTTTACAATACCTTTAAACAACCACGAAAAATGTGTTCTTTTTTTCACTTTCTTTGCATCATTTGTTCATCACATTCTTATCATCTGAAATGCCTTCTGAAACTATTGCTTCCAGATATTCTGTGTAAGTTTTTTTTATGTTCATACCAACAGTGACACACAGAAAAAGCGATGTTTGTAGATTTTAAATTACATCTACTAATTCAAAATTGTTAAGTTTTATGTACATTTTAAACAACAATTACTTCAAACTAACATAATCAGTTTCATTAATCAATATATTTATGGCTGAGTTCAATAATGTGGTAACTCAGAGAATGTCATTTTAAAATTATTTGGTTAGATTCCTTTTTTCTGGCAATTTCTGTTCTCTTGTGTGTTAAGTCAGATTCCTCCATTTGTGGATGCCAAAGCAGATAATGTGCTGTAGAAATGAAACGTTGAGATCATTAATGCTACATCTTTGATATCATAGTTTGCAAATAAAACTTATGCATTGTTGCAAGTGTAAAAAAAATTGTGGTATTGAATTCATGTTCATTCCAGTGATGTGGTCACACTTGCTGATTCATTTTAGTGTTCATTGTCAGTCAGGTGGTTCTAGTGTGTTGATTGAAAACATGCCTACACAATGAGTATAATCTAATAAAATAGACTGGTACAAGTGGAGTTTTAAATTTGTGCAGGTTGCTTAAAAAATTCAGAATTCTTTAAATAAGTGAATTTATTATCTCATAAAAGTAGATAAATAGGGGGTACATTATTGCTTCACGTCCGTAGGTTTAACCTCCAATTGCCCTACACGTGACCCCCGGGTGGTACTAAGAAAGCAATAACTGTGGCTGCTGGACCTATCTTTTAAATATCTCCCAGCAATGACTAAAGTATTTCATGGAAATAGCTGTTCTCAGAGCTACCAGACAAGAAGGATTGGACCTTTCATCCGTGTCTTCCAGCTTAACATAGATGTGACTACCTATCCAAAGTTATCTTGGATAATAAGATAGATTTTGTGGCTATACAGGAAATCCATACAGCCAATGAAGAAGAGTTTCGGAAAAGGGGCCGCATTAATGGTTACACAGCTCTTGGTGCAACATATCACAGTGCACATGGTATAGCTACTTATGTTCGTAATAATATCCAAGATGCCTCACTGCTCTTTCAAAACGAAGACGAAGACATCCATTGTGTTGCTGTGCGAGTGGCAGATGTTACTATTTTTAACATTTATAAACCCCCAAACCAAAGTGGCCAAGTACCGTTCTACCTACTGCTCAACACCCTGCACTTTATATAGGCGACTTCAACAGCCATCACGAACTATGGAAGTACTCGAATAACAGTGAATGTGGAACGAAACTCGTAGAATGGACAGAAATGAACAATCTCCATCTGATTTTTGACCCAAAAGATCTTGGTAGTTTCCAATCAGCTGCATGGAATAGGGATTCCAACCTTGACCTGTGTTTTGTTAGCTGCAATGAGGGAGGACAGTCCTTACACACCAGTCGTAAAGTGGTAATACATTTTCCCCACAGTCAACATCGCCCCATTATAGCGGACATTGGCATCAACATTCCTGTTGTACGGTCAATACCACATGCTCGGAGGAACTTCAGAAAAGCAAATTCGTCAACATTCACCACTGAACTGGATAAATGTGTTCGGTGGATTGCTCCCAAGCACAATTACAAGCGTTTCGTAGATGCAGTTATGATGGCGGCTAAGAAGAGTATGCCATAGAAAAGAATACATCCCTGGTTGGAATATAGAGACTGATGCACTCTATAACGAATATCGGCATACTGGTGATGAAGACATAGCTGATGAACTTCTTTCCAGCATGGATACTACCCGGAGAGAACGGTGGATTGAGACAGTGGAGAATATTGACCTAACTCATTCCAGTAGAAGATCCTGGGGGCACCGCAGAAAACTTGGAGGAAGGACACCTTTGGTGAAGCAACAGCCTGGAGTTACTCCGGATGAAGTAGCGTCTCACATCGTCACAAATTCCCAAACTCCATCAGATAAGAAACATACCAAATACATACGGCGCCAGCTCCAAACTCTGGAATCAAGAACACAACGCACGCCAAGGAATTCACAACCGCTTACGGTGCAAGACATCAATGCTGCTCTCAAAGACGTTAAACCAAGTACAGCTCCAGAGTTTGACGACATTCATCCAGAATTTCGCATTCATTTAGGGAAGAATGCAAGAAGTTGGCTGTTAAGGTTTTTTACCGACCTTCTACAGAACAGACAACTCCCGGCAGAATTCAAACGAACGAAAGTGATTTCCATCTTGAAACCAGGTAAGCCTGCCAATGACCCAAGCAGTTATAGGCCAGTTGCCCTTCTTTTTGAGAGCCTATTCCACAACAGAATCAGCGCAACTATTTTTCAGCGTATTACAGTTGATCAAGCTGGATTCAGGCCAAATCGCAGCTGCTGCGATCAAGTGCTTTCACTGACATTCCACATGGAAGCAGGTTTCCACAAACAACTCAAGACCTCAGCTGTATTCATTGATCTTACAGCAGCATTTGACGCAGTCTGGAGGGAAGGATTAATTTACAAGCTTCTCCGAATTGCAACCCGTAGGACCATCGTGCAGGTTATAAGCAATATGCTCAATGACAGAAGATTTCGAGTGTGTATGGGAAATAGTATGAGTAGAGAAAGGAAGCTCAAAAATGGATTACCTCAAGGATCGGTACTGTCTTCCCTACTGTTCAATTTGTATATCTCCGATCTCCCAGAAACATCATCGCAAACATTTTGTTATGCTGATATCATAACACTAGCCACTGAAAATCGATACCTTAGTGTGACAGAAGAAGTGCTACAAAGAGACCTGATTTCACTTGAAACGTACTTCAAGAAATGGCAACTGTGTCCTAACTCCAACAAAACAGATGTGTCATGTTTTCACCTGAATAATCGCCAAGCTGGCATTAAACTTCACATACGCTTTTGTCACCAAGAACTTCGGCATAGCAGCTATCCCAAATATTTGTGGATTACACTTGATCGCACACTATCTTACAAACAACATCTTATGAATCTGTCGAAAAAGCTCAAAACACGTAACATTATCCTTCAGAAATTGTATGGCTCAAGTTGGGGTTCATCAGCAAAGATTTTATGATCTGCTTTGGGACTGGTATTCTCGTGTGGTGAGTACTGTGCACCAGTTTGGCTGGATAGCCCATTTACAAGACTAATTGGTACTCAACTGAATGTTAGCTTGCGGTTAATATCTGGTACTGTTCAGTCCACATCCCTTTATTGGCTCCCAATTCTGTCAGGTATAATGCCACCTGTTTTAGAAAGATAAAATGCTCCCATCCGAGAGTTCAAGAAGATAGAAATGAAGCCTCAACTGCCTGTTTTGGATGGTATTCCTGTTCTCAAGGTAACGAGGTTGGAGTCACGGCATCAATCTTTGCATGATGCTGTCGCATTGGCTGATGGGAATTTTCACCCTTTAGAAGAATGGAGAAGTCGCTGGAAAGTTGCCACAGACAGTTCCTTACACAACATCTTCCTGGTGAACATCATCTCCCGCGTAAGATTTGGAACATTCTGAACTAAGTGAGAACAAATCACGGACGACGCAGGGATGCCCTTTATAAGTGGAAATATATCTCATCACCAGAGTGCGACTGTGGTGCATCTCGACAGATGATCCCCATATTGTAAGTGAACGTACACGACGTTCCTACACAGGTAGCCCGAGTGACTTTTCGGAACCAACAGAGGAAGCCATACAGAGGATCACTCAACTGGACATTCTGCTATAAAACATGTTTCTTGTCTGTGTACATTTGTAAATTCTATATATTTGTATATATGTATCTAACTTGTTGGCCTATGCTAATAATAATAATAATAATAATAATAATAATAATAATAATAATGTGCCCGTTCGCATCTCGTAGACCAACAACAAAATGGCGGCGTAGGAAGGTATGGCCCATGCGATCTACTAAGGCAATGAACTTCGTATCAATGCAACGTATAGGAGGCTATGTACGTCACAGAAAGGATAGGTTTCGAAGACAGTGCAGAACAGTAGAGGCTCATTTGAATTGTTTTAAAAAAAATATAGCAGCGGGTGAATTGTTTAACGAGACTCTCAAAAAGATTACTTCACGGAGACAAGACGCAGATGCAAGCGGATCTACATATTTGACGAATATACTTACCTATAGAAGAAGAATATTAATTAAATATATTCGCGACAGCATATAATTAAAGTATTCATCGCTGTATGCAAGTAGAAGAGCCGAGGAAAAAAATTTAAATATATAAAATATTGGTGATATACGACGGATTTGGGCTAATAAGTAGCAACGTAACGATCGAAAGAATCGGAATTCACTTTTGTGAAATATAAAATACCTACATACGAGAAGATTATAATTTCCGTAGCAGTAAAAATAATAATTATTTACGGAGAAAATATTTCATAGAAAGAAAAACTTTGACGATTATTTTAAATAACAGAAAAATGCAGAATATTATGACTAATTACTGCCCACAAGGAATTCTTCTCATTGTCTACAGATACAAGATGATGACTGTCTGCTAATTCGTCAAGATGGACTAAACTGGGGATATGTACCGTCGAACCAGATGTCCAGCCGGAGAGTATTGGACAGGCCAACCAGTGGAGATGATGACGTTGGATGAGGATCGGCCAGCTAAAAGACCGGACGATATGGAGTGGTCTGACGAGCTATATGACCAGCAGATGACCATGAACGTCCAGCCCAGCCAGATATCCAGTTCCAATCTGAGGGTCTAGCAGCATCAGAAGGACGGAGCAACCACCAGACCAGATGTAGCAACTGACGAGCTAAGTCCATACTTTTCTATAGTAGAGTAGTTTCTTGCAATCTGCACCCTCAATCTATTTTGGCATGTGCTGAGAATTTGGTGATTTATGAAGTAATTAAGAACGCGTGTGTAATATAAGTAATGTGTGAAATACTTAAGATTTTAAGATTAGATGGAAGTGATGAGTTAGAATGATAATATGACATATACTGGATACCGCTCTAGCACATTGACAGTGGAACTAATATCCGATAAGAGAAAGGTGTGTTACTTGTGTAGAGCTAGAATCAATGAGTCTAAGTCACTAGTAAAAGTTCGATTAATCGCGTTTTACCTGAGTATAGTTTACGTCACGAAATACCTGCGCAATACGATGATCATTGACAAATTAAGTATTCCTTTCGTCAGAGAAAGAGGGCATATGAATTCGTATTACTGTAATTAAAAATAGAGGTTATTGACTGCGTATTTTGCTAAGCAATTCTTGAATATTTAGCATATGGTTTGGAGTTATGGCTATATGCATGCGGCTAAATGGAAGCCGATAGTATGTTAAAATGACGACGGTATTGTATTGAAATGTGATTATATATTGATGAATGGTTTAAGTGAAGAGATTTAGTTATGTTCTACGGGAAGTGTAAGAATTGCAATTTGACGTGCTAATGATTTATTAGTAATATAAGGTGAGTTTATATGCCATGTTTGAAAATATACGTCAAGAAGAGAATTCCGCGCAGATGACCATTGCAAGGTAAGGTAAACATGAATTATGTAGATTTGTGTATCGTGACAGTGATATTGTGTTTGACTTGGGTGAATAACAGGTACTGCGTAAGAGAGAGTGTTCTTATATATGATGCAATAGACTCATGATTGATTATATATCTAGTATTTCGTGGAGCGGTGATCTTACAGGTTGATATGAAATACCTACATTCTATACTATCCATACACGTTCAGTAGCACGTATATAAATGAAATATTGAGACAGTGCAGATTTCAAGAGTACATTGAGCCACTAATAGATGAGTGTGTAGATTAGAAACTATTCGAAGAGTTAGTTAGATTTTATTTATTTCTACTCAAATAAATATGATTTTAATTTAGTATATAAAAATGAAGAAGATTACAATGGTTAGTTAGGAGCCAGATATCGTAGGCACGAGGGTGGTATTGCTTTAGCTCGTAAGTCGTTACTTGTTCGTACTTGAAAGATGTTACCTAACACTCGGAGAACGACGACCAATAACTTAAATGTATCTCGCATTTCATTTGTGAGCAGATATTAATTGCTTACATCTAGTAAACTTATCAACTAACTTAACTCTAAACGTTGCCAGAAGAGAAATCATAACACAGTCACATACTAAAGAAAATATATAAGATTATTTATTGAGAAAAATTAATGTTCAAGATATAGTGAAATCTGGGTAGTAATAATTCCGTATTATCTCATCATTTGAAATTAAGTTAGAGTCAGCGCTGGCTCATTTAAGATAAAATAGTGGAACTAAAAAAAAAATTACTAACACTTTCTCATTAATAAAGTTCAAATTCCAATAATTACACATCTGTACCTTCGTAGCCATGTTCCGAAAGTATTACATCTTTTTTTTATAATATTTACGATCATTGAGCATTCAAGGGATCAAATAAAATTTTCATATAGTAAATACTGCTCTGTTAATTATTAAAGTTATCCTCACTACATATGAGACATGTTTCCCAAGTATTCACTTTCGCGTGTATTAAATTGTGGCAGTGTTCACCGATCTTCCATTCATAAGTTAAAGTCTTTCATAGGTTTGAACTCCGAGTGTTAGGTAACATCTTTCAAGTACGAACAAGTAACGACTTACGAGCTAAAGCAATACCACCCTCGTGCCTACGATATCTGGCTCCTAACTAACCATTGTAATCTTCTTCATTTTTATATACTAAATTAAAATCATATTTATTTGAGTAGAAATAAATAAAATCTAACTAACTCTTCGAATAGTTTCTAATCTACACACTCATCTATTAGTGGCTCAATGTACTCTTGAAATCTGCACTGTCTCAATATTTCATTTATATACGTGCTACTGAACGTGTATGGATAGTATAGAATGTAGGTATTTCATATCAACCTGTAAGATCACCGCTCCACGAAATACTAGATATATAATCAATCATGAGTCTATTGCATCATATATAAGAACACTCTCTCTTACGCAGTACCTGTTATTCACCCAAGTCAAACACAATATCACTGTCACGATACACAAATCTACATAATTCATGTTTACCTTACCTTGCAATGGTCATCTGCGCGGAATTCTCTTCTTGACGTATATTTTCAAACATGGCATATAAACTCACCTTATATTACTAATAAATCATTAGCACGTCAAATTGCAATTCTTACACTTCCCGTAGAACATAACTAAATCTCTTCACTTAAACCATTCATCAATATATAATCACATTTCAATACAATACCGTCGTCATTTTAACATACTATCGGCTTCCATTTAGCCGCATGCATATAGCCATAACTCCAAACCATATGCTAAATATTCAAGAATTGCTTAGCAAAATACGCAGTCAATAACCTCTATTTTTAATTACAGTAATACGAATTCATATGCCCTCTTTCTCTGACGAAAGGAATACTTAATTTGTCAATGATCATCGTATTGCGCAGGTATTTCGTGACGTAAACTATACTCAGGTAAAACGCGATTAATCGAACTTTTACTAGTGACTTAGACTCATTGATTCTAGCTCTACACAAGTAACACACCTTTCTCTTATCGGATATTAGTTCCACTGTCAATGTGCTAGAGCGGTATCCAGTATATGTCATATTATCATTCTAACTCATCACTTCCATCTAATCTTAAAATCTTAAGTATTTCACACATTACTTATATTACACACGCGTTCTTAATTACTTCATAAATCACCAAATTCTCAGCACATGCCAAAATAGATTGAGGGTGCAGATTGCAAGAAACTACTCTACTATAGAAAAGTATGGACTTAGCTCGTCAGTTGCTACATCTGGTCTGGTGGTTGCTCCGTCCTTCTGATGCTGCTAGACCCTCAGATTGGAACTGGATATCTGGCTGGGCTGGACGTTCATGGTCATCTGCTGGTCATATCGCTCGTCAGACCACTCCATATCGTCCGGTCTTTTAGCTGGCCGATCCTCATCCAACGTCATCATCTCCACTGGTTGGCCTGTCCAATACTCTCCGGCTGGACATCTGGTTCGACGGTACATATCCCCAGTTTAGTCCATCTTGACGAATTAGCAGACAGTCATCATCTTGTATCTGTAGACAATGAGAAGAATTCCTTGTGGGCAGTAATTAGTCATAATATTCTGCATTTTTCTGTTATTTAAAATAATCGTCAAAGTTTTTCTTTCTATGAAATATTTTCTCCGTAAATAATTATTATTTTTACTGCTACGGAAATTATAATCTTCTCGTATGTAGGTATTTTATATTTCACAAAAGTGAATTCCGATTCTTTCGATCGTTACGTTGCTACTTATTAGCCCAAATCCGTCGTATATCACCAATATTTTATATATTTAAATTTTTTTCCTCGGCTCTTCTACTTGCATACAGCGATGAATACTTTAATTATATGCTGTCGCGAATATATATAATTAATATTCTTCTTCTATAGGTAAGTATATTCGTCAAATATGTAGATCCGCTTGCATCTGCGTCTTGTCTCCGTGAAGTAATTTTTTTGAGAGTCTCGTTAAACAATTCACCCGCTGCTATATTTTTTTAAAACAATTCAAATGAGCCTCTACTGTTCTGCACTGTCTTCGAAACCTATCCTTTCTGTGACGTACATAGCCTCCTATACGTTGCATTGATACGAAGTTCATTGCCTTAGTAGATCGCATGGGCCATACCTTCCTACGCCGCCATTTTGTTGTTGGTCTACGAGATGCGAACGGGCACAATAATAATAATAATAATAATAATAATAATAATAATAATAATAATAATAGGTAAATAACGTAGTGATACAATATTCTTTCAAAATTGTAATTATTGTCACTGACCTTACAAAGTACCGCAAGTGTAAGTCCTGTTTTAAAACATTTAATGCAGTAGTGTTTTTGAACTGTAATTGTGACATTGCTAATTAATTTTTTGCTGTCACACCTTTGTTGGTTACTGTGTGAAATGATCTTTGATAATCCCTGGGAAATGCTTGTATAGTCTCGGATTGGTGCTCTTAACCAAGGCCTTGTATCAGCAGGTCATGCGATGGCTAGTCATAGCCTAAGGTTTGACTTCAAACCAGATTTGTGATGTAAACTATGAATTCTGAATGGTTTATTTGATTTTGTGGGTGGTTAGAGTCTTCTCGGCTCTTATGTGATGCACTGACTTGTCCCTACTGTACTTTCACAACTAGTGGCAAGAAATATTCATGTCGGTCCTCAGAACTACCAAGTACCAGCTCACACTCTCTGTTTCTTTGTAATTCATGTGTAACAGGACACAATAGGCTACGTTAGAGAACAATCCTGTATTATGACCACCAGTAAAAATGTTGCTTATGAATCCTTTTCACACACAAAAACATATTTCTATTTTTGATGGAGTCTAAATTAGCTTTCTACTTTCTAAACATATTTTGTGCAGAGACCAGCAAAGCGACATGCATTTTATGTGTCTTCTTTTTTCTTGGCATATATGTCAGAGGACAGTCCATTGTCTACGTAGCTTAGTCCATTTTACATCATAGATTTTAGATGCTTCTGAAGGATTCAGTCGACCGGATCTTATCTGCTACTTCCCACTTTGTTTTATATCTCACCTCAGGCGCTATTGTTTCCTCACTCTCATTTCAGCAGTCTACAAATATCATGCCGCAACGACTTCCTTTAAAATGTCTAAACTATTTGCCATGCCAGTTGGGTATTGAATTACATAAGAAAAGATTTTAAGATTCATAAAATTTCCTAATTGCTGACTTGTGGAAATACACGTATTTCTGAGATTACCAATTAGTGATGAGATTACCTTCCATTTGTGGAGAGACACATCGTCCTGAGCTAAATAGAGGCTTACTTCCGTTTGTGTAGGACACATGGTCCTGAACTAGCCATTTAGTTATGTGGCTTCCTTCCAGCTTTAGAGCGTTGAGTGTCACATGGCCCTGAGCTGACCACTTTGTGCCACTCCTCCATGGTCTTCATATTTATAGGCGCGATCGGAGTGAAAATAACAAACTGATTAATATGATCGTCTGCTGTCTATGACGTATGTAAGCAGAAATATGAATTGCAAAATTCTATTCAGGCTAGAATACACTGACGGACTCCCCTCTTGTAAGTACTCGTAGAATTTCACCGGATATTCAAACTGTCCTTCCCATTAACACAGGTATACCCATTTTTTATTTTTTTGAGTTATAAGTTTTTCTTCACAATGCATTTATAGGAGTCACTTAAACACGAAATCCAGAAGCGTTCAGACATTCAAACACTATTTTGTGAAAATAAGTTTTTATAGATATCGGACATTGGGATTAGGGGAGAAAATTTGAACATACAATAAACTAATTTGAATGTTAGGATGTGTAAAATATCCATTGCATTCCATTTTTGTAACAGAATATTCATCAGTCTGCATCTGGTGGTTGGGTCCGGTGTTGTGGTTCATTGACTCCAGTTAGTTCGGTCTCGGGCCATGTCTGCATGTAGTCTTCCAACTTTCAGGCCGTTGTGCACTTTATCAGTCTATGCTGTCTGGTTCGTCCCTAGCGCCTCTTTTCACCGACTTTCTGTGTAATACTCTGACTTTCCCAATGTATCGTCCTCTACACGCAACACATGACCAAACCAGCGCACACGCCTTTCCCCAATTTTCTTCTGGATCGCTGCAATGCCAAAACGTTTTCTAATAACATCATTTGAAATGTGATCTAGCCTAATTACGCAAGCCTTCCACCTAAGCAACTTTGTATCCATGATGCTTTGTTGGCGTTCTACCTCTAGAGCTGGTCAGTATTCGTTGCCGTAGAAAACGACAGGATGGATATCGATAGGACAGATATCAGTTCGGTAGAACTTAGTTTGGAGATGGCCCTTCGTCCAAAGTTCGGAAGGGCGCCTGTTGTCATTCTCCACTTCAGTCAGGCTTTGTATATCCTTAAGTTGACTTTATCAGTAAGTCGGGCATAATCATAGATTGTGGAGCCAATATACTTAAATATCTCTACTCGTGCAATATCTTCAACGTCAACATGCATGGTTCCAACTTCTCGACGATGTAATGCAATGTATTCTGTCTTTTTCTTGTTGGGGCGCGGGGCTTATTGCGCTAGTCGATTGTTCCAACCTTCTGTTTGACGCTGCAGGTCTAGCTTATTCTCTTCAGCCAAATGATATCATTTGCTTAGAGAAGTGTCCATGGTATTGGACTGCGCAGGTTTGTGGTAATTATGTCCATCACAAGAATAAGCTGCAGTGGTGATAAGCCGGGGCCTTGATGGACTCCTACAGTTATGCGGAAGTCATCAGACGCTCCTGCGGCAGCTTGAACACAACTCATTTGTTCTTTGTAGAGCAATTATACCCTCTCAGCAAGGTGCTCTGGAATGCCATGTACTTGTAGGGCTGACTGATTAGGTCATGAAGTACCCGATAGAAGGGCTTCTAAGGGTCCAAAAATTTGTGATGAAGCCTCTTATTCTTTTCACAGTGTTTCTCAAGTAATAGTCCGGCAGCATGGGTTTCTCCTATTGCGCCGCAATTTTACACAAATCCAGCTTGGCTTGTTGTATGTTTGTCTAAATCGCTAATCCTTTTGTCGAAGATTTGTTCTAAGTCTCTCATTGCGAGGCTCAGAAGTATGTTCGGGCCGTGATTACAAAAATTGGCAGGGCTTCCCTTATTTCTGAATTGATACTCCTTCGCTAGTCTGTTTGTTTGTGACCTTTGATGATATGGTATCCCCCCATTGAGAGAAACAAAACTCTGCTGGAAGATAATCGGGACAGATGGCTTTCCCTTTTTTCATTTCCTTCAGCATAGTCTGGACTTTAGTGACGTCATTTTGCTACGTTGGACCTTCAACAGCGGAGGTGATTAGGATTGGTAGATTGGTAGATACGGAAATTCCATGATTGAAATGTTGTCAAAATAGTTCCACCAGTGTACTCGCGCTTCCCGCCTGTCCAGTAGCAAATCGTCTGTTTCCTCATTGATGCCGTAAAAACGTTGGACTTCTGACGTTTTGCGATGGCTCGATTGGACTAGCCGTTAAAAATTCCGCTCGAATTCGCGCATGTCATGTTTCACATATAGACCTGCCTACCGGTTTGATTTTGTTACGGCAAATACCTCCTTCATTTTACGAGTGGCTGCCTTGTAGGCATTCCAACGAGCAAGAAACTAGTGGTACAGCTGCTTCTTCAACCATACTGCATATTTAACATCTTCATTCCTTGGCCATATATCATGTTTAATCCTTCGTTGTCGTCGCCCTGACTTAATTGTTCCAGGAATAGAGCGAAAGGCGTCTTTCAGTTAAGTCCGGCTCACTTCAACTCTGGTGATTTGTGACTCTGTAACTTTTGCAACGACGTTAGTCTCCTTCTTCAGGGGCAGCCATTTGATCCCAATTTGTCTATATCCTGTGAAGTATTGGGCTCTTGGTGACTTTATCCGCAGCTTAGATGACTGGTCTTTGTTGCATCGCAAGGATTTAATAAGGGACAACTGTCATCTCTAGAACATCTTCGAGATTTCACCCTCTCACAAGGATGTAGTCAATGCGAATTGGATGGGAGCCACTGTAGTACAGAGTAGATGAATATCACTCTTTTTGTACCGTGTGTTTGCGGTGATCAGTTTCTGCATAATCGCGAATTTGTTGGGCATCGTCGTTCTTTTCTCCATATCCATGAAAGCCATGGACTGTCTGTTCTTCTTTCCTCGGTCTGACACGTCCATTCAGATCAGCGGCAGCGATAAGATAGTCAGCGGTCTTCTTGTCAGGCAGTGCCCAGAACGCATCTTTGGTTTCCATGCGCACGTCAGTTTGTGGAGCGTTGCGCTGAATAATTGGAATTTCCTTCTCTCCCCAATGCGGACGAGTTACATCAAGCGATTGTCAAACTTTTGCACCTCGGAAACTGAACCGTCAAATTTAGCTGATATGACAATGTCAACACCATGAGCTGTTCTTCGGTTTCTGTTGTACACCAGTTAGTAACCACACCTCTTTTCACATGACTTTTCTCCATTCCATCTTTTTTTGCGCACCTCTGAGATGCCTACAAGCCTTCTCTCAAGTGCAGTGGCGTATTCGCTACTTCACCCAGGCATAATTCAATGATGGGATACAAAATGGGAGTACTAGCATGGTTAGCCGTCACAGCCCGTGCGACGGTAACCCTAGCATAGTTTTCATGCTGACTGGGCACTGCCAATGCGCGTCCCTTCCAGGGGCTGCACTAACCTTGGCTCCGATACCATGAGACATATTTCTGTAATGATGTAACGGCATTATTTTACGGCCGGCTTGTCTTGAAGCATTTAGGTGCTCATGACGGAAGGTAGTAACGAAGCTGCGGACATGGAGAACAGATGCCTTTTGCAGCCACTCCT
This sequence comes from Anabrus simplex, assembly GCF_040414725.1. Classification (NCBI taxonomy): domain Eukaryota; kingdom Metazoa; phylum Arthropoda; class Insecta; order Orthoptera; family Tettigoniidae; genus Anabrus; species Anabrus simplex. Next base: position 128,632,876 of record NC_090279.1, on the reverse strand, counting down.
CTAGAGAAGAAACGCTACCCTCTTTTCTGCATTAACTTCCAGAAATTTAGTTACCTCTTCCGCCATCTGGTCCCTAGTGAACGTCTCCATCTCAGCCAAAGTTGCCATTAAAGACTTTGTACATGTTTGGTACGCGAGAGCTTTTATATTTTGCTCAAGTTCATCGGCAGGCCAGCGGGGAACCCGTATCCGTCACCTGGGAAGTGCCACGTGTTACAGCAGTATAGCTGGTTGGTGTAGAATATTTATCAATGCAAAATGAAACATTATTTTACTGAAAACTAATTGTGAACCTGATAAATTACTTGTCACAGGAATCAAGTATTCACGTAAAGAAGAAGGGTTACAGACTTTTGCACCTTTGCTTGGTGTGATATACCACAGAACGCATGACATACCATCCAGTGTCGTATTTTCTGCCCCCTGTTGTCTAGTGGTGTCAACATCAATATGTTGTTTGATGATCAAGAGATTTGGTCTGTCATATCTGGAATCAATGTCCCCCTTTCATTTGTCCACTTATTTTCTCCAAAGAGTGCAGTAACAATACATGGTCGAGCCTCCCATTACTTTGCTTGTGAGCCAGTCATGCATTCGACTGGGCCATGTGAATTCAGTTCATACAGCATGAATTGGAAAGTACCAGTCCATGTTACGATATATTTTAGCCTGCGTGATCGATTTTCCCATGTCGCAGTTGTAAGCGGATCTCACCTTTAACCAAGAAATTTGCATTTCCCGCCCTTCTTCCGTAAAATATGTAGAACTACTCTGTGGTTGGGAGACAGGCTCAGAATGGGATGCTATCTAACTATGTTATGAATCCACTAAAAATAATCACGTTGCCCGTGATCTTTTGAAATAAATAGAATAATATTCCTTCTTTTACATAGCAGCAATATCCACTACGGTGCAATTCAACGTCTTGTCATCTCGAATTTTGGCTCAAGCCTTGATTTTCATGCTCCTTCTATCCGTATTGTTAAAGTAATACTTGTAAGAATATTCAGGGGCATGACAGGTTGCGTTTGGTTTCAAAATTAGGATATTAGGACATTGTAATAAAACGCTACCACCAATGCCATATTCTGTGTTGCCTTCATAATGTCTTTAACAGCAGTGTCTTGAGGAGAAAAGACAGTATCAATGCTAGCGAGAGAGCCGTCGTATACTTATTATATTTCAGCTTTGCCAGGATTCCATCAGGATTAGTGGCTACCGTGTTAAATACAGGAATTAAGACGTAGACTGATGTAGTACATGGTAGTAAGTATGAACGTCCTTGTATAAACCTGCCGTCCTATATATAGGTTGGCTATGTTTGATTGCACATCAAAGATACATATTTCGGATAAGCGACACAGTGACATAATAAAATGCTATAGTGATATAACAATGTACAAATACAAAATGTGTATTTGTGTGACAAAATAACAGTCACAAAAGATTAGCCGTGTTTCAACAGATCTTGCTGAATGTCGGCAAACGTTCTCAACTTTATTAATATCTACAACACGGATATTCTCTCAAACAACCTCAAGAACAAGGTCCTTTACAAAAATTATTACTTCCCTGCAACAAAGCGCAGAGTGGTTCAACAAGATCAAAACTCCAAAGCATATGCCGTTCTTTATGTAGGAGAACAGACTACGGATTTCGATAGAATAATATGTGCTGGATTAAAGAGCTTGTATGAGTATTTACCCTTTTAGGCTGGACCACTTCTCATGCTTTCTTCAAATGAGGTTGTCTATTAACTCGTACATTTCTAAACCGTGACAAGTTTCTTGCGCCTGATATCGTGATTAAGAAAAGACGCAACATATTCTCGTAACAAGTGAGAGCTTTTGCAATTTAACCTCAGATGATGTTTACTCTCAGGAATGTAATGTTTATGAGTAACGAGCTCTCTGCACTGGATATCAGTGATTGGAATGTCCAGTAGCAAATCCCCTGTGTGAGAGTTGTAGTGGATTTGGCTGTTGAACTAATTGTCACATGGTTTTAATTTGTCACTGTAGATCGAGACCCGAGGTGAGCTATAGAGATCATCAACCTCCGGACGGCGGATCATCTAGTTTTAGGTGTAGTGTGTGCAGTGAAGTCCTGGCTAGGAAGTTGGACCTCTTGCAACATCTGAAGAGACACAAGGAAGATCGACCCTTCAATTGCGATCACTGCGGAAAGGTGTTATGTAGACGAAGCAACTTGTCGAAACACCTCAGGATCCACCCGCTCCAAGTGTGCGGATTTTCTGATAATTACTTTACAAAGAGAAAAATGCTGACTGGGGACACGCGATTGCATAAAGGTGGGATTATAAACGAAGGCTCAGTATCTCATAAAAATTTCAGGAAAAGGCCGGACGATATGCGGTCTCACACGAGCGATATCCGATACTGTTGCAACGTCTGTGGAAAATCCTCCAGCTCGAAAAAACTAGAAGGTGACATGGATATTCACACAGGCAACAAGCCTCACTTTTGCACTGCATGTTGCAAATCATTTGTCAAGAAAAGCAGTTTATCTTATCACAAGCTGACTCAAACAGGCGAGAAGCCATACAGGTGCAATGTCTGTAGCAAGTCATTCATACAGAAAGGCAGTCTGACCGATCATGTGCGGATCCATACAGGCGAGAAGCCTCTCAGATGCAATGTCTGTGGCATATCAATCGCTAGGAAACACAGTGTGATCCGTCATATGCGTACCCATACAGGCGACAAGACATACAGCTGCAATGTCTGTGACAAATCATTCGCTACGAAATGCAGTCTGACATATCATATGCACACCCATACAGGCATGAAGCCTTACGGGTGCAATGTCTGTGACAAATCATTCGCTTTGAAAAGCAGTCTGACCGGTCATATTCGGACACATACAGGCGAGAAGCCTTACAGGTGCAATGTCTGTGTCAAATCATTCGCTTTGAAAAGCAGTCTGACCGATCATATTCGGACCCATACAGGCGAGAAGCCTTACAAGTGCAATGTCTGTGACAAATCATTCGCAACGAAATGCAATCTGTCCCGTCATATGCGGACTCATACAGGCGAGAGGCCATACAGGTGCAATGTCTGTGGCAAATCATTCATCCAGAGAGGAAAAATAATCGAACATATGCGGACCCACACAGGCGAGAAACCATACAGATGCAATGTCTGTGGCAAATCATTCATAAAGAAAGGCAATCTTACCGGACATATGCGGAGACATACAGGCGAGTCATAAAGAGAGGCAAACTAACCGATCATATGCGGACCTATATAGGCGTGAAGCCTTACACTTGCAATGTCTGTGGCAAATCATTCAGTAGGAAAGGCAGTCTGACCGATCATATGCGGACCCATACAGGCGAGAAGCCAAAAGGGTGCAATGTCTGTGGCAAATCATTCACAATGAAAGGCAGTCCGACTTAACTGTTCATATGCGGACACACACAGACGAGAAGCCATACTGTTACAAAGTTTATTCCACTGAAGCACAACTTGTAGGATTCCAGCAAGATATAGCAGATATCCTGGATTCAGGAGGTCAATTGGACTGTATCGCGACTGACCGGTCTAAGGCATTTGATAGGGTAGATCATGGGAGACTACTGGCAAAAATGAGTGCAATTGGACTAGATAAAAGAGTGACTGAATGGGTGGCTCTGTTTTTAGAAAATAGTACTCAGAGAATTATAGTAGGTGAAGCTTTATCTGGCCCTGTAAAAATTAAGAGGGGAATTCCTCAAGGCAGTGTTATTGGACTTTTATGTTTTCTTATATATATCAATGATATGTGTAAAGAAGTGGAATCAGAGATAAGGCTTTTCGCAGATGATGTTATTCTGTACAGAGTAGTAAATAAGTTACAAGATTGTGAGCAACTGCAAAGTGATCTCTATAATGTTGTCGGGTTGTTGCATTTTCAGATTAAAGCTCGCAAATGAGCTGTTTACATTCAGTAATGGCTACTATACCCCACCCATATCCAATCCCTCCTTCAACGATAACGTCCCTACCTCCCCAACATCAATAACCGAACCACCGCCGTCTCAATCTATATATGTAGGATTGAGACGGCAGTGAACCGTACTGCCGAACCTTACCCCCACAACTACCACGTGAAAGAGTTTGACAGCGGCATAGGTCCTACCCTTCCGAGGGCCCGGCTCAGACTGAATACTTTTGCCCTCCACTCGCGTGGGCGCGCTGTTGTACATCACGTCACTCACCCTAAGCCCACGTGATGAATACGGCAGCTCCTATTGGTAGAAACATCTCCCCATTGCTATAGGTCGATTTGAGTTTGACAACTTGGACCACGTGGGACGACCACGTTTTTGACGTTTGTGACATTTTGCTTTACTTTGATTTGTATGCGTGTATCTGTTATCTTCGTTTGCGTGTTTGAAGAAAAAGTACAAGATATTTCAGGTAAGCATCCTTACTGGTCTTGTTTTACTAATCTCCTGAGGCCAGAACATGAAAACACCACACCAAGGCAAATGAATTTCGGATAATTTGAAACATAAGTGCGGGCAGTATCCAGTATTCGGAAGATAGGTTCGAACCCCACTATCGGCAGCCCGGAAAATGGTTTTCTGTGGTTTCCCATTTTCACACCAGGCAAATGCTGGGGCTGTACTTTAATTAGAGGCCACGGCTGCTTCCTTCCCATTCCTAGGCCTTTCCTGTCCCATCATCGTCATAAGACCTATCTGTGTCGGTGCAACGTAAAGCAACTAGCCTTATCATAGTTGTCCCCCTGTGGGTAGGGGCAGTAGAATAACAGCCATATTATCCTCTGCCTGCTGTAAGAGACGACTAAAAGGGGTCCCATGTGGGCTCTGTACTTGGGAGCTTGGGTAGGCGATCACGGAGCCTTTAATTGAATTTTGGCACTGCTTCCGCTTACTTGTGCCAGGCTCTCCACTTTCATCTATCCTATCTGATCTACCTCGATCACGACCTGTTCTTTTCTTCCCCCGATTGTATTATATATGGAGGCCTAGGGAGTCTTATTTTCCTCAAAGGGCATGGGTCTTCTTAGCTGATACCATCATTTTTCCTAGTGTCAGCCCCCTTCCATTTCTTCTCTCTGATTACTAATATATATAGGGGATGGTTGCCTAGTTGTACTTTCTCTTAAAACAATGAACTAGATTTTAGGCCCTTTTAATCAACAGGCATCATCATCTTAAGCAAGGAGATTTGTGGTGAGGGCAAGATATTTGGTGGCCATGACATATACTAGGAACTGTCCCATCATTCGCCTTACTGCAGGCGAAAGGAAAAACCAATCTCAGGACAGCCGGTGGTAGGGGAACAGCCCGTTTCTGTGCCCCAAATGAAGAGGTGTAGAAACACGGTGGAACCATAGCCACCCCTCCTCTACTTGGTTAGCCAGTTGGAGTGCATGCTGTCAGACCACAGATCAGCCTACTCTGCAACCACCAACATAGATTTCTGCCTTCGATATACAGTAGGTACAAATGGCACTGTCTGAAGTGAGTTTCCACTGTCTTCAACTGGCATTTCGTCTAGGTCACAGCAAAGTCCCTTGCACACCGTAATGTTGTGGAAGTAGCAGCATATTGTTCATAATACTGTACTAAATTAGCAAGCAATTCCTTGGACATAGCTCTTAATAGGTGGAGCTATGTTGTGACTTGGCATGGGAATGTGTTGTGCTGGATCAGCTGCCATATTATTGTATGTAGATCCTGATGCTACATATTTCTGTGAATTTATTAGAACTCCTCTCCTACTGATGGACTGAAAGGAAGCATTATTTTTACCTCCTGCATGTTGTAAGAGCGAGCAATCACAGAATCTGTAAGCTCTCTCTTGTCTTTTAAACCCTCAAATATATTCATGATTCCATCCTTTTCCATGTAGCAGAAAATTTTAGATATATCCTACTGTCACATAAAATAGAACATTTTTTATTGTAAATAGTGTAGATCAATGAATACAAGGGATGCATACAATTTTGTAGCTTGACATTGTTTATCATCTAAATGCAGATGACTGATGGAATGATATGTTGTGTTTTGGTGCAGTATGTAGGAACAGAGTATGTGCTATCATGTCTTGGTTTCTTCAAACACTACTCTGCCAGAGATTTGCCATCCTCTAGTAGATGCAAAAGAAGTACAAATCTCAATATTTTTCAGTCTCTTTTGACAGACTGAAAGATGTATCATATAGTAAGTTCCTTGGGAAAATACAAATGGTGTTGCTGAAAACTTTTGCAATGTCAGTGCAATGTTAAACTGCAATAAGAGAGAAAAGTATTATGTTGTACCTTGTCAGTTCCAGTCTTTCTTTCATAAATGAATGATCTTGTATTTGTGTTGTAATGAATAGTTTTCTGGCTGATGAATATTAATTGATGATTAACACTGCTGAATATAATTTCTACACAATTTGATACCTGTAACACTGTGGATAGTAGGTAGAATATAGCTCCATAAATCAAAAGATCATGTTTCATTACAATTTACCTTTGAATCCTACAAACTCCCTCCTTAGCATATGAGTTTCCTTTCATCATTTTGGTTCCTGTATATGGTTTTCTTTCTTACATTGTATTTATATTTTATTTCCTGCATAAGTGGCATATCTTGATACTATTGACTGTTACAGTTGGCATAAGTAGTGTTAAAGAGGACTGATGTACGAGGGGATGTTAGTGTCTATTTCTGTCATAGGTCTTAATCTGAGATAAGGATTGCCAATCCCACTCACCTTCAGGTCACTTCCTTGCTCCCTTTGTGAGTTAGCTTCCTTTTTCCTCAGCAGAAACAAACAAAAGCAGCACAGGCAAGGCCAGTCACTCCGATCCTTCAAGGCCTTGTGAATTAATAAAAATAAAATATAGCTCCATAATTGAAATAATTATAATAAGCAGCACAAGCTGGTAAGCTTCTTTTCTCCAGCAAAAATTTATTAATAACAATAATAAAGCACAGCCCAACCTCCAGGTGTATTGTTGTTCAGAATGCAGTATTTCAGAAAAAGGTAACAGAAAGAAGGAAAGAAAGAAAAGGAAATGAATGAGAAATAGAAGAGAAAGAAAAAATGAAAAAATATATTTAATATAATATTTAAGAGTGGAGGGGGACGAGAACCTGGGGACCCTCCGCGCGCTAAAAGATTTAAATCACCCGCCCGGTAATTTTAGTTCAGCCCTTTTTACACTAGAGGCGGTGGTGTGCAATTCCTGGCGATCTTTGCGCAGCCGTTGCGTGCAGAAGTGAAAAATAACGTTGAGAGTCATCTCATACTCATTCTCTTTGACCACGTGTAAAGCCCACTAGAGCAGGACTGTATTGATAGTTGATAGTTTGAAATATAACGGGACATTTCACCCAGTGCTGTTTTCAAGAAGTGTCGTGTACTCTGGAGTTCTCACTGGTAATTCATACTTTCCTAAATTCAGCCCGTTCTACTGACTGATACACATCATATCCGTTCTTTAAGTGTTTGTTTTAAGTGATTACACTGGCTTAAAATATCAGGTTTTGTCTCTAGGTGTGAGGTATGTGACACATAAGACGCGTATAGCCATTTGTACAGCCTATTCCGTTAATTTATTGTGCTACAGATTTTCTTCATTGAGAAATTGTGATTTCTATCATTTACACTGTGTCCACAATCTCTATTGTCGGTAAGGTTCAAGTTCTATAATTTACTTTTGCGAAAATTATACATCTCAATTGGGAAGAGTAAGAAGTTAATACTAATCTTTCTCAGTTTCAGCATTATACATATTTTTAACATTTAATATTTTTAATTTTCTTAAATTTTATTTCTACTTAAGCATTAAAACTCTATACACATATAACTGGCATTCTTTTTGAAAACTCCTGGCCTTTGTGTCACAAGTGCCGGCAAATCTGTTCCTCGTGTGTTGTAGCAATATAACGTAACTTACCTTACCTATCAAAATTTTTTGGAGTGAAGAATTTTTCTGAAGGGCTACGCAGGTTAAGAATTGCGGATATTAGTTTCAGAAAGAAATTACAATATGTAGTGCATAATTTTAATTATTGCGTTGCTGTGTTATTTACCTATGTTTGCAATTTAATAGTGACGCTGTGAATGTTGAGTTGTTCTTTACATTGTAGGCCGCGACATATGGTAGTAGGGTTCGAAATTTTGAGAAGTTTCCGTTTAGGATATCATATGTAGAATTCTTGTTATGGTTATCAGTGTTGTTATGGAGATTGTTCTGCATAGTATCAGTCATAGAAAACTTGAGGTCCAATAGGTATGATCACAATATTAACAGTCATGTAAAATTTTGAGTCTTTTTGGCATGATCATAATAATGACGGTCATGTAAAATTTCAAGCATAATGCTTAATCTGTTGACAGATAACCTAAGTAGCAATGACTGCAATAAGGTAATATATTTCTCTGGGCTATGTTTCAGTGTAAAATCATTGGAAGTAATCAAGAACCCCACTACCTTCTAACTACTTCAGTTGCAGTGTGAAATGGACCTGCAAGTAAAAAATCAAAGAGGAACCAGCCTGGCTTGAAAGAATAACAAATGCATCACTTGTGAGTCTCATGGCAAATAACTTTATAGAGATCAGAATTTAACCCTTAGTAGCTGAATAAGTTTGGCAGGGGCATAATTTACTATGTGCTTCCCCAATATTAACCCCAGCAGTCGCCATTTGCTACATGGGCATCTAGGAAAAGTATGTCTCTCTTTTGTTTCTTTGTCTGGGAGTATGTGACAATGTGCTACACAAGGCAGCCAACTCTTAGGAAGTACAAACAACAGTATTTATATACACTGACTGACAGAGCAAATGCAACACCAAGAAGGAGTGGTTCGAAAGGGATGAAAGTTGGGTTAAAAACAGAGACGGCACGGACGAATAATTGATGTTTATTTCAAACCGATATGCAGGTTACAAAACGCGCACGGCATCGACTCAGTAGGATGTAGGACCACCGCGAGCGGCGATGTACACAGAAACACGTCGAGGTACAGAGTCAATAAGAGTGCGGATGGTGTCCTGAGGGATGGTTCTCCATTCTCTGTCAACCATTTGCCACAGTTGGTCGTCCGTACGAGGCTGGGGCAGAGTTTGCAAACGGCGTCCAATGAGATCCCACACGTGTTCGATTGGTGAGAGATCCGGAGAGTACGCTGGCCACGGAAGCATCTGTACACCTCGTAGAGCCTGTTGGGAGATGCGAGCAGTGTGTGGGCGGGCATTATCCTGCTGAAACAGAGCATTGGGCAGCCCCTGAAGGTACGGGAGTGCCACCGGCCGCAGCACATGCTGCACGTAGCGGTGGGCTTTTAACGTGCCTTGAATACGCAATCGAGGTGACGTGGAATCATACGCAATAGCGCCCCAAACCATGATGCCGCGTTGTCTAGCGGTAGGGCGCTCCACAGTTACTGCCGGATTTGACCTTTCTCCACGCCGACGCCACACTCGTCTGCGGTGACTATCACTGGCAGAACAGAAGCGTGACTCATCGGAGAACACGACGTTCCGCCATTCCCTCATCCAAGTCGCTCTAGCCCGGCACCATGCCAGGCGTGCACGTCTATGCTGTGGAGTCAATGGTAGTCTTCTGAGCGGACGCCGGGAGTGCAGGCCTCCTTTAACCAATCGACGGGAAATTGTTCTGGTCGATATTGGAACAGCGGTGTCTTGCACATGCTGAAGAATGGCGGTTGACGTGGCGTGCGGGGCTGCCACCGCTTGGCGGCGGATGCGCCGATCCTCGCGTGCTGACGTCACTCGGGCTGCGCTTGGACCCCTCGCACGTGCCACATGTCCCTACGCCAACCATCTTCGCCACAGGCGCTGCACCGTGGACACATCCCTATGAGTATCGGCTGCGATTTGACGAAGCGACCAACCTGCCCTTCTCAGCCCGATCACCATACCCCTCGTAAAGTCGTCTGTCTGCTGGAAATGCCTCCGTTGACGGCGGCCTGGCATTCTTAGCTATACACGTGTCCTGTGGCACACGACAACACGTTCTACAATGACTGTCGGCTGAGAAATCACGGTACGAAGTGGGCCAATCGCCAACGCCGTGTCCCATTTATCGTTCGCTACGTGCGCAGCACAGCGGCGCATTTCACATCATGAGCATACCTCAGTGACATCAGTCTACACTGCAATTGGCATAAAGTTCTGACCACTCCTTCTTGGTGTTGCATTTGCTCTGTCAGTCAGTGTACATCTATAGGTCCAACTAGTGACAGAAACTTTGTTCATGGGGCAAGGAAAGGGGTTCTGGTGGCACATGCTCCCAGATTATTGTCGCCAAGTGGACAATTGGCCTCTAGCATTTACTAGGGAGATGGCAGTGCATGCTATGTTTGAGAGTGGCAAAAAGCTGAATTAAAGTTGTGGACTTGATAGTGAAGGAACCTTGGTTAGGTCCAGCTACCAATGAAGTTGTGACAGGCAGCGTTTCAATATCGAGTCATCAGGACATTTCATGAGCTAAGTACCCATCAAATGACTGTTTATTGTTTATTGAGTACCTCTGGCATTTATTGAAATGGATTTCTGTAGGTTGTATGGTTATGTTTTTATTCTCCATGGTTTGGTAATGGTATCGTTGTGGGATTGACATCATCTCCTATCATACATTATCCAATTTGAGTGCTAGTAGCTGCTGAACTGAAGGACAATTGTGGGTGCTGGATTTAATTCGGTTACTTCTTCTTGCTAGTTGCTTTACGTCGCACCGACACAGATAGGTCTTATGGCGACGATAATTCGGTTACGGCCAGTAGGTCTTTGAATATCATAGTGAACATATTTTTCCTCCAAAAGAGATTCCAGGTAAGATTTGCATCATTTAAACTTCTTTACAATGTTACTAATGTTGGGTGATCTCATAGTAAAACTCTGCCTTGGCGGAGAAGCTGTGAAACAATTTTGGAGAAGAAGCGACTTATTGTCATCATCTTTCCTTGCTCTGTCTGTTGCTACTGTAAACACAGTAAATTGTAATCTTCTGAATGTGTGGCCTACAGTTCAGTCTCTCTTCATCTGATAGCTTACATGGTGATGTGATAACATTCTACTTTCATGTTGGCGAGTGTAATTTGTGTCCATTCTACAGGTATTTGATGAAGCTGAATATCCCAGCATATGTCTGTAGTTATACTGGCATAAAAGTGAATTCCTGCACATCATTCTTGCACCTCAGAGTCTTGGAAAACCTTGAGAGTTGGAAGAGGGATATTCAATGAATAATTGTGACTCGACAGCAAAAAATCTACTCCCAAACACTGTGAACTGCTAATTTATAGATGTGATATTGTCCAGGAGTTGCTTAAAGGTGAAATTCTGCAGCTTATGCAAACTGTTCTCTGAATAAATGTGTGCTGGTTGAGTTCTAAATTACTGATACTACAGAAGAGAACGGTGTCTGAACATATCTGAGATGCGAGTGCACTGCTATTCAAGATCTATACTCTTGACACTTCTTGTTATGTTCTATTCTTGGGTATATAGAAAGAAACAAGAGCTGTCATCAACAACCACGGAATTCAAGAACTACAATGTGACCCTACAAATAAATTTCAAAACAATATAAAACAAGCTATCCAGCAAACAGACTTCATTCTCACAGAACAAGAAAAAGAAAGCCTCACCATCAAAAAATCCCAAACTCCCCACAGTAAGAACCATCCCCGAAATACACAAAAGCTCATGTCCCATTAGATCAATAGTAAATTATGATGTGCCAAATTACAATTTAAGCTAACAACTGAAAAAATCCTAAAAGGGAAAGTCTCACATAAAGAAGACAGATAAATTAAAACCAGCCTAGAACTAATCAACCCCTTCCCGCCCGAAAGCGCCCGACTGTTCACTTTGCCTTGCGGTCCTTATTGCCTGAAAACACCCAGCTGCATTATCTGCATACGTGTGCAATCTATGCAATAGTTTTGTATTTTTTGTCAGTACTGGCTCATATTATCACTGAACTCTCTATCGTTGACAAGTTTATGCAACGTAAACAATGCTGTACATATATGCATATTTTGTGTGATTTCATAGAATCTGAGGATGTTCTTGTAGAATGAAACATGTCATTCTTTGTATAATAGAGTGTTTATTTTTTACGGGTATGTTTATAGTGTAATAATTTATGGTAAAATTGTATGTTTGACAAACTAGAACGTTTTTTGTTACATTTAACTAAGTCTACAATGGAAAGTATGGCTTCATCTTTAACAAACTCTCCATTTTGTGCGTCATTTTTTCTTCCTTTCCTTAGTTCAGCTACTGTTCGATTTATTCTGAATTAAATGGGATAAGTGAGTATATTCTGGAATTTTATAATTTAATTCGCTTTTATTAGTAAACTAACTTGGAATAGAATGTAAGCTTTTGGTCACAGTCCCTCCTGCACCCCTGTAGTGTCAAAATGTTTCATGAATCCAAGTGAAAAATTTAAAGGTCTCGTAGTACGAGGGCCATCCGATAAATAGGTTTCCCTATTTTACAAAAAATACAAGCAGGCTATTTACACTTGTGCTGGCCCTGCAGTGTGGGGGTAGCATGCCTGCCTCTTACCCAGAGGCCCCGGGTTCAATTCCTGGCCAGGTCAGGGATTTTTACCTGCATCTGAGGGCTGGTTGGAGGTCTACTCAGCCTTTGTGATTAAAATTGAGGAGCTATCTGACAGTGAGATGGTGGCCCTGGTCTAGGAAGTCTAGAATAACGACGGAGAGGATTGTTCGTGCTCACCACATGACACCTCGTAATCTGTAGGCCTTTGGGCTGAGCAGTGGTCACTTGGTAAGCCATGGCCCTACGGGGGCTGTTGCCCCATGGTGCTTGGTTTTATTTACCTTTGAGATATATTTAATTTTCATTCTACAACTCGTACAGTACTTTTCCACATAGTCACTATTTCAGTCCAAACATTTTGTTATCTTGGCAGCAGTTTCTTGATACCTTCATCATACCGGGTCGGATCCCATCTCTGTAGACAGTGGTCCACTTCCTCTTCCACCTCTTCATCAGTTGCAAACCGCTTACCTACAAGGTGCAACTTGAGTTGTGGATAGAGGTGGAAATCACTCAGGGTAAGTTCCGCAGAATAAGGTGGATGGGGAAAAAGGTCCCTTTTGAAGTTCTGCAGCAAATCCTGCGTCCTTTGAGCTGAATGGGCAATATTTTCTGAGACAAGACCAGAACGTTTTCGTTGGATTTCAACTCTGAGCTTCGTGAGGACCATGCAGGACCTCTCATGTGTGACCACAGTGCATTGGGGCAGTCAGTCAACCAATACAACATCATTACAGTCCCATAAGGCAGTAGCCAAAACTATGCCTACAGATGCTGAGGTCTAACCGAGCAAGTTGGCCATGCGGTTAAGGCCGCGCAGCTGTGAGCTTGCATCTGGGAGATAGTGCGTTCGAACCCCACTGTCGGCAGCCCTGAATATGATTTTCCGTGGTTTCCCATTTTCATACCAGGTAAGTATTGGGGATGTACCTTAATTAACACCACAGCTGCTTCCTTCCCACTCCTAGGCTCTTCCTCTCCAATTGTCAACATAAGACCTATTTGTGTCGGTGCGATGTAAAGTAAATTGTAAAAAAGAGTCTGAGGTCTTGGCCCTTTTTTATGAGCATGTTCGCCAAGTTTGTTCCATAGCATGCTTTGTGGTTTTGTTTTTAGAGTTGAATAATGCACCCTGCTTTGATCTCCAGTAACAATGCGGGAAAACATTTGATCTCCCTCTCTTTGAAGCATTTGCAGGAAAGCTCAGGCTACCTCGTTCTGTTATTGCTTGTGAGCATCAGTAAGAAAACTTGGGACCCATCTTGCACAGACTTTTCAATACTGCAAGACATTAAACAATATCATTGCAATAAAGGACTGCCCAGTTTCCGTGCCGGGAGGCAGTAGATTCATTATCTCATCAGTGCTGACGCATTATTCTTTGTCCACCACATTCTGACCAACAGTGGCTGTAATGGGCCTGGCGCTGCGCTTGTCATCATGTACATCTTGCTGCCGTTCCAGGAACCATGAATGCCAGAATGCATCTTTCACTATAAACTCACACCAAATGGCAATGAATATTGGTAGCCATTTCATTTTTTGCCGTGGAAAAGCGAATAACAGAACAGAGTTCACAAGTGGAAACGCTTTCAAGTGGTAGCTTCATGGCAGGTAGCGCCGTACTGGTGAACACAGAGCAAGCACTTGCGGTTGAAGATCACCTTACCCCAGCCATATGCCAGTGGAAGTTCCTACAGTACCAACTTAATTCTAAAACATGTGGTTTGCAGAGAAAAAATAAGGAAACTTATTTATTGGATGACCTTCGTAGATCATGAAAGAGCTTCTGTAACTGCAGATGTACACCCCAACACTGATGGTGTTCTCATCCCCACAGTTCTTCACAGAACACTGCATAACATCCTTGTAGTAGTAAAACATCTAATTTGTAGTTGCTTTATGTTTGACCTGCATCACATCTTTCCCTGGTCTATGACTGTGATAAGCCTGCTTCTTTCATGTTCGTTTTTTATTTTTACACTTGGATGAACAGAACTGTCTCAATGCAGTGTTTATCCCCTGTGAGCTTGGCAAAACCAGATTATAGAAAGTGATTAAAATGTTTCAAGGGATTTTGATCTGTCTGTCTAAACAAAATGTATGTTAAGAGCAGAGTATTAATATTTCTCACTGTATGGCAAAAGATTTAGGACAGTTTTAATACTTGGATTTGATTCAAACAACCTCAATGATTTGATAGACGTAATTGGATACATAAAGTCAATTAATATAATTTAGTGTTTATGTCTGTGGCAGATTCCTTCCAAAATTTTGTGCGAGATGGTCCCAATTCCATCTCTGGTAGGATATCTTCTGATATGGCTAGAAAATGCTTCTCACTTTATATTTGGTTCTCAGTCTCATGCTTTCTCTGACATTAGGTTTGAACAAGGATGATAACACCATTCTCAGTGCAGCCTTTGGTTTTGAAATCCTCTGCTGGTAGAAATCTCTCTTAAACAGTAATAAAATTTTGAAAGTAACTGTAATACTTGGAAGTAGTAAATTATCATGCTCATTTGTTGGTGACAGTATTTGTAGATGTGTGTTACGTGCATAACTTATGTGTCTTATTTTCCACAGGAAAATATTGAAAATGTATCAGAAATGATACCACTGAAAAAAGAAGCCAAATCGGAGTTAACAGAGCCAGGGCCAATGCAGGAAAACTCACTTGAGGTAATGTACATAATTTGATAAGCCATTGTTAGGTACTGAAAATAGAAAATTGCTGAACAGATATCAATGGTTGACCCTTCATTTTAATACATATGATTGATACACTTTTTTATGAGATTGACTGTTTACTTACCTAATTTTCACCTTTCCTTCATGTTCTTTAAGATCTTGCATTATGTATCATGCAGCAGTTGGGATAGATCCAAAGACCTCTACTGTATATCATTTGGGAGGTGGTATCATTGCTACTAATATTTTTGACTTAGTGAATATTTTCAAACACGGAGTTGCTATAAGGAGCACTTTATTTTTACTGTTCCTGGGTATTTTACTAGTTGTTCCAAATGAAACACCATTGTAATCTTGTTGATTATATTAATTATTGACTTCTAGATAATACAATTATTTGTAGATACAAGTTGCAGGTGATTGCTTGCTTACTGTCAGAATTCACTTACGTACTACACACATTGTAGCCATCTTGTGGCAATTATAAAATATTCTTATCCTTCCTAATGTGGTCTGCGATGATACTAGTCTATGGTGACTTATAATATTACTTAAACTTTCAATGAATAAATGAGCCCTTCAAGAGTGATCTTGCCTTTCTGTTTCATATGTGGTAAAGGACAGTGTTTGTGAATAGGCTTTGTATGTTCCCCATTACTCACCTGAACATTTGTTACATGAATTAGGATCACTGCCATCGTCCACTGTGACTATGTTTTTATAGGGTATTTATTGGGATATTTAATTGACAATCTCTTTCAGGAATTCTGGGTTGGCTGCTCAATATACAGCCATCTGGATAATGAGAGAGGAAGTATAATCATGATCAGGTAGTGTAGTAATTTTCTCTCCTACAAGGAAATTGGATGTAGTTAGGTAAGAAGTGTCAAAAGGGTCGTCATTTAACTTTAGTGAGGAGATGTGAGTATGTGTTGTAAGAGTGGTCCATTCTTTGTTGGTCAAGAAATAAGAATTCATATATTCATATATCAGACTGTTGACAGCTGCTTCTCGTTTTCTATCAAAGTGTAGTGCTGCAGGAGGGATGGATTGCTGTATCAGTCCCATTCCTGCAGTTGCAGGGAAGAGCTGGTTTTTCTCAGGATTGTTTTTCAGAAAGGCCTTGATTTCCTTAGCTGCTCTGAAGAAGTTTGTGCCATTATCACGGTAAATGTTCAGGGGGTGACCTCTGTGAAAATAAGTGAACAAAGAGAGGCAAGCAATGTAGTTGTTGTGAGATCAGGTATCATGTCTATGTAGAGAGACTTGGTAGCTAGGCAGTCTGGTCTTGTTCCATCTCACGCCAATGTTTATGAGAATTGAGCCAGCATAGTCTATTCTAGTGTTAAGAAATGGGTACACGCACACTTTGTGTATTTCGCGTTAATTGTTCAGAAGTATATGCATTCAACTTACGACCCTTGAGACGTGCATAAATGTTGCTTCTTTACCGCCCCCCTTGCTGAAGAGATCCGAAACTTGCCTCTCAGAGATGTGATTAAGGGTTGAGTGCCATGATGAAGTAGTCGAAGTTGTTTCGCAATGATAATTAGATTAGTGAGATGATGATATATATACAGAATGATCTAATATTTCGTCCCCACTAGAATTAAGATATTGTGCAGTCTTCTGCCGACAAGGAGATGGCTTCTTGATCTATTATTATGGTTATAATCAATATGATTTAATATTTTCTACAGAACATTAATGCAACATTTGAGTGGAGGGTTCAACTCCGATATGAACAGTGGACTTGAATTTCACTCTTGTTTATAACAATCTGAGATGAATCAAAAACAATATGCAGCTACTCTCTGTACCTTTTTTAATCTTGAAACTTTTGTTATGAATAAGTCATCATCAAGTCTCTAAGAAGCATTTGTAGCATTTTTTGAACTGGGAGATTAATTCGAACATCACGTTTTCATTTATTCCTACTCATAGGATCTTGATTCATCCATCCAGAACTATGCCAACAAACTGTATTCTTGACAATTGTGTTCATTTGTGGTCGTCTGGACACTAAGTCAGCGGTTTTCTCTTATGACGGCACATGGTGCCACTCATTTGTATCTTTAGCTATTTCAAACTGGGAGCCTTTAATGTTTTCTTTGAATAGTCTTGTCAAGAGAAAGGCTCCGCAAATCTCAGACTTTGAAGGGAGAGTTATGAAAAACCAATTTGTTTTTAAAGCTTTGCTGCCTTGCATTTTACACAGAGCAACATTTTATTGCTATACAATCTGACATACACACGTAAATGCTATTTGTTGAGCCCACAGTCAGATGATTATAGAGAAGAGATGTTCATGAGTGGATGACCCTTCATGGTGTATGCAGTTGAGACTAATGCCATTGTCAGTCTTGACTGAAGCATTGATATTAACAAGTGTTTTTGCTGTTTTACTTGAATGATTTATGACAGGGTAATGTGGAATTTAATAGTGTTTTCTTCCTGCAGGTTTTCACATTCCTCTCATGTTATCAAGTGATTTGAATTCTAACATGAATTTAATATATTCCTGGCAAAACTTCTTATTTTTCAGACATTTCTTTCCAGGGACAGGACATGCTTAATTTCCATTTGTTTAGATCAACTAAGTTTTAAAGCATTTCTTCACAGGGAGTTATACAGTGTATCTAACTGACGTGTCTCTCATCATGTATTGCTGGAAGTTTGCTTCATGCTGTCTTTCCATTGGTGTTGTTCTATTATGTTATCCAAAGTAGTGAATTTTGTTTTGTAGGTTGCATACGAGTAGAGATTGATGAGGCATAGGTTTTATCTTGTCAACTCACCTCTGGCGCATTCGTCATTTACCACTGCCTTCTTCCTGGCATTTGACATGTGCACACTGCTGCAGTCAGCTGATTACCTGCATCAAACATGGATGGCATCTTCCGTTTAGATTGTACACTCTACACTCTTCATGGATTTTTTCGGCGTTTCTAGTGCCTTGTGTCATGACTTTTCCTCTACCTCCCCTCTTCATGTCGTCTATACAAGTATTTGTCTTTACCTGTTACCTTGATGCACTCTTTGGCTGTTGGACAGAGGGCAAAATCTTTGTCTTATGCTGGTGTAAATTTTCACACTGGTATGGGACTTATTCGTGACCATAAGGTATTGTAAACTGCACTTGATTCTCGAGTGAGCCGATGACCGTAGATGTTAGGCCCCTTTAAACAACAAGCATCGTCATTATCATCATCATCATCATCATCATCATCATCATCATCAAGACTCTTGAGTGGTAATATTTGATTATGTATCCATAAAGGTGCAGCTGCATGTGTAATTCCTTTATTTGGAATGCTTTTGGAATTTATGTGAAAATGAACTTTCTGTGTGTCAATTCTCTCAAAAATCCTGGAATTAAAAATTTGTTTACATTCCTGAACTGCATAATAGTCTTATCTTGAACTTGCTTTGCTCATATTTTCTAGTCATTTCAATTCTTACTGTATGCCCAGATTTTGTGATTGAAAATGCTGATCTTTTATTCAGTCACCTGTTCTTATATTTTTTCTATAGAGACACTAAGTCAGCGGGTTTCTCTTTGGACGGCACATGGTGCCACTCATTTGTATCTTTAGCAACTTCAAACTGGGAGCCTTTAATATTTTCTTTGAATAGTCTTGTCAAGAGAAAGGCTGTTGGTTAGGAAATGTCTGTTCTGTTTAATGTAACTAATTGTAAATGTTGGTGACACTCTCACTGATCTTTGTAGTATTTCCTTTGTGTTTGGTTGTGAATTACCTTTTGATTTTTTTTGTGTTGTACTGTTTGTAAGTTGTTGTGCCTTGGCTTTCAATATATCTGAAGTAGCTAGTTCTTGTCATGCACTACTGTCCTTGTATTTTCCTGACTGCTTGTGCATTATTTATATCTTACCCCTGTGTACAATCCATAGTATAACCTTTCTTGGCCAGCACGTGCATATGTCTCTTTGATGTTCACCTTTTATCTTTCGTAAGTAATTGTACTAACCTGTCCATCAGAGATTCATCTCAATTTTGTGTTTTGGAGAACTGGTTAATTTTTATGAGTTTGCTGATACATTATTAAATGGTGTATGAAAATTTGAGTTCTTATGAATAGGTCCATTTGAGGAGTATGCAAAATGGGATCAGCAAGTGTTAAGTCTCTAGGAATGTTCCAGTAGGAAATTGGCATTGTTGAAATTGTGGTTCTTTTTCAGAAGCTCACTAGCCAGGGTAAAGTCGGTGATGAAATTGTCTGTAGTGACGTTTCTCCCTGTTCCCTCAATATCTTTGACAAGTCTCAATACCACATTCCTTCCATTGTTCACTTTTCTCTCTCTGTTTACTGATGTAGCATTGTCTACTGCAGAGGCGCACACATAAACCGTGTCCAAATCCGAGAGGAGGCATAATTTTGTTCCATATTTTCCTCTTGGTTTGGTAGATAAATACTGCTTAAAGAGGCATTTTCCCTAAAGGAAGCCAGATGTTCATCCACAGTATTATTTTCAAATGGAACAAACACTTTAGGTAGTTGTGAAACGAACATGTCATGAACATCTCTTCTTGCTGTTAACTTGCCATTACTTAGCACACGAGGGCGAAACGCAGGCAACCAAGAATGAGTTAGCTGGAAAATTTATGATGTCCAATAACGGACCATTATATTGGTATTATAAATTTACTCATTCGGGACAAATATTTTAGGTTCCCTATGGGAATCAACATCTACATCATTTGATGGCCAGGCAGGCATCAATTTTTGAAAATGAGACATAGCTCTCATAGTGCATTGGCACTGCTGGTGGCTTCAAGTAGCCTATGCAGTGGCCTCCACGGTATGCACTAGCCTTGCGTCTTGGGTGGTGTGCTAAGTCCCAACTGACGAGCCTAACTTAGCACACGAGGACGAAACGCAGGCAACCAAGAATGAGTTAAATGGAAAATTTATAATGTCCAATAACGGACCATTATATTGGTATTATATGGGCTGGTCTCTCTTCCTTATTATCAAAGCTCAAAACTGGGTTATCATTTGGGACCATTGAAGAGATATTGTAGCTCGAAGGATAGGGTGACCATATGCTTCATTCCATACTTCTCGAAGTGATTTGCCCACTGATTTGTAGACTCCAGCAAAATCAAGCCTGCAAATATAGATGACTGCATGTTATTGTTGATTGTGATTATTAGCAGTTAACAAAAGACACAAACTGCTATTGTTTCCAAATTGTGTAAACCGTACATATCTAGAAATGTTTCAAACTCTATCAAAGAAATGGGCTTGTAGCTTTCCTTTTATCTGCAAAGACCCTCTTCATTTCAAAATTTGTTTCCCATAAAGTGGTTTCCAGCATTTTGTAAATGATGAAAAACTTCATTGCCAACATCTGGGATCTCCTGTCCTCTGAAGAGCATATCTCGTGGGTCCAGATGCAATTCTGATTATGTTACTCAATTTGGAATACGTATAATTGAAATTTACGGTTCTCTGAAGTATTATTAATATAAACAACTAAAATATTGAAGAGCATATAGGCCTATAGATATAGGTCCATGATGTAAATGAAGCAATAGCATTGTTCATATTAGAGTGCAACCCCAGTTTTGTATGACCTCGATTTAGCACTATATTCAATTTTACATAAATCAAAAATCAAAATACTGTAGGGCAAAACTTGCATTTAGCGTTAAGGAAATGTTAAAATTTTCCTATATTTTGGTTATGGGACATTAAGAACCACTGAAAAAGACATCATAAGCTTGCTAAGGATGATTCAAGGCAGAAGAGGTATTTGGAGCATGGGCACTTAGAGCTAAAGTGAGATGTCTGACTCTGATTGACATCTGTTCGCGGCCGATGTAGTAGAACAGAACCCCCGTTTTAATGACAATGTTATTATAATCTATGAAAATTCCTGTATTAATCTGTGCAATATCCTTTAGTTACAATACAATGAGAATCCTTTTACCGTTTCATCCATTATCACAGGCAAATTCAGGCATGTTAGTTTTCATCCATTACCAGTATTCATACACTCTACTCCAGGGTTTATATTGAATGCGATCAATTGTCTTCTGTGTTGATTCATTACTACGCATGAGTGAATTGATCTTGAGTGAGTCTGAGGTCTTCTCACAACACAGACTGGTGTATTAAACATCGGGATAACATATTTTTGCAATAAGTGCAATGACAGCACTTGTTAACTCTTAGAAATAAAAGCTGAAGTAAAAGATTCCTTAATTTACTATGTTCTGAAATTAAGTAAGAATGTGATACTTCTCAAGATACAGTGGTGTGCATAACTAATTTCAGAGGTTAGGTTATGTACTTGCGCATCTTGTTAAATTTCAGAATGGCTGTTCCCTTGTATGTTTATAGTAAAATTGTTATTATTCTACAGGGAGCTTGAAATTTATTTTTATAAAATGTGCACGGTAAACCTATGTTACAAAGAAACAATAACAGTAAAAATTTTCACCTATTTGATATGTATATTTGCATTAAGCAAATCAATTAATCATACACAGTACATGTTTCATTCCATTTTGGAACATCTTCAGCTGTATTACATTGCTTAGGTGAAAACACTAAGTATTTATCTTTTGAAGAATATCTCAAACAGGTACCTTATTTTTCTTAAAATCTACGTAAATTTAAAATTTGCAATAAATTAAAATGAATGTGGATGGTTGAATGGGGTCGAAGGCTGCATTAGCTGTGCTCCTCCAAGGACATAGTAGATTTTAGCAACAAGACTATGGGGAAGCTCTTTTATTAATAGTAAAACAGCAATCAGCTTCAGGGATCCTGAACTAACCAAATTCAATAGATATTTTTGTAAATTTAAAACAAATAGCAATCACCTTTGAAGGAGCAAATGAAGAGAACACCTTGCAATATTCAGGACGGTGACAAAGGAAAGTTATATTTTCAAAAAACTTTTTATTAGAAGACAAGCAGAATATTTTGGTGATAAAAGTGCTGGAAACATTTTTTACAACATCTGTTCAAGTGAATAGATTTTTTAAAAATAGGCTAACCATAAGCAGATCCATTTCCCTCTCATTTCACCACCCCATTCAACCATCCACATTGATTTTAATTTATTTCAAATTTTAAATTTATGTAGATTTTAAGAAAAACAAGGTACCTGTTTGAGATGTTCTTAAACTGATAAATACTTAATGAGTTCACCTAAGCAATGTAATACAGCTGAAGATGTTTCAAAATGGAATGAAACCTGTACTGTGTGTGATTAATTGATTTGCTTAATGCAAATATAAGTATCAAATATGTGAAAATATTTACTGTTACTGTTTCTTTGTAAATAGGATTTGATACGGGAAATGAACCTGATTTCTTGCAATTGATACCTAGGTTAGGTGATGCCGCTTGAAATAGGAAACTGGCAATGTTTGCAACAATCCTCTGGACTGATGCTATTGCAGTTCTTATGAAGGAAATGTAATATGGGTGTTCAGTCTATTGGAATTAGAAAATACATGCTAATGAGTCGGCTGCTGCTTGGAAAACATCCGCAATAATGTTCAAACAAACTGATTGCTGTTCTGTAGTAATTTTAATGGGTTTGTGTGAGTTCGGTATCTTTCCTGCCTTTTATGAAAAATCATGCATAACCTTATAAGAAAAACCTTAAACTGAAGAGATTTGCTTTCACTAACCAAAAATTGTCAAAATGAAGCACAAACTGTAACTACAGTACAGTGTATAATGTATATATCTCCTTCTTTTATTGCTGTCATTGTGTAAATAACGTATGATGGCACAATATATGTTAAACCCCATTTAACAATAAAAATTCAGGTCGCTGTAAAAACGTTAAATAGGGGTTCTGCTGAATGTGGAACATACCTTACACCTGATTGTCAATATGGTTGTTTTCTCCATTCCGTCCCATTTCGAGATATGTACACTTCTTTTTGTACAGAGTCAATCTCATCTTGTAGTTTATAACCAGATACTTGGAGCTCGTCATTTTCTTCTCCCTCCAGAGAAACGTGATCGTCATCAGTTTTTTGGAAAACACAAATTCAGGATCAGCCAATGCATCATCAGCTTCCTCTTCATGTTTACTCTAACTAATTTCTTATAATATATTTCATATAGATTTCTCATTAACCGCTGATGACCAGCCATATTTGATCACAGAAACAATGCAGCACTCCCTAGTCGTGGAGGTAGTCGAACATTGTTTGTGTAGTGACCAGCAGGTAGGGCAGCAGTGATATTAATGGATATGTCCATTTGATCCATTCATCATATATGTAATTTTTTGAACTGGTAGAGTAGTCAGCAACTGAAAAATATTTTTAAATCATGTCAATACCTACTAAAGGAGATGAACAAATACACAAGTTTGTTGGCATATACAGTTCATATTTTGTCAGTTACAAGCAATTGAATATTAAATCTGGTTCGATGCAACCCATTCGTATTAGAAGGATTAAATGGGGAAGAGACAAGCCTTAATGAACAAGTCGAGATGCTGATAATAATGTCTAACTTCATTATAATGCTACAAGTGGGGCAGAGCTTATTTGTACATTCAAGGATGTGCCCCGCATACTCCAATGCAATCAGCTTAGGGCAGTGGTAGTGGTTATGAATTAAGTTCTACAGTATGGTTATATTTGGTTCAATCATGGCAATGTTTTACTAGGGTTTTCTTTGTCTAAACTTTCAGGGACAAGGTGATATTTTGAAACTTTTGATTCCAGTTAGGCCTTAATTTCTAGTGATCTTATTTTAAAAATTGCCCTTGAAGCATAGTCACAACATTATGTCTCTGTCGAAACTTGGTAATTTTAATTTTTGGAAGGCAGACCTTTGTCTGTTCGACCAATTCTCTTGATTTAAATAAATATTTACCTCAGTTTCATTATAATTAGCTACTGGTTTTAGGGAGGTTATCATTTTTGATTCCAGTAAGTCTTAAGAGACTTTGAAATCTTTTTCATATGTGTCATGTCCATGTCAGTGAAACACCCCCTCTTTTTGAGAATGGTTATATAGTTGTACTTAAAAAATTTTTTTCTTGATACTGAAACGTTATTTGGGGTATATTCCAAGGAGCTCCCACAAGGAAGGGTGGAATATTACGATCAATTTTCCAAGAATTAGTTTACCCCAAAATAATAATAATAAGGTCCGCGGCACAGGATAGGAAAATATGCCAGCAGGGAGAGAAAAATGCCAAAATTAATTAAAACAAAATCAGGTTAAACCACCCACAATACTAAATTCATAACAGGGAAATCAATTCATTTCCACCAACATCCACCAACAATCAGCATCACCATCAATCAACATAATATTCCCATGGCAACGAAAATACGCTAGGTAGTTAAGGAAAATGGCCAATCATAGGCCACCAAACAACAATAGGCATGTACATAATAAGAGACAAAAGAAAAACAGGACGTCGAAAAATCACGAAAATACCAAACAAATTAATTTAATAATATAACCCAGAAGTAGGAAAATTAAGATGGAAAACGAACGTTTGTTCCACATCCTTGCAGAAACTCGCTTGGTTAATAATCCTGCCAAAACATTGCATTAACCCCTACTTATTAGGGCTAGAAAGCCGCTACCAGTCATTGAGTATTAAATTTACAATTTCCAAGAATAAGAATTAATATTAATTCACAGCAGGTGCAAGTCCCTGCTGAACAAAAGTAGTTTATATATAAGTTTTTTGACTTGAAAAGTGTTCAAACACCGCAGGGCTAAAACGTAAAGTTTAGTTGATGCAAAGTTACATCCTGCCGCGGTACGCACTTCACATTTTGAAATATTCAGTTCACTAGTTGGAACAAGTTAAGGATGGGTTGGAAAAACACTTACAGTGTAGTATCTTGCCATAGTCGTGAGTTCGCTTCAGCGTCATATTCTTACTTACGTATTACACCTTTCCTACCATCTTCTCTCCAGTCATCGGCACCTATCTAGTCATATAACTCTCGTTGGGCGATCATAATATCATGCCTCGGCTGCAAATGACCCAGAACTAAGATAAGCATCATGTACGCGGGGGTCTCTCGCATGCATAAGTACGATGGTCGGAGGTATACATTCGGTTTTCAGGGTAAAACATCTCATTAAACTGTCAAATTATACAAAACAGTCCTAGGTTCCGTTGAAGAGTAGTCATGATTCTAATCAATCATTCAATTCCCCCGCAAGTAGGTGAAAACCTGATATGAGGTTCATTACTCAGCATATCTAACCTTAAATAGCTCTAATACTATCCAAGAAACACATAAATAAGCCTAGATCTAATTTATTAGCATGCTAATGTTTTATAATATTAAAATAGGAATTAAATTATCAGCAATAGTGAAAAGAAATTGGATTCATATTATAATATCATTCTTGAACTCGTAATCTTCATGGTAAACATAATTGAATTCATCATATTATATTCATTTAACTGAATATCATCCGGTCATATAACAATTTTCACTATTTTAATATGTTTCATTGGGTAAGAGAGGGATAATTCCTTATTTATCATGGAGGGTGTGGTATATCTTCCTCTTAGTATTATTTGTGCTAGCTTTGGGACATCCACTGGATTCTCATTTGAAATTTTTCGTTTGGATTTTCATTATAACTTCTTCACGACATGAGATGAGTAATATGTTTCTTAATTATGGTTTCAAAAAAATATCAATGCAACTATAAATGTACCTATCGATACTGATATCAAGCTTATTATAATTATGTACATTCATATGTGCAAGATGAATTCAAGTATTCTTACTGTTTGTTTTTGATTTTGAAGTAAAGGAACTTGGTGCCTTCTATACTTTATTGCATTTGATATGTCTTAATGATGCGATATCACAACTTGATGACGGACATGACTGTTGCTTGCGTAACCATTTTCAACAATACAAAATCATCTGACCAATCGGTAATAGGCTTGGAAAGTGCCAACTTCAATTAATGAAATACATTTACAAAAATTAAAAGTCTCTTCATAACATCTTGCCCCCCTTGAAAGGAGTTTTTTCAACTAACTATTGTAATCTTATACCTATTATAAAAATACTTATTCTTAACATATGCGTTAATACAAAACTCTACACATCATATTTTTATGATTAAAAGAAAATAATATTGAAATTATATCTTGGATGAAAAATAACACAAATTTAGAAATATCACAGGAAATGTTGAATTCAGTTCTCCTTGTCATCCCCTTCAATGGGAAGAGGGCATATTTTCTTGATGCTTCGGGTGAAAGTTCCACCAGCCGTCCAAACGGTTACAACCGTCACCTCACCATGTCGTCCAGGGTGAACTTGAACTACCCTACCTCTGGGCCACTCTAGAGGAGGGATGTTGTCCTCAATTAATAGCACCAAAGAATCAACACCAATACATCGATTGGTATCATGCCACTTGACGCGTTTTTGCAATTCCTGCAGGTATTCTCGCTGCCATTTCTGCCACAACCGCTGCCGAATTTCCTGCAAGTGCTGCCAACGTGACAAGCGGTTATCGGGTTCTCTCAACAAATCCCTTTGCACAGGTTGCACGATCGAGTCACTTAGAAGAAAATGTGCTGGTGTTAAGACTTCTAAATCATTTGGATCATTTGGCAAGGGAGTAAGGGGACGTGAATTTAATACAGCCTCTATATCACAAAGAATAGTGTAGGTTTCTTCGAAAGTTAGCACGCGTCCCTGTGTTTCAGTCAGCAAATGTCTTTTCATCATCTTTACAGCTGCTTCCCACAATCCCCCAAAGTGGGGTGACCGGGGAGGAATGAAACTCCACTGTATCTGCTGCTGAGCGAGTGAGGAGGTAATGGTCGTTGACCCCTTTTCCAAAAAGGACTGGATATCTTGTAGTGCGTTGGCTGCTCCAACGAAATTCTTCCCGTTATCACAAAAAAGCTGCTTGCACAAACCTCTTCTCGCCGTAAATCATTGCAGTGCAGCTAAGAAAGCTTCGGTCGTTAGCTCCGACACCAAATCCAAATGCACTGCCTTGGTACTGAAGCATGTAAATACAGCTACGTAACTTTTGCAAGTATGAATGAGGCCCCTTCTGTGGCCTTCTCTTACAGATATTGGACCTGCATAGTCCACTCCTGTGGTAACAAAGGGTCGAACAACTAACGTAACCCTTTTTGGTAAATCTGCCATGCGTACCTCTGGAACTGTAGGATGGTAACAAAAGCACTTCAGACAACTCTTGACAATTCTTTTCGCTTCTCTTCTGCCGCTGATAGGCCAATATCGTTGTCGAGTTACATGTAGCAGTTGCTCTGGGGGACAATGCTTCAGACGGCGATGTTCATTTTCCATGATCATTCTGGTGATGTGATGATTTGCTGGTAGAAGCACAGGATGTCTCTGTTCTGATGTTAGCTCCGAAAAACGAAGCCTTCCTCCAACCTTTATCAATCCATCACTATCCAGAAACGGACTGAGTGACTTTAGAGAACACTTCTTTGGGAGGTCTTGATTATTAATTAAGCAATGTAGTACTTGAGGGAATGCTTCTAATTGTGTCCATTTGACTACCTGTTTCCCTGCTTTACAAGTTTCTTGTATTTCTAGTGAACCCTTTTTCCTTTCTGGCGGTTTGAGTTTGCAATTATAAATGAATCTTTGACAATATGCTACTATACGGCATAATTTCGGAAATGACGAGAATTTATTCAGTAGAATGCCGGTTGATGTTGCTGTCAACGTAACTGCTGTGACCGTCAGCTCTGGTAGTTCTGTTTCAAATTCTTCTGAATTCTCTGGTTGTTGACGTTGTGTGCGAAGCCAAGAAGGTCCACTCCGCCACAGCTTTTTATCTTCGAGTTCTGCTGAAGTAATTCCCCTTGAGAGAAGATCAGCTGGATTTTCAGTCGAAGGAACATGCTTCCAGTTGGTTGCATCAGTGGCTTCTTGAATCTCTGCAATCCCATTTGCCACAAATGTCTTCAGCAGCCTTGGCTCAGTGTTGATCCATCCCAAAACAATTGTACTGTCACTCCATAATCTCATCTGACCAATTTTTTCTTTCAGAGCACTCACTGTTGTTCTGACAAGTTGTGCAAGAAGAAGGGCTGCCTCCAATTCGAGTCTTGGCAACAAAATGGTTTTTAAAGGAGATACTTTCATCTTCGCACAAAGTAAATTGGAAATGTAGAGACCACTTTGCGTTTGACAAACTGCATAAATGCATGCTACAAAAGCCTTCTCAAAAGCATCACTAAATCCAAACAAATCAAAAGAACCAGAGCAATTCCCAGGATTTATGTTTCTCATAATTCTGATGTTGTTCAGTCTTTCTAATGACGTATAGTACTTATTCCAAATCTGAAGGTGCTCTCGAGACAATGGCTGATACCATTCAAATCCATCTACCCATAAGTGTTGCATCAACATCTTCCCTTTGATCAGTACTGGACACACGAGTCCTAGTGGATCAAAAATCTGTGCGATTTTGGAGGCGACTTCTCTTTTGGATCTTGGTGACTGCTTTTCTAGCTCAACTCGAAACGGAAGGCAATCTTGTGCTGAGTCCCAGAGGAGTCCAAGAGTCTTACTAGCTTCACCTTTGTCTAAAACCAGTAAAGTCCCTTCGTCGCGTTTGCTCTCCAAATCCTGCAAGATCTCTTTGCTGTTGGACCTCCATTTCCTCAAATGCATTCCACCACTCTTGAGTATATTTTGTATTTGCCGCCGTAGCCCGATCACGTCTTCTAGAATGTCTCCTTCACTTAAGCAGTCATCCATATAAAAATCATCGTGAATAGCCTTTGCTGCTGCTGGAAATTCATTTTCATGAAGATTAGCCAATTCAGTTAGGCATCTCATGGCATGGTAAGGTGCCGATGCTGTTCCGTATGATACTGTATTCAACTGATAAATCCTCACAGGGGCTGAAGATTCTTCTTTCCTCAAAATCTGCTGGAATGCTCGATCTTCAGGATGGATGAGTATTTGCCGAAACATCTTTTCCACATCTGCCGTCATGACGTACTTATGGCTGCGAAATCTAAGTACACTGTGAAAAAGAACTCGCTGTAAATTAGGTCCTGTCATGAGCTTGTCATTGAGTGATGTCCCGAGTGATGTTTTTGCCGAGGCATCAAATACCACTCTGACCTTTGTGGTGTCACTATCTGGACGTACCACTGGTTGATGGGGTATGAAGTATGAATTTGGTACATCTTGATTTTGGTTTCTTTCAATCAAGCTCATATGTCCTAGTTTTTCATATTCATTCATGAAATCTGCATAAGCTGTCTTGAGTTCGGGGTGTCTGCTTGACCTCTTGACTAATGATTCTAGTCTGTTTAGTGCGCGTTTTCTGTCCCATCGTTGCCATAAGACATATCTGTGTCGGTGCGACGTAAAGCCAATAGCATTTAAAATGACAAGGTTGTTGCTTAGTCTGTTAACAAACACCATGAGTATCAATGACATTAATAAGGTAATATATTTTTCTGGCTTATGTTTCAGTAGAAGTAATCAACCATTCCAGTACCTTCTAACTACTTCAGTTTGCAGTGCAAAATGGACCTGGAAACAAAGATCAAAGAGGAACCAGGCTGGATTGAAGGAGAAACAACGGCATCGCTTGTAAGTCGCATACCAGATAACTTTATAGGGGTCAGAAATTAACCCTTAATATCTGAATAAGTTTGGCAGGGGCATAATTTTCTATGTGCTTCCTCAGTATTAACACCAGCAGTCACCAATTGCTGAATGAGCATCTATGCGTAGTACAACTCTGTTTGTTTTATTTGTGTGGGAATACACCACAATGTGCTACACAAAGCTGCCAACTCTTAGGAACTTAAGGTTAGGCTTGGATTAGTCTGTACTTTTTACTGTCAGTATCGAAATTACTTTGGTTTAGGGGTTGCACCTTTTTGTATTTTCCCCCTTTGATTATAATAGATGATGGTTGGCCGATCGTACTTTAAAAAAAACTAATATCCTCCTACAGTACTGCACCACCATGTTAAGAATTATACTCCTACCATAATTAGTGTAGAAGTTAAATCACAAATCTTTCATTAGTTTTTTTTTTAAGCCTGGATACACCTGTCTGCTAAACAAAATTTCAACACTGGTGTGATAATTCTGGGTTACCCTCACATCCACAATGTGCTGGAAGATATTATGTGTTTTAAGGAACGAGCAGATTTGCCTATGACATACGAGGGATGAAATACCTCAAAATCTGAATGTACGTTCTCTCAAAATAAATATTTTGCTCAGATGTTGAATTCTTCTAGAAAGACAGAATAGTGATTAGCTCATTTTATTCCTCAAATACAGGTCAGATTCTATGAGATATACAGTAGAGAACCATGTCTAAGGGCTGTAGCATGTATTTTTTCTGAGAATAATTTCTTTTATATGCCCCTTCTTAGTGGGCTCTGACACTTCAAGGACTTCAGGCACATTAAACAGAATTTTTTCTTTCCTCATTGTCATTATTTCCTTGTCCTTTTTGTGCATCCTTTTCATCCATTCCTTAGTTCAGCCACTGTTCTCTTCGTATTGAATGTGTTAAGTTGGTATATTCTAGAGAACTTGATACATTAATTCACTTTTATTAGTTACTTAACTTACATTAGAATATATGCTTTTAATCACAGTCCCTCCCCCCTTTAATGCTGACAAGGTTTTATGAATCTAAGAGTGAAATTTAAATGTCTCATAGTAGATCATAAAAGATCTTCCGAAACTGCAGATATACACTCCAACACTGCTGATTCTCCACTGACGGTGTCCTCATCCCATCAGCTCGTCACAGAACATTACATAACATGCTTATATTGGTAAAATATTTCATTTCTAGCTGCTTTGACTTTGGGCTTCATCACATCTTTCAGACTGTGATAAGTCTGCTTCTTTCATGTTTGTGTTTTTTATTTTACACTTGGAATCATTGAAACAGAACTGTATTAATGTTTAATGTAGCTCCTGTGATCTCAGCAAAACCATAGTAGAGAATGTGATTCCATTATTTCAAGTAATTTTAATCTGTCTTTAAACAAACTCTATGCTGAGAACAAAAAAATCATTTAGAAATATTGTAATGCTTCTAATTGGTTCAAACAACTTTTATGATTTGACTGATATGATTGAACATATGAAAACAGTTCATACAATTTAGTCTTTATGCCTATGGCTGCTTCCTTCCAAATTATGTGTGAGATAGCCCCAATTCCATCCCTGGTATTATATCTTCTGATATGGCTAGAAAATATTTCGCAGTTTATATTTCGTTCTCAGTCTCATCCTTTCTCTGACATAAGGAGTGAGCAAGAATAATAACACCTTTCTCAGTACAGACTTTGGTTATAACAATCCTCTGCTGGAAGAAATCTTCCTTAAACATTAGTGAAATTCCGAAAGTACCGGTACCTGTAATACTGGAAATTAATGAATTAACATGTTCATTTATTAATGACTGTATTTGTAGATGTGTGTTATGAGAATACCTAATGTATCTTATTTCCCACAGGAAAATTTCGAAAATGTATCAGAAGTGATAGCTCTGAAAGAAGAAGTTAAATCAGAGTTAACCGAGCCAGAGTCATCGCAGGAAAACTCTCTTGAGGTAATGTACATAATTTGATAAGCCATCGTCAGATAATGGAAATGGGTAGAAAATGGCTCAACAGATACCGGTGTTGGATCCATCTTTTTAGTGCACATGATTGATAGTCCTACTGATAATATACTTTTCTCTGAGATTGACTGTTTACATACCTAGTTTTCACTTTTCCTTCAAGTTGTTCCGCGATCATGCGTTATGAATTGTGTAGCAGTTAGGATTATTCCAAAGACCTCTACTCTATGTCATTTGGTAGCTGGTATCATTCCAACTAATAATTTTGAATTCGTAAATTAGTTTTGAACACCAAGTAGCTGAAAGATACATTCGTTTTTTACTGTTACAGGATATTTTACTAGTTGATTCCAAATGAAACACCTTTGTTATCTTATTGATTATATTAATTATTGTTTTCTAAATAATACAGTAATTTGTTGATACAAGTTGCAGGTGATATGCTTGTTTACTGTGATTGTTTGCTTGTAAACTACACACATTGTAGCCATCCCTTGGCAAGTGAAAAGTATTCTTTTTCTCCGTAATGTGGTCTGTGATGGTACTAGTCCATTGTGACTTATAATATTTGTACTGTGAGGTGCACCTCAACCCTGTACATGTAAAAGAAGCGCCTTAAGGAACACTATCTATCGAACAAAACTTGAAACCGCTAATGCATAACTGAATAACTGAGTAATATGTTATTTTAAAGTTTCCTAAACTAACTGGATATCTTTGTTTTGTTTTGGTGTACATCAAAAAGTTTGAATTTTTCTCCGTAGATATCCCTACAAAAAGCTGAGGTAATGCACTCCGGTGCAAGGTGGAATAATTAATGATTTAAAGAAGTTTTGGGTTTATAAATTTCCTCAACTAAATTGACTTTCATTTATTTTGATACTTCAATGTTTTGCAACACCTCCTTCTCATCCCGCCAGCTTTGAAGTCTGGCCAATCACAAATTTTCTGTATTTATTTTTCAGCCAATTATAAGCTTCTTGTAACTTTTTGAGTATCAAATAAAATGGGAGGGTGTGGTTGGATTTAGCCCAGAGCCTTCTCGAACCCACCCCTTGGGTATAAAAGCCGCGGCCTTTTCTAATTACCTTGTCTTTTTCTTGTCAAATTTCTGAGTGTGTGTGTTGAGACAGGAGGAGGGGTGCCTAATTCTTTGGAAGGCAGAACGTCAACCCAGGTAATGGCCACCAGTTTTCTATATCTGTAGCTGTCTCCTCAAACTCACAGCTGTTTTCACAAATGTAAACTTTCATTCTGCTAATGTAAAATTTCATACAGACTTAAACTGTAAATAGGGGATAGAGAGTGTGTTTCCCTCTCAAAATCCCCTTCAGTTTATCTTGAGGTGACTACGATTTTGTAACTTTTTTCTCCTGTAAATCACTCATTAACTTCTCTTTTGCGTCACCTCAGTTGTGTAGAATTTGTCTGTGCATCATCGGGCCACAAGCCCAAGTAGGGTTTCAAAACTTGGTTTTCAAGGAGCACAAGTTTACGACTGCATACATTTTGAGTTTGGGACAGTAATATAACCTGTTGTTCTTTTCCATGAAGGCCCAGTAGTATGGGTACTAGATACCACTGTGTTAGAGATGCCAGAAATTGTAAGGTTTTGTTCAATGTTTCCTTGAGTAGGCTGTAAGGAATTGGGAGCACAGCCTCCTTTGTTGAATTTAAAGAATATGTAAACTCTTGTCTGATATTGGTGCAATTTTGAGTGGGGCCTTTGGGAGGCTGTATGTGTAACCTTTGGAGCAAGGTGCTCTTGAACTGTGTCTTGGGAGATACCTCTCGTTATCTAACCAAACGCAACATTTGTGATGTTGTAAACTTGTAAATTGGAGCTGGAAGCTCAAAACTTGTAATTTCCAACCCTTGGATTTCTATTCTTGTTTGTTATTTTGTACCTGACATTTTGTTCCTTGACTTAGTGAAGAATTTTGTTATATTTGAGATCTGAAAAGAAATATAACCTTTGTTTTTAAATTTTAAATTAATCTTTGATATCGTAGATAGGCCCATTCAAGCTGACATCTTCTTTCAACTCTCTGAGTTCCACAGGTAATCTCGCAACAATATTACTTAAACATGCGATGAATAAATAAGCCATTCAAAAGTTATCTTGCCTTTCTGTTTCATACTTTGTAAGGGATAGTGTTTGTGAATAGGCCTTGTATGTTCACCATTACTCACCTGAACATTCGTTACATGAAATAATTCATCATTACCAGGATGCACATTAGATCACTGTCATCATCCACTTCATAGCATGCGTGTCATCTTCTTTCAGTATGACTATGTTGCTATGGGGTATTTCATTACCGATTTATTGAGATATTCATTTCACCATCTCTTGCAGGAGTTCTCGGTTAGCTACTGTAAGTATAGCCATGTGGGGAAGGTTGTGATGAGAGAGGAAGTGTAATCATGACCAGAGAGTGTAGTAATTGGCTCTCCTATAAGGAAATGGGTTGTGGTTAGGTAAGAAGTGTCAAAAGGTTCATCATTTAGCTTTGGTGAGAGGATGTATGGTTTCAAGAATGGTCCATTCTTTGTTGGTGAAGCGATAAGAATCCATCACTTGTCTGGGGCGTTAAATCAGACTCTTGACAGCTGCTTCCCCGATTCCACCAAAGTGTGGTGTTGCAGGAGGGATGAAATGCCACGTCAGTCCCATGCCTGCAGTTGTGCGAAGAGTTGGTTTTCTGAGGGTTGTTTTGAAGGAAGGCCTTGATTTCTGTAGCTGCTCCAAAGAAGTTTGTGCCATTATGGCTGTAAATGTTCAGGGGTTGACCTCTATGAGAACTAAGTTGATCAAGTGCGGAGAGAAATGTTGTGGTGAGATAAGGTATCATGTCTATGTAGACAGCCTTGGTAGCTTGGCAGTCTGGTCTTGTTCAGTTTCACACAATTTATTTATATGAATTGGGCCAGCACAGTTTATTCTAGTTTTAAGGAATGGGTATGTCGGGGCTAAAGGCACCATTTGTGTATTTTTCATTAATTATTCCTCTATGTAACACTTTGACTAGAGTAATCAGGATCCTGATTTTTATCCCCCAGGCATGAGATCATGGCTGATGATGCCCATGCAATGGGCGAAACATAAATTAGTATGGCACGATGTGACACCTGAGACGTGTATGAGTGTGGCTTCTTTCGGTTCCCCTTTCTGAAGAGATCGTAAGCTTGTCTCTCAGAGTGTTGAGTGCCAGGATGAAGTAGTCCAAGGTGTTCTGCCATCATAATTATATTTGTGAGGTGATACAGAATTTCTAATGTTTCCAGTGCACTTGTATTGGAGTATTGTGCAGTCATCCAATGACAAGATGATGGCCTTCTTGATCTATGATTGGATTAATAGTCTTTATACGAGTTGTTAGTTTCCTGCACAATATCAATATAATATTTGTGTGCAGGGTTCAACTCCGATACAAACAGTGGACTTTAATT
The DNA here is from genome assembly GCF_040414725.1 of Anabrus simplex. Classification (NCBI taxonomy): domain Eukaryota; kingdom Metazoa; phylum Arthropoda; class Insecta; order Orthoptera; family Tettigoniidae; genus Anabrus; species Anabrus simplex. The sequence goes on along the minus strand of NC_090279.1, from coordinate 128,597,541 downwards.
TCACTCCGTGGGTTGTTTACAACAATCTCAGACAATTATATGTTACAAATCTCATGACTGGTCCATATTGAAATGTACATTAATTCAACAATGTTACGAAAGTTTATTGAAATCCACGTATTCAATACGCATAGGGATCTTAGAATGAAGATTTATATATTGTAATACTAATTTAAGGGGACATGTTTCGCCCATTGTTTGGGCATCATCAGCCATGATCTCATGCCTAACGGATTAAAATCACGATCCTGATTACTCTAGTCAAATTGTTACATAGAGGACTGTGTGTTATAAAAAGGAGGAAACTTGTAAGTTCACAAACAACAATTTACACAATAAAGATACATCTAAAAAACATTTGATAAGAGGATGTGAGTATGTGTTATAAGTGTGGTCCATTCTTTGTTGGTGAAGTGGTAAGTATCCATCACTCTTCTGAGGTAATATACCAGACTCTTGACAGTTGCTTCCCAGATTCCACCAAAGTGTGGTGCTCTCAGGGGGGGGGGTGAAATGCCGTGTCAGTCCCATGCCTGCGGTTGTGTGAAGAGTTGGTTTTCTGAGGGTTGTTTTTCAGAAAGGCCTTGATTTCTTTAGCTACTCCAAAGAAGTTTGTGCCATTATCACTGTAAAGTAACTGTAATACTGGATATTAATGAAATAACACGCTCATTTGTTATTGACTGTATTTGTAGATGTGTGTTATGAGCATACCTAATATATCTTCTTTTTCACAGGAAAATTTTGAACACGTATCAGAAGTGATAGCTCTGAAAGGAGAAGTTAAATCAGAGTTAACCGAGCCAGGTTCGATGCAGGAAAACTCCTTTGAGGTAATGTACATAATTTGATGAGCCATCGTCAGGTAATTGAAAAGGTTAGAAAATGTCTCCACAGATATCAGTGTTTGACCATTCATTTTAGTGCATATGATTGATAGTCCTACAGAAAATACACTTTTTTTATGAGATTGACCTTTTACTTACCTATTTTCACTTTTCCTTTGAGTTGTTCCATGATCTTGCGTTATGAATTGCACAGCACTTAGGATTTTTCCAAGGACCTCTACTCTTTAGCATTTGAGAGCTGGTATCATTCCTACTAATACTTTTGAATTTGTAAATAGTTTTGAACACAAAGTGTTTATAAGGTATATTGTTTTGTTACTGTTACATGATATTTTACTAGTTGCTTCCAAATGAAACACCTTTGTTATCTTATTGATTATAATAATTATTGATTTCTAGATAATACAGTAATTTGTTGATACAAGTTGCTGGTGATATGCTTGTTTACCGTGAGCATTCGCTTAATATACTACTCACATTGTAGCCATCTCTTGGCAAGTGACCTAATGTGGTCTGTGGTGTTACTTGTCCATTGTGATTGATAATTTTACTTAAACATACAATGGAATAAATAAGCCATTCAAGAGTTATCTTGCTTTTCTGTTTCATACTTCATAAGGGATAGCGTTTGTGATAGGCCTTATAATTTCACCATTACTCACCTGAAAATTCGTTGCATGAATGAATTCGTCATTACCAGGATGCACATTTGATCACTGCCTTTGTCCACTTCATAGCATGAGTGTCATCTTCTTTCAGTATGACTATGTTGCTATGGGGTATTTCATTGCTCATTTATTGAGATATTCATTTCACCATCTCTTCCAGGAGTTCTGGGTTAGTTGCTGAAAATATTTCTATGTGGGCAAGGTTGTGATGAGATGGGAAGTATAATCATGATCAGGGAGTGTAGTAATTGGCTGTCCTATAAGGAAATGGGATGTAGTTAGGTAAAATGTGTCAAAAGGGTTATTATTTAGCTTTGGTGATAGGATGTGAGTATGTGTTGTAAGAATGGTCCATTCTTTGTTGGTGAAGTGATAAGAATCCATCACTCTTCTGAGGTGTTGTATCAGACTCTTGACAGCTGCTTCCTAGATTCCACCAAAGTGTGATGATGCACAAGGGATGAAATGCCATGTCAGTCCCATGTCTGCAGTTGTGTGAAAAGATGGTTTCTGAGGGTGGTTTTGCAGAAAAGCCTTGATTTCTGTAGCTGCTCCAAAGCAGTTTGTGCTGTAATTGCTGTAAATGTTCAGCGGTTGACCTCTATGAGAACTAAGTCTATAAAGTGCAGAGAGAAATGTTGTGGTGAGATCAGGTATCGTGTCTATGTAGACAGCCTTGGTAGCTAGGCAGTCTGGTCTTGTTTGATTTCTCACGATTTTTCATTAGAATTTGGCCAGCAGTTTTAAGGAATGGGTAATTCTGGGTTACAGGCAACATTTGTGTATTTCACATTAATTGTTCTGAGGTATCTGCATTCATCATAGAACACTTGAGATGTATATGAGTGTGGCTTCGTTCTGTCCCCCTTGCTGATGAGATCGTAAACTTGTCTCTCGGAGAGTTGAGTGTCAGTATGAAATAGTAGAAAGTGTTCCGCCATCATAATTATATTTGTGAGATGATACAGAATTTCTAAATTTTTTACTCCACTAGTATTGGAGTCTTTCACCAACAAGAAGATGGCCTTCTTGATCTATGATTGGATTTATAGTTTTAATACTGTATGAGTTGATAGTTTCCTACACAACATTAATCTAACATATGTGTAGAGGGTTCAACTCCTATACGAACAGTGGACCTTATTTTCACTCCATGGGTTGTTTATGACAATCTCATGACTGGTCCGTATTGAAATATACATTATTTCAACAATGTTACAAAAGTTTATTGTAATCCTCGTATTCAATACGCATTGGGGTCTTCAAATTAGGATTTATATATTGTAATACTAATTTAAGGGGACATGTTTCGCCCATTGTTTGGGCATCTTCAGCCGTGATCTCATGCCTAAGGGATAAAAATCAGGATCCTGATTACTCTAGTCAAGGTGTTACATATAGGAATGTGTGTTATAAAAATGAGGAAACTTGTAAGTTCACAAACGACAATTTACACAATTAAGACAAGTTAAAAAAATATTTGGTGAGACTATATATGTGTTATAAGAGTGGTACCTTCTTTGTTGGTGAAGCGATAAGAATCCGTCACTTTTCTCAGTTGATGTATCAGACTCTTGACAGCTGCTTCCCAGATTCCACCAAAGTATGGTGCTGCAGGAGGGATGAAATGCCATGTCAGTCCCATGCTTGCAGTTGTGTGAAAAGTTGGTTTTCTGAGGGTTGTTTTGCAGAAAGGCCTTGATTTCTTTTGTTGCTTCAAAGATGTTTGTGCCATTATCACTGTAAATATTCCCTACAGCCAGCCGCACATAAGCTCAATGTTCCGCCCATCTCCTCTCCTCCTCCACACCCCCTCCCATCAATATCACACAGATACAATACTAGAAGTGCTACTGTCATTGGTTCTGATGCTGCAAAGGCAACTAGTTCCCACCAGAAAGGTCGACGGTGTGAGTAATTTTATACACAGCATTTTTCGTAAAATTTTACCCTTTTTGCTCTAATCTTAAAAATCCTTCTAGCCTCCTCTCATTACAGATTCTTCACCATACATCCCTCAATATTCGATTTCAACATTGAAGCTGTAGCCAACGTCTAGCACAAGCATTCCCATTCGACTAATAGGACAAGAGGAGGCTATCACATCAGCTAGTAAAGACACACACAGCAACACACAGACATGATCCTTTTTACACATTTTCAACAAAAATAAGAAAACTGTGGCCTCACCAAACAAATACGGGATTAACAGTGTGTCCAGCAGTATGGAATACTGGTAACTGGGGAATGTCAGGGAATTCCAGAAATAATGGGAAAACCAGGAAATGTCCGGGAATTCAGAAAATAATCTGGAAATTCCTTCTTCTGCCAGATAAAATGGACATACCCTATTTGTCCATTAATAGAAACACATTCTTCAATTTTTGTAAGATTAATCTTGGGCATGTCTTTTATGCCAGGAATAAATTGTGAAGAAACCTGAATAAACATTAACAAAACCAAGTGTGATCGCGAATATTTTTTTTTTTGCTAGGGGTTTTATGTCGCACCGACACAGATAGGTCTTATGGCGACGATGGGATAGGAAAGGCCTAGGAGTTGGAAGGAAGCGGCCGTGGCCTTAATTAAGGTACAGCCCCAGCATTTGCCTGGTGTGAAAATGGGAAACCACGGAAAACCATCTTCAGGGCTGCCAATAGTGGGATTTGAACCTACAATCTCCCGGATGCAAGCTCACAGCCGCGCGCCTCTACGCACACAGCCAACTCGCCCGGTGATCGCGAATATGAAGTAACCGATATCTTCAGTAGCTATATGATTAGCATATGGCATGCAGTAGCGACTATGTTCGATCGAATTTTCAATGTTTTGATCTGCTTACTATTGTATATTCTGTGTTGTTGGGGAATGGTGAGGTCTATATTGTGTTCTCAGTTTTCTAATCGCTTAAATGTATGGCTTCCACAGCAAAATATGCATATAGACAAAATTCCACTACCCAACAAATGACTGTGTTTGTTTACTATGTAATGATGTGTGCGATAGTCACTACCTCATAAAATGTTAAAAGAGAAAAGACACTGACTCAATGCAGGAAAGTGTGAAATTTGCTTTAACTTAATACTCCTTCGAGTGCTCATTATTATTATTATTATTATTATTATTATTATTATTATTATTATTATTATTATTATTATTATTATTACAATTATTAAATGTGCTGATGTAGGCAAACCTTGTGTAAATGTGTAATGCAATGTGACACTGTTCGAGTCGTGCCATGTTGAGTTTCTAACCTATTTGATGAAAGGGTTGGTGATGGACGTCAGTGAGTGATGCTCCACAGTAATCAAGTGATTTGAAGGTGTTATACATCAGTGGAAGTGATAGATACTTGCGGAAGTGTTACGTTTGTATTTACGAATCGATATACCCATATTTTTTGTCGGTGTTGATCTTTTTCTTCCAAATTTGCAATGTAAAGAAAATGGGGAAACAACTGAGTTGGAAGCCCAGCCACTACCAGTGCTGCCAGCGTAGACTCCCTCGTGAAGTGTGTGCTGGAGGATTTCAATAACTCGGACAGCTTCTTTGAAAAAATTGTGCAGGCCATTTCGACCCGCATGACACAACTGGTTATAAAAGAATTTGAAAAGATTTTAAATTTTAATATCGAAGCATTTTCAGAGTTAACTGAAGAACATGGTAAGAAGGAGGCAGACATCCGCAAACTGAAGGAGGATATGGATGCCAAGTGCAATTCATTGGAGCAGTACGGAAAGAGAAATAATGTAAGAAATTTTGGCATCCCTGAATGTTCGAACGAAAACTGTGATGAACTAGTGCTCAACGTGTGCAAAGTAGTAGGTGCAGATGTTGGACTTAATGACATTGATAGGTGTCACAGAGTAAGACCTTGATTACCAGAGAAAACAAGGCGTATCCTAGTGAAATTTGTGTCTTATCGGTCACAGCAGGATGTCTTCACTAGGAAAACGAAACTGAAAGGCTTATCCACAACAATCCATGAAGATCATTCGGCTATCAGAATGTCCATCTTGAAGACAGCAATCCAGTGTTTTGTTCTTACAAACACTTGGACTGACTCAGGAGACATCATAATCAAGAAAGTGGGCAGGATGGAATTAAGAGTGTGCCAGTTAAAGGAACTTCCTATGGCATAAGCTTCTGTTGCAGTGCTGCCTTATCACTTGACAATGTGAGTCAACTCCCATGCTTTACCTAAGTCGCAGCTGAGAAGCTAGCTTTTTTATTTTTTCAACTAACCTTATCTATCTATCTAGGTATCTTTCATCTATCTACGTATCTATCCATTTACCAAATTTATTTATCTATTTATCTAAATATCTATTCACTTATCTGTTTTCTTATCCTACCACCTGTCCATCCACTTACTCTTTAATAAAATTTTCCTATCTGGATCTAATTTAAGTCGGGCCTCTGTATTACGTCTACATAGATCTAACATCAACTCTACATAGAGTAAGCTCCTACTTGAGTATTCTGTACACCTAATCTGCTGTTGCATGTTATCACTATGATTATTATTATTATTATTATTATTATTATTATTATTATTATTATTATTATTATTATTATTATTATTGTTATTAATATTTTTATTATTATTATTATTATTATTATTATTATTATTATTATTATTATTATTATTATTATTATTATTATTATTACTCACAATTTAATTATCTAAAATACATTAATTGCTGACCGTTCTTAGGATGTAGTCGCATGCTGTGTTCTAGTTAATTTCATTTTAGCAGTTGGTTATGCATACCACAAACCGCCATAATCCCTGCGACCATAACAATACTTACCTTGTCACACTTCCCCTTCCCCACCCATCCCTTCAAACTGTCTACCTGCTAGTCCATTGACACAAACTCCACCCCTTGAAGCTACAACACACATTCTCCAGTCAGCCCTAAATAGACATAAAACTGCACTTGACATGTCACCTTAATGCCGAGAGTTTAGTTTCCCAAACTCGTATAGATGAAATAAAAGCGATTTTCGTACCACTGTCCTTTGATATAATCTTATGCAGTGAATGTTGGTTGAAAGTCAAATATCAGGCTAAGAATCTGGAATTACCTGCCTACTGTCGTCTGAGGAATGTCAGACTTGGCAAAGGGGGAGGTGGGGTCTGTGCTTTTGTCTCTTCGCGCTTGAAACTTCAAATTATCTGTCAGTCGCCTCAACAGTATGAACGAAAACCTGAGGACATGTTCATAGTGATGCAGGTCTCTACTGTGATATGCTTAGTAGTTGCTGTATACAAGCCGCATAAAGCTCGCCATCTGAATGACTTAGAGACTGATCTTAAGAGACTGTTACCTATATGCAAACATGTTATAATGATGGGCGACTTCAATACAAACCTTCTATATCCTGATTCATCTGAAACCACCCATCTATTGAATACATTTCAGGCATGCATTATGGCGATCCTGCCACTTTCCCCCACTCAGCACACTAAAACCACACACATTACTGGACCTGATAGTAACGAACCACCCTGACAGAGTATTATACCATGGCCAGACGTCTGCTCCCAGACTGTCAGCCCATGACATTATCTTTATGTCTTACGCATTGCAGTGCTCCAGACATAAACCTAAGTACGTGACTTACAGAGACTCTAGCCGTATTGACAATGCAAACTTATTGGAAGACTCTTTTTCGATGCTGTGGCAGGATATAACTCATAAAACTAACATTGACGACATGGTCTCAACTGTCAATACCATGATACTACATACTTCTGACAAGCACGCCCCTCTATGAACAGCACGCATCTGTAAAAGACTCCCCCCGTGGCTAAATGATGATATTAGAGCAATGATGCCTAAGCGGGATGCAGCTCTTAGGAAATATAAACATTACCCGAAGGAGGAATCCTTATCTATTACAAACGACTACATAATAAAACGACTCATACAGTAAGAAACGCTCGACTACATTACTCCCATGACCTTATAAAACCCTACTATGACCCGCTACCTTATGGAAGTCAATGCGACTATTTGGCTTAAATAAACCAGACAAGGTAGACAATTTGGAGATTTCTCTTGATGAATTGAATGATCACTTAGTATCCTCCCATGTTCAATTAATCGAAGAAGCAAAAGAAAATCTTTTGAGGGCAAATAACAACATACCACCCATGGGCAGAGATAAATTTTATTGTAGTTCTGTCTCACCCCTGCAAGGGAAAGCGGCTATCTTGCGAATTAAAACTAATTCCACAGGGGTGGACAATCTATGTATTATAAAGCTAAAGGAAATTCAATGCCATTATTACAGTATTGACATTCATATTCAACTTCTCCCTTCAAAACAGTGTATTTCCAAATGTCTGGAAAATGGCCCTGGTACATCCTTTACTGAAAATAATATCTCCTCCACTAAACTGTAACTTCAGACCTATTAATATACTGTCTATAACAGCCAAGAGACTCGAACACATGGTGCATAATCAAATCACGAACTATCTCAACGACCATGACATACTGGACCCACACCAGTGAGGCTTCCGCCGAAATCACAGTTAATGTACTACCTTGCTAAGCATGACTGAAAGGCAGGCTACTGATGAGCAAAAACTGACAATTCTAGTCTTATTGGACTTCAGCAAAGCATTCGACTCTGTAGACCATGAGTTGCCCCTATCCAAACTTTATCGCCTAGAGTTCTCCTACATTACTCTGAAATGGATGGGAGCCTATTTACATGAATGTCAACATGTCGTTCTGTCTATGTAAATGACTTAGCTAAAGAGCTGACACATTGTAAATGTCACATTTATGCTGACAACATACAATTGTACATCCGTGCAAAACCAACAGATGTTCTGAAAGCAATTGAGCAAATTAACATGGATCTAGAGGCCATAAGCAAATGGTCTTTCCAGCACGGACTTATTATAAACCCAAAAAATCCCAAATCATTGCATTTGCCCATCCAAGACTTATTTCCAGTAATTACCACATGTCCATCCCTGATGTGTGACTTCAGTATGAAGCTTTACCCTCTTGCAAGAGGGTAAATAATCTCAGAGTGATCATTAACCAGCGCTTCTCTTGGACGGATCAGACAATATCTGTGAGTAGATGATTTTTTGCAATGTTGCACATATTAAACCATTTCAAATTTACTTTCCCGTTCAGTTTAAAGATGAAACTATTTGAAGCCCTCATATATCCAATATTCAATTATTGTGACGTAGTTTACACAGACATGAAAACTGAACTTCGAGATAAACTACAATGTGCACAGAATGCCTGTGTAAGGTTTATATGTAATCTGAAATATTCAGATCATCTTACCCAGTTTTGCGTCGACCTCGGATGGCTACGCCTTGAAAATAGATGAAAGCTGCATACCCTGACTTCATTGCACCAAATCTTTACCGTACAATCCCCATCCTACCTGTATGAACGATTTCATAGTCTCCCTGAACACCATGTTAAAAACATCAGAGCGCTGAGCTCGACATTGCTCACTATTCCTAAGCATAGATCCTCAACCTACAATTCCTTCACTGTTGTGGCCAGCTGTGAATGAAACTTCCTTCTGCAGGGGGTCAGAGGGATATCAAACCTGGGAAGATTTAAAAGTATGTGCTCAAAATATCTCTATGAAACAAGCTTGTAGTGCAACAGATTCCTTTTTTCTTCATCTTCTTCTTCTCCTTCTCATCCTGGCCTTTCTTCTTCATCTTATTATTATTATTATAATATCATTCATCAATAGTATTAGAGAGTACTCAGCTGTGGTTCCCTGCATAGTTAACCTTATCCCGATCCCCATTTTATAATGTTTATTGCCGACAATAAAAACCCGAAAATTATAACATTTGTCAGTGTAATATATGTCTGGAATTGGACAAATTAATTGCAAGTATTAGGTTTGCTGTATTATTATTGTTATTATTATTATTACTGTTGCAATTCGTTGTATGTTTTTTAGCAGTTATTATATTATTATACTTAGGAAATGTAAATTTATATTGTGTTTTATAATAGATATTTTATGTACAGTATCGTAGCACAGTAGCATAGTAATTTGTTTGTCTCTTTTTAATTCAGTATTCAGAATTTTTTATTTTATATTATTTATGTATTTCACTGGTTAAGAGTAAGACTGGGACACATGTCCCTAACTTTGCCAGTTAAAATAAACCATATCAATCAGTCAAACAATCAATCAATCAATCAATCAATCAATCTATCTATCTATCTATCTATCTATTATGCAAGGTGTTCGGAAACTTGAGGCATGACTAGTGGCTTGTAATATCACGTGTAATTTCGTGAATACAGAACAAGATTTAAAATAAAATGACATCACATTGTAAGATGAAAGTTGTTTTTTGTTTTGGAGTTTTTGAAGCATGATTCTGTGTATTCAGTCTTGATCCAACCAGTCCCAAGCTGCCATTCATATCGACTTATATAGTTTAAGTGCAATCTTGAAACCTGGCTGTCGACTATATTGTCTACAATACATCGCCATGAGGTTAAGCTACCTGGCTCGGCTTTTAAGGTATAGGTTTAATAGTCTTCGGTGTAGATGTAATTTTATTTATGTCCGTGTGTTGGTTAGTATATTGTTCGTCTGTGTACCATACCTCAGTATAGTTCATCAAAGACAAGTGAGAAGAATGTGACTCCGCAAAAATTGGCACCATGTTCTCAATCGGCCAAAACATCCTTCCTATGCCAGTCATTAGCTGCAAATAATTTATTTCTTTTATTTGTAATAATAATGTACGTATTCTTATTTTAGTGTCGGATATTGTTAGGAAGTGTTAGTGATAGTGATAGTGAAGTAGATACTCTTTTGAAGCTGTTACAGTTTGGGATTTTTTTGCCTCTGTTTTTCCATTCCACATATTTGTCAACATTAGGTAGGTTATCTATAGCACGTTCAGTGACTTTCGAATTTTCAAGCCATCTTATAGCACAGTATTTCAAAGGAAGTACGTTTGAACCTGAATAATGTCTTGCAGGAACGTATGAAAACAAGAAGTGAAGTGCACGAAGAAACTCTGCAATATTCTACAGGGTTTCTTTTACTGGCATTTTATATGAATTGTGCACAGTATGCAAGCCACAAGGTCCAATGTTCACTAAAATAGGAGCATCTGGATCATCGTTTAATAAATTACCGATATCCTGAAGGAACTTTTTATTAACATTTGGACCACCCATTGAAATTTGTTAGAGTTCTTTAAATTGAGTCCTTGCAGTGCTTGCAAAAAAACATGTAACAAATTCTGGGAGGTAGAGTGACCAAGAAACACGGAATCAAAATAAGAAGTGCATGCCTCATTAGTATCAGGATGAAACAGCAAACTACAAGATCCATTTGGCCCATCTGAGAAACTTTATTCAGTTACTCGTCAAAACCAATGGTGAAACGTATGCACTTACTACACATCTCAACAACTTGTTTATGAAAATAGGGAGCCAAACCATGAGTGATTGTATATGCAACTTTCGTTCTGTGCAGTTGAACTATCGAAGCAATTTCAGAGTCTGGAAACATTACAGGGAACATACGTACACTAGCTTCACTGGCTCGTAAATAATGGTGTTGCATGACAGTGTGCATGCACCATATAATGTCAGCTTTGGTTACTTGCTCTCTTGAAAGGTAATTCTGTAGACATCTATCCTCTCATGATCCTTCTGTAATGGAAGTAGAAGAAGAAGAAGTGGAGTCATAAGTGATAGAGTTCATTGTGGTAGCTATGGTAGGCAGAGGACAATTTGTGTTTGCAGCCAGGGTATTGTGGCCACTTTGTTGCTGAAAGAATTAGAAGAACAGAAGCTCAACAGTCTTTGGTGTCTATAGACAAAGGAATTTGTTATCTGCAGCAGTAATGGTAATCAGTTCTTTTAAAATCTTAAATTGAATTTAATTAGAATAAATTCAACTTCCAAGTTTCTAAATTTATTTTGCACATTGATTGCTCATTTATTTTTTGGATGTTAAGCTTTAAAAATGTATTTTAATATTGCTGTCATAGCTGGAAACTCCTTTTATAATTTTATTTTTTGTCATTGTGTGTCAGGGAAAAACTGGTTTTTATGTCTGGAGAACAGGGAAATGTCAGGGAATTTCAAAATCTGATTTTTATTCTTTAGGCATGAGATCACGGGTGGTGATGCCCATGCAATGGGCGAAACATGTCCCGTTAAATTAGTAAGACAAGATGTAAATCTTAATTATAAGAATGCTATGTGTACTGAATAGGTGGATCTCCAATAAACTTTTGTACCATTGTTGAATTAATGTGAGATAATTCGCAAACAATATACAGCTACTCTCTATACCTTGTTTAATCTTGCAACTTTTATTATGAACAGATCACCATGCATGACTGTAAGAAGCATTAGTGGCATTTTTTGAATTGGGAGATTAATTTGAACATTACGTTTTCATTTTGGGATAGTCCAGGGATCTTGATTCAACCATCTAGGACCATGGCAACAAACTGTATTGTTGATGATTATGTTCATTTGTAGTTTGTCTTGTCACTAAGTCAGCGTGTTTCCCCTATCCTTTTTCACTTGTTTCAATTTTTATGTGATAGATAGGTTTCTTCAGTGCGCTTCATTTAAATGCACGGTGTTGAGGTGTACCTCCCGGTACAATTATCATTATCAGGATGCATGTGTTTTGGCACTTAATAGTTTAATTGCCTAGCTGAGTAGCTCAGGCGGTTAAAGTGCTGGCCTTATATTTCTTATTGTGCATGAATGTTGAGTATTGAGTACGGCAGCAGCTTGGATCTTCAAAATTATTATTTCAAACTTTTCAAACATTCGAGTGTAGTTATTAAGACGTAATGCGAATTTTTTTGTTGTCGACGACCCCCACCACCCCGTGAAAGGAAGTCGAACTTGATGTGTTTCAATTAAACACACAAGCTTTTAATGTACAGTCATTTAGTTAGCATGCTCGTTTCATGCACGTGTGAAGAAGCCACTGGTGCGATTCCTAGTGTGGTCGGTGATTTTTTAATTTCTTTTACCTCGAAGGTTTATTTATTTATTATTTTTATTTATTGTCTTGTTGTATATGGCGGGACTCAGGCTATGAAGCCTGCTATTCTGTCCGACCATACATACACCTACATGAAGAGTTAAATATACTCTAAATTATCTACAGTTTAATATCCTAAGGTATCAATTAAATGTTTTAATTAATCTAATACTTAGCTATGATCTAATCCTACTTTGTTATAAGAAATTATTATTATTCATTACCAGGTTTGACAGAGTTTCTTAAAGTGGAGGTGGTTTGACACGCTCCTAATTTCAGCAGGTAGGGAATTCCAAATTCGGCTGGCGGCGACTATAAATGATCTGCTGTAGCCAGTTGAGCGGTGAATGGGAGTGCTAAGTACTGCTGTAGATGATGATCTGGTAGGAATACTAGAAGGTGATGCTAGGTAATGGAATTGTGTACCAAGGTATTCAGGTGTGTTAAGGTTCAGTATACGATGTAACAGGGAAAGAGTGTGTAAATTTCGTCGCTCTCTTAAGCGTAGCCATGAAAGCCTATCAAATGTGGGAGAAATATGGCTAAACCTTGGTATATCTGAAATAAATTGAACGCATGCGTTATGTGCCTTTTGGAACTTGATGGAAAGTGAGGCGTTCAGGTTACTGTATACTACGTCACAGTAGTCGAATATTGGCATTACCATACATTGGATAAGCAGTTTTCTTACATTTTGGGCAAGCAAATCTCTGAGCTTTTTAAGGGAATGTAAGGAATAAAACACTCGCTGACATATACCTGTTATATGATCGTTCCAACTAAGGTTTTTATCCATTATCATCCCTAAGTTTTTAAATGTGTCTTTGAATTGTAACTGAGTGCCTCTTAATGTTACTGAGTGGGTATGGATGTCTGTAAGTCGTGCGTGGATTTTTTGGGTAGCTAAAAGAATACACTGCGATTTTTGGGCATTGCTTTTTAGTGCATGGTCATCGGTCCACCTACATATTCTTCCTAGGTCGTGTATTGCAGTCGGTAAGTCACGATGAAGTGCATGTGTATATATCTGTATGTCGTCTGATATGACAATGTTTAATTACTTGTGTTAGTCCTGAAGGTTGTGGGTTTTGATTCCTTTAGCTGTTATGTTAGTTTGATTCCCAGGCGGCCTGGTGAGTTTTTTATTTGCTCGCTTCTCTAATGTTAGTTACCAAGTGATGTAAACCAGCAGGCAATTACACGTCTCCAGGGTTCAAATCTGTAGCCTAGAGCTCAATGCGTGAACAATAAACTTTGTACTCCCTGTCTTACTAAATAAGTTACTTCGGAGTCTAGTCAACTTGCTCGTACCGCCAATGTTCTTTTGCTGAGATGTGCATACTAGGCTAATTGCAAAAACAATGAACTTTGTCTTTCATGTCACAGCAAATATTTCCAAGTCTAATCAGAATGTTCTTGGAATCAATCTTTTTTTTTGTTAAGACGCACATATGTCACGACCTCACTTAGTACAGAATTTGTTGCATTCTCTTTCCACATTCTATTGACATAGTTTGTGCTAATCGTTCACACTTAGTCTTCAGTGAAAGAAAAGCCCGTCATCGATTCTGGGTCGGGTTGAGGACTTTTAATATTTTTTCTTCTTGTGAACTTAAGACCGTAAGTTCTGATTCGAAGTTAGCTCCAGGTTTGAGAACCCAATTCAGCAATTGTTTTCTTTGCTCAGAATTAAAAGTTTTAATTTTTGGTGTTAGATATTTAAATAGCACTTCATCTTAGGGTCCAAGCGAGCTCCATGTTCAAATCCTAGTTCTGTTGGTGATTTTTTCCTTTGAATATTGTAAGGCTAAAGCTAGGTGTTTTAGTGAAACACATAAGCTGTTAATGTACAGTCATTTAGTTAGCACGCTTGTTTGTTTCCCAAGTAAATGATTCCTGGGTTCGAATCCTAGTCGGGTCAGCAAATTTTTCATTCCTTGTAGCTCAAAGGTTCGGTATTTTAGATTTAACACACAATCATTTAGTTACTATGGTAGTCAGCAATCCAAGGGAAAGATTGCCGAGTTATATTCCCAGTCGGTGTGGGGATTTTTAATTTCTCTCAGCTCAAACGTTAGGTGTTTTGAATTAAATGGACAATTTCAGTGTGCAGTCATTTACTTAGCAGGATACTCAGCAGTTCAAAGGGATGAGCTCTGTGTTCAATTCCCGGTCACTTGTAGTGCGAACATTTTTTTTCCAGTTCTGAACACTTTAGTTTCAATCCCTTGAGTGATATCAACAGTATTATAAGCTACTATAAGCCTCCAGAATTCAAATCTCTGAGCTCGAATTGTTACAATAAGAAAATTGGGGTTCCAAGCACTAAATATAAACAGCACATTACGCATCAGCCTACATGCTAGCATCTTTGACTCTGCAGTCGCTCAGTTTAAGGAGCTTGAGGTAGCTATATAACGGTATGTCCCTGTGAATAATGCACATGCATTAAACCTTTTACCATCTCCGTAGTTCCGTACCACCATCTTGTTCCACGTCCAGCTCTTGAGCCCTAGACCGTAGCTCATTCCCTTTCGCCCTTTAGTTTTAGCCCTTTTGCCATTTTGTCCTTTAGCCATTTAACACTTTTGCACATTTGTCCTTTGCCATGTTGATCTGTATCATTTTTGCGCTTTTGGCCTTTTGCAGTCACTCAGTTCCATGATCTGATGTCACCTTTCAGCGTCATGCCCCTATGAAAATAGCACATCTATTGAGCTTTATACCATCTCCCTTGTCCTATTAAAATAATGTGAATGGCCGCCATCCATTCCCAACCTCAGCTCCTAACATCCATGGACCATCTCTCATCTTGTCTAACTAGGTTAACCCTGGGATCGAATCTCAAACTCGAGTCTATAACGCCCTTGTAAGGTTAAATCGGGAAACAAATCCATGCCTGATAGCTTCAGCCAGTAATCTTGGACATCAAACTTGTCTCTAAAGCTAATGACGACCTTTTAAGGTTAAGCCTAGGTTTGGATCCAGGGCCTGCGATGTTAGGCCCCGAGTCGAATCCGTGCCCGTTATGTTAAGCTTACACTCTTGGCCAAGCCCTACTTTCAAATCCCCCCCCCCCCCCAAATATAAGGTCATGTGAGGTTAAAGCATTTTAATTAGGCATAATTGTTACATTATGTATCTTCATAATTTTTGAGAACTTCATGAACATTCGATAACTTATGTCACTCTCGCTATAAGAATCATGATCGAATAACTGGAAGAATGATCACTTTAGGACATTATTAAGATTTGTCAACCTTATCTCCACACATTATAGAAGACAGACAATAAAGGTTTAAAATTTGCATTAATTAGATACGTTTTTTAATTAGACAAGCTCGGGGTTGTTGACTGAGCACAGAAAGTGATTATTACCTTAAACTGCACTTGTCGCCTCATGTGCTCAATAATATATCTCCATAACGCAGTATTCGTTGCTACTTCCTCACCGAGCTCGATAGCTGCAGTCGCTTAAGTCCGGCCAGTATCCAGTATTCGGGAGATAATAGGTTCGAACCCCACTGTCGGCAGCCCTGAAAATAGTTTTCCCTGGTTTCCCATTTTCACACCAGGCAAATTCTGGGGCTGTACCTTAATTAAGGCCACGGCGGCTTCCTTCCCACTCCTAGCCTTTTCCTGTCGCATCGTCGTCATAAGACCTATCTGTGTCGGTGCGACGTAAAGCAAGCAGCGGAAAAAAGCTACTTCCTCAATGATCATAAATATGAGCTATGGTACCATTCTGTCACTTGACAAAGCTAGGCTACTTCCTTTGAGCACTATCTGCCTTCTTAAATAGAGCATCCTATGTCATTAGGGCCTATTATTAACACTCGATCATTTACATCCAGTTTCATTACTTTCGACATAACTTATTTTTATATCATAAGTTTAGTCCTTAATATACATGAATAACATTTAGGTGACAATTTACACTTCATTGATGAAATAATGCAAGATGGGGTGTCATATTCTATAAACATTCACAAATAAATACATCGTATCCATCCCAATTCGTCTTTTAGGTTCTAAGTTAAACAAATTGGTCTATGATTTTTAACACGTGATTGCTAGTGCACTACACTGTTAATGAAATTCAAATAATTGAAGACTTACAATATCAACACACTTTACCTGATAGAACTACACTCATGTTCGTAAAAAGCAGAACACCTTGAAAGACTAGAGACAGGAAGTTCATATTCACAAGACATGTTCATTGGTATATTCTGCAGAAACGATTAGCATTTCAGTCACCCAGAGTCGACATGTATCCCGTTGCCTAGTAGGCACTGGGTCCTCAAAGGGCAGTGATAACTTATTCTATGTGTGATGGCATCGACACGTATAAGGCGCGAATGGCGTCCTGGGGTATAGCCATCCATGCTGCATTCACCTGGTTCCACAGTTCATCTTTGGTGGCTGGCATTGTATCACAGCGCTCCACCCGTCCTTTCACCATATCCCACACATTTTCAATTAGCGACAAGTCCGGTGATCAGGTGGGCCAAGGCAACAGTCTGACATCTGTGACAACAAGAAGGCACGTGTTCGTACAACGATATGTGGTCGCGCATTGTGCTGCTGAAATAAGGTGTCTGGGGTGTGGTGCAGAAATGGTATGGCTACGGGCCGCAGGATGTCATTCACGTAGTTCAAACTGGTAACAGTACGCACCAACTGTGATTTGTGGTTGTATCCAATAGCGCCCCACACCATAATGCCTTGAGTTGGCGCTGTATGTCTCGTGTGAATGCAGTCAATATGATGTCTCTCCCCAGTCTGCGGCGAACCAAAATGCGGCCATCATTTTCAAACAGACAGAACCTGGATTCGTCTGAAAACACTGCCTGCTGCCATTCCTGTCCCCACTGACCTCGTTCCATACACCATTGCAGTGTAGCATGTTTGTGCACATTAGTCAAAGGTAGGCGGAGAAGTGGTCGACGGTAACCCAGATCGTAATAAACTGGGACGGACTGTCACTCCTCAAAGTACGATATGTTACACTGTTCCAATGTTGCGCCAGAGTCGAGGAGGACGCATATCTCTGCTTCAATGCCATTCGCATGAGGTGTCGACCTTCTCGGGGTTGGGGGTTCTGATTTATGTTCTACAGCCTTCTGTGAAAGTTTTATACACACCCGTTGCACTGCCGACACACTTCTTTGCACACGAGTTGCAATTTCCCAGATAGATGTATCACGTTCTCTCATGCCCCCTTCAGACTTACTCATTTGACAGTACTTTTCTTGCATACGTTTGCGAGGCATCCTGCACGTCTGCTCAAGTCACACTAATCCACTAACATTGGTTTAAAGCGACAACGAGAGCCGCAGGCACAGTTTACCTGTCGATTGTGGTGCGTCGAGATATCGATGTGGACCTTGTGCCTGAGGGTCGACATGGTTCAAATGCTAGTCATTTATTCAGAACATACTAATAATAATAATAATAATAATAATAATAATAATAATAATAATAATAATAATAATAATGCTATTTGTTTTACGTTCCAAGGTCTTCGGAGACGCCGAGATGCCGGAATTTAGTCCCTTAGGAGTTCATTTGCGTGCCAGTAAATCTACCGACACGGGGCTGTCGTATTTGAGCACCTTCAAATACCACCGGACTGAGCCAGGATCGAACCTGCCAAGTTGGGGTTAGAAGGCCAGCGCCTTAATCGCCTGAGTCAGAACATACTAGTCCACATGTACTGTTGATATGAACTTCCTATCTCTAGTCTTTCAAGCTGTTCTGGATATTAAGGACATTAGTGTATTTCAATCATTCACAAAATTTGCCAACACCAATAAGTAGATGAGAAGTGATAAGAATCTGTAACAACACAAAGTAATAGATAACATTATTTCAAGAATGAAGTCCTTCTGAAAAGGAAATTAATATTTTTTTAAAAAGGTACTTAACTTTTATGATTGGAGTTGATTCTGTCCTGGCTGGCAACTCTCACGATTGGTCCCTTTAGCACCCTTTAGGATGTGGTGGGATCTCCCTTCATAGTAGCACATTCCGGAAGGAATATCCCCTGCAAAGTGCACCGTGATGAAGGTAGAGATTCCTGTTGCAAGCAGCATGATGATTACCCTTGTTCCTTGTCTTACAGGCTTCTTGTGACAGTAGGATTCCTCACACACAAACACACACACATGCACATACACACGCACACACACCCTCACACACACTGAAACTAAAACAGAACATTAATATGTGCTCCAACCATGCCTATTTAAATGTTAGCTTCCAAATATTCCATGGAATAATTCTGGACGTCGGTTTATCTTCAAACAAGTGTATACTTTGTTTCCCAACACGGATAGATCTGTGTTGATATAGGAGAATTTGTTTGTTGTATCGTGAGTTACTGAATTTTCACATTGTCAACAAATGTTAGTTGAAGTGAATTGTTTTTGAGGGTTTTACTCTAGCTGAAGTTCTCAAGAATATGTCTTTGGCAGTTTTTCTGAGTAGGGTTCTTTCGTGGGGTTTTCTTCGGACTGTGCTGCAAGAATATAAGCATAAACTTGGCAGCATGGTTTATCGTAATTACCATGCCGACATGCTTGATAAGTCTCCTAAATTGGTACTTGGTGGAAGGCATACGGAGAAGCTGTGAGCAAGTAAGGGCTACCTCAATCCTAGAACCGAAGAGCATAGGTAGGCAGCTCATCTTGACTTCAAGGGAGGAAAGCATTCTCTGCATAGAATTTTGAAGGATGTGAATTTGGGGTTCTACTTTACTCTTTACTTTTCCCAAGTATCCCCATGTATCGTTAAATTTTGGACATGTATATGAAAACCTATGTCCAAATGTGCATGTAAACCTGGGGAACTTAAACACCGAATTTTTAAACTAAGCACTTGCTTTTTAACGTATTCATTGAAATTACATATTAAGATACTCTCACAATAAGTATTGGAAGGAAAGAAATTCAAGTAATTGCTTCTTTGTGGTACTGAGCAACTGGCCGTTTAGCTATCGGCCTGCATTTGGGAGATGCTGGGTTCGAACCCAATGTCGACGGCCCTGAAGTGCATGTTTTCCATGGTTTCACATTTTCACAGAAAAAATGGTGTTACTGTACCTTAATTAAGGCCACAGTTGCTTCCTTCCCACTAGTAGCCATTTTTAGCTCATCACCGCCATACGACCTATCTGTGTCGGTGTGAAAGAGAAATGGTAGAAACCATCAAATAAACAAAATGCTGTAGGTTATGTTAAATTAACTTTCATTAGTAAGGTTTAAATTTATGATTATAATTGGCCACTGTTCTTTGACTGATAATTACATTCAAACTTTCCACCTTTTTGTCTCTTTCATAATACAAGGAAACTAAATGTTATGTACATAGTCAATGAAAATTTACATTATCCGAAGTTCCATAGATTCATAGTTTAGGAATGTTTTTATTCAGTTTTGTATTTAGGATACATCTAAATGTGGCTTAGAGTTATTGTAGAATAGTTAGTTTATTAGTAAATATCATTCTGCTTTATTTCTTCTTAATCTTTTCATGGTATGGGAGATATCTGCTTGGAAATTTAGTTAATTCTATTGTTTCTGTTAACCTGCTGTAATTAGGATAATGTAAGTCCGGTTTAGAATTGAAGAGTAGCTATGTTAATTAGGTAGTAAGTTGCTTGCTTTGGAAAGGCCAGAAATCTCATGACATCAGAGATGTCTATGAACTTATTTACCAGGTTACATCCGGCAAAAATGGTATTGACTTCATTGTGTGTGCAAGCCTACAAGATTGATTTACTGAGGTTCAGCGCTATTCAGACAGCCTTACGTCAATTACACTCGACAGTGCATCCTCTCGAACTTGTGTTTTCTCTGTCACAATCTGGCTGTGATGAACTCAACGTTGGCAGTAACTACGAGATCATGTTGCAGCGTGTCCTGAAGATGAGTTTCCACTCCTCTGTGGTGATCATAATGCGCATGTTGGTCACATTAATAATTTTTATAGCTGCCATGGTGGTAATACTTTCGGTATCTGATATGGTGATGGAACTCATATTTTAGGTTTCACTTGTGGTGATTGCAGCAAGCAAATTGACCTTATCGTTGTTCAGCACCGTGATCTCCGACTAACAAAGGATGTGAATACCATATCATCTGACTGTGTACCACCTCTGCATAAGGTAGGCATAGCGGATTTAAGGATCTCTTTTTATCGTAGAGGTGGATTGATAAATGCCCCCGAGAAGATCAAGTGGTGAAAGCTTAAAGACTGGAAGGAGACCCTAGTAGACAGCATACATTTTCCTCTCGTTGACCTGAATGCAATTGGCAACATTGGACACATTCTACGGATCTTTCATTGCAGCCGTCACAGTAATATTCGGTACGACATAAACTAGCTCCTACTGTATTGAAAATCAAGCGTTCTTATGGATGATTCTAGTCCAAGAAGAAGTGAAAAAAAGACAGAGGCATACTGTATATAAATTGGCTTTCACAAAAGACTCCAGAACTAAGGGAAAGGATTGTCTTTGCCGAACGTGTGGCTAAGAAATCTGAATCGAGGCGCACTCACTGTAATTACCTGTGTACAAGGTGTATCAGAACTGTACTTACAAATAAATCAGAGTTGCCCTTCGTGTAATGTTTAAGATGGTGGTGCAGTTGGATTGCCGTGGAAATGTTTCTTTTTAGGAAATGAAGTATTTACTGTATTTGCTCTACCAGAGAGTCAGCCGCTGCCCGTTGCTGTGCGTCAGAATAGGCAACGGAGGGGAAGTGAAAAGTGGGAGACAGAGGTAATGCTCGGTGAGAATGGACAAGTTTCTCGATCATTTCGCATAGTCGCTTCCGAGCTCCGGTAGGCAGTGTACAGTTTGTTCTACAGAAATTGACTACTATGTGATCCCCTAGAAAGAGAATACATACTTGTGCCAAGAATACAGACAGCTTTCCAAGTCGTTTGCCACACACTACACATCCTGGACAGAGTCCAGAGGTCACTAACTACTACACCGTTGTGAACTATGCACCAAAATAGGAGGGGGACATATAGAACTTCTATTGTAATCAAACCGTTGGGCGTATTGATTCCTTCGTTTAGTATTTCATTGCATTACAATGTTGTGAGTGAAGGATCACACAGTCGCGATACGGCAGCTTTGCATCTTCGAGCTTGTTAATTAATAATGAATATTACTGCGACAAACAGACGAGAGGACAAACAATCTGGTGCTTTCCTTGACTGACAAGTGTGTAGATGTCCATAATCCTGTAGACTGCTCCTTCGGGCGATGGGTGAAACATCCTGGCGAAGATTACCGAACACGTAGAGGTCCTCTTCTCTCTTCACTGGATAAGAGCTGAAAATGACAAAGATTTTAGACTGTGTTCTCGCACACAACCACGTGGAAAATATCGAAGAACAGTACGTAACTTAGTTCTCGAAAATCTGCTTCACTCGACGACTACCAGAAGATAAGAGATCAGAGCGTTCATTCCAAAAACACAGGTATTTAAGCATTTACCCTGGTGGGTGTGTCTCTATGTCGTCTCGTAATTGGACATCGTACTTTCACCTGACAGGTTCTCATAAATCTAGATATTACTGTCTCCAGAGTATTCCACACGCTCTGCTAATTAGAACGGCCTTGAAAATTTCCCAGTAGTTCACATGACTCAGCTGGCTGGTCGATTGAATAATCAATACTGCGCTCCCTGCCTGTCCAAACCGGTTCTCTGCAAGAAGACACGACTCTGTTGGCATAAACTTGTAATATATCACCCTTAATGAAAGAATGATAACATCCCGTTTCCACATACAATAAAATGTGCATTGTTGGCCAAAGTTGAAGGGGACAATACGAAAGTCAATTCGAAATATTGATTAGTGTATGTGTGAAGCAGCTATAGCAGATGAATGAATAATTATTGTAGTAGCACCGTGTGGCTATTAGATTCACGTGGTCAAATGTGTCACGATTGACATATCTAAGGATTTTCATAGGGTAGATCTCGGGAAACTACTGACAAAAATTAGTGTGGTTGGGATAGATAAAATAGTGGCTAAATGGGTGACTATAAAGTCGTGGCCAAATTATTAAACATAAGAAAATTGAGAATTGGGCACATAAGATGTTACCAATTTTCAAGTTGATGACTTTCGACTTGGTATGCATCCCGTTAGCTTCCGTGAGTGACTTGATTAGACTGGGCATACCCTCAAAAATAGTATTTTACACTGACTCTTTAAATCGTCATCATGACACCAGATCTGAACGAGCTTCACAGTAAAGCCAATTTTTGTCGTTATATTCGTTTGTCGGACTTTTCTTTTCTATTGCCCAAGGATGTTCTATGGGGTTCATGTCAGGACTGTTTCTAGGCTTTGTGACAAGGAGGCCCATCTTGCATAAAAATAAATTCACTTTGGCCAAACCACTCTTGCACCTGAGCTATCAAACGGGTTCTTAATGCTATATAGTTACGTCTCATAGTTCCTTCTACAATATACACTGACTGACAGAGCAAATGCAACACCAAGAAGGAGTGGTTCGAAAGGGATGAAAGTTGGGGAAAAACAGAGACGGCATGGACAAATAATTGATGTTTATTTCAAACCGATATGCAGGTTACACAATGCGCACGGCATCGACTCAGTAGGATGTAGGACCACCGCGAGCGGCGATGCACGCAGAAACACGTCGAGGTACAGAGTCAATAAGAGTGCGGATGGTGTCCTGAGGGATGGTTCTCCATTCTCTGTCAGCCATTTGCCACAGTTGGTCGTCCGTACGAGGCTGGGGCAGAGTTTGCAAACGGCGTCCAATGAGATCCCACACGTGTTCGATTGGTGAGAGATCCGGAGAGTACGCTGGCCACGGAAGCATCTGTACACCTCGTAGAGCCTGTTGGGAGATGCGAGCAGTGTGTGGGCGGACATTATGCTGCTGAAACAGAGCATTGGGCAGCCCCTGAAGGTACGGGAGTGCCACCGGCCGCAGCACATGCTGCACGTAGCGGTGGGCATTTGACGTGCCTTGAATACGCACTAGAGGTGACGTGGAATCATACGCAATAGCGCCCCAAACCATGATGCCGCGTTGTCTAGCGGTAGGGCGCTCCACAGTTACTGCCGGATTTGACCTTTCTCCACGCCGACGCCACACTCGTCTGCGGTGACTATCACTGACAGAACAGAAGCGTGACTCATCGGAGAACACGACGTTCCGCCATTCCCTCATCCAAATCGCTCTAGCCCGGCACCATGCCAGACGTGCACGTCTATGCTGTGGAGTCAATGGTAGTCTTCTGAGCGGACGCCGGGAGTGCAGGCCTCCTTCAACCAATCGACGGGAAATTGTTCTGGTCGATATTGGAACAGCCAGGGTGTCTTGCACATGCTGAAGAATGGCGGTTGACGTGGCGTGCGGGGCTGCCACCGCTTGGCGGCGGATGCGCCGATCCTCGCGTGCTGACGTCACTCGGGCTGCGCCTGGACCCCTCGCACGTGCCACATGTCCCTGCGCCAACCATCTTCGCCACAGGCGCTGCACCGTGGACACATCCCTATGGGTATCGGCTGCGATTTGACGAAGCGACCAACCTGCCCTTCTCAGCCCGATCACCATACCCCTCGTAGAGTCGTCTGTCTGCTGGAAATGCCTCCGTTGACGGCGGCCTGGCATTCTTAGCTATACACGTGTCCTGTGGCACACGACAACACGTTCTACAATGACTGTCGGCTGAGAAATCACGGTACGAAGAGGGCCATTCGCCAACGCCGTGTCCCATTTATCGTTCGCTACGTGCGCAGCACAGCGGCGCATTTCACACCATGAGCATACCTCAGTGACGTCAGTCTACCCTGCAATTGGCATAAAGTTCTGACCACTCCTTCTTGGTGTTGCATTTGCTCTGTCAGTCAGTGTATAATCGCCACAGCCGTACCAAAGAAACACACTCCAGACCATTGCTGAAGTTTGATGCTTCACTCTCTGCTTCACTCAATCTGGATGGAATGCTTCTACTCCTGACACATTGACTTGTCTCTTCTTCGACAGGAAATACCCATTCGTCAGTAAAACAAACCTGAAATAAATAAAACAAATAAGCCTAGCATTAAATGCAATAAGCTGTACAGTTTGAAAGAAGAATTTCATACATTTACTCTACTGTACGGTTACACCACTTAGATTGGGTTAAAATGGAATAATGAATGATAATTTAGGAATTACAGTAATTGTCATGGACATGCCGGTTTCCATTGATCAGATGACCAATTCTGGAGAGTCTTAGCCCACTGGAACCTCTTTGCAGCCATAGCAGGAGTAATCTTCGCTTTTCTTTGAGGTCGTCTTGCTCTCAATCTAGCATTAAACAGCTCTCGTTTCAAAGTCCTGGATGGTTCCAATGACCCACACTCTTCTAATTTCTTACGTAAATCCAAACTAGTAACCTTGCGGTAGTTTACTGACTAATTAATCAGTTTTGCTTCCTCCGTGGGGTTAGTTTCTTCTTTCGCCCCCAGTTTCCAACACGTTGTTGTCAATTTGTCTTCCCGTTATCTTCACATTTTAAAATTCTACTTACAGATTGCTGTGATGATGCAATCTAGAATCCGTATCTTGGTGTGAATAACGTTTCTCAACAAGTAACTCTCTGACAATGCCTTTCTTGGCGAAAGGTCCTTTCGTCTCCCCATAACCTCAACATTTGACCGTTCTCAAGAACCACTAGTAAGAAATATCAACTGAACTCGTGGATAGTATCAATAATGCATGTAACTTACTGAATGCACAGTCTTAACAATAGGTCACATTATTTACTTTCATACAGCAACAGTATGCAGATATAGACGATAAACAACAGAACATGTTCACTAACATAAGTGACACAAAACCATATAAATAATGAAATTACATTGTAGTTCTCACTGTAGCCACTGTATGAAAAAATACAATAGAGTGGACAGGGATATGCCAACAGGTAACGTTGCCACCAAAGGCTATAAAGGTCAATACTTTACATAAAGATAGAAATATACATTTTACCATTAACATTTGGCCTCGTCTGGTGTATTTCTAGAAAATAGAACTCAGAGCATAAGAGTAGGTTAAGCTTTATTTGATCCTGTAACAATTATGGGATTGGGTCCCATGGGATAGTATTATGAGACCTTTATTTTCTGATATATATAAACAATTTGAATAATGAACTGAAAAAGGTGATTAGGCTCTTTGTAGTAAATAAGTTTCAGGATTGTGAGTAACTGCAAAAAGAACCTTGACAGTATTGTAAGATGGACATCGGGCAATGCTATATTGGTAAACGGGGTGAAAAGTCAGGTTATGTGTTTCACAAATAGAAAGAGTCCTCTGTGGTTTAATTATTGTGTTGATGGGGTGAAAGTTCTTCATGAGGATCTCTGTAAGTACCTAGTTATTCATAATATGTATATATCGTCATTGTGGTAATCATATAAACATATTGCAAAATAAAATGTACAGGTCTCTTAATATGTTTATGAGGTTATTTAGGAGTTTTAAAGGAGAGGGCATATAAATCTCCAGCAAAACCACAATGAGAGTATGAGACCATCAGCAGTATATTTCTTAAGTGGAGAACAGGAAATAATCCACAGAAATAGTTACATTTCTTGTGGGTGATTTCTAACAAAAGAGTTGTGTTACAGAGATGTTGCAAAGTTTCAGCTGGGAAGACTTGGAGAAAGGAGACAAGTTGTTTGATTAAAGAGGATATTCTGAGATGTCATTGGAGAGTTGGCTTGGAATGGCATTAGCTGATGAATACATTTAAGTCATGTTCTTTAAGTGTAGGAAAGGTCACAACATGAAGATAAGTTGGAATTCATGGGGACAAATTTTGGCAAATGTTCACTTATAGGAAGATAATTTAGTGATTGAAATAATTTACCATGGGATTTTTTCATTTATTTCCACAACCTTTTTCTACATCAATAACCAACAGCCCTAAATGCAGTTTTTTGATTGATTCATTCATTGATTGGATTGGGACATTGACTGATTTATGTTTTTGGTCTTAATGTGATGTACAGAGAGGGATGATGGATATTTCTATGCTTATTATTTAAGCGTTGTCCACTTGTTGGGAATGTAGTGGGAATAATGTGGGATTATTTGATACTACAGTGAAGTGTTTTCAGAAATGAACAAAGAAGTGTCAAGTCAAGTCAGTATAGAAAGGTGGAAACAGGGGAATGTGAACATAAAAGGTTGAAGAAAATAGCTATTCATTGTGGAAATAGGGATCAACAGAAAGAGAAACACAAGCAAGGAATGTTATTGGGTAATGATTTGGAGATAGTGTTTATTATTATTTATTTTCCTTAAATTGCACATGTACACATACACGGAAGTGCCTCCACCCACACATGTATGTGTACACATACTCTGGTGAATATTCACAAATATGCAAGTAATTTTAAATTTACATATTTGCAAATGATCCTCCTTTTCTATGCTACCTTGTCTACTGATATCCTACACTGTGTTCATTTTCATGTTCTTATCTCTCTTATCATTTGTCTGAAAAGCAGTGGCAAAAGGGACCGGGTTAAAACGCAGCAGGTCATTATGGAAGTTAGGTTCCAAAAACGGTAAAAAATAAAATAAATAAATGCAATGTAAATTTTAATCTAATAGAAGTTGTATACTATTATTTAAAGTAGTTCAACAAGTTGTACATGTGTTGATTATGTTTGTAATACAGAAGATATTATGAGTAAAATTTTGTAAATTATGTACATGCTTAATAGAAAAGAAAGTGTAGATTGTGTAATACTGTATTTTATGAAATTGTCTTCTTCTCTGTTCTTTTAAAATTTAGTGCTTGATAATAATGTATTTTTGTGTACCATTTGCCACCAAGGTAGGCACCTCTATTGTATTTAGAATGATTTTGAATTGATTGTTCCTTTCCATTCTTATATTTTTAAAATGAGAGGTATATTAATTTTAATCTTTATTGTGTCACTGTGAAATTTATTTTCTCAGCTGGTTCTTGTTTAGGCCTATATATTTGTATTCCTTTACTTCTTTACTCTACTTTTCTTATTTCTTACTTATAGGCTTCCGAAGATACTAAGGAGGAAATATTCATAGAAGAACATGCTGATGATCAGCTGTTGCCATACATCAAAGGAGAAACAAAGTAAGTACACTACAAATCCTATATAATATAGAATATGTCGTACCTATTCACAGTTGTGTTCAGTGTTGGTTGGTTTATCTCCAAAAACTAGCCATTTTCGTCAATTGAATCCTTTCTTTACAAGGTTTCATTTAAATGCAAATATGTAAAAATTCTATTGGTTAAAATCATCTTAAATATTCAAGAACTTTAAGATCATATTTAATGCACCATCATGTAGTTTTATTGAATACCGGTATATATTTACAAAAAGAATCTCTGGTAAAGCTAGATATTTTGAAGTGTATTTGTTTACAGTACCTTTAAGCAACTATGAAGAAAGTGTTCTTTCTTTCATTGTCTCTGCATCATTTGATTATCACATTCTTATCATCTGAAATGCCATCTGAAACTATTGCCTCCAGATATTCTGAGTAAGTTTTATTACGTTCACACCAACAGTGACACACAGAAAAAAACGATGTTTGTAGATTATAAATTAAATCTACAAATTCAAAATTGTTAAGTTTTATGTACATTGTAATATTTCGAACTAACATAGTCAGTTTCATTATTCAATATAATGATGGCTGAGTTCAATAAAGTTATAACTCAAAGAATGCCATTTTAAACTATTTCGTTAGATTCCTTTTTTTATGATCATTTCTGCTCTCTTGTGTGTTAAGTCAGATTCCTCCATTTGTGGACGCCAAAGCAGATAATGTGTTGTAGAAATGAAAACTTCAGATCAGTAGTGCTACATCTTCGATATCATAGTTTTCAAATAAAACTTGTGCATTGTTGTAAGCGTAAAATTATGTGGTCTTGAATTTATGTTCATTCCAGTGTTGTGGTCACACTTGCTGATTCATTTTAGTGTTCATTGTCAGTCAGGGGCTTGTAGTGTGTTGTAGTTTTAAATTGGTGCAGCTTGCCAAAAAAATTCAGAATTCTTTAAGTAAGTGAATTTATTATCTCATAAAGATAGATAAATAGGGGGTACATTATTGCTTCACGTCCGTAGGTTTAATCTCAAAGTGCCCTACACGTGACCCCCGGGTGCTACTAAGAAAGCAATAACTTTGGCTGCTGGACCTGTCTTTTTAAAGATCTCCTAACAATGACAAAGTTATTTCATGGAAATGGTTCTTCTCAGAGCTACCAGAGAAGAAACATTGGACCTTTCATCCATGTCTTCCAGCTTAACGTAGAGAGCAACAGCAGAGCAAAATGTGACTACCTATCCAAGATTATCCTTGATAATAATGTAGATGTTGTGTCTATACAGGAAACCCATACAACCGATGAAGAGTTTCGGAAAAGGGGCCGCATTAATGGTTTCACAGCACTTGGTGCAACATATCACAGTGCACATGCTATAGCTACTTATGTTCGTAATAATATCCAAGATGCATCACTGCTCTTTCAAAACGAAGACGGAGACATCCATTGTGTTGCTGTGTGAATGGCAGATGTTACTATTTTTAACATTTATAAACCCCCAAACGCACAGTGGTCAAGTACAGTACTACCTAATGCTCAACACCCTGCAGTTTATATAGGCGACTTCAACAGCCATCACGAACTATGGAAGTACTCGAATAACAGTGAATGTGGAACGAAACTCGTAGAATGGACAGAGATGAACAATCTCCATCTGATGTTTGACCCAAAAGATCTTGGTACTTTCCAATCAGTTGCATGGAATAGGGATTCCAATCTTGACCTGTGTTTTGTTAGCTGCAATGAGGGAGGACAGCCCTTACATACCAGTCGTAACGTGTTAAGACATTTTCCCCACAGTCAACATGGCCCCATTATAGTGGATATTGGCATCAACATTCCTGTTGTACGGTCAATACCACATGCTCGGTGGAACTTCAGAAAAGCAAATTGGTCAACATTCACCACTGAACTGGATATATGCATTCGGTGGATTGCTCCCAAGCACAACAATTACTAGCGTTTCGTAGGTGCAGTTATGATGGCGGCTAAGAGGAATATGCCTGGAGGCCATAAAAAATAATACATCCCTGGCTGGAATGTTGAGACTGGTGCGCTCTATAACGAATATCTGCAGACTGGTAATAAAGACAAAGCTGATGAACTTCTTTCCAGCATGGATACTACCCTGGGGAGAACGGTGAATTGAAACAGTGGAGAATATCGACTTAACTCATTCCAGTAGAAGAACTTAGGCTCTCTTCAGAAAACTTGGAGGAAGGACACGTTTGGTGAAGCAAGAGCCTGGAGTTATTCCGGATGAAGTAGCATCTCACATCGTCACAACTTCCCAAACTCCATCAGATAAGAAACATACCAAACACATACGGCGCCAGCTCCAAACTCTGAAATAAAGAACACCACGCACACCAAGGTATTCACTACCACTTACGGTGCAAGACATCAATGCTGCTCTCAAAGACGTTAAACCAAGTACAGCTCCAGATTTTGATGGCATTCATCCAGAAATTCGCATTCATTTAGGAAAGAATGCTAGAAGTTGGCTGGCAAGGTTTTGTACCGACCTTCTACAGAACAGACAATTCTCGGCAGTATTCAAACGAACGGAAGTGATTTCCATCTTGAAACCAGGTAAGCCTGCCAATGACCCAAGCAGTTATAGACCAATTGCGCTTCTTTTAGGGAGGCTAATCTACAACGGAATCAGCGCAACAGTTTTCCAGCATATTGAAGTTGATCAAGCCGGATTCAGGCCCAATCGCAGCTGCTGCGATCAAGTGCTTTCACTGATATTCCACATGGAAGGAGGTTTCCAGAAACAACTCAAGACCTCAGCTGTATTCATTGATCTTACAGCAGCATTTGACGCAGTCTGGAGGGAAGGATTAATTTACAAGCTTCTCCGAATTGTACCCTGTAGGACCATCGTGCAGGTTATAGGCAATATGCTCAATGACAGAAGATTTCAAGTGTGTATGGGAAATAGTATAAGTAGAGAAAGAAGCTCAAGGATCGGTACTGTCTCCCCTACTGTTCAATTTGTATATCTCCGATCTCCCAGAAACATCATCACAAACATTTTGTTATGCTGAATATCATAACACTAGCCACTCAATATCGAGACTTTAGTGTGACAGAAGAAGTGCTACAAAGAGACCTGATTTCACTTTAAACGCACTTCAAGAAATGGCAACTGTGTCCTAACCCTAAGAAAACAGAAGTGTCATGTTTTCACCTGAATAATCGCCAAGCTGGCATTAAACTTCACATACGTTTTTGTCAACAAGAACTTCGGCACAGCAGCTATCCCAAATATTGTGGATTACACTTGATCGCACACTATCTTACAAACAACATCTTATGAATCTGTCCAAGAAGCTCAAAACATGTAATATTATCTTTCAGAAATGGTATGGCTTAAGTTGGGGTTCATCAGCAAACACTTTATGATCTGCTTTGGGACTGGTTTTCTCGTGTGCTGAGTACTGTGCACCAGTTTGGCTGGATAGCCCATATACAAGACTAATTGATACTCAACTGAATGCTAGCATGCGGTTAATATCTGGTACTGTCCAGTCCACACCCCTTTATTTTCTCCCAATTCTGTCAGGTATAATGCCGCATGATGTAAGAAGATCAAATGCTCCCATTCGATAGTTCAAAAAGATAGAAATGAACCCTCAACTGTATGTTTTGGATGATATTCCTATTCTCAAGGTAACAAGGTTCAAGTCACGACATCCATCTTTGCATGATGCTGTCGCATTGGCTGATGGGAATTTTCACCCTTTAGAAGAATGGAGAAGTCGCTGGAAATTTGCCACAGACAGTTCCTTACACAACATCTTTTCTGGTGAACATCTTCCTTGTGAACATCATCTACCGCGTAAGATTTGGACCACTCTGAATCGGGTGAGAACAAATCATGGACGATGCAGGGATGCCCTTTATAAGTGGAAATATATCTCATCACCAGAGTCCGACTGTGCATCTCGGCAGATGATCCCCATATTGTAAGTGAATGTACACGACGTTCCTACACAGGTAGCCCGAGTGACTTTTTGGAACCAACAGAGGAAACCATACAGTAGATCACCCAACTGGACATCCTGCTATAAAACGTGTTTCTTGTCTGTGTATATTTGTAAATACTATATATTTGTATTTATGTATCTAACTTGTTGCCCTATGCTAATAATAATAATAATAATAATAATAATAGGTAAATCACGTAGTGATATAATATTCTTTAAAAATTGTAATTATTGTCACTGACCTCACAAAGTCCTGTTTTAAAACATTTAATGCAGGTCATGCGATGGCTAGTCATAGCCTAAGGTTTGACTTCAAACCAGATTTGTGATGGAAACTACGAATTCTGATTGGTTTATTTGATTTTGTGAATGGTTAGAGCCTTCTGGACTCTTATGTGATGCACTGACTTGTTCCTACTGTACTATCACACTAGTGGCAAGAAATATTCATGTCGGTCCTCAGAACTATCCAGTACCAGCTCACACTCTCTGATTAGTCAGAGTAGAACCATGCACACAACCGAAGATCACCCAAATTGTCTATTCTTCAAGGTTTAAATTCTGCAGTTTCTTTGTAATTCATGTATAACAAGACACAATAGGCTACATTAGAGAACAATTTTGTATTATGACCACCAGTAAAAATGTTGCTTATGAATCCTTTTCATAGACAAAATCATATTTCTATTTTTGATGGAGTCTAAATTAGCTTTCTACTTTCTAAACATATTTTGTGCAGAGGCACTCTCGGACCAGCAAAGCGACATGCATTTTATGTGTCTTCTTTTTTCTTGGCATATATGTCATAGGACTGTCCATTGTCTACGTAGCTTAGTCCATTTTACACCATAGATTTTAGTTGCTTCTGAAGGATTCAGTCGACCGGATCTTATCTGCTACTTCCCACTTTGTTTTATATCTCACCTCAGGCGCTATTGTTTCCTCACTCTCATTTCAGCAGTCTACAAATATCATGCTGCAACTTAAATGACTTCCTTTAAAATGTCTAAAATATTTGCCATGCCTGTTTGGTATTGATTTTAAGATTCATAAAATTTCCTAATTGCTGACTTGTGGAAATACACGTATTTCTGAGATTACCAATTAGTGATGAGGCTTACTTCCGTTTATGTAGAGACACATGGTCCTGAACTAACCACTTAGTTATGTGGTTTCCTTCCAGCTTTAGAGCATTGAGTGTCACATGGCCCTGAGCTGACCACTTTGTGCCACTCCTCCAGCGTCTTCATATTTATAGGCGTGAGCGGAGTGAAAATAACAAACTGATTAATATGATCGTCTGCTGTCTATGACGTATGTAAGCAGAAATATGAATTGCAAAATTCTATTCAGGCTAGAATACACTGACGGACTCCCCTCTTGTAGGTACTCATAGAATTTCACCGGATATTGAAACTGTCCTTCCCATTTAACACAGATATACCCATTTTTTATTTTTTTGAGTTATAAGTTTTTTTTCACAATGCATTTATAGGAGTCACCTAAACACAAAATCCAGAAGCGTTCAGACATTCAAACACTCTTTTGTGAAAATAAGTTTTTATAGATATCGGACATATGCTTTAGGGGAGAAAATTTGAACATGCAATAAACTTATTTGAATGTTAGGATGTGTAAAATATCCATTGCATTCCATTTTTGTAGCAGAATATTCATCAGTCTTCTTCTGGTGGCAGGGTCCGGTGTTGTGATTCATTGACTCCAGTTAGTTCGGTCTCGGGGCATGTCTGCATGTAGTCTTCCAACTTTCAGGCCGTTGTGCACTTTCTCAGTCTCTGCTGTCTGGTTCGTCCCTCGCGCCTCTTTTCACCGACTTTCTGTGTATACTCTGATTTTCCCAATATATCGTCCTCTACACGCAACACATGCCCAAACCAGCGCACACGCCTTTCCCCAATTTTCTTCTGGGTCGGTGCAATGCCAAAACGTTTTCTAATAACATCATTTGAAATGTGATCTAGTCTAGTTATGCCAGGCTTCCACCTAAGCAACTTCGTGTCCGTGATGCTTAGTTGGCGTTCTACCTCTAGAGCTGGGCAGCATTCGTTGCCGTAGAAAACGACAGGATGGATAACAATAGGACAAGTATCAGTTCGGTAGAACTTAGTTTAGAGATGGCCCTTTGTCCAAAGTTCGGAAGGGCGCCTGTTGTCATTCTCCACTTCAGTCAGGCGTTGTATATCCTTAAGTTGACTTCATCAGTAGGTCGGCCATCATCATAGATTGTGGAGCCAATATTCTTAAATATCCCTACTCGTGCTATATCTTCAACGTCAACATGCATGGTTCCAACTTCTCGACAATGTAATGCAATGTATTCTGTCACCATAGAATCACTCCATAGCGTTGCCTTCGTGATATCATATGTAGACTGACAGAAATACTTGAGAAGTCTTATACGCGCTAGAGCTGAAAGGTGTTCAAGTCTAGGAGGGTGACTCGCTTGATAGGTGACAGTTTGTTCTTGCTGCAAACCAAGTGTACCGAGACTGTATCACTCTCCACTACTCTGAGATAAAATACGGCACCATAAGCCCTCTCCGAAGCGTCACAGAATACACGCACTTGATAGTTCTCTGGCGTTGTAGAAGAAGATCCTATCCATCGAGGGATTGGAATGGCTGACAAGTGAATGAGGCTGGAAGCCCAGAGTTGCCACCTTCTTGCTAGGTCTATGGGTAGGAGATCGTCCCATGCTATCCCTCTACACCAAGTATATTGGAACATGATTTTACCTGTAATCGATATTGGCGACAGTCGACCAAGCGGATCGTAAAATCTTGCTGTAGCTTGTAGTACCTCTCTCTTCGTTGCCGGCTCTTCTGGTAGCGTTCCAATGATGTCGTTAGGGTCGAAAAGAAGACAGTCCGTGTGCGTGTTCCAGTTAACACCCAAAACTCGTGTATCTCTCGTTTCCTCGCACCCTTCGGCTCTCCATATATCCTTTAACAGTACTGAAATGGTCGCACACTATAACATCGGCATTTGCATCTCTCGGAGAAGCCCTGTTATCTCGTAGTACACAGCAATGATTTCATTTTCGTCTTCTGTACTGGCTGTGAAATTATCCATGCAGGTCCATTGATCTAGCAGTTTTGTAGCCAAGGGATACTTGTCAGAAAATCTGGAAGCCAATTCACGTAATGTAGCTGATTAAAGGAATGGGCTGCATGTATGTCCAAACGGCAAACGGGCGAATCTGTATACTGCAGTGTTGTCAGTTGTCTTCCAATCTCCTTTTTCCCCTCTCTCCACTTCAAACCTTGAAATCTCGTTAAGTCTCTGTCATTTTTATCCAGACAGAACTGAAAAAGGCTTGGGTTCCGTGCCCAATTAAAGCTAGTCGGTAGAGTCGGAAGCGGAGTAGTGTTGCCAGAATTTCTGGTAGGAGATTAGGCCCTACCTCCAGGGCATCATTGGGTGATAGGGTACCCTTTTCGTGAGATGAAACATCAAAAACTATTTTCCACTTCGTCGTGCCGTCTCTTTGCTTGTTTATCGCATGGTGAGGCAAATAGAAGGTGTCGGTAACCGATTCAGCCTCGGGCGCTATCTCTACATGTCCCTTCGCAAAGTAGTCGGTCATTAAAGCATGGTATGCCTCTCGGAACTGTTTGTTTCCATTAAGTTTGTTCTTCAGGGAATCAAAACGTTTCTCAGCGTTCTTGCGATTCGAGTGCAGTATTACTCCTTCCTTCCTTGGTAGGGAGACAACCCTCCTCCCGTCTTCCATTTTGAATGATTCATGAAAGCCT
The DNA here is from genome assembly GCF_040414725.1 of Anabrus simplex. NCBI lineage: Eukaryota > Metazoa > Arthropoda > Insecta > Orthoptera > Tettigoniidae > Anabrus > Anabrus simplex. Next base: position 128,562,035 of record NC_090279.1, on the reverse strand, counting down.
TTCAAGATTGCAAACTCTCTCGCAGTGAGTGCTCGTTGCTAATCTTCCTTTATCCCTAGTGTCTCTAGATCCCAAAACTTGCGTAGATTGTTCTCGGAAGATAGTAATTCTGCATTGATACTGACGTGGTTTATGGACACATGATTCACTGTAGTACCAGACTTATTCCCACTAAGAATCCAACCAAACCTAGAGGGAAGAAGTACCATGGAACTCGAGATGCGTATTGGCTGTTCGTCCTTCACCACCTCACCTGCCAGTACTGGTCTCCTCCTATCAGAACCTCAATCATCAGATCGTCTGCATCATCTTGAGGATCTGCTAGTTGCAATTTGTGAAGGCGTGATAGACTCTGTATGTCACGTGGGACGGTTGGGTGCGGTGAGTACGTGTTCCTGCTCTCGAATGCCGAGATTCGCACGGAATCTTTCGTCCACATTCCACTTATACTGAAGTTGGCCAATCTGCGAGTCACCGATGTACTTAATGGTGCTTCAAATGCTGTACCTGACAGATCTCTCCTGTCAATGACTTTCAGCTTCAAATCGTCTACCAGTTCCGAGCTGATGAATATTGACTGACTTCCGGCGTTCAGAATTTAACGTGTTCTTTTCCAAAGTCCGGTTGGTCCGATTACCCAAATTCGAGCTGTTTGGAGGTATATCAAGTTCGGCATGCTAACATCTATTTTTCCTACAGTTACTCCCACTTGTCCTTCACAGATAGAGATGTGATGTGGTCCCTTACATTTAGTGCAGGATACTTTGTTCTTCTTGGTGCAGTTTTTCAAGGTGTGACATCTGTTTAGGGATAAAAATCATCGTTGAGTAGACTTCAGTTGGTCTATGCGTTGCTTGACATCTGTCATCGTGGTACAGTTTTGAGCCCAATGGTCTTTCCCTTCGCAAAAAGCGCAAAAAGGTGACGTCTTCTTCTTCCTGGACGTCTGGCCCGTCCTAGTAGTGACTTGCAAGGCAGCAGCAGTTGGGTAATATGAGTTTGAGATGGCGTTGTCTCCTTTGATTTTCTGCGCCGTCATTGCGCCCTCCACTTCTTCATTGAGGAATTCCATAAGCCTTGTTATGTGCGCTTCGGAAATCTTCTCTCCCTTTGCGTAGATGATACACCTTCTAGACATATAATCCGGAAATGCACGTAACAGTTTGGTGGCTAACATTCTACCGTAGTGGTCGACATTTTCCCCTAATGCCCCTAAAGCCTGAATACGTCTATTATATTCTATATATGTATGATTGAGGGCGTCGGGCGTAGCATCACGAACTGGTCTCATGGTCTCCAGGTAATCCAGATGCGCCTGGATGATGCATCCAATAAGATTCACCTGTATTTCCTCGTATGCGTCTGCAGTCACCGCTATGCCATCGATTAGCTTCTTAGGTTCTCCCTCCAGGTATCCACGAAGGAAGACGTGTTTGTCGATAGTGTTGATGGTCGGGTTGTTGTCTACTGCTGACTGGAATTGCTCCCAAAACCGGGACCATTTTTCTACATCTCCTGCGAATGGTTCTAGTTTGATAGTGGGTAATTTAACAGAGTGGGTGATGGAAAAGTGTGATGGCTCTGGTACTACGGATAAAGGTCTGGAAAGGTCAAGATTCATATTTCCGAGCGACTCAGATAATTTGTCACGAAAGACGCGTGTCGAATTAAATATCGCGCGCTTCGCGACCTCGATGTATTTCTCACACTCTATGACGTCTGCGTCATATTCGGCGTCTGATAGAAGATCGTGAATGCCATTATCGAGGGAAATGAGTTGATCTAAAGGTCCCTGGTTCGATCCCGGTTATCGGCACCAAATTATGTCGTATATGTAAACAAGTTTTCTTTATTGTACTTCACTTCGTACCAAGAGAAAAACATAGTGACGTCAAAGAAGATACAAAGAATTCACACACAGAGATAATAAAGGCATTGTTAATCCTCCACATTTCAGGCTGACTGGGTCCTGCCAATGCGCGTCCCTTCCAGAGGCTGCACTAACCTTGGTTCCGATACCATGAGAGATATTTCTGTAATGGTGTGATGGTATTATTTTACGGCCGACTTGTCTTGAAGCATTTTTGAGCTCATGACAGAAGGTAGTAACGCTGCTCCGGACATGGGGAACAGATGCCTTTTGCAGCCACTCCTCCAGAGAAGAAGCGCTACGCTCTTTTCTGCATTAACTTCCAGAAATTTAGTGTACCTCTCCCGCCATCTGCTCCGTACTGAACGTCTCCATCTTCTGATCAATATCTTGTGAGATGATCAAGAGGTTTAGTCTGTCATATCTGGAATCAATGTCCCCCGTTTATTTGTCCACTTATTTTCTCCAAAGAGAGCAGTAACAATACGTGGTCGAGATTCCCATTACTTTGCTTATGAGCCAGTCATACATTCGACTGGGCCATGTGAATTGAGTTCATACAGCACGAATTGGAAAGTAATAGATCATGTTACGATATATTTTAGCCTGCGTGATCGATTTTCCCATGTGCCAGTTGCAAGCGGATCTCACGTTTAACCAAGAAATTTGCATTTACCGCCCTTCTTTCGTAGAATATGTAGAACTACTGTGCGGTGGGGGACAGGCGCAGAATTGGACGCTACCTGACTACCTTATCAATCCACTAAAAATAATCACGTTGCCCGTGATCTTTTGAAATAAATAGAATATCATTCCTTTACATAGCAGTAATATCCACTGCGATGTAATTCAACGTCTTTTCTTCTCGAATTTTGTCTCAAACCTTGATTTTCATGCTACTTCTATCCCTATTGTTAAATTAATACTTGCAAGAATATTTAAGGGCATAATAGGTTGCGTTTGGTTTCAAAATCAGGATATTAGAACAATGTAATAAAACACTACCACCAAAGCCATATTCTGTGTGGCCTTCATAATGTCTATAACAGCAGTATCTGGGGGAGAGAAGACAATATCAATGCTAGGGAGAGTACTGTCGTATACTTGTTATATTTCAGCTTTTAAAGGATTTCATCAGGATTAGTGGTTTTTCGTGTTGCATGCGGCTTGTGTTAAATACAGCAATTAAGACGTAGACTGATGTAGTACATGGTAGTAAGTATGAACGTCCTTGTGTAAACCTACCGTCCTATATGTTGGTTGGGTCTGTTTGATTGCACATCAAAGCTACATATTTCGGAAAAGCGACACAGTGACATTATAAAATGCTATAGTGATATGATAACAATGTACAAATTCAATATGTATATTTGTGTGACAAAATAACATTCATAAAAGATTAGCCATGGTTCAGCAGTTCTTGCTGACTGTCGGCAAACGATGATCTCAACTTTATTAATATCTACAACACTGACATTCTCTCAAACAACCTCAAGAACAAGGTCCTTTACAAAAATTATTACTTGCCTGCGACGAAGCGCAGAGTGGTTCAACAAGATCAAAATTCCAAAGCATATGTCGTCCTTTATGTAGGAGAACAGACTACGGATTTCAATAGAATAATGAGTGCTGCATTAAAGAGCTTCTATTTCTCCTTTTAGGCTGGATCAGTTCTCATGCATTCTTTAAATGAGGTTGTCTATTAACTCGTACATGTCTAAACTGTGACAAGTTTCTTGCGCGTGATATCGTGATTAAGAAAAGACGCAACACATTCTCGTCACAAGTGAGAGCTTTTGAAATTTAACAGTATACTCTGAATTTGACCTCAGATGATGTTTACTCTCAGGAATGTTATGTTTATGAGTAACGAGCTCTCTGCACTGGATATCAGTGAATGGAATGTCCAGTAGCAAATCCCCTGTGTGAGAGTTGTAGTGGAGTTGGCTGTTGAACTATTGGTCACATGGTTTTAATTTGTCACTGTAGATCGAGACCTGAGGTGAGCTATAGAGATCATCAACCTCCGGATGGCAGATCACATCTGAAGAGACACAAGGATGATCGACCCTTCAAGTGCGATCACTGCGGAAAGGTGTTCGGTAGCCGAAGCAGCTTGTCAGAACACCTCAGGATCCACCCGCTCCAAGTGTGTGGATTTTCAGATAAATGGTTGACAAAGAGGAAAATGCTGACAGGAGACACGCGATTGCATACAGGTGGGATTAAAAATGATTGCTCAGTATGTCATAAAAATTTCAGGAAATGTCCAGAACTGATTTGGTCCCACACGGGCGAGGAGCCATACAGCTGCAATGTCTGGGGCAAATCATTCGTACAGAAAGGCAGTCTGAACGACCATATGCGGACCCATACAGGCGAGAAGCCATACAACTGCAATGTCTGTGGTAAGTCCTTCAGCCGGAAAGCCTACCGTACTATTCACATGCATTCTCACACGGGCAATAGGCAATACCAGTGCAATGTCTGTGGCAAGTCATTCATAAAAAAAGATACTCTAACTGTTCATTTGGATAAACATACAGGCGAGAATCCATACAGGTGCAATGTCTGTGGCAAGTCATTCATGAAAAAAGGTATTCAAACTGTTCATTTGCATAAACATACAGGCGAGAAGCCATACAGGTGCAATGTCTGTGGCAAGTCATTCATCGAGAAAGGAACTCTAACTGTTCATTTGCAGAAACATACGGGCGATAAGCCATACAGCTGCACTGTATGTTGCAAATCATTTGTCCGCAGAAGTGATTTATCTTATCACACGACGTCTCACTCAGGCGAGAAGCCATACAGTTGCAATGTCTGTGGCAAATCATTCACCATGAAAGGTATTCTAACTATTCATTTGCGGACACATACAGGCGAGAAGCCATACATCTGCAATGTCTGTGGCAAGTCATTCATCGAGAAAGGTAGTCTTAACTGTTCATTTGCGGACACATACAGGCGAAAAGCCATACAGGTGCAATGTCTGTGGCAAATCATTCATGGAGAAAGGTACTCTAACTGTTCATTTGCGGAAACATACAAGGCGAGAAGCCATACAGGTGCAATGTCTGTGGTAAATCATTCACCAAGAAAGGTACTCTAATTGTTCATTTGCGGACACATACAGGCGAGAAGCCATATAGATTCAATGTCTGTAGCAAGTCATTCATCGAGAAAAGTGCTCTAACTGTTCATATGCGGAAATATACAGGCGTGAAGCCATAGAGCTGTACTGTATGTTGCAAACCATTTGTCTAGAAAATAGATTTATCTTATCACACGTTAATTCACATAGGCGAGAAGTCATACAACTGCAATGTCTGTGGCACATCATTCATCACGAAAGCCAAACTAATTGTTCATATACGGACCCATACAGGCGAGAAGCCATACAGTTGTAAGTCTGGTGAAACCTTCAGCAGGACAGACATTCATGCTATTCACATGCGTTCTCTCACGGGCGAATAGCCAAACTGTTCTAATTTCTGTGGCTAGTTATTCAGCAGTTAATCCGTCCAAGCCGTACTGCTCTTAACTTCTGTGGGAGGTCTTTTAGCCACAGAGTTACTTTAACACACCATAATCGTACTCACACATGCGATTAGCCACACATCATTCAGCCAGAAACGCGCCTTAGCAGTTCATATGCGCAAACACAAAGACGAGAAGCCATAAAGCTGCAACGTCTGTGGGAAAATCTTTCAGCCAGAAAGTCCATCCAACAAATCACATGCGTATCCTCAAAGGCGATAAGCTACACTGCAGCAGAAACGCGACTTAGGAGATCACATGCCGACACTCTTAGGCGAGAAGCCATTCTGATGCAATATCTGTGGCATATCCTTTAGCCACAAAGTCAGCCTAGTAGTTCACATGCCGACTGGCACAGGCAAGAAGCCAATCTCATACAATGTCTGATGCAGGGTATTCAGCAGGAGAACCCACCTGGCACGTCGTATGCGGACTCACACGGGTCTAAGGCGCACTGCCGCAATATCTGTAGCAAATCCCTCATCCAGAAAAGTGACCTACCAGTTCACATGTGGACTCACACATGAGAGAAGCTATACTGGTGTAATGTCTGTGACAAATATTCAGCCAAGAATGTGACTAACAGTTCAGATCAGAACACTCACGAGTTCTCAGTAGTGCGATAAAATGTTCAGAGAATCATGTAAGTTAACCATGCACATGTAAACCAAACTGGAGAGGTGCCGCACTCCTCCGTGTTTCTTGGCAAATCGTTCGAACGCATCACCACGCTGTCGGTTCACACGGGCGAGATGGCTTACGATCGTTACGTCACGTGATTGAGCCGCGCGTGATTTAACAATGTTATTTTGCTTAACGTCCCACTAACTACTACACAAGTGTCCGGAGTTCCACAAGACCTTATCCAATTCCGGAGATGTAGCGAGGCACATGCGATCGCTCACAGCAGAGAAGTAATAAGTTCTCCACCTACAACGGCACCCTTTCTGCACACTTCATAATATACACCGGAGAGCGGTCCATCCCTTTGTGCCATTTTCTCTGGGAGAAAATCTTCAGGTAACATAATGCTAGGTCCGTGTGCGAAAAGAGCAAAGGACATTTCATGAATTATCTCCTCATCAACCACAGATATACACAACCGCTCGTTCTCAACCATGGACGACCCTTTTTATGTTTTCGGAGCAAAGTAGAAGTGTGCTCATTAACAATCGTTTGGGAGCCGTCCAAAGGCGAGGATAAGAAGTAATTCGGATGAAAACAGAAATATCATATAGCAAAGAAAACTGGTAAAAGACTGGAAGCGCAGGAAAGAAGTATTCAAACTTATGAATAAACAATTCAAGGCAATAAGTAAGTGCCGAATCAAGACATAATATGACGCAATTGAAGAAATTGTTGCTGAAACCTGAGCACACTTGTGCTCCCGTTCCTACATGTCGTGTTTTCTTTTAATTATGAGTAGAACAGTAGCTCAAAACTGTACATTCTCCCCCGGCACTTGTACGATAATATTGTATCTCTGAGCCGGTTCAGAATGCAAATTGAAAGTTCTACTTCAGTGCCCGTAGTTATTCATGAATATCACGTAATTCTCGAGGGGCGTCTTTAAGTAGGGAGTCGTATGTCAACAGCTGCAATATACTTTTCTCTAATGGAGCCACAAGGAAGTCACTAAAAATCTCATATATCTCAACGTTGCAAGTATTGAAGAGATAGTGAGTAATGAACTCTTTCGTCTTGTCAAACTGATGTTTGCCTATTCCAGGTCTTCAGCATGAATTTTTAACTCTTATGTCTCAGGGGTTGTTAATGGCTCTTCGTCACTTCCAGACATGACTATTTGGGTATCAAGGAAGGCCTACATAAATTAAAAGCCTACATACAACTATTTTTATTCAATAAAAGACAATGAAATATGATCGCGGGTGTGTATACAAATATGGCTATATACAGTGGTCTGCGGTCACTGACATTAATATAACGCTGCGGCTGGACGATTTCGAGTTGAAATTAATATCCACCCCAAAAATATCTGACGGGCCATTCACAGAAAACCAGTTTATGATTAACTAGAAAACAACATGAGATTCAATCTGCTCAGCTCCATAAACAACTGTGCATTATGCATCCGATTTCTCGATCGACTAAATATCAGGAAGTGTTTTCGATACCTTTTTAGTTTAGGCCATCCACTAAATGTCCATCAGTATAGGACGAGATACCTGGACCCTCAATGGAATCTGAGTAACATCGAATTCACATCACTGAGCTATTGTGGTCACCCATTATATTAATGTTTAAGGTTGAGCACCAAAGTGACCTCTCGTTGAAGTTAATTGAACGTGCGTGATGACCCCAGTGACCCTCCAAAACAAGTGGACCTCAAGTGCCGGTGAATAATAGCGCAAAATTACACAACATAAAATAGTGTTATTTGTATTGACTGAATGGTGTTTCATGAACCGAAACAACAGGTTGAAGTCAGTGATTGGAATAAATTCATGAAAACCTGTGAAAAGAAATCCGGTTACCATTTAGTTATAACTTTCAGTCAAACCCCAAAATAAACTCGACTCATGTGTAACCCTTACATATTGTAGGTCACGGAGTTCAACTGCATCCACTTATATAGTCCTGCTAAAATATACACACACACAATATTACAACTCCTTTATGAACAACATGGCCAAAAATCATGGGTATCCCATGGACTAATGGCAGGGTGCTACTACATCCTATGGAATAGCATGTGGTACCGACTCTGTGTAAAACAAGAATACTTACCTCTCATCTAGGAGCAGTGGGCTAGCTACATAATTTCACGATCCTAGCATGGGCGAGCAATCCCAAGTATCCCTTCCATGCACTTCAACCACCATCCTGCTTTCCACTGAAGGACACGCCATCGGCAGTCCTTAACACCTAGCTGCACTACGAATATATCAAGAAATGGAAATCTTAATATCTAAGGGAAACCTTCTGACACCAAAGTAATTATTTAAATGCTCAGTGGCAATACGAACTACGACTGTGTTTTGGAAACATCGAAGGTAGCATACATAGTCTAGTGTTCGGGAATGTTACTGAGAATCCACTCTGTCATTTGTCTATGCAGTCGAATTGAAATTCAAATTATTCCCCATTTATTTTAACATCAATAATGTTGTAACACGGCCTCATATAAATGTGAACACCTGTTATCTCATCATCCACTGCCGCATCCACTGGCTTACATGTGAGCAAACAAATCTCGCCACGGACGGCCTTTTACTACAGCACAAATCTTCGTCCAAATCCTTGTATTGTCACAATTTATCGGTCAACATTATTGCCATCACGAATTATTTCAAGTCTAATGAGATCTGTGGAATTTGATATGCAATTCACTGGTACTAATGGAGTTATTGGATGAACAAAGAATCCCTCTGGATATAGGATCCTGTTCAGTGTTCAAACCATGGACCTTACCATATTTTAAAACACTCTGTCCTGATTTTTTCCCTCGAGCATTTTTACAAAGAAACCTCAGCATTATCTACGCCATTACCTCTGGAGTATCTACTGGGAGCATGTCTCACAAACTGAGTCGCATGGTTTCATAACTACATGGACAAATAGAACTTATCTACCACCGACAGTTATGGACAGTTACGAAGTTTCTCACTTCAATTGGAAATACAATACTCCAGACGCATATGACACCCAACATAGACCCTAAACCTCAATAGACCGAACCCCGAACTATCACGTCCTGACAAATGTATCGCAGACTGACCCTTCACAAAAAAGCATACCACGTGGATGGTACCTATTACTCATTACTTATTATTATTTCAAAATGTTTTGCCCCACTAAGGAGCGCGATTGTAATTATTTTGCAGATGGTTGTGCTTTCTTCTCCTGCCAGAGTTTCCTCCCTCTTTGTGTTTATCATCTGTTCTTCCTTCTGTGTAACTGTGTACTCATCTTGGGTTCTCAGCAAAATGATGTTTGTTCACCAACGTTCTAAAGCTAGGCGTGTCCCATATAATTTCATCTGAATGTTGATTTCTTGAAGGTCCTTTTCAATTTCGATTATCCATTTATTATGACTTTTAGCGAGGAGGCATTATTAAATATCTTTTTAGTGAGTCTTTCATCATCTATTCTTTGAATATGGCAATCAAACTTCAATCACCTTTTACAAAGATTGTATCTGATATTTCCTCAATATGTTGGTATAATTCCGGAGACCTCCTATTCATCCACACTTCTATGCATACTGGGCCATGGTTTCCCTGAGGACTTCCCTTTCTTGTTTTTCGATCATTTTAGATAATGATCATTCTCGACTGTTCAAGGTTTCTGACGTGTGTAATGTTTGAGGCTTAATTACGGTGTTATAATGCTTGAATTTAGCGTTGCTTGTTACTGATATTTTGTCATACCTTTTCTACGTGATTCTATGGCCTACTTGTAATGTAGAAATCTCTCTCTGCTTGCCTCATGATTTAATGCAGATTGTTGGATGATTTCCCCAAGTATTTGAAATTATTTACCCGAGTAATTTTGCGAAAATGAGTTACCGGATTTTGTTTGTGTAATTATCGAGTACATCCTTCCATGTATTGGGTTTTCTTATATGAGTCTTAGATTCGTTTTAGATGCAATTGCACGAAGTTTTCCAGGGACTTAATTCGTTCCTGCCTATTGTTGGATAAAATAATGAGACCTTTTGTGAAGGTCGAAGATTGGATATGAATTTTATGATTAACTGGCTTCACAGAAAATGTCTTGAGGCAACCTCAGATGCTAAATATCTTAGTTATACTGCTGAGATTGATTAAAATCGAACTCTCCCTTGTCTTTAACTTATTAGCGTTATGAAATCAATTATTGTTATTAGTATGAGATAATATTTGTAAATATTATTTGTTTTAGTGATGTAGCCACACGCCAAATAAATAAATCAATAAATATTGTAATTACTGACATTTACAAATTAGAAGTTGACCAGAACTTTCCAATTTGCATCCACAACTGATTCTGCGTCTGTGGAAATAAAATCTCACAAATTAACATACTTAAAATTCCTCTAAATTTCACTGCTATACTGCAAACATGTTCCTCATTACGTCTGAACAAATTTTATGAGGAAGGCACTCAATCTAACGTCCCATCCTTAAGAAAAATATGACTAAATGTCTGTTATAACACAGTGACACTTCAACCATACGCAAGCATCGTAAATTTCTACTTGTGTCTTTTCAGCACAAGAATTAATAGCTGAAACTGTGATACTCTTCCACTAAAATATTACAAGGTCAAATCAGACCTACACATAGCAAAATACACCGGACTACGTTGTAGAAGTTACTATAACAATAATTTCGTGTGGCTATTTCTAGCCGAATGCAGCCCTTGTAAGGCAGACCTTCCGATGAGGGTGGGCGGCATCTTCCACGTCTAGGGAACTGCGTTTTATTGTGGTGGAGAATAGTGTTATGTGTGGTGTTTGAGATGCAGGGATATTGAGGACAGCACAAACACCCAACCCCCGGGTCATTGGAATTAACCAATGAAGGTTAAAATTCCCGACCCGGCCGGGAATCGATCCTGGGACGACCCTCTGAACCGAAGGCCAGTACGCTGACCATTCAGCCAACGAGTCGGATGGTAGAATTTACAGGAATACACAGACTATATTTAACTCTTGTCAGCTCCCATTTTCTGCTCAACGTCGTCCTCTGTATGTACGGGTTTACTGGTTTATTTTATGCAAGTTTTCATATTAATATTTTGCACTTTGATTACTTTATTTCTATTATTCACTTAATTTTAAGAATCTGAAAGACAACACAAAATATATAGCCTTGCAATTTACTGGACACTAATAATATGCATTCAGGAAATTCGCCGAGACTAGAATCTTCGCCGTCCAAAAATCAAGGTCATGCGTTTAGTGGTTGAACACCCTCAGTGCTATCCAACATCCAGATCATCTCCCGTGATGACATTGAGACACTCACAGTAGAGCTCAATCAATAAGCCACCAGGTACTGTATTTAGACTTGTGGAGCCTTCCAGCATCAACATGTGAAATTTGTAGTTGGTGACATCAAGAGTCATAATACAACATGGGGCTACCCAGGTACCGACGAAAGAGGAGAAGCTGGCGTAGAATGGACAGATTCGTGCAATCTATTTCTACAGCATGATAACAAACAAACTTTCAGTATCATTCAACAGTGAGAGGATGGATATTATCCAGATATTAAATTACAGTATCTGCGTAAGCAAACACATATCTCGGTTTTCAGCGAAATCAGTGGGGCAAACAATCCCTCATCGTCCTGTTATATGCCAGATATATGCTGCAATCTGACCGCCAGACAGTTCCTTTTCATACATACATCTTCATTACAGTCTTTTATGCCTTTCAGCGTTCAGTCTGTGACCGTATGTGAATTTACTAAACGCCACTAGTTCTGCAACTAGTTCTGTGGCCTCGTCTTAGTTCAATACATCTTACCTCTAAATCGTTAGAATCTGAGTTCCTTTTCGAAGATGATGTCATTTTAAGAAGGCTGATTGTGTTTCACATCAGGAGAACGTTCAGAATATAGAGCCTTTTCCTTAATCATGTGATGATTATGTAAATATCGTGAAGTTTTCTCTCGTATCTCAATTCACTGACGCTGAACACTATATACAAAAACTATTCAAATATTGAGAAACTGTCGTGATCTCTTTGACAACGGTCCTCTGAGATCCGATATCGTTCAAGCTGGGGAAGATTTCTTAAAAGCGATATCTAATAACAGGAGCTATGGGGGAGACTGATCTAAGGAAGGGTAGCCAGAAAGGCTGGGGGTTTGTTAAACGTCTGAGTTGTAACCCAGCAGCTAGAGAGGGTCATGCGAATGTAACAGCTAAACAGATTGTCCATCAGCTTGTGGAAAATGGTAAACCTCAACAACAGATTCAAAATTTTACGGTCAGAAGAATTAGAGTCTAGTCATCTTATGCGGCTTTTCTGTATGGCAGCCATTGGCAGTTGTAAGAGTGGTAAGGCAGGGGGATACACGACATCAGGTAACGGCAGATTATCCACGAACCTACTACGCTGTCGTAGCATGGGGAGAGGTGTTACTCCCACATGCTGCGTCCCAGGTGGCGTGAAGGGGGTCTTACCTGGCATTGAGGTCGACATGAGCGAAATAATAGAGCTCTCGCGGACCAAACACACAGATCTCTGTGGGTTGAGGACGGGACCAACGGGTGCTAATTTTGAACCAAATTAAATATGTTTAGTTACATTATCCGTGTGATTAACCACCACAAACTGAGGAATACCATGGGTCTGTTGGAGGATCGCTGTGGATTTACAGTAACAATGTATAGTACCCACCACTATGACGGAGGCTAATCCTTTGCCTAGACTCAGAGGATCCCAGGGAGATAAAAGAAGCTAACCTCGCTCGGTTGCTTCAGCATCTGGTTGTGGAAACCATGGGTGTGCGTTCCGAGGAACACCACGGGATAGTACGAGTCCCAGAGATTTGTACAACTATGTGAGGAACACCACGGGATAGTACGGGTTCCAGAGATTTGTACAACTATGTGAGGAACACCACACGATAGTACGGGTCCCTGTGATTAGTACCACCATATGAGGAACACCACGGTTTGAGTTCCGAGAAACACCACAAGGCTAGGTTTTACCTGCCATTACTACAACTATATGAGGAACACCAGGGAATTGCGTTCTGAGAAACACCACGGGTCAGTTTTACCTGTCATTAGTACCCACTATGTGAGGAAAACCACGAGATAGTACGGTTCCATGAGGCTTGCACAACTATTTGACGAACACAATGTGATTCTGTTGCATGGAACACCACTGGTCTAGGATATACCTGTGGTTAGTACCCACTATGTGAGGGGCACCACGGTATAGTTCGTGTCAAAGTGGGGAACACCATTGGTTTGCATTCTGAGGGACACCACGGGATAGTACGGGTCCCTGACATTTGTACAACTATATGACGAACACTATGGGTTCGCGTTCTCAGGAACACCACGGGTCTGAGGTTTACCTGCCGTTAGTGCCCACTATATGAGGAACGCCAGGGGATAATACAGGTCCCTTTTATTAGTACCGCAATGTGAGGACGCCACGGGATAGCACGGGACCGTTACTCTTGTACAACTATGTGATGAACACCATGGCTTCACGTTCTCAGGAACACCACAGGTCTAGGATTTACCTGTCGCTAGTATCCACCACGGAACACCACGGGGTAGTACGGGTCGATGTCACTTGTACAACTATGTCATGAACACTGTGGATTCACGTTCTCAGGAACACCACGGGATAGTACGGGTCCCTGACACTTGTACAACTATGTCATGAACACTATGGCATCACATTCTCAGGAACACCACGGGATAGTACGGGTCCCTGACACTTGTACAACTATATGACGTACAACACGGGTTTGCGTCACGCAGGACAGCATGAGTCTGAGTTGTACCTGTGATAAGTACACACTGTCAGGAACACCGCAGTATCGTACGGGTACCTGTGATTAGTTCCCACTCTGTGAGGAACACCACGCGATAGTACGGGTCCCTGTGGTTATTACCACTATGTGATGAATTCCATGGTTTGCGTTTTGAGGAACGGGTCTTTTTACCTGTCATTAATACCACAATGTGAGGAACACTATGGGTTTGCGTTCCCAGGACATCATGGGTCTGGGATTTACCTGTCATTATTACCCACTATGTGAGGAACACAACGGGATAGTACGGGTACCTGTGATTAGTACCACTAATGAGGAACACCATGGGTTTGCGTTCCGTGGAACATCACGTGTTTGTGATTTACCTGTTATTAGTACCCACTATGTGAGGAACACAACGGGATAGTACGGGTCCCTGTACAACTACGCGACGAGCATCATGGGTTTCGTTCCGAGGAACACCACGGTATAGTACGGGTACCTGTCATTAATACCCACTATGTGAGGAACACAACGGGATAGTACGGGTACCTGTCATTAATACCACAATGTGAGGAACACTATGGGTTTGCGTTCCCAGGACATCATGGGTCTGGGATTTACCTGTCATTATTACCCACTATGTGAGGAACACAACGGGATAGTACGGGTACCTGTCATTAATACCACAATGTGAGGAACACTATGGGTTTGCGTTCCCAGGAACACCACGGTATAGTACGGGTCCCTGTACAACTACGCGACGAGCATCATGGGTTTCGTTCCGAGGAACACCACGGTATAGTATGTGTCCCTGTGATTAGTACCACTATGTGATGATCACAATGGGTTTGCGTTCCGAGGAACACCACGGTATAGTACGGGTCCCTGTGATTAGTACCACTATGTGATGATCACAATGGGTTTGCTTTCCGAGGAACACCACGAGTCTGGGCTTTACCTGTCATTAGTACCACTATGTGATGATCACAATGGGTTTGCTTTCCGAGGAACACCACGAGTCTGGGCTTTACCTGTCATTAGTACCACTATGTGATGATCACAATGGGTTTGCGTTCCGAGGAACACCACGCTATAGTATGTGTCCCTGTGATTAGTATCACTATGTGATGATCACAATGGGTTTGCGTTCCGAGGAACACCACGGTATAGTACGGGTACCTGTGATTAGTACCACTATGTGATGATCACAGTGGGTTTGCGTTCCGAGGAACACCACGAGTCTGGGCTTTACCTGTCATTAGTACCACTATGCGATGATCACAATGGGTTTGCTTTCCGAGGAACACCACGAGTCTGGGCTTTACCTGTCATTCGTACAACTATGTGAACAACACCACGGACAATACTGTTCCCTGAGATTTGTACAACTATGTGAGGAACAACTTGGGTTTGCCTCCGAGGAACACTACGGGTCTGGGTTTTACTTCTCATTAATGCCCATTATGAGCGGAACACCACGTGTGTCGGTTTTACCGCGCATTAGTACGACAGTGTGAGGAACACTGCGGATAATACGGGTCCCGGTGATTAGTACCAACTATGTGGGGAACACCACGGTATAGTACGGGTCGCTGTGATTACTATTCACTATGTCAGGAATACCGCGAGGTAGAAGGGGTCCCAGTGAATAGCACCCACTATGTGGGGAACATGATGGGTTTGAGTTGCCTATGGATTACGTCCTTATGTGTTGAGCACCGAAAGTTTAAGTTATTTTTGAGAAACACCATGGTTCTTCTTTACTAGCGGTAGGTACCTTTATGTGGGTCCGTTCACCTAGATTTTCGACCTCTTTATACAAAAAGCATCATCGATTCAGGGATGTGCTTTGGAATAAGCTCCTTGGTCAGTATATACCATTGTTATAAGTTAGCTTCTGGGAAGGTGGGCCTTTGCGGTCCGGATCCGCTGATTGTTTTAAGTTCATAATAATTGTTCATCGTCATGTTTATCATTGTATTCGGAGGTTTGATTATTGGAATTCGATTTAATATTCAATATCGTAAGTTGGATCCGCTGATTATCCTGCTTTCGTGTTCGTCCATTCATTATTCACAATCAAGATATGAATTCTGGTCAGAGCTTGAATATTTGGACCTTTAAATTGTTCTTACATTTCGTATCATTAGGGGCCGAGGAGCTAGATGCTAGGCCTCTTTAAATAACAATCATCATCATAATCAAATCACGAAGAGATGGCGTAGACTTGGCTAATTGTTACACACGTTGCAGTTCCGTCATGAGGAATGTAATCACTATATAGCTCAGGAGATTTCTGGGTGTGAGGGTGTGGCTGTTGTATGTTGAGTTCAGTTTCAAATATGTACACATGGCCGAGTAGTAAACAGTCCTCCCTCTGTTATACATAACGGAAAGACGAGGTAAGCTGAGCCACAGCTTGTAGGAACACGTCATTCCACTCGACGGCCACAGGCGTTGCCAGATTCCCACTTTCACGGCAGTTTCATTTTGCTACATCTTCCGAACTACACCAACATAGTGTTTCATGTTTACTTTCAGAGAAATTTCTTGCCGCTTCGGGTTGCTCTTCTATTTACTGGATGCCACACCTTCAGTACACTACTGAACTTCATACGGAGCGGATTCCTGGGAATGCCTCGCTCAGTTTCCGGTGGGACATTGGCAACTACTAACGCAATTCAACCACGGCATACAGCCAAGACAACGGCCGTGAAAGACAAAACCGACAATCTCAAAGAATTCAGGAAGCCCTCGAGCTTAAGGAGAGGGCAGTGGTGAAATGACTACCCGCACCACCAAGGACATCTTAAGATATCTTCCTTCCAACACATTTACACAAAACTCTAAATTATTTTGGTCTCTTCCTGTAGCTCCACATCTCCCTTGCTAGTGTTCTATCAGTGGACCATCCAAATGGTGCCTTAAGTGAAGACATCCAACTTTGACACAAAGTAAAGGCCCGTTTCGACCAGGACCGATGTTCCTATCGTAAGGGTATTGCTGACTTAATCTGACGATATAAATCAGGGGGCATGATAGCCTAGTATCATTGTCGCTGAGCTGGCTGCGGCTCGAGTTCTGGCCACGCATTTTGTGAGTTATGAAATGAAGGCATCCTCTGGTTCGGATTCCGCATTACACTAGAAACCTTTGGTCATGATCAAGGTATATATGTTCATAAAAGGCAGGAAGTTTCCTTGCAGAAGAGACTAATTCATCTTGGTGTTGCTTTATTCCCAGTTGTCCAGAGACTTCTTTGGTTACATGGTAAATTGACTCTACAATATGGTATTGGTATGGATGGAAAAGATATACGAACCATTGCCAATCTATCTGTTAAGGTTGATAACACCAACGCCTGTGCTATTGAAATAAAGCAAGGGATGAGGCAAGGCTCTGTTATAACTCCACTCCTCTTCAATAACTTCTATGAAAGGGTGCTTTTCTGATATCAGTATTGTTGAAGGAATCGCAATAAATAATCGGCCATATGCGGATGATACCTTTCGGTTTGCAATAAGTGCTGAAGGTCCACAGATATTAGCGAACTGTGTGGTCAAACAGAGTTGTGCGTTTAAACACGAAAACACTAACTTCATGATGTAAGAAAACATGTCAGTCAACCTATAAAGTTGAGTGTAGCTGGCACATCACTAAAGCAAGTCCAGTACTTTAGGTCTCTCACCTGCGTACTTGATCACAGCTTGAGCTGTCCTGTTGAAACTGGGTCCCAAGGACTGCCTTCAAAAGAATTATTTAAAGCCTCTGTAACAGGGACTTCATTTTCTCCGTCCATGTTTAGTTCGGTGTTGTGTATTTCGTTTCTTACTTAATGTTGTTGAGGCCTGAACACCATCCTTTGAGATGTGGGACTACAGTACTCCAAGCTGGAGGTCACGTACAATATCCGAATCAGTATCATTCGAAATTATGAGGTAGTGCAGTAGTTTATACGTTTGGAGAATAATACGTTAAAACCAAATTCATCAAAAAACCAGATCCATGCTTTTCACGTGAGGAATAAAGAAGCATCTTGAAACTTACAGGTCAAGTGGATGGGAGAAGTACTGGAACACAGTGATACACCTATGTACCTGTGGCCACACATTGCAAGTATCACTGCGCCAACACCGAGGGAAAACTCCTCTCTCACGATGCTTTGACATGATCAGGTAGGGCTGCTTATCTAGATCGCCTGGAACTTGTGAAACTTGAATAGAATTTGCCCCGTAACTACGAAGAGTCCTGGACGATGTGGAAGTCTTTAAACGGACAAAGTGGGACAAAGTAAAGAATAATATCCACCTGATACTAGTGCTCGTATCTGGCACTAGGCAGCACCACTGTAATATGTGTAATCTTTCTTGTACTTTGTACTGTATTATGAGACTGACACAAATAAATAAACGACCTCCTTCAGTTTATCTCAAAGATACACTTTAAGGAATGAGGTGTAGGGGAAGAAGGAGAAAATCTTGGCTACGGACTGTGCGAGAATGGTATGGACTCGGTACTCGAACTTGCTTAGGACAAGGGTCAGATCGCCCCTATGACAGCCGACATACGATGAGTATATTGTAGAAGAGAAGAAGATGGGACATTGCTAGTTTTATATTGTCAGTATATCTGTACAACTTAGAATGCGATAAGCCTGAATTATTCCGCCTCGTGTGGCTTAAATACTGCTTTAGTAACAGACATGTCACTGCTGAATGTTTCATACGGCAGCGCATTTCGACACACGGCGCACTTCCGTTTCGGAATGCAAGAGAAACAGTGCTTCGCGATGGCGTGGTGGAACATGAACCACGTTTCATAGCTAACTCGAATTCACTGACTAAAATGTTCGACGTTCTGATACAGATAAAATATGAGGTTCATAAAATATTTAATGAGCAGATGTACAACGTACAGTATGATAAATATATGATGCACAGTATTGTAGTAGCAGTATACCGGTAATATACAACGTTTCCTTCTTCATTACGCGCTTACAATGGTAATAAAAGCCGTTAAGTGCACATTAAACAGCAACAAATGTGAATAATATAAAATGATTAACGAAACTTAAAAACAGTTTAAAATAGTTATTATATGTATACCTAAAGCATCTGGTACCTGAGTGGCTCAGACGGTTAAGGCGCTGGCCTTCTAACCCCAACTTGGCAGGTTCGATCGTGGCTCAGTCCGGTGGTATTTGAAGGTGCTCAAGTACGACAGCCTCGTGTCGGTAGATTTACTGGCACGTAAGAGAACTCCTGCAGCACTAAATTCCGGCACCTCGGCGTCTCCGTTGACCGTAAAAGTAGTCAGTGGAACGTAAAGCAAATAACATGTTTATTATCATTATTATTCCTACTTGAATAATTACTAAATGAGTAATAAAATATCAGAAGTGCCCAAGATCGGTATTATGTGTATAGTAAGAGACTTGGTCTATTCTAGTTTAAAATTTTACTTCAAATTGAAGTTTAAAAACATAATTTTAGAAACTTTGCCCATCTTTCTGTTTTAATATGACCCTCCTTTGAGAACAATAATGTCATTTTTCCGCGTGAAAGACCTTACATTGTGGAGTGCATTGTTATTTTAATCATTTGACTCGCGATTCGGAATATAAAGAGTCTCAGCTTCTCTTCAGGGCAATGTCACGCGGAGTGAGGCGAGGAGATGAACAAAGCACCGTCACTGTTTCAAAGTTCTGCTGTTCCGAAGCATCGATGGTTCCTGTACACGCGACATGACACACGAAGTAATTTCAGTGCTTCGAAACAGTGGAGCTTTGATGTGTTGATTGCGCCGGCACAGTGTTTCGAAGCCTACTTGGCCTATGGTATAAATGTGAGGTGATCTAGGGACGTCTCTTCTGAAATATAAATGCAATTTTTTCGCTTATGAACATTCAGAGTGGATGGCAGATGTTCATACATCCCTGTAGCTTGTACCGCCACGCAGGAGTATAAATTATTCTCAAATGTTGGCAGATATCCACCTCGTTAATAGCTCGGAACACGGGGCGCATGCCTGTACCTCGAAGTGTTTCGTCGTAGATAAGTACAGAAATATTACGGCAATCACCTCACAACACGATGGGTCCCGAGGAGGGATGACAGCTGCTTTAAAACTGGAGCTATATTACTTTCTGTTCTACTTTTCCTTTTCAAATTTTAAATTTTACACTTTGCTAAACAAATGACGATTCAGGTACAGCACTAGCTCGTTATCTTTGGTACAATGTTGGAAAAATCAGATAATAGTAAATTAACAATATGAGCATGAAACTCTCTAATTACAATTTTTACATGAGCGCTACTGATCCTTTCGCTCAACAGTCAAGGAGGCGGATCTCCCAATTTCTACATCAGTGGAAGTGCTTTTGTTCTACAAATTCACATTTTAGTAGACTATTCTCGAAATTTACAAGTTCCAAACCTATTCAGACACAACCTACATTTAACAAAAGTAAACAGAAGTCACTGTCCTAACTGCTCAACAGTCTAATTACCTAAAAATGAAATGAATGATGTTAACTGTAACAAGTACCCATCATACCTGACCTTTGGTAAAAGCAAAAGGTAAGGAGGCGAACACTTGCACTCCTTGAGATAAACACTACTTGGGATTACGGCCCGACGTTACAGAGGCTACGGAGGTGACTACATGAGACATGCCAGGTGGATTTTAACGGTTATAAAATCATAGTCATCTGAATATCAAGTTGAGAGGGAATACAAGAGAGTTTTAATCACCCTCTATTCCCTGATTTCGGTTAAGTTCATTTGACGTGTTGAAATTTACATTTAAAGTTTGAAATTAACATTTGAGAAAATAAAAGTTACAGTACTAAATATTTGAAACGTTCCCCTCGAGCTATCACGTAGTTACGCCGAGACTGCCATTACCTTGAGCTGGTGGACATCCAGAAGATGGACGAGGGAGCCTTTCCCCTGCCTCTGTTACGTACACACACTATATTGGAGCGGTCACCGGGCCTCGGCTTTTATAGCAGAGAGGAAAGTTCCAGGAAACTCTGACACACCCCATTCGTATTGGTTAATTTAATAAATATGAAATATTTTTGATTGGTCGATAAATAAATGTACAAACATCTTCACTGGCCAACGTCTTAAGTTGGTGGGAAGAGATAGAAGTGTTGATAATTTTTGAACATCAAAAACAAACAATAAATACTCCAGTTTCGGAAAACTTAACACACAAAATTTATTCCAAATATAGTAGTTCATCTCCACCTGAGAAGCGCAACACGATATTCGTGACATCTGTCGAGAAATGTTCCACAATATTTCGAAAATGAGCTTCAGATTTCATTATCCTTCTACAAGGCGCTGGTGCGGGTGTACCTCCGGTACAGTAACCATGGCATGGATATGTTATGTTCTACCACACCAGTGGGTGCGAGATGTGTCGCACATGTGGATTTGACTCTGTTTTACGACCTGATGTTCTTCCCGGCGTCAATCCTACGTGATGGGATGTAATCCCTATTGCGTGTTGGTAGTGTTGCGTAAATATTAAGAGGAAAATCCTGGGACAAACACAAACACCCAGTCCCCGAGCGTGAACAAAGACCAATTACAATTTGATCAGACCTGAATGCATACAGTGGTGGCTCGTGATCAATTCCGCCAGTGGGGCCCGATATAGAGTTTTCGGCCATGGAAATGGGATTGCGGCAGGTATTTCTGAAACACGGGTATCTATACCGTACCACAAAACTCCAAAGGAGAGTACGTATAGCAAAATATATCGGCATACATATATACACTAAATGGTTAATAATGAAGAAATAGAATTTAACTCAACAAATGGCACATTACTTATGGGCATCCACCAGATTCCTCCTTATGAACTGAACAAACAGCGAGTGAATTCAGTCTGTTTGGCCAATATTATTCAAAGAGAGTCATTGACTCTTTTTAATGTGCTGTAACTTCGCTCTTCTTTCACTGTTGAAACTGGCATAGTTAGTGCAATTTGTAGAGTTTTGTGTACCTCAGAGAACGATTCTTCGGAGGAGTGCTTCATGGAGTATGTAAACAAATCACAGGCAGAAGGAAATATCCTTAAAGTATAATTGTGATAAATCACTGAAGGTTCATTTCTCAGTTTATCATGGTAGATAAATGGACTGCAACTTAATGAAAAAGTATTGACTAAATTCGTTGGGAAAATTACTCTGAACGTAGCAAACTTTTCGGAACAAAATTTCGAAACTACTTAATGTATGAGACTGTGGTAATCGGTCTATCACTTGGTTGATCGCTATATGCCACACTTCGTTAGCATCTACAATCAGATTTAAACCAGAACTCTATTTAGAGCTTTTTTGTTGTTGGAGTAGAACATTCATTTTCATCTACCTGATACCTTTCATTATTTTCTCTTATTTCTGAAACAACTGATTCAAAATGTTGTAATGCGTTGGGTAGGTAACTGCTCTGGCACTCTGCATCGCAATCGTGTTATAGTCTCAAAGAATAATTCCAGAAAAAATTCTGAATTGTTAAAGTAATATTTTAACCAAAACACTCCTTTATTGTTACATCACCCCTACCATATTCGTTCTCAATCTTCTCAAAACATTACAATAAATGTGATTTCTTTTAAGCCCATACGGCATGTAGTTGAATGGGAATAGTCCAAAAGGGGGTGGTTACGGCTGAGATTTCTTTATCTTCATCTGCTAAGCATGTCAGGGAGAAGGCTTGTCACATGTCTAATTTAAAAAACACTGTTTTTGTTTTTCCTTGAAGAAAGTAACTGAAGTCATCAGTGTGAGGTATAGTACACTCGTTGAGTCTGCGATAGTTAACACACACACACACACACACACACACACACACACACACACACACACACACACAAGCGCGCGCGCGCGAGGTTAACCCGTCAAAGCCCAAATACAATGTACGAAATAGATCTATGAATTTCATTTTAGATTAGGTTAGCTACATTACGAAAAACAAAGCAAAACTAAAAATCTAGAGGAAAAGTGTTCCACACACACAAAAAAAAACATGAAATACAGGGGTGCCACCTGTAGGTTACATTGGTCAGTATAGTTACAGTTTGCAGCCTGCTGGTAGCCTACTTTCAATTGCGAAGACAACTGCTGCTCCTAACGCATATTGGACTGTCGCGGATGCTGGGCCGGTTTAGATCCTTGGTAAGGCTCAAAGGCTGCGAGGTAAGCAAATCGCGTAGGAACTGATCACAGTTTGAGTCCGAACCTTAGAGGTTTCCCCTTGCTTGTTGCTGTGACGGCTGTAATAGGAAAACATAGCTTCATCCACTGCAAGATCACTTGAACCGATTCCCTCAAATTGCTGCCCAAAGTTTTGATTAAGAAATGTCAAGTATTTTTGTACCTTGCTAAGTTCGTTATTGAGGAAAAGATTCATATTTTCTGAAGGGTACAAATACTGATTAATTTTTGGAAGTGTATTTCTTCTCATGCTTTGGAAACCAAGTTATTGTAAACATCCGATAAAAAAAACATTCTTAGCCTATGTCTTCCAGATGCGTTTTGCCAGTCAAAAATAGTACAGTGATATAAACTCTTAAGTCATCTGAATTTATGTCTGACATATGGTTCCAGTGCACAACGTATAATTTTGACATTTTCACAATGAGATTCTTCTTCTGCAATGAACAGTAACTCAAAACACTGAACTGGAGACAGTTGCGGTCCGTCATATTCTGAAGGTTCCTCATGCCCATCCCTCACCCAATCGGAAAATTAAATTCTCCTCCGTAGCTGCCCACAACTTATTGTATTTTTCCTTAGAAGGTGTTCGTTTATTTGCCCCAGAAAAACCAGGCGCCTGCTTCATTTCATTAGAAGGTACCGGCGTACCATCATCTGCTTATATATTTATTTCCACTCTCAATCTCAACATTCTACCGGGAAGGGGATTGAGATCGACAGAATTAGTTGCCTCATCGCAACTTCTCTCATCTGTAAAATACCTGTCATTTTGTAGAAACATAGTAATATCATCTATAGATCTATAGATCTTCCAACATTTCTAGTACCTCATTCAATGTCAGACTGAAAAGGGAGAGAAAACATGAAATGAATATCAGATACTATTCATAACTGAAACTGGACAAAAAGGCCTACTTTATGTGACCAATGACACATACAGGTAACATCAAGCCTTTCATGTCAATAACAAATGTTTAAATTTTAATATTATGCTTAAGAATGTATCACATTCATTTCTGATCCTTTAAGCAATATACAAGCATAAACTTCAAAATATAATTACCTTTTATCACACGCTTTCCATGACATAATAACGCGCAGTTGTTTCTCCATTTCAATCCAGTCAGTTTCCTCTTGTACATGAGCGTGAGCTGATTGACCAGTGCAGGCTGCGAATTAAAAATGGTCCATTTCAAATTCCAAGACCTTTCTTTGAGTACTTCCAACAGGCAGAGAAGTCCAAGCAGGAAATTTAATTAATATTAGGTGCCACCTGTAGGTGACATTGGGTTTTGACAGGTTAAGAAAGGATTTCAGCTTCGTCATTCCACAAAGAGAAATGCAGTTTCCTGAATGATTCCTGTTTGGTAACTCGTTGAGTACTTGCTTCACATTTTGTTACTCCAAATGCAATGTAGGGTAATAGTCAGCCTCAATCTTGTTTCGCTGTGTAGCTTTTTTCTTCACTTTGGAAGGGAATTGACGATGCACACTTTCTTGGTCAGCGGGATGGGTTTTAAAGTTCGATACAGTCACTGGGTTCTTAACCAAAATTTTCGAGTTATGAACCTCTGTGGTGCATGGTAAGAATTATTAAATGAAAAATCGTGTACGTGTTGTTTGAAACCGACATAAATCTGTAGCTCTCAAGGTTATCACTCCCTTCACTAAAAGCAATAAGATACGTAAGAGACTAACATCATCACCCTAAATCGAATTGGTGAGAGGAGATCAATTTGGCTAAATTTGATGAGAGGGAGAGAGAAACTGATAGACGCCCAGCACTTGTTAAGCGTGTGTAGCCGTTAAGAACAGTAGGGGTAGGCCAAGCTGTGAATATGACAGGCAGATTAGAGCAGAAGTAGGGTGAAGCTGTTATGTACAGTTAAATGGTTGGTACAGAATAGGATGGCATCAAACCAGTCTATGGGCTGATGACTCAAACAAAAACAACAACAAATGTAGAACGACATAGCAGAATTGTCGGCACATGTGTTGAAAAGTAGAGGTGACAATTTTCAGAAATTATGGAGGACTCCATCCCAATGGTTTGGTGACTGCCCGGACCCTACCTATCCAGACCAGTGGTCTTGTCATTATCCAGACCAGTGGTCTTGTCACTAGGCAGACCAGTGGTCTTGTCACTAGGCAGACCAGTAGTTTTTCACTAGCCATACCAGTGGTGATGTAACGTACGGTACTAGAATCCTGGGGGCAGCTTCGCGGCTTTAAACTTGTGGTTTGCCCCTCCACCCTCCCTAGGCCGCCTTGGTGAGCAGTCATCCCTAAGATTTTCTCACCAGCCGGACCTAACCCATCCAGCCAAATTGTCTTGTAAAGATTCCTAAGTTGGTAGCCTTGTGTTGCCACTGTTCGAGCACGCCATATTGGGCCTGTTTGTGAATGGTGGAAATGGAGATGTGTTAACACATAACCATCTTAATACAGTCGAACCTCCCTTCTGCGGACACCGTCGGTTCCGAGGAAAAAGTCCGTTACGAGAGGTGTCCGCTAAAACAAATTTGTAAAAATCGGACATTTTAACGGCAAAGAACATCCACCTTACATATAAGCATACATATCTTTATTCTTCTTAATCTAAGTCATTTTTGTGTTAGTACTTTATAGAGAGTTATTGTAAGGGATTTTACATCATTTACAAACATTACAGCTTCGTGAAGTAATCCATTGTTAGTCCTGTTTAACAGACAACTGAAATGATACGGTATTTCTGTCTCGCTAATTAGCGCCTGTACTGTATTTTCCTTCTCAAGTTGACTACTTGAGATCGAACTTATCAGCGACAATCCGAGTTATGAATAGAATGATGCAAGAAGGGAAGAAAATCCCCAGGTAACTTGTGAGTCAACAGTCTCTGGCAGCATTTCTGGGCAATGAGAATTCTGGGAATAGTTCTTTACACCACTAGGTAGAACTGCATTCCGATGTACCTCCTCTTCCCTTGCTCGCGAAATAGTACAAACATTCAAAAGGTATTTCCTTATGTCTGAAGAATGGTTTTAAAAGAAAGTATGACATGTGGCTCGGCGTAATAAATTGTCCGGCAACGTGTGAAATGTCCGCTTAAGTCTAGTGGACGGGACAAATTACGATGTCCGCTGTCCGGAGTTCGAGGTGTCCGCTAAAATGAGGCCAATTTACCACTTGTCTTATGTAAAATAAAATCGGTTCCGAGGAAAATTGTCCGTGTAGGAAGGTGTCCGCTGAATAAGGGTGTCCGTTAGGGCAGGTTCGACAGTATATTCATTAGGCTATATAAAATAAACCCATTCATCTTGTTGCCTGTAAATTATCCTGTGCCTTTCGTCGGAAGAAAGAAGATCGGGATCTTCTTAAGTGTTCTTCAAACAACATTGATCGAGGATTCGATACAGCCTAGAAGTAAATATTGGCTGTATTGAATTTTGCACAAGTTGCTTCATAAATTGTGTTTCTCCAGATGGCATATCATTTCAGTTCTTGTATGGATGGTATGTAGTTGGCGCGGAATGCGTGTTGTCCCTTAAAAAGTTTGCAACACAGTCAGAAGCTGAACCACAGCTTATAATTTACTTTTATTATAGTGAATATCACTGTTTTAAGGGCTCATTTGTCTATACGCTGTCTGAGGTTGGCTCGTTACTCATTGTATTTCCTCCATATTATTCTATTGGTATCCTGAAAGTTAACTGTGAATTATCCTGTTTTAGAAAACAAGACGGCAGGAAGTGGGTACTTTAGGTGTGATACAACTGTTATTGTAATTTTTATAATAAATTGATTATAATTTTTACGTTAACTTAGTTTAATTAATGAATACAACCTTTCCCGCAGTATCAAAAATGTGTTTGGAATAAAGAAATGGGTATAAACAAATTAACTTAAATTAATATGACATGCATTGTGAGTTTTTAGAAGTCTATTCAATAATCTCGTATGATAAAATACAATCAATCATGAAGTTTATTGTCTTAACTTACATTTCCATATCCTCGTCTACGGATTCAGTGCCACAAACAAGACAAATCATGAAGGTATGTAATATATATGTAACATGTATCACTCAAATGTCCTCTTTTTTACATATCATACCAATATTATGTGTTATTTACCTGTAACAATACTTAACATTCTTATAAGTAAAAACTCTCCCTTCGGCAAACTCGTGCCAGTGCATATGCTTCATAGAGATTTTGAGAAGAGGTGAAGCTCGTTATTTAATGAAACCGATCTCCGCTGGAAATAGTTCCCGTACACATGACAGCTTACACTGATAGACAGAAGGACCATGGTGGATCAGAGCTATCCACGGGCTTTTGTCTCTCTGTGTCTCTGCTCGTCTGATAGCGATCACATGATTTCATTGGTACAAATTGAAACATACAAAGCTTGGATTTTCCATGGCATGGTATAGCTGGTCTGAGCGCAGTTTCTGTTGCTGTATCAAAATGGACAGCAATGCTGAGAGACATGTTCATTAGCAAAGTAGGGATGAGACCCTGGTTATGGGAGCTTTCCAATAAAGGCATACAGGTAAGTGTAAAAACACCATTAACTGTGAGCCACACCCTCCCTAACTAAAGGACACACACAGTGAATCACGACCATCGTAGGGAAACAAATGTGCCGTGGATCCCCGATCAGGAAGAGCGAAAGACATAGCCCTGAGCTGAAAACGTTATTCTCCTCAAACAATGAAAGCTAACAACTAACACTACTACGAGTAAAAATCCGTATAAACGATAGATGAGAATTTATTGTAATGTAACGTAAATCAAAGGGATTAATTAGATGAAATAATCAGTAATAATAACAAGGTAATACATACATATTCGGCGTCAGCCCAAAAGATAATCGTACCAAGGTCTCGTGACCTCATCTTTTCTTACATGCATAGTGCACAGTTACTCTTGAGATGATAGCATTTATTCCACCACTGACCTCGCTACTAAAAACTGCGAGCTGAATATCATTAACTCAATCTTATTCAATCTTTCCTTCGGCGAGGAATAGAAACGCAATTTCAAGCGTGGGAGTGATTTTCAATATCCACCCTTTTTTTCAATACCCCACTCATATCGATTCCCACACACCAAGGAGCAGATAAAATGATAAAGTGATTAAATCAGAAAACTGCCGGACCAAGGATATAATCCACGAGGGGCAAAGACAATGCTCCATGGAGCAATGAACGCAAAGCAAAACAATAACAGTAAACATGGACCTGCACACGGCCATGAAAGAAATAAACCAACATGGCGAGCTCCAGGTCGTAAACAACTAGGATGCACACCATACAAAATAAAGACTTCGCACCCAGGAGAAAAGAGGCGCGATAGGGAACAAATAGGCATAAATTCAACAGACCGATACGTCATCTTGGCACTCAGCTCATTCATCTACACATTCATTCAATCACGCGATCCTTTTGCCCCCAAAGGCAAATAATTCCGGCAGATTGGTGCGAGTAAATAAAATCAAGGCAACTCGTAGAGTGCAGTTCAACATTTCATCAATAAGGTCTCACGTCAGTAGTAGATATATAGCCCACCTAGGGCAAATGACAGTAGGACGTTTGTGACCCCACGGTCACGCGTAGATCCATCACCTACGTACTGCGTACGGCTAGAATAGACCTTCCGGCCGACACACAGACCATACCTCCAAATAATGGCAAAAGGTATCATCGAGAAATTCATTTAAAATAATCAGAGACCAGATTTTGACGCACCACAATCACCTTGACAACTCATACACATGCCATTCTCGCCTCGAGTACCGAGATGGACTTCGGTCGGCCATAATAAAAAAGAAAGATAATACATCAAATAATATAAATTTAAAACGCCATATTACTGTTTGGGCACCCCCTAGGGGGTGTCGTTTGCGGTGCCAGTACCGGTGCGCTATGCCGCGCTCCTCACCTGGCCTGTTTGTGAAAATAAATATAAAAAGAATAAAAATATATAAAAGTTGATAATAGTAATAATAATAATAATAATAAAATGGTGAAATTTGAAACTGTTGAGTGAGTACTGTTGTGTGGAAAATATGGAGAATCGCAACGTTATTCTTTGCGTGCCATGGCTGGATGTTAAAGAACTTTCTGAGTTTGCTTTTGAGCCAGCGGCAAGGGCCATATCTGGGTGGTCACCCATCCATATTCTGACCACGCCCGGTGTTGCTTTGGTTGACCGGGCCTTGCCGCTGGATTGTACGCAGGAATATTTTTATATTCCCGAGTATCCGCTGTTACTGATACTTTGAATTAGAAAATACAGCATTTAATGTGGAAGTAGACAGCATAGGAAATGCGGCAGTTCGTTGTAGTGCACCCGCCTCGGTGTCCGTGTGTTCCAGTGTTTTGTTAGAGCTTTAGGAGTGAGGTACTTGTGCAATTTAGGAAGTGAGGACATGTTCTTGCTGACTTGGCGGGGGTGGGATGCTTGGAGTTTCTGGGTGAGATTTAATTGAGGATCAGTTGCTGGGCGGGCATAGTGGGGAGTAGAGGCTGATCCTGGATTGCTATTAGCTTGGTGAGTAGGCTGATCAGGGCGTGGGAAGCTTGGCAGGGCTGGCTCATGGGTGCATTGGTAGGTGGTCCTGGGTTCGGGTGGTGTAAAGTGTCGTGTCTGAGTGGTGTCTGTGGTGTGTTGCGGTGAGCTTGTATGTGTCTGGCGTGTCTGTAGTGGTCCCGAATTGCCCTCTTCAGGAACGGGCAGCCAGGAAATGAGGTGGCATGACTGCCTTGGCAGTTCGCGCACCTCGGCTGGCTGCGTGGTACAGTGCACTCAGTGTGACGATGGGGACCGCCACACCGATTACACCGTTGCGCCTCTGAGCACGAGGCTGCAGAGTGGTTCAGACGAAGGCAATTGAAACACTGTGTAATGAGTGTTGTGTGGGAGGGGGGCGGGTTCGAGTCTCTGTGGTGTTGGTGTTGGGTGTTGGTGATTTCTTCGACTTAGGGGCAGGTTTTTTACGCCTGCTCCCAGTCTGAGTGTGCTTGGAGTGTGTTTCCGTACACGGTTGTGAGACTAATGGGGTCTCAGTCCCGGGTTCGGATGCTGGTGGGGGGGAGAGGGGGGAGTCAGTGATGATAGGTGGGTCGTCTGTCTGCGCTGTCTGGTGTGCATGGTTTTGGTGAGTTTGTGAGATTTTAGTGAATGTGAGTGGTGTAGGGTTGGTTTGAACTTCTGTATGTGTTGTGTCCAGTGTTTCTGTATGTGTAGCGTCCAGCTCGGTTTGGGCAGCTGCTTCGGCGACTGGCGCGTACCCAGAGCACACTCTGTAACGGATGTTCTGCGTTTTAAGTTGTTCAAATATGGCGCTATAGCTGCCCTCGATATCCATGGGGAATAGAATGATACATCCGTTAGAGAGCTCTTGCAGGAGCTGGACATGTTGTATAACTGGCTGGATGGCTGTATATATGCGTTCGCGGTGGAAGGGCTTGGCGGTGTGTAGGTGGACTTCATATGATATGGGAAAGATGAAGGGATCATACCAGGTATTTTGGTTTCTGGTGCGAATTTCTAATGGCTGTTTAAAATTGGGAGTGGTTGGGGGTTTCGTGGACATGGTAGATAGGAGCGTCAGTGTCTTGGCTACTCAGTCCACCAAGGTGGTCCTGACGGCTGATATGGGCTGGGGAGCTTGGGTGTTTATGTTAAAACACTGGAACGGTCAAACTCAAAAGAGGACCGGCGCGCTGATTAGGTGCTCACTCAGTGGGCACGGTCGAAGCAGGTTTAGTTTTTCCGTATCTCAACGGGACAAGCCTCGAACCAGTGACCTCACTGAGGGCTCTGACAAATTGCTTGGCTCTGACAAATTGCTTGGGCCTGCCGTAAACTTGGCTAGCAGGCGGTTGCTGTATCTGCCTATTGTTGGTGGCAGTTAGCAATTGTTGATTTGAAATAGGCAGTGTTGCTGGTGGCCTATTCCCGTGGTGAAGGGGCTCTCAGGTAAGACCCTGTGTCTTGACTGGAGCGTAGGTATCGCAGTTAGCGGCTGAATATCTAGCGTTCTGGGTGCTAGGTTCTTGGTTGCTGGAGCTGAGTGCTTACAGGACTGCACTGCACGAGCGCTGAGCTGCGAATTGTGTGTTGTGTTGTGTTGTGTTCACATTACCGTCAATATCATTCGTCGAAGCATGCAAATGATGCAGTAGTTTTGCATAGATTTAAACTTATAAAATCACCATATGAAAAGCAGAAAAGCCACTCGAGTGTGTGTGTGACACATCTCTTCCTTCCCCAGCATAAGCAGCCCAACATTACTTCAAGGAGAAGATATTAAAAAGGTCTCGCCGAGAAAAGATCCTACACGCTCGCGACAGAGGGAGCTGCCCTCTGTCGACAGAACGTTGAAACACAATAACTATAGGAACAGCCAGATACCTACTCTTGGAGACATCGGTATAATCACATTAGAGACCATGCTAAATTAGCATGTTTCAACTGTCCGTTGGAAAACTCGCTGATATATCCGGAAAAGTCTCCTTCCCTTATTCCACCTCCTCATATGTTTGGATATTCACTGAACAGCTGTTACTTCATTTTAAAGCACTGGCAAGGATTGATATACACTTCGCTGTACAACTCCGTCAAATATGCAGCGCAATGCAACACGCCATGTTCCTAAGATTCCTGTAGGTTGTGGAACATGTGTATGAACACTGGTTGCCGCAGACAGACTTCTCTCGTAATTCAAGTGTATTCCTAGACAGAGTCGGCTTACTGGAAACAAATTATTTCAGCTGGTCCCATATGTAGGTGTCTACAGGTGTGAGATCCGGAGTACCGAACAAAGGACCATGGTGAGGTAACACGTGATGTACCAAGGCTCAGAGACATGTGACCCCGTGGACACCTTTCATGTTACAATGACAAATCTTGATGTTCATAACTTGTGTGTAATTTCAGCATTTTTTGTTTGTTTTACCCCAGACTGTACTTGTTAGTTCCTTAATGCTGAAGTTATGTGTCTACCAAGTGATTGAGACTGATCCACACGTTCATCTTTATACACAGCTCTACGTACTTCTGAATGCAACAGTTATTAGCTCTGTGACACGTGATCTAGCTGTGTATCGGCCATCACTTCCTGCAACATCTCACACCATTTCTTCTCCGTAAAACTTGAAGGAGGGGTAATGTAAGTCTGTAAGACTTCGTGTCCTCATTAAATTTCGTACCTTTAATGTTTGCCTCATTAGAAACTGAGTCTAACAATCGTCGTCTTGGTCTGCTACTTCTCTTACCCTCTATGGCTGAGTCCATTATTCTCCTCGATAACACATCATCCTCCATTCGCCTTACAGGATCCCAAAAATACGCAGGTTTACACATTTATCGAATGAGCTCATTCATAACTTGGCTTTTATTTCCCTCCATTCTGAGTTTTCTCCTGCAATTGTCCCCATCTGTTTGTACCAGCAATCATTCTCACTCTTTTCATGTTCTTTTACTTAAAACTCATGAACAAGATATCCCACTTCCATCAATTTTACTCCCTTGCAGCAGAGTTCCCCTGAAAACAGACCGATGTAGAGATACTTTGCGCCGGGAATGCTTTCTCACAACTGCGAGCTACTTGCAGTAACTTTTCACAAGCAAGGCCGTGACTCACAGTTTGCTCGAGATGCCCACTCGTATTCTGTAGCAGTCTCAGTTCCAGTCTCAGTCACTCAGCTGTTGCCCTTGATTCACAAACTAGGACGTGATTACAGTAACCTACACCATGAACAATATTATTATGAATATACATTTTATAACATGGTAACAGGTTTGAGACTTAGCAGGATAACTGAAATTACTCTGTAGAAAGTAAGCCAAATTTTCACAAGCCCATGATTCAGTAAATGTGGTTGTTAATATAATGAGTTTGTGTTGTCATTGAAATGTTAAAATCATATGATCATTTTTCATGCATCATGCCAAAATTCACATTAAATTTATGTGAATTCTGGAAGTAGATTAAGTTTATTCAGAACGGTAGTTTGAGAAAATATATTTTCTTATCTTTCGTGTACACTTGATTTTATTCATAAACATTGTTTCGATTGCGTGAAGACAATTCTTGATGCTTGTTCTGAAGGTTAGAAGCCTCGGTATAATGGAGGAGGTTTATTCAATGTTAATAGAGCACTGTCAATATCAATGATTCCGCCTGTAAGCAAAACAAAATGTTTTAATATACGACGAAATTTGTGTGTAATCTATTATTGGGTATAAGACTCAATTTACAATTAGTTTGCCAAATCAGACGATTTTTACAAATCTCAGATACAAAGTTCGAATAACAAGTAGCGAACCACATTAAAAATAAACATAACTCTAATGGGAAAATTAAAAGGGGAACTCAAGGCAGGTATATGAATCGAAGCAACTGTCCCATGGAGAAGAAAATAGCGTAAGGTAAAGGAAAAAGTTCACATGTCCGCACGCACCAAAATGATGCAGCACCTGTCATCACTAGGCTTCTTGGTTAAGTTAATAAATAACGAGATAGCGTAATAAACATTCGTAGATGATTGGCTGACAGAGCTGCTGAAATGAATGTAAATAACAAGCCGTACTTTCGAAAGGCGGATGGCTTGTGAGGACTTAATGCTCACAACAAGCTCACCCATGCTGTGTTGAACAAGTCGGTGTGTAAATACACCGAAAGCATGACCACACCTCTGTCAGAACTGAACTGATTTGTGGAAGCGGAGGGCTGATCACTTATTGGACGAGTATAGAAAGACCAAGAAAATAGGTATCGTAAGATGATTCCAGACGGCTGACGTTATAGAAACGTAGATATCTTTTTTGTACCATTGGCTTTACGTCGCAACGACACAGATACGTCTTATGGCGACGATGGGATAGAAAAGGCCTAGGAGTTGGAAAGAAGCGGCCGTGGCCTTAATTAATCTACATCCCCAGCATTTGCCTGGTGTGACAATGGGAAACCACGGAAAACCATCTTCAGGGCTGCCGACAGTGGGATTCGAACCCACTATCTCCCGAATGCAAGCTCACAGCCGCCTCTAACCGCTCGGCCAACTCGCCCGGTACGTAGAGATCACCAGGTTGGAGAAGTGAGGGGAGTTAGCAAAGGTAGCTGCTGTACGGCGAGGAAGTAGCAGCAATGCAGGCGGCGAAGTAAAGGTAATTTCTAAAATCATGAGAGTATTTTGGGGGAATGATACCCCGTGGTCACATTTCATATTACAATGACAAGTTTTGATGTTCATGGCTTGTTTGTAATTTGAGAGTTGTTTGTTTTATGCCAAAATGTATTTGTTAGTTCTTTTCTGCGGAAGTTGTTTTCTCCAAGGGACTGAGACTGATCCACTTGTACTGTGAGAGAAGCGAAAAGCTCTGACACGTGACCAAGCTGTGTATCGGCCATCTTTTCCTGCAGCTCGTGGTGTGCGCATCTTGGAAGGAGGACTAAAGTAAGAGTGTTTGGAATGTGGACAGGCTTGATACAAACACAAATTACTGTCAGTGTCTCGGGGAGTTTCATACCTTTAATCCTAAACTCATTAGGAACTGAGTCTAACCATCGACGTATTGGTCCTCCCTCTACTTCTCTTACCCTCTATGGCAGTGCACATTATTCTCCGCCACTCACCTCACATGACCCTCTCACCGCTCACCACCCTCTAGAACCCCGGTACCACCTAGGGATGATGAGGTGAATAACCTTACCCACCAGGGTGAGAGAAGAAGAGAGCGAAAAAGGACGGAGAGAGAGAGGAAGAGAGAGAGAGAGAGAGAGAGAGAGAGAGAGAGAGATTGATAGAGACCCTGGCGAGAAGGTTGTTAGCGTGTCCGCCCCAAAATGGGAGTTATAGCGAACACGAGGGAGAAGATGGGGCACAAGAAGAGCAACAACAAGAACAGTCACAAAAATAAAAAACAAGAAACCATGGAAAAACTTACCGGAAACAGCGGAGGAAGACGACTTTAAGGCCGTGGAAGTAAATGCACAAGAAAAACGGTGGCAGTGCTCCACCGAACGTGGCGAATGAAAAACAACACTTTAAAGAAGTTGAAGAATTTTAATTGAAGGGCAAATTGTAGGTAACAAACCAAGTCATTAAGTAGATAAAACCTAAATTTATTTTAAAACGTAAAGCCAAAATGTAAATAAAATCAACGTAAGGTTGAAAAATGGAAAAGGAAATTAACAATAAGTAAAATAAATTAGAATATACCCAGGTAGGGTTTAAAAGAAAATTAACTCATTACTAATTAACAATTAATGGAAAATGAATACTCTTTAACAGATAATAAATTGAGAACTTTATGAAAACAACAAGAAAGGAAAGGGGTGACCTCCGTACCTAATAAAATGTGATCAGAAAACAACGGAAAACCAATAGACTTTCTTACATAAATGTTACCTTGAAATTAAATGTGATCGATCACGGATAGTTATTTAATAAAAAACTAAGTTAACAATTATTCAATAAAATGGATCTTCAACGCGGTCGCTTCTCATAATTACCAAATTTGAAAACGTTCAGTTTCCACCAAGGACAGTTTCCAAGACAAACAGAATTTTACGTTAAAATACCTCCTCACGCGGGGCAAGGAAATGGTAACACAACATAAAAGGAGGAGAAAATAAATTAATTAATTTAAACAGTAAACGATACACTCAACCCCGAAATATATAATTCAAGATCCACACAGGCTCAACACGCCAGACAACTATTCACCCGACAACAACACACACCAACCGTTGCCAAGGTAACCACTAAGCAAAAGCAACGCCTCCTAATACACGGAGGAAACCAGGCTAGGGAAAATAATTTAATTTACCCAAAACACCAGAAGGGGGGGGGAGGAGAAGGAAACATACCAAACGAATTAGAAAACAAAACACAGGAAAGCAAACAGAAAGCCGAAGAAGGTAAGGCTCGGTACCTTGGAGACTGTACCTTGGTTTACAAAGAAGGTTACAATTTGAAGTGCCAAAAGTAGATCAGTAAAATTTTAAATTAATAATTCCAATTTAGTTCACGGTGAACCTTCCACATTACTGTGATTAGTTGCCGAAACTGTTTATCAGATTTTCGATACCACACACGCAAATAGGTATTAATTTAACGGCGAAGTCCAAATATTTATTATTATTATTATTTTTCCAGAAATCTTCGAAAATATCAAAATCCTCTTCAGGACGACGTTTAAAATGTTTCAAACACTGGTACATACCTTTGGTGATGAAGAAATGAGAAGAATTTTAACCTGACATTGTTGACGAAGAAATACAGTCACACCACTGGCATCCAGACCTCGTTGTGAAGTATCCAGACGAAAAATAAATCCAAAAACATGATCAGAAGGAATGGCAGGAGGTCTCCAATTAGATTATACGGGGAAAATCCCCGTTAACGTGAAGATTACGGTGGTTTCCAGGTACTCCACGACTCCATGACGCCGGACACAAAACCACACGAGCTCGACAACATGGCTGATCAAAGCGAACTGAGCCTCGCGTCGGCAAGCAAGCGAGGAGGAGGCCAGTTTTGCCTGGTAGTCGGACTGCGCATGCGCAACCAAACAGAGCTAGGAGAACGGCGCGCGGCTTACATTAGCTTAAACTGTTAGTCAAGTAGTCACTTGGCACAGATATTCTAGGGCGCAAAGGCCAGTTCAAAATGTTTATAAAGGGGAGGCTCACTTTTTTAATATTGTCTCAGCCCTCCCGCCCCAAAACGACGACAAAATCTCATGCATATGCCATCAATGATGTGGTGGTCACACATATACTAAATTTGGGCGAAGTAGTCCAACAGACAACGACCATCAAGATTAACTCATTTTAGTGAGGAGTTCACATGACCAGGTTAACAGTCCAAGACACAGTTCCATATCACATAGTTTTTAGAAATAATTGGCGGGGTGCGATTAACATCACTGTCCAGAAACGTTAACCGAACACTCGGAAAATCACCAGAGTAATGCTTGTCATCAAATAGAGAGCACAATGACCAGAGTTGATCAAATATTCAGGTTCACCCAATACACATTGTTCCAATGCATCACACAATGAAATAGTTTATGACACATGACGCAGTTCACCTTTGAGGTTTGGCAACTCTCACACTAATCACAGATATACTGACCAAAATTAAACGAAAACCCCATGATCATAAGTCCACGCATCCAGGTTATTTTCTCAAGCACGGTGGTAAATTAATTTTAATGCACGAATACCTTTACAAGTCTCCTTTGATATTAAGGGAACGCATGATCTCGAGTTGCACAAAGGTGAGAACAGGGAACTGAAACGCACAACGGGATCAGGGGAGGACCAAAGAAGGCGCAATTGGTGAATGTAATCTCCAAAATAAGTGAACCGCCAAATTTTAGATCAATACAGTTTGATACGCTTGATTGAGTCAGGGCCACGGTACACCACTCAAACACAGAAGCGAGTAGTCCACAGGGTAAGCACCAGTTAGTACACGGAGTATCCATAATACCGGAATGGGACGAGCAACCACACCCATCACCATAGCCCAAACAAGACCTCAAACTTCAACGCTCGATTCGGATAGAAATCAAATACCCAGAATTAAAATCACCGCAAAACAACAACCCATAATCAAGAGCATCAACCACAACATAAGGTGCCATGACCGCAGTGCCAAATAGCAATTTTCCACAGGAGCCCAAATTAGATGCACAGAGAGAAACAACGCTTAGCTTACAAGTACCAGCATGACAGTACAACGTCTTACCACCACTAACCAAACATAAATAAATATGACATAGGTCAAGAAATTTTCCTCTAGACGAAGGTCACTACACAGGCATACACCAATGAAGGCAGATTAAGTCAAAGGTTAGAATTTAGTAGATACTGGGTTACGACACAGTGAAGAATCAGTCACTAACAGATTCCAAGATCCACTAACAAGAGCATTAGGGAAAAAAATTTTTCAAATACAGGTTCAACTTCCCACATCAAAATACACCACCTAGTTGAATAAGAGAGAGGACAAGCAACCAAGACGCAGTAGATAAATCCAGTTTCAAGAAGACAGGGTTAGGACATTAAATATGGAAAATCCAAGGCTTAAAAGGGTAAACGTGTTTAGAGCAAGGGAAGGATTGACTGGACCGGTTGGAGACTTCTTAAGGTATCCAGGTGGAGGGTTCGCGAATAGTCTGTCATCGACAACGGATCAGCCAAGCAACACCAAGCAACCGCACACATCATTGGTCACAAATAAGCAACCTGGAATTAACGGAATAGAAATAGGGATAGAAGAATCACAGGAGGGAACACAATCTGGAATCAGTAACCAACCTACTACACCGAACCTTAAATACAATTAATTTCACAATGGCCAGCCAATCAAATTAAAAGGCAAAATAAAACCTCAGATCGGAAGACCAAAATGGAAAATATCGAGCAATGACGCACACACGTACACCACCGGATACCCAATAGGGTCTCGGCATTACCCGGTCTACAAATACGTGACTTTCCCATCACACTGCCGCTCTACAGCCAACAGGTACTTTCTCCTATCCACCAGGAGAGCAAGCAAATAAAACATAAGTGGCGGAATACGAGGCGAGTCCATGGAAAATGCTCACAGTAGCATGAAGAAGGCAGTACTCCACAAGAAGACCCCATAATCTACTCGCAGGAAGATTCCAGTACCGACCAAGGGAACACTACTCCGTCCCATACCAGAGTAGCAAACCCAGAGCACGGTAAGATGACAAACACCAATGTCAACAGACACTAAGAGATCCACTGAGAAAAATGAAACGCCATAGAGTGGCAGGTAAAATTAAAATGAGCTTTACAGTAGAAGAAGTTACAGACACGATATCAGATCAATAGGAAATGCATGGAGACAAGGAAAGTAAAACCCCGAGCATACCAAACAGACACATTACTGAAAACAAACAAGCTAATTCTGAGAGTAGTAGATTCATGTAGAAGAAATGGCCATATCCACAGAACACGGAGGTAAATTAAAGACAGACACGAACACTGCCCATACCAAGGTGCCAACATCACCAAATAATACAACACAAAAGAATAACCCCAACCATGACAAACCACACCGGACATGTGTCAGCTCCCCAAAGGGATTAAAGGAACACAAACATCCTCAACAACATGCCGTGAAGTTCTCATGCCACCCCAAACTACATCCCCAAAAATAATCCACGGTACCGTCACAACACAACCACCTTACATATGTCCAAAGCCATCCCAATGAAGGTTCAAAAGGGCATATACCACCCCTCAGGCAGAGGATCATCAACAACACAACACAAGACCCGACAAGTAGATATGGTAAGGAATACTTGAACCCACAACTCAAAGGAATTAGATAAGTACCAATAGGTTAACAAAATTTTGACAACACCTATTCTAGGCCAGTAATTACCACAGCAGTGTACGATACCAAAATGGAGAGAATAATCAGGCATAAGAAACACCAAATTACAAAATAATGTTTACAACAGGATGAAATCCAAAGCTGTAGTTCAGAAAAGGTCAGAAGATTAATTAATACACAGCAAGACAAGTCACGAGTAGGAAAACTAGAAGTGGCCATGACACCAGACAAATGTACTTCAACTAGTTGATAGGTTACACGAGGAAGATGGTTTACGACACTCCAGAAATAGTGAAACACGCTCGACCAATAATCAGGAAGGGAAAAACCAGTTAAAACTATAATAGCTCAGGCACAAGGCCATCCAGTTATCCCAACCTAATACCGGCCAACATGTCCCAACCATAACTGATGACTGCCTCACAACCAGTTGACAGAAAAAATAACTCCAATCACAAACCAAGACCAGGCATACATACATATTCACGGATGGGATGATGAAATGAAAAGACACTCAAGCCAACAACACACAGCACTCAGCCAAGGCACAAACACACAAAAGCTCGGTAATGATTGAGGCACATCATATAGGCAGATTCAATATACCAAATTCCACACAAGGATGGGAACACGTCTCTGGTAACAGGTCAAATAAACCAGACATGATCTCGCAAGGGTGCATATTTAACGGCACACTAAAAGCCGACTACACTTCAGATAACAGAAACTTAAACCAAATTTAAAGAAATAATAGAAGACAAGTAAGGTTAAGCAATTTCCAAATTTAAACAACCAACCAAAGAGCACAGAAACATCACAGGCTAGAATAATTTCAAGATACGATGATGTTGCCCACTAGATTATCAGATACTAACAGCCAAGAACGGTTACAGGCATGGAAACAACAAAGGTTAGCCATAAGTTAGTAGGGGCAAATAACTTACCCACACAGCACCAATTAAATGAAAAGCACATACGACCACCAACGCCAAAATACCAGGTCTTAGTTCACAACCATGAAAGGGCATAACACATCACCGTACACTTCAGCACATAACCGTTTACACATATAAGCAGGCATATTTGGACATGCTTAGTGGCCAGGTCAAATTATAATCAGAATCACACACCAGAGTTAACGCAGTAAGAAGGTATTAAATTTAGAAGACCGATAAACGGTTAGCATGTACACCACCGAGGTACCATACAGGAAATATACTAGGAAAAATAATAACAACACTAAGTCTCGAAGCCCAAAGCAAGGCCAGAACAGATAACGCAATAAAATGATCCCAGGACACACTACGTCACTCTCCGAACACAACCGAGCAACCTTCACATAACATAATGATCAGAAAAGCTCTCCACGATTAAACCAGATTAATTCCCACCGAAATCGCAACCACAGTATGCAGGTAGGCAGCAAAAATACAAGGTTGACAGCCAGTACACATAATACAGGACATGTACCAAGCGGTAGTACACCAGTAGCCCTGAGTCAACCAAGTCATACTCCATTACAAGTTGTTCAATTTTTACAACTTCCACCAACCCAGAATAATTAATTACATGCAGTCACTCACCAAATTCGCCGGGAAAAAGGAAGAAAAATTTACAGGTCACCTCGAAACAGCAAGGCAGAAGCAGAATTCACAGCACAGGTACTCATAGGTTTTCAAGATCATAATCAGCAAGTAGGTAAGTCCATACAGCTCAGCATAAACACAGTAGAAAGCAACAGGGAACTCCAAAACACAGGTACATGAAACAAATAACATAGGGAATTACACGAGATCCTTGCATTTCCTTTTACAATAGTTATTGACAATAACACCTTTTGTTTCTTAAGTCTTTGATTTTCATTCACCAACATTCACTACAGCACTGCACCAAGCAAGGATAGAAAGGGAGGAAAATTAGGCTGCACAAGGCAGAAACAACAGAGATTAGGCAGCAGAGCAACAACAGTGGAACAACAAACAACCACCGCTCTGATACCACTCTCACCGCTCACCACCCTCTAGGACCCCCGTACCACCTAGGGATGATGAGGTGAATAACCTTACCCACCAGGGTGAGAGAAGAAGAGAGCGAAAAAGGACGGAGAGAGAGAGGAAGAGAATTGAATTGAATTTATTGAATTGAATTTATTGATCATGATTTACATGCCACTGAGACTGAAAAGCCCCTTTATGCAGCGTCTTCTTATAATACAATGCAGATTTATGAAAACAGTAACTACATTTTTATAATATTAAAGTATTAAACTAAACAAGAAATTAAAAAAAATGAAAATACAGATACCAAATCCAATATAATAAGTAAGAAAGTAAATCATTAAGCCCTTCTGTTATTTTGGACTACATGGGTTTAAAGAATATAAAGCTAAAGCAGAGAAACAATTGTCTTCGAAATATACATATTCCTGATTGTTCGACACAAGAATGCCTGATCTCAGCCTCTTGCGTACTCCTCCAGAAAGATAGATGTTAAGAACTGCTTTAGTTGGGTACAGTTAGTGTTACTTGCGAAACGGTGAAGATTAAAGACGTTAAAGATACGTGATGCAGTGCAAACAAAGGATTTGTTAAATTTAGTGGTACGATGAAGGGGAATTTGAAGGGTGGTTTTTGTAAACCTATTATCTCTGTTATGTACCGACTCCATAGGTTTAAATGCATTATAAAGGTAGGATGGTGTCTTCAGTTTGAGAATTTTCTGCGTAGCAACAGCTACTGAGATTTCCCGACGTTCATGGAGTTTCAACCATTGTAGCTGTATGTAATAGGGTGTTATGTGTTCATCACGCCTGGCATTTGTAACGTAACGAACACATGCGTTTTGTACCCTCTGTAGTTTTATTTTCAAAGTTTCAGATAAGTCGTTGTATACGACTGAACCATAGTCAATTATTGGAAATATAAGACTTTGAACAAGTAGTTTTCGCATGAAAGGTGGTGTACATGACACGTTACGTTTCAAAATATGCATGGATGACACAACTTTTCGGATTACATTTGACGTATGATCAGACCAGGATAAGGTTCTGTCGAAGACCTAGATTGTTAACGGTGTCACTATAATGAATACCTGTCTCTAGAATTTTTATTGCTGGGAGGGATTTGAGGTCAACAGTTTTCAGGAGTTTTGTGTAACCTATGCAAATAAGCTGGGTCTTAGCCACATTTAATTGGAGGTTATGATTTGCGCTCCATTCAATCAATCGAGAGATGTCATGGTTAAAATGCGTTATAGAAGAAGATGCGTTAGTGGGACAAAAGTGGAAGTAAGCTTGTAAGTCATCCGCATACATGTGAAAGCTACTGCTTTTAAAGACTTCAGATATGTCATTAATATAAATAGAAAAACATAAAGGACCGAGGACTGATCCTTGTGGTACGCCACAGTTTACTGATTCCCAGCTAGAGAATCGACCGTCAACGAACGTGACTCTTTGTGATCTATTTGACAGATATGATTCAAACCACGACAGAGCACTCTGGGAGAAGCCAATTGACTTCAGCTTAGCAAGAAACAACTCATGATTAACAGAGTCAAATGCCTTAGA
This sequence comes from Anabrus simplex, assembly GCF_040414725.1. Taxonomy (NCBI): domain Eukaryota; kingdom Metazoa; phylum Arthropoda; class Insecta; order Orthoptera; family Tettigoniidae; genus Anabrus; species Anabrus simplex. Next base: position 128,518,994 of record NC_090279.1, on the reverse strand, counting down.
GAAATCAAAGAGACATAAGGTAGTAAGCTGCCTCTTATCGGTGGCCGCGCGTATATCATCTGTAACCTTCAGAAGAGCAGTAGTAGTACTATGGCCCTTCTTGAAGCCAGATTGGTAGGGATTTAGAATGTTGTATTTAGACAAATATTCACATATCTGCTCATGAACAATTTTTTCTAGTGCCTTACTAAGTGCACAGAGGATGTTGATAGGCCTAAAATCACTACAGACTGTTGGTATTTTCTTTTTGGGCACAGGACGTACATTGGCACGCTTCCACTCTGAGGGATAAACTCCATTCTGTAGAGAGAAGTTAAATAAGTGCACAAGGGCAGGAAGAAATATGTCCATGCAGGTAGAAATCATGGATATTGGAATATTATCTGGACCTTTAGCTTTAGTTCGTATTGATCTGACTGCTTTTTCTACCTGTGAAGGGTGTACGTACATGAAATAGAATTTATCTCTGTTACTTGGAGTGAGATGTCTATAATGTTTGGCAGTCACTGATACTTTCGGAGAGTTGGAGTTAGAGACTGATGTCATATAATATTCACTTAATTCAGATGGAGTAACAGGCATCTGGCTATCTAGAGAGTGACTGACTCCAATACCAAGAGATTTTGCAGCACGCCAAGAAGCTGAGGTGCTCTTACAATTACGGAAGATGTTGTACGTATACTTCACTTTAGTGTTCCTAATTACTTGTTTTGTCTCGTTACGTAAGATCCTGAATTGCTCGTAATCATCTGGAAGTTTAGTTTTAATAAATTTCTTCCTAGCTCTGTCCCGTTTGCTTATCAATTCCTTAATACGCTTATTGAACCATGGTGATGACCGGTGTTTTACGAGAATTCTTTTTTGTGGCGCATGCTTGTCATAGAGTAAAAGTACAAAGCTGTTGAAGAGAGATACTTTTTGATCTACGTCATTAGACTGAAAAAACATATACCAGGGTAGTAATTCAGCGTCAGCACGAAAATTGTTCACGTCAAATTTACTGAAGTCTCGAACAAGAATAGTTTTAGGAATTTGTTTTGGCGTGGATAAAGTGAATACAGCATACAGCAAGTCATGACCAGAAAAACCGGCAGCTGGTTCCTGTCCGTATTCTACTACCAACTCATTGCAGTTCGATGAGATTATGTCGAGAGTGCTATCGGAAGTGGCAGTATGAAAGGTTGGATTGAATGGAAGGCAGTCGAGGTTACAAGCGTTGAGCACATTACGTATATTTTCGCTTTCAAACGTCCCAGTTCCGAACCGAGCATTAACATCGCCCACAGCGAATATATATTTATAATTCATAACATGAGAATACATATCATTCAGGAATGTATCCATGAACCCTACTTTTGGTGGACGATATATACAAGCGAAAAGAATTTTAGTATCTGAAAGGGCTATATCAAGGATTATGTACTCAGGTTTCTTACTGTACTCTCCAGGAGATTTACTAAGTACACTACATTTTATGCTATTCTTCAAATAAACTGCAACACCACCAGCGGCTCTGTTTAATCTGTCGTTACGGAAAATATTATACCCATCGAGACAGATGGCAGAATCTGGTACTGAAGGTTTAAGAAATGTTTCACTGACTGCGATAATATCAAACGAACTCTTGCCAAAAATGTGCCGGAACTCAGATATATGGGAGGAGTCGACAAGAGACTGAGAATTGATATGAATGACCTTAAGATTTCTTGTGTTTCTCACACTAACATCGTATAGTAAATCAGATACGACACACTCATTACTTGTCATGTGTACAATATGGTACAAAGGGTTCAATAGTTCAATAGCAAATCGTACAAAGAAGTACGATGATTTTAGTAGCCTATACAAATATAAAATAACTTAAGGATTTAGAAATTATGTGATGAAGTGAGAAAAATAAATGAGTAGAAAATTGGTATAAAATGAATCGCGTTAGTAGATATTTCTAAGTATTAAAAAATTATAACTAATATACTACGCTAAATAGAATGGTTGCGAAAGAGAGACTTTTGTATTGTTAGCCTCGCCAGAATTATCTCTACTTCTCGTCCTAAGTATTTCCAGTAATAGAGTGATACACAGGAATACGAATTATCTCACCGCATCATTTCAGTGGAGCTGGGTAGCGTTTCTTCAGTTCCTCAAGGTCACGTTCAGTCTTCACTCGATGTTTCACATCACCAGCGCGCACCATTATAACACCATCCATAGTCCACACTGAATTTAGTCCGAAATGGCTCACAGCACGTTTGAGAATATCAGTACGGGTCTTAGTTAGGTCCTCCCGTATAGTTATACCGCTGTTCTTTAACAGCCTCTTTGATTTGAAGACTGCATTTCGGTAGGCGTATGAAACAAATTTCACAATGATGGGCCTGGTTTTGTTGTGACTTCTGGTACCAACTCTGTGTGAACGGTCGATCATCGCTGGATCAAGTGGGACATTGATCCGAGTGGCAATCTCCTGAATGCGCTTGTCCGTGTCTTCCCCTGCAATTTCAGGTACTCCAAATATGCGTAAACTGTTCCGACGTTGATAACTTTCCAACTCATCTGTCCTATCGTCTAACTGCCGTTGAAGTTCAGTTATTGCCTCGTCTCGTCTGCTGAGTTCACATTTTAATTCTCTTATTACATCAGTATTAAAATCAATACTTTCCTTAAGTTTTTGTATGACCTTATCGGCTACTCTGTCTACAAGTTCGTCGAGGAGTGAACTGTTCTTAATGAGGTTATCCAACGTTAGCGACACCGTAGTATCTATAACCTCCTTGCTTACACTGGTTCGCAAAGTGTCCGATGGAGTGCACTGATCATCACAGGCCAAGATGTTGGCAGCGCTGTTCTGTGAATTTACAGAACGGTTGGTGTTCTTCACTTGTTCCCGCGTAGTTTCAGCAGTTGCCACATGAGAGCGTGGGCTGTCACTGTTTATTTCCTTGCCGTTAGAGAGTGGGGTGGCACTCCTGCTCGCGGGCTGAGCGATGCGGGCTTTAGCCTTCACTTGTTTACGTGAGTTACCCATTGTAATTCGATAAACTTTTGCAAATTACTTACGAATCACGATACCTTCTTCCAATTAAAGTACCACTGCACATGCACAAGTTAAAACACCACTGAATGCACACTTGAAATACACTTAACACCGTCTTATGACACCTTCGCAATGATAAATACTGGAGAGGCTCTCACTCGCGTCTATACCGCCATGAGACCGGATGAGACATGAGAGAGAGAGAGAGAGAGAGAGAGAGAGAGAGAGAGAGAGAGAGAGATTGATAGAGACCCTGGCGAGAAGGTTGTTAGCGTGTCCGCCCCAAAATGGGAGTTATAGCGAACACGAGGGAGAAGATGGGGCACAAGAAGAGCAACAACAAGAACAGTCACAAAAATAAAAAACAAGAAACCATGGAAAAACTTACCGGAAACAGCGGAGGAAGACGACTTTAAGGCCGTGGAAGTAAATGCACAAGAAAAACGGTGGCAGTGCTCCACCGAACGTGGCGAATGAAAAACAACACTTTAAAGAAGTTGAAGAATTTTAATTGAAGGGCAAATTGTAGGTAACAAACCAAGTCATTAAGTAGATAAAACCTAAATTTATTTTAAAACGTAAAGCCAAAATGTAAATAAAATCAACGTAAGGTTGAAAAATGGAAAAGGAAATTAACAATAAGTAAAATAAATTAGAATATACCCAGGTAGGGTTTAAAAGAAAATTAACTCATTACTAATTAACAATTAATGGAAAATGAATACTCTTTAACAGATAATAAATTGAGAACTTTATGAAAACAACAAAAAAGGAAAGGGGTGACCTCCGTACCTAATAAAATGTGATCAGAAAACAACGGAAAACCAATAGACTTTCTTACATAAATGTTACCTTGAAATTAAATGTGATCGATCACGGATAGTTATTTAATAAAAAACTAAGTTAACAATTATTCAATAAAATGGATCTTCAACGCGGTCGCTTCTCATAATTACCAAATTTGAAAACGTTCAGTTTCCACCAAGGACAGTTTCCAAGACAAACAGAATTTTACGTTAAAATACCTCCTCACGCGGGGCAAGGAAATGGTAACACAACATAAAAGGAGGAGAAAATAAATTAATTAATTTAAACAGTAAACGATACACTCAACCCCGAAATATATAATTCAAGATCCACACAGGCTCAACACGCCAGACAACTATTCACCCGACAACAACACACACCAACCGTTGCCAAGATAACCACTAAGCAAAAGCAACGCCTCCTAATACACGGAGGAAACCAGGCTAGGGAAAATAATTTAATTTACCCAAAACCCCAGAAGGGGGGGGGAGGAGAAGGAAACATACCAAACGAATTAGAAAACAAAACACAGGAAAGCAAACAGAAAGCCGAAGAAGGTAAGGCTCGGTACCTTGGAGACTGTACCTTGGTTTACAAAGAAGGTTACAATTTGAAGTGCCAAAAGTAGATCAGTAAAATTTTAAATTAATAATTCCAATTTAGTTCACGGTGAACCTTCCACATTACTGTGATTAGTTGCCGAAACTGTTTATCAGATTTTCGATACCACACACGCAAATAGGTATTAATTTAACGGCGAAGTCCAAATATTTATTATTATTATTATTATTCCAGAAATCTTCGAAAATATCAAAATCCTCTTCAGGACGACGTTTAAAATGTTTCAAACACTGGTACATACCTTTGGTGATGAAGAAATGAGAAGAATTTTAACCTGACATTGTTGACGAAGAAATACAGTCACACCACTGGCATCCAGACCTCGTTGTGAAGTATCCAGACGAAAAATAAATCCAAAAACATGATCAGAAGGAATGGCAGGAGGTCTCCAATTAGATTATACGGGGAAAATCCCCGTTAACGTGAAGATTACGGTGGTTTCCAGGTACTCCACGACTCCATGACGCCGGACACAAAACCACACGAGCTCGACAACATGGCTGATCAAAGCGAACTGAGCCTCGCGTCGGCAAGCAAGCGAGGAGGAGGCCAGTTTTGCCTGGTAGTCGGACTGCGCATGCGCAACCAAACAGAGCTAGGAGAACGGCGCGCGGCTTACATTAGCTTAAACTGTTAGTCAAGTAGTCACTTGGCACAGATATTCTAGGGCGCAAAGGCCAGTTCAAAATGTTTATAAAGGGGAGGCTCACTTTTTTTAATATTGTCTCAACCCCACCACCAAAGCCACAATATATCAGCAGCTTCATTGCACGAGTTCGTTCCTCTTGGCCTTGAAGACCCCCCATTCCGAGTACCCTGTCATTGTTCTCACCTGTTTGCACCAGCAGTCATCACACTACTATCAGGTCTGTTACTTATAATTCATAAATAATATAACCACATTTCCACCCAGCTTTCACTCCCATGCAGCAAAGTTGATATGAAAACAGACCGATGTAAAGATAGTGTGGTATGGGAATTCTTTCTCACAGAATGCCGTTGATAAAACTCTGAGCTCACTGCAGTGGCTTTTCACAAGAAGGGCTACAACTCAGAATGTTGTTGATGTTCCCACACCTATTCTGTAGCAACTTGTACCCCGAACTCAGGACCACTCAGCTGTTGAAGTACGTGACTACAGTAACCTACACCATGATCTATTAATATTGAAGTTATAATATGGTAATAAGTTTAAGGCTTAGCGGGGTAACCGCAAGGACTGTATAGGAAGAAGGCCTAATTTTCATGAAAGTTAAAGTAATTAGAGTATTGCCCCGTTTTTACTCTCCCACATTTTAAATCCCCTCCCCCCTCCCGCTTACAAAATATTTGTGTTCGTCCTGCCTGTGCCCCAATGCCTATAATGAACTAAAATCATCAAATTTACGTTTGCGACATTTTATGCTTCCCGCTATTTACACCACGTCAGGCTGTTCGAGACGGGGTAAATCAAGTAAAATTGCGTCGCAACTAACCTGTAACGCTTCGAATAACCACGGTAAGTAGTATAATAAGCGGGTTCGGGCGCCTCCTCCCGCGGGAAATTTGAATTCTGGCGGGAAATTTGAATTTTGGCGGGAGATTTGAATTTTGGCGGGAGATTTGAATTTTGGCGCGAGATTTGAATTTGTAAACAAAGCCACGTGCTTTTTGACAGCTGTCATCGACAACAACGCATCGCTAACCTCACTGTTGCCATCTTGACGGGCCTAAACCTCAGTAGTGCCAACTTAACCTAACTAGCGCGAGGTAAACAAAGCCACGTGTTTTTGACAGCCACGTGCTTTTTGACAGACAACAACGCATCGCTAACCTCAGTACTGCCATCTTGACGGGCCTAAACCTCAGTAGTGCCAACTTAACCTAACTAGCGTGTGGTAAACAAAGCCACGTGCTTTTTTGACAGCTGTCATCCGCCATCTTTAAACCACAGAGCACTGTGCTGCCCTCTTTATCGCAGTAGCTGCAAATTCGTCACCTGTCATCGGCAGTGCTGCCATCTTGACGGGTCTAAACCTTAGTGCTACCAACTTAACCTAACTAGCGCGAGGTAAACAAAGCCACGTGCAGCTGTCATCCGCCATCTTTAATCTATAGAGCACAGTGCTGCCCTCTTTGTGGTGGCGGATAATTTGAGAAATGCTTTTTGACAGCAGCCATCTTTGAGCACCGTGCTGCCCTCTTTAGCTACTTACCTTTGAAATGTGGTGGCGATAAATTCCACGTGCTTTACAAACCTATATGCTTTTCTGACAGCTGTCATCCGCCATCTTTAATCCAGAGAGAACAGTGCTGCCCTCTATGTGGTGGCGGCAAATTCCACGTGCTCTTGTTTGGAAACAAACCTATATGCTTTTCTGACAGCTGTCATCCGCCATCTTTTATCCAGAGAGAACAGTGCTGCAATCTTTTGTTGAAATGTGGTGGCGGTAAGTTCCACGTGCTCTTGTTTGGAAACAAAGCCATGTGCTTTTTTTGACAGCTGTCATCCACCATCTTTAATCCAGAGAGAACAGTGCTGCAATCTTTAGTTGAAATGCGGTGGCGGCAAATTCCACGTGCTCTTGTTTGAAAACAAACCTATATGCTTTTCTGACAGCTGTCATCCGCCATCTTTAATCCAGAGAGAACAGTGCTGCAATCTTTTGTTGAAATGTGGTGGCGGTAAATTCCACGTGCTCTTGTTTGGAAACAAACTCACGTGCTTTTTTGACAGCCATCAACCGCCATCTTTAAGCAACAGAGTACAGTGCTGCCTTCTTGCGTCAGCTGTCATCCGCCATCTTTAAACTATAGAGCACCGTGCCGCACTCTCGCGTCAGCTGTCATTCAAGGAATACCTTTGTTCTAAGAAGATATTACAAGAGAAGTGATTAAGAATATAATCGAACACGGTACTCGATACAACATATGAATAGAACATCGGTTGATGTGTTTACAACATATATAGCGTATACCTTTGTTCTAAGAGAAAAAGTAAGACAAAAATTTTGAACAGCTTACGTAAGATAGCAACTCTTATAACTTCCTTTACTTTGCTAAGGCATAGCTTTATCGAACGCAATCTTGCACATATCGCGTACCTGCATGTTTATACTTGAACACATACTGCTGTTCATAGTTCGATATTGTAGAACACTGCATTGCAAGACTAGAATCAAACACTTTTGAGGGAAAAAATTCTGTTCTCGACATACTTACAGAACTAGACGATAACATACTTACGAATTTAAACAACATCTTCTTTCTTGCTCTTATTCTTCATCGAGAGGAAGGAGTAGGAGGAGAAGGTAATACCTAACCTAAAATAAAAGAATGTGCCAATTCTACATTATTTATTTACATCTTGTATGTACAAGTTTTATCTCGAATCATTTTACCCTAGTGATGTTTGCGAACTTCTCGATGCAATTCTTGTATGTACAAGTATAAACTTGCCGTACTACGCTCTCAGCGTACCTCTCCCTACAATATGTACAGTGAATTGTGATGTAAGACAGCGTAACGTAAGTACACACCTCTAGCATAATGTTCACACACACATCTGCTTTATGTAAAGTAGTACTTATCAATACTACTATGCCCCCAAGCTAGAGTGTTGGTAGAATTTGGAATGACAAACCGTTTGCAATCATCACTATTAAGGGCTACCTTACTAATTAAATGAGTGTACAACTGGTGCTTCTTGCTTCTAATGACGGACATTTGCTTATGCAAAACAGGTGGATTACTTTTAATGCAATTGTTATAGTTTTCAAAACTTAGCTGATTCTGAACGACATTCTTTTTAACCCCCTTCAATCTCTTTATTTGTAATTCATTTAAGAGTTTTATGCAATATGACTTGGATTTAGTACCTACAAATGAATCGATAATATTCCCAGCACATTCATCTTTCATTTTACCTAGAACCTTTTTGTTCACTAGCGGTAGATGATATTGATTATTTGCAGGATAGTTACTTGTATCAAACCTACCCAAGTCTGGCTTTATATCATTGTAATAGTCATCAGTTTTGATTTGATAAATAAACGAATCGGTATCTGTGTAGAGCAATTGCGCATTATGCGCGTACTTCTTCATCATATAATCGTAATGGAATTCATACATGAGTGTTTTAGCCAATTCAAGTACTGCAAAGCCGACGTAGGTAGGTTTGTCATACTTAACCTTAACACGATTCATCTGTATAATAACTAAATTCTCATGTATGATGGTGCAGCTGTGGAAATTTGGTTTACTTATTAAATAGTTAGCACAATACCTTTTCTTAATATTTTCCCAGTTTGTAATCAATTTTACATCAACGCGTTTGTCAACATTTTCCATAGTCTTACCAAACACACTGTTATTCATGAGCTTGTAGAAATCTTTTTCAAACTCGTTAACCGCATTCGTTCTTAAATTATTGTTCAGATCGATATATGGCTTTAGCCACGGTGACTGATTAAATTCTAGTACGCGATGAATTTTAGATAACTTCAAACCATGCTGCAAACACTGTTTTAAATTTCGGTAATGAATGATATACTTAAATTTATCGCACAAATTAGCAATTAGCATTTTCGTCGTTGATGCGATGTACGGGGGCTTCATATTTTCAGGGCAGAACGGTAGGTCATTATGAGAAGTGTGTAACTCTTTAGGATACTGTAAGTCAACTTCGAGGAAATAGACTTTATCAGCTTCATCGCCTAGGGCGTGCAGCTGTAAAGCATCAATTTCGCACTGCGTTAGCCAGCGGAAACCACTCACCGGTAGATGCTGACTCATCGCCCACCCATACTGATTATTAGCATCGAGATAAACGATATACTGAGATTCCTGACTAGAATCGAAACTCGGCATGTACTTATTATTTGCCTTGGAATACCGCCCGCTGCACTGACTTAGACCGCCTCGAATAGATGATTTTATAAAGTGCACCATATCAGTATCAGTTAGCAGTTCCAAATTCACCTGCGTGTATTTTAACATCGCGTCCCAACTTAACCCAGTTGCAGTAAAATCCTGACATGGGTCAAGGCTGTAGGTTTTCTTGCAAACACAGCGAAAATTTTCAAAAACATCAGCTAACAAAAGTACATCCGTCTTTAAATATAAATCGGAGTATTCACCCAGCGTTTGAATGTGGAACTGCTCCCAGATATGTTGTGCATGTAAATAGTCATCATCACTAATATCTGCTGAATTCAGCGAGCTGTAAAAGGATTGTTTCGATGGTAAGGCACGTTCTTCGAGGCGTTCTAAGCAGTCAAGATATTCATAACAAAAAACACCCTTACGCCGAAGTAAATTAAACTGCGCTTCTTCGGGAAAAACGCGTCGAATTTCCGTAAATTGTTCAGGCTGTAAATGACTAGAAAGTTTATCGAGGCTACTCGCCATAAAGCGAAACGAGTCAAGGAATCTCAGTTTTATAGAATGCTCAGCATCTACTTTTACAGACTTTGCAAACGCAATGTACCGCTCTTTATTCTGAGGGATTATATCTACTTTTTTTATCTGAAGCTCCAAATTGTGAAATGATGAAATGAGAGTCGTAACCAGATAAGTTATGAAAAATTACAGGGATAAATTTAGGAACTCTATACTTAAGATTACAGCTATAATGAGCGGCACATCTGTAGAAACCAGTTAAATGATCATGATCAAAAACTTTAGGGTCATTTTCGGAAAATTCCCCATCACAAATGCTACACTTTGTACCACATTCATGACTATTTAACTGAATTTCGGTGAGTGGCTTCATAGGAATATTACTATTTAGAATACGACCAAGACGAACTGCATCATTTTCAAGTCTTTCTAAAAATACTTTAGCAGCATCATGTCCTCGATACAGCTCTAACTTGTTAAGCGTACTATCGTAACTACACTTGATGTAATACGCAAAGCTATACGGGACATGCATGTGCGTAGTAATAGTGAAAGAGTTGTCAGGATTAGGCGAGCATGTGTTGCATGGCGTGAGGATAGCTTCAAAGTCTGCATAAATCACGAACGGTACCCACATCTGCTTGTGAAAATTTGTAAATTTTAAAACATTATTGCCTGTAGTAGGTATCTCTGTACGTACATGATTGCAGTCATTCTTGGAATGCTTCGTTAACTGATCTTCAGTTCTAAAATACTGCAAGCATTCATCACATAGCCACTTTTTACACTTATCTTTTGACAACTGACTACTAACAAGTCTACTCAGATTTTTAATCCAGCAAAAGTGGCTATTCTCACTGTTTTCAATATAGAGTAAGTTAACATGAGTACTCTTCTTATGACATGTATAATACAGAGGACCTTCTACAGACTTTTTCTCTACACCATACACATTAATGCTAATGTTATTTAGTTTCTCAAAGCGCTTAATATCCTTTATCTGCACAGGAAATTCTATACTATCGAAATTTAGTTGCGTTGAATAGTGTGGATACGATGATGTTCTATTCGCTACATTCCGTTTCACAGGATTTAAAGCCGACATCACCGCCCATGCAAAGCATGCTTCGTCATTGTTTTGGATGTTTACAACAGCTTCTTTTCGCTGAATCCATGTCGGCAGCTCGATGTACGATGAACCTCGCATGGGATTGTACTTATTGATGTTAACTTCTAGATACATTATTTCAACTAAAGCCCACCCTGATTCCTTTTCTTGAAATTCCTCGCTCTTAGTTGAAATAATGTTAGAGACATCCCTAAGTACATCACCAAAATTAGTCGACTGACTTATGACAAAATTCTTCGTATTAAATGATTTAATGTCCGTTATTTCGGATTCATCCGTGCTTTTAATGTACAAGGCGAAAAGTTCAAAATTAACTTTAAATAAATTATGATTGGACAAAGATTTAGCAAGAAGCTGTTGTACATCCAGTTGAATGCAATTTAAAAAGTTTGAAGTGCTCTGAAACTTTTGACAGGTGCGAATTCTGTAACTAGCAATCCTACTTTTAAATGCTGTATTAATTTCCTCGATGTTTGCGTTACTACCACTTCTACACACATTATTTTTATGTGCATTACTCCGTAAGTGTCCCTGAAAATGCGAAGATGGTACATCAGTGGTACAGTGCTCGCAGTGAATAGTTTGAAGTTCATGATTTTTTCTAGGTTTTTTACTACTAGTACTTTCTACAGCTACATCAGTAGCTGCACGCTTTTTCCCTACTACTACCTGAGGGCAAGTAGATATTTGATGTACCTCTACTAAGTGAGCCTCGTATCGCTCTACGTTAGCGAAATACACAGTACAAACTTTACATAAAGCAGATGTTATGCTAGGGTGTTTTGATTTCATATGGCGCATGAAGTTATCTCGCCTTGTAAACGTTACATTACATTCCTCACAGCAGGGAAACATCTGAAAAGAGAACAACCAATAGAGATTAGGCGAAAGTTACGATGTTCGGAAGAAACCAAGTTTCAACGTATAGAGGTCGGACATGGCTGTGAGTTTGAAATTATAAGATTAACCTCTTCTATAGCATGAGGATTGAAGAGAACGACTATTTATGAATAGACTAAAGTTACGATGTTTTAGAAGAAACCAAGTTTCAATGTATAGAGGTCGGACATAGCTATGTGTGTTTGAAATTATAAGATTAACCTCGTCTATAGCATGAGGATTGAAGAGAACGACTATTTATCAATAGACTAAAGTTACGATGTTCGGAAGAAACCAAGTTTCAATGTATAGAGATCGTACATTGCTGTGAGTTTGAAATTATAAGATTAACCTCGTCTATAGCATGAGGATTGAAGAGAACAACTATTTATGATTAGCTTAAAGTTAAGATGTTCGGAAGAAACCAAGTTTCAACGTATAGAGGTCGGACATTGCTGTGAGTTTGAAATTATAAGATTAACCTCTTCTATGACATGCAGATTAAAGAAGATATCTATTTATCAATAGACTAAAGTTACAATGTTCGGAAGAAACCAAGTTTCAGCCTGTTGAGTTCAGACATAGCTATGTGTGTGTTTGAAATTATAAAATTAACCTCGTCTATAGCATGAGGATTGAAGAGAACGACTATTTATCAATAGATAAAAGTTACGATGTTTTAGAAGAAACCAAGTTTCGGCCTGTTGAGGACAGACATAGCTATGTGTGTGTTTGAAATTATAAAATTAACCTCGTCTATAGTATGAAGATTGAAGAGAACGACTATTTATCAATAGATCAAAGTTACGATGTTCGGAAGAAACCAAGTTTCAGCCTGTTGAGATCAGACATAGCTATGTGTGTGTTTGAAATTATAAAATTAACCTCGTCTATAGCATGAGGATTGAAGAGAACGACTATTTATCAATAGATCGAAGTTACGATGTTTTAGAAGAAACCAAGTTTCAGCCTGTTGAGGTCAGACATAGCTATGTGTGTGTTTGAAATTATAAAATTAACCTCGTCTATAGCATGAGGATTGAAGAGAACGACTATTTATCAATAGATCGAAGTTACGATGTTTTAGAAGAAACCAAGTTTCAGCCTGTTGAGGTCAGACATAGTATGTGTGTGTTTGAAATTATAAAATTAACCTCGTCTATAGCATGAGGATTGAAGAGAACGACTATTTATCAATAGACTAAAGTTACGATGTTTTAGAAGAAACCAAGTTTCAGCCTGCTGAGGTCAGACATAGCTATGTGTGTGTTTGAAATTATAAAATTAACCTCGTCTATAGCATGAATATTGAAGAGAACGACTATTTATCAATAGACTAATGTTACGATGTTTTAGAAGAAACCAAGTTTCAGCCTGCTGAGGTAAGACATAGCTATATGCGTGTTTGAAATTATAAATTTAACCTCGTCTATAGCATGAGGATTAAATAAAATGACTATTTATCAATAGACTAAAGTTACGATGTTTTAGAAGAAACCAAGTTTCAACGAATAGAGGTCAAACATACCTTAAAATCTTCGCGCTGCAAACTGTTACTCGGATAAATAAAATGCGTGCGTTCAAGCCTGAAACTCGAATGATAATATTCTTGTCGCACCTAAAAAAGAAGAAGAAACATATATGAATGTAGAGTAGGGTACATCAGCTAGCCTAGCTATCTTTACAACTCAAAGTTCGAAAACATACCTTAAAAATGCACGTGTTGCAGACTGTTACTCGGATGAATAAAATTCGTACTTTCAAGCCTGTAACTCGAATGATAATATTCTGGTCGTATCTAAAAAGAAAAAGAACAAACATATATGAATGTAGTGTAGGGTACATCAGCTAACCTAGCTATCTTTACAACTCAAAGTTCGAAAACATACCTTAAAAATGCATGTGCTGCAGGCTGTTACTCGGATAAATAAAATGCGTACGTTCAAGCCTGAAACTCGAATGATAATATTCTGGTCGAATCTAAAAAGAAAAGAACAAACATATATGAATGTAGTGTAGGGTACATCAGCTAACCTAGCTATCTTTACAACTCAAAGTTCGAAAACATACCTTAAAAATGCACGTGCTGCAGACTGTTACTCGGATGAATAAAATGCGTTCTTTCAAGCCTGTAACTCGAACGGTACCTAAAAAAGAAAAGAACAAACATATATGAATGTAGATGTCTATTACCTAGCGTAGAAGTTGCTTTGCAAACAGTAACTAACAGTTCTGACTTACCTTAAGATAAAGGCTGAAGCATAATATTCACAGCAGACAGTACTTAGACGGGAGATGTGTACGTAATAAACGCATACAGAGAACTGTGAGCGCTTCACGCAGACTGCAGCGAGTCATTATGCTGCTTGTTACCAAGCGGATGTGAAAATCGCTGACAACTGCAGTACAGTCGGAACTAAATGTTTATGCAGCAAGAGCTCTCCTGAAGGTCTTACACTGAGTCCCGCAGGCTGACGTATTTAAGCCGGAATCGAACCTCCTGTTGAGGTCGAGGTGTCAGAATTTAAGAGTTCTGCAGTGGATCGAGCCTTGGAAAGTTAGCGCGCGATCCTCGACTTCTGGACTTAAATGGGAGGGTACTAAGCCACATCCGCGGTATTCCTTACCTGTAGGCACTTAAAAGTATTGAGCTAAAACTACATTTAGCTAGATCATGTAATTACACGTTATGACGATCGCGCAGGCCCCTCGCCTAGCATTTGCTATTTTTTACGGCTTCCAACAGTAGGAGATCGAACCCGCTATCTTCCGAAGTAGCGAGAATGATTGAAGAGTGTTGAGGGTGATTCATTTATCGGATGGAGGTGATAAGCCTTGTGCAGGCTTCTTCGGTAGGAGTAGGCTATGTGCCGGTACCGGGATATCTAGTTATTAAACCCGCTACAACTGATTTGTCGCGTATACTGCGATTTAAAATCCTAGTCAGGAAGGGTAACCGGTCGTAAAACTATGGTGTATGATCTAAGAGGCGGGGTGTGCAAAAAAGCCAGCATTAAGTAAGGGCTGTTGATAGGGGGCGGCGTTAAATCTTGTGCAGACTCCTTCGAAAATGATTGTGAGTACAAGATGTTGATGGTGATTCATCTGTCGGATGGAGGCGATAAGCTGTGTGCAGGCTGAGGGCGTGCAAAAAGCCAGCATTAAGTACGGGCTGTTGATAGGGGGCGTTAAATCTTGTGTAGGCTCCTTCGAAAATGATTGTGAGTACAAGACGTTGATGGTGATTCATCTGTCGGATGGAGGCAATAAGCCTTGTGCAGGCTTCTTGGGTAGGAGTAGGCTATGTGCCGGTACCGGGATATCTAGTTATAAAACCCGCTATAACAAATTTATCACGTATACTGCGATTTAAAATCCTAGTCAGGAAGGGTAACCGGTCGTAAAACTATGGTGTATGATCTAAGAGGCGGGGTGTGCAAAAAAGCTAGCATTAAGTAAGGGCTGTTGGTGGGGACGTTAAACCTTATGCAGACTCCTTCGAAAATGATTGTGAGTACAAGAGTGTTGAGGGTGATTCATTTGTCGGATGGAGGCGTTAAGCTGTGTGGAGGCTTCTTCGGTAGGAGTAGGCTATGTGATGGCACCGAGTTTTACCCTCTCCCTACGGTAGAATATTACATTCTTAGGTAGTTTCGAGGGCATGCAAAAAGCCAGCATTAAGTAAGGGCTGTTGATGGAGGGGTGTTAAACCTTGTACAGGCTCCTTCAACAGGAGTAGCCTACATGCCGGCGCCGTGCAGGCTCTTTCGATAGGAGTGGGCTATATGCTGGCACTGTGTTTTAACCTCTCCGTACAATCAGGATATTTTATGTTAGGAACTTACACGAGCTACGTGAGTTACAAGTGGCTTATCAGCACACAGTGTCTTCGTTCAAGGTTACTACAGCCGGAAGATGCGTGTACAATTTCAGCCAACACATACATTCCGCACCTCCCTCTGAATGACTGCGCCGATACAACTTCAACGATAGTGTTCTATGCAGTAGAACAAAAAATGTAACCCATAACCAGTTCCTAAAGCTTAAAACTGTAAATGTTTGAAGCTCCTGTTTTTACAGCTAGATGTGGTTCCTAACGTAGCAGGGCTGGGATTAAAAATTTGTTTTAAAGCCGAGTGCCTCCTCCTGACGCAAGAGTTTAAATCGCAAGCATTTGTTTTACGACCGGTTGCCCTTCCTGACGCGAGATTTTAAATCACAAGAATCCGTTTTACAACAGGATGCCCTTCTAGGATTTTAAAAAGCAGTATCTAGCCTCTTACATCATACACTATTGTTATACGGTACGGCCGGTTGCCCCTCCTGACGCGAGATTTTAAATCACAAGAATCTGTCTTACAACTGGATACTCTCCTAGGATTTTAAATAGCAGTATCTAGCCTCTTACATCATACAGTATTGTTTTCGACCGGTTGCCCTTCCTGACGTCAAAGAACTGGGATTAAGAATCTGTTTTACAACTAGATGCTCTTTTTAACACGAGAATCAGGGTTTTACAGCTAGATGCTCTTCTTAGATTTTAAATCGCTGTATCACGAACTATTGTTTTACTGCCGGATGCCCTTCCTGACGCAAAACTAAGATTTTAAATCGCAAGAATTTGTTTTAAGACTAGTTGCCCTTCCTGACGCAAAACTGGCAGTATCTAACCTCTTACATCATACACTATTGTTTTCGACCGGTTGCCCTTCCTGACGTCAAAGAACTGGGATTAAGAATCTGTTTTACAACTAGATGCTCTTTTTAACACGAGAATCGGGGTTTTACAGCTAGATGCACTTCTTAGATTTTAAATCGCTGAATCATGAACTATTGTTTAAAGTCGGATGCCCTTCCTGACGCAAAGTTAAGATTTTAAATCGCAAGAATTTGTTTTAAGACTAGTTGCCCTTCCTGACGCAAAACTGGCAGTATCTAGCCTCTTACATCATACAGTATTGTTTTCGACCGGTTGCCCTTCCTGACGTCAAAGAACTGGGATTAAGAATCTGTTTTACAACTAGATGCTCTTTTAAACACGAGAATCGGGGTTTTACAGCTAGATGTTCAAAGCAGTATCTAGCCTCTTACATCATACACTATTGTTTCACGGTATGGCTGGTTGCCCTTCCTGACGCTGAAAGACCGGGATTTAGCCAGTTACCCTTCCTGATACAACAAGACTAGAATTTTTTTTTGACTGCACTTGGCTAGAAATAGCCACACGAAATTATTATATAGAAAGAGAATTGCTGGGCGGTTGACAGCTGACGCAAGAGTGCGGCACGGTGATTAAAGATGGCGGATGACAGCTGTTAAAAAAGCATATTGATTTGTTTCCAAACAAGAGCACGTGGAATTTGCCGCCACCACATTTCAACTAAAGATTGCAGCACTGTTCTCTCTGGATTAAAGATGGCGGATGACAGCTGTCAGAAAAGCATACAGGTTTGTAAAGCACGTGGAATTTACCGCCACCACATTTCAAAGGTAAGTAGCTAAAGAGGGCAGCACGGTGATTAAAGATGGCGGTTGACAGCTGTCAAAAAAGCATGTTGATTTGTTTCCAAACAAGAGCACGTGGAATTTGCCGCCACCGCATTTCAACTAAATATTGCAGCACTGTTCTCTCTGGATTAAAGATGGTGGATGATAGCTGTCAAAAAAAGCACATGGCTTTGTTTCCAAACAAGAGCACGTGGAATTTACCGCCACCACATTTCAACAAAAGTTTGCAGCACTGTTCTCTCTGGATTAAAGATGGCGGATGACAGCTGTCAGAAAAGCATATAGGTTTGTTTTCAAACAAGAGCACGTGGAATTTGCCGCCACCACATAGAGGGCAGCACTGTTCTCTCTGGATTAAAGATGGCGGATGACAGCTGTCAGAAAAGCATATAGGTTTGTAAAGCACGTGGAATTTACCGCCACCACATTTCAAAGGTAAGTAGCTAAAGAGGGCAGCACGGTGCTCAAAGATGGCTGCTATCAAAAAGCATTTTTCAAATTATCCGCCACCACAAAGAGGGCAGCACTGTGCTCTATAGGTTAAAGATGGCGTATGACAGCTGCACGTGGCTTTGTTTACCTCGCGCTAGTTAGGTTACCCGTCAAGATGGCAGCACTGCCGATGACAGGTGACGAATTTGCAGCTACTGAGATAAAGAGGGCAGCACAGTGCTCTGTGGTTTAAAGATGGCGGATGACAGCTGTCAAAAAAGCACGTGGCTGTCAAAAAGCACGTGGCTTTTTTTAACACACGCTAGTTAGGTTAAGTTGGCACTACTGAGGTTTAGGCCCGTCAAGATGGCAGTACTGAGGTTAGCGATGCGTTGTTGTCTGTCAAAAAGCACGTGGTTGTCAAAAAACACGTGGCTTTGTTTACCTCGCGCTAGTTAGGTTAAGTTGGCACTACTGAGGTTTAGGCCAGTCAAGATGGCAGCAGTGAGGTTAGCGATGCGTTGTTGTCGATGACAGCTGTCAAAAAGCACGTGGCTTTGTTTACAAATTCAAATCTCGCGCCAAAATTCAAATCTGCCGCCAAAATTCAAATTTCCCGCCAGAATTCAAATTTCCCGCGGGAGGAGGTGCCCGAACCCGGTTATTATACTACTACAGACAGCAAACATATTACGACAATGCACTGGCAAAACCAGCAGGTTGTTAGTATCAGGGGAAGCTTCGCAAACCGCACGACAACTCTGACGAGCGGTGGCCTACCCAACAAATTATTACATATAGTATTAACATGGATGTGTTTCTGGGCGGGCGGTCTATGTGAAATTAGTGTGGACGAAAAACAGACACCATAACCAGGCAACCACACCGTACGTCATATGGATGGAAGGTCGACGCCATTATGGTGGACAGAAAGGCATATTTCGGAAAATGCGCGTAAAGCGGCGAATATTCTTGGCTTTGAACATTTAAGCGCATCGAATGGCTGGGGAATAAAACACAGTTAGTGATGAAACTACAGAAGAGAAAATTACAAAAATTGCAATTTAAATGGAAATGGGCTGTTTTTCAATGTGTTGCCCAGCAAGACTTTGGCATTCAAAGGGAAGTCTTACAGTGATGTGAGAGACGCCATCACGTTTTGATAGGGAAATCGAAAAAGCCTCGTTGCTTCATGAGTGTACGCCTATGATGCCAGTCATACAGTTTGGACGACATCAGACCTTTTTCGACAGCACTTAGTGGCTTTGGATTCAAAATGTGTGCGCAAAATAGGAAGGCCCTTCTTTTCATCGACAGTGGTGCTGCACATCTTGTGGATGTTAATTTCAGGAACACGCAGTTAGAATTTCTGCCTGTTAACTGCACACGTAAGCTGCGGCCTCTTTAAGTCATTCTAGAGGAAGAACCTGGTGCAGTGTATTTTATTCCTTATTTTGAGTTTCAGTCTTGGATGCGCTTTACTTTATTGCAAAGACTTGGAAAGTTGTGAAGCACACTACAATTTCAACTCTTGCCTGCCATTGAAAGAAGAAGAAGAAGGAAGCCTGCTTCCTTATATATGGAGAATGTTGCAGTCAAACTGCACTGCTGAGGACATTCATTCGGGTGGATGATTCTGTGATAACTGCAGAGGAAATAAGTGTGGGGGTGTCGGTTGCTTAACAAGAAGAAGAGCACAGTGAAGTGATTCGTACCGGTACTGAGGCAAATGCTGCAGTGGACGTAGATATCTGCCATCTATCCAGGGGCGTAAAAATAATTTTCATATGATATATTTAATTTGAAAACAAATAGAGGACATTAGAGCTAAGAAGTGTAAGCTGAAATAATTCCTGGTCTATTTCGGTAGCAAGAAGTGTTTGTGTAGTTTTCCAACTGGAATAAATATGAGTTACTATTGTTAATAAGTACAGTAATAGTAAATAAAATATTTCATCAAGAGAGAATAGTTATTGCCTGATAGATAGAACCCCAGATTAAAATTATATACTCTACTACATAACATTCTGGTGGTCAGTGGATGAGTGGAATTACAAAGGCAGTGTAATGTCAACAGTTAACTTACTCTGGACCTTTATTTGAGGTAAGTACTCTAACAGGGTTAAGATTAAAACACCGTAAATTAATATTATGCCTTTGTGTAACGTTTACGTCCATTTCCAGGGCTTTTTACCACAGTATAGAAGTTATTTGCCACCATTTCTACTTTCCCCCACGTTTACACCAGTACTCCTTGGGTGCCTAGAAAAGTGTACGTTTCTTCCCTAGAACTTCTATCTTCACATTTCGATTTAACCGTGCCTATTTTTGACTTTTTAATTTTCCAGTATATTTTCCTATCTTTGGTTTTGTAACAAGTTTTTTTAAATATTCTTAAGGTCTCCCCTATTTTCCATTGTTTTGAGAATTTCCAGTCATCTGTTCCTTTGTCTTATTAATGGAGTCACGTGCGAGATGTCCTTGTGCAGCAATTTTTGCTATATTTTACATCTGCCTTCGTTCTTTTTCCATTTCGGGGAGGATATGATTTTTTTACTTGAATAACTGATTTTTACCACAGGTTGATTTTGATTTCATTATCCTTCACTAAATTCTTGTCGATGTCACTGGATGTTATCAGTATTACTTGTACCAACAACTCGCGTGTGATGTGTTCTAACAGAGAGGAATCTGTTCTGAAAACTTCTATTAACCAAGGTAAGATCTACTTTATTCCACATATAGAGTTCAAGAAAATGCAACATGAAGAGTGTATTTGTTGCTACAAGCTGATAAGCATCACAAAACTCTTATGAAGTGGTCACCTCGACCCATTTCAGGAGGATCAACTAGATCTTTGTATTTTCCATGGTCAACCTTTGCATTAAAATTGCTCATTATTATTCCCATGAGTAATTCTCTCATTGGTTTATCTCTGTTGCATTCAATAGATTGTAGGTTCCAGGTTGCTATCTGCACCAATGAAAGAATGCGTCCAATAATACAGTGAAGGAATACATGTTTGATTGTAGCATTCGGGATATAGTTATTGTCAGCCCTGGAGATGATTCTGTTTGGTTTCTCATTCTCACACCAGCCAATTACCAGGGCTGAGCTCAATTTAAGACAAAAGCGGCTACCTTATCTGTAGTGCCTATTCGCTTTTCACCCCTTTGTCGCTGGGAATCTATTTGAGTTATTGCGGTATTATTGGCAGATAGAAAATAAAAGGTGAAATTCAAGGCTACTGTCAGATCTTGATGCTCAGAATATCTTGTGCTCTCTTGTACACGACAGCACATAGTGTGTCTTCTGTTGTTCTGTCTTAATATAATTAACAAACGTCTTTGTGTGTGTGTGTGTGTGTTTGTTTGTGTGTGTGAGGAAATGAGTTGCTTCACGTCTCTACCTAAACCACAGGATCTATTTCAGCAAAGTTTGTTACACATAATACCATCTAGGAAAGAATACTGTGAGGGCTAAGTCACCTGTAACAAACCTGCGGTCAGTAGGGGTGGAGTAATTTGTGAAAATAATTGAAAATACTGTAGAATACAATAGCTAAGTCCAGTCCGAGCCCCCAAGAACATGGAGTGAAGGGGAAAATGTCCAAACTGACCCGAGATTAGTGTTAACTCCAGTTTCTGTGGTCCCTATCTTTATTATTGACAGTACCAATAACAGTTGGAATTGTGTACATACAGTATGTATTGTGCTACATGTCAATATATATCATTATCAATTAATTTAATTGTTAATTATTTGAAAGGATGAACTATTTCCTAGACGAAACGAGCTGCCACAAAAGCAAAGTTTAGGAAACCAGAAACAGAATAATTTAATCTTTAAAATTAAAAATATAGTATTAACATTAAGACTAAAATTAAAACATTGAAGAATATCAGTCACTGTCACTATACGGAAATCTGAACTAATTCCCATCATACATAATTAACAGGTCGTAACAATCCTAAAAGTAAGCATTAAATGGCCGGGCTGAGTGGCTCAGGCGGTTTAGACGCTGGCATTCTGACCCCAACGTGGCAGGTTCGATCTCGGATCAGGTCGGTGGTATTTGAAGGTGTTCAGACACGTCAGCCTCGTGTCGGTAGATTTACTGACACGCAAATGATTTTCTGTGGGTCAAAATAATGGCACCTCGGCATCTTCGAAAACAGTAAAAGTAGTTAGTGGGATATAAAGCAAGTAACATTATATAAATAAATGATATACCCGGGAAACATCGAGAAATAGAGGTAGTTTAACGCTTGTATACCAACACGTCGTAAAATTTACGAGGCAGTTTGGCAACATAGCCTGCTGCTCGAAAACCGGAAGTTTCTGTGCGCTGAATACCTTGCTACCTTCAGTTGGAAGAGGACTACATTGCTGGACGTGTTTATCCGTGGTCCCGGTTGTTTTGAATGTAGAATTTTACAAGTGTAATAATAAAATTACGACATATTAGTATTATTGCAAGTTTTTGTTGTTCGCGATTTAAATGACATTTCCTTCGCTTTTCTGTGTAGCGTCGTGAATAGAATAGAGTTTTCTTGAAAACAGTGCTAAATCAACTCCATGTGATTCTCTAGTGTGCCTACCGCGTTTCAGAATAATGACGACCAATTTCTGTGGACACTGTCACCGCGCTGTTTGTGCCCAACATAGTCATTCAGATGACAGAACACAGCCGACAAATCGAAGCAAAAAGAGCCGAAATTTTTGAAGAGTTCTATGCATCAGATGCCATGATAGAAGTTGGATGGGTCCTAACCAGAAAATAAGAAGCGCCATCACACGTCTACCTGTCCACAGATTTCACCATCAATCAATACTGATCTGCATTTAGGGCAGTCGCCCTGGTGGCAGATTCCCTATCTGTTGTTTTCCTAGCCTTTTCCTAAATGATTTCAAAGAAATTGGAAATTTATTGTACATCTCCCTTTGGTAAGTTATTCCAATCCCTAACTCCCCTTCCTATAAACGAATGTTTGCCCCAGTTTGTCCTCTTGAATTCCAACTTTATCTTCATATTGTGATCTTTCCTACTTTTCTAAACGCCACTCAAACTTACTCGTCTACTAATGTCATTCCACGCAATCTCTCCGCTGACAGCTTGGAACAGTGCAATGTGCTGTGTTTTGTGTGACAATTGAACAATCAAATCAAGCTTACTGTTGTTAAATTTTAACTTTATACTTCTTGAGACTGCTTACATTGCCGGTACATTAATTACACAAGTTTTTAAAATTTTGTATCATCATAAAGTTTAAATGAAAAGAATCGTAATTTTTTCGAGTGATTAGTATTGACGTAACTCCTAGCTGACGTTCGTATTCTAGGGTTAATATTAAATGTGTGGCATTCAAAATGGCAGGTGAAGGCTCTACACTACAAATAAATTCAATGTTTAAATCATCAACTTAGCGTGTAATGCTTTTTTTGTTTCTTTCTTTGTTCACAACGTGGCTACGGTGCCACTCAACTGACGTAGTAAGTTTCTAGAAATTATAATATGGTTGCCATGTCTGTGGCACTTCGTAAGTGAATGAGTATCTCTTCAGGTAATTCTTATGGTGGCCAGTGTCACTAAATTTGACCCCATGTAACACGGTTCTTAGGAGGACTATCTGTTAATTTGTGGTGTTGTTGTGTGTTCCAGATTCGGTGCGAACTGTGGGCGGCACTCTATGGATCACTGGGAGAACATGTGGAGATGAGGGAATTGCAGCTGAGAGAAGACACCAGAGTGGTGGAAGAATTGGGGAGGAGACAGAGAAAAGCCTGAGGTTGTGGGAAGAAGTAGTCAAAAAGAGGGCAAAGGTGATAGAGCAAAGGGAGGAGGCATTTGAGAAGGAAGTAAAGGCTGTTGAGAAATCATGTAAGGACAGATAATAGGAGGTCGTTAGAGCATGCAGGGGGAGGGAGAAGGAAGTGGATAGAGTACGTAAGAACAGAGAAGAGGAAGTGGAGGGAGCATGTAAGGACAAAGAGGAGCTTGTTGAGCAGTGTGAGTTGTGAGATGAGAGGTACATCAGTGTGGTGAATTTCCTTCTTGCAAGAAATCCCTGTGTGGACTGGAAGCGCATCGCATTGAACCATGCTGCAGAGAGGAGGCAGCTACATGTCGCGAGTGCTTTGGTAGAGGAAGAGAAAAATCATGGTCGAGAGGACTGTCTCTCCTTTGGAAGGAGTTTCATAGATGTGAATATTGGCTCCCAGAGCCAAGGAGTGCCTGCGCTGGTCTTGACAGCCAGAGAGGGCCACATAGAGGTGGTGAAGTACCTTGTGGAGGAGGGAGGTACTACTGGAAAGTAGCTGGGTACTGCTCTTGTACAAGCTGCTCGGTGGGGTCTCCTCGATATAGTCAGGTACCTCACCACACTAGACCGCAATAGTCCCAATGTTAAGGCTAATGGTGGTTACATTCCACTACATCTCGCTGCATATGAAGGTCACCTTGAAGTAATAAATTACCTCACCTCACCAGACCGCAATAGTCCCAATGTTAAGGCTAATGGTGGTTACACTCCACTACACGAGGCTGTACGAGCAGGTCACCTTGAAGTAATATATTACCTCACCTCACCAGACCGCAATAGTCCCAATGTTAAGGCTAATGGTGGTTACAATCCTCTACACGAGGCTGTACGAGCAGGTCACCTTGAAGTAATAAAGTACCTCACCAAACTACACCCCACTAGTCTTAATGTCAAGACTGGTGATGGTCTCGCTCCTCTGACCCTTGCTAAACGGTATGGTCACCATGAGGTGGTACACTTCCTACAGCAGTGCTCACTGAACAAGTAAGTTACTTGGAACACACGACTCTAGTGTGTCTCTCTCTATCGGTCGCTATCTGCGCCTTGGAGGTGGGGAAGAGCCCTTCCTCTTCTCTGGGGGATCAGGGATCCTGCCGGTAACAAAAAATTCTGTGTTGTATCGTGCCCTGGAAGTGGATTGTTGTCTGTGCTAATGTTTGTACCAATGTAAATAAATTGTAAGGTAATAAAACTGTTAAATGTGAGTTAGTGTTGGCCCCAGTCCTATCTCCCTTGTGATTAAATTCGCAGCTCGCTGACTTCTTTGTTCTTAAGGGTTACAGACCATATGACGCTCAGTAACAGGGAGTTGAGTAGATTAAGTGGGGTCCGTAGTAAGTTAGTATAACATAGTATCATTTAATTAAGTGGTTGAAGTTGCTCTACAAGCTGAAGACAGTGTGAATAGTGTGCCATTCCACTATTCCAGCATTTAAGCTCAATCGAATTAAGATGAACGTGATTACTAGTAATGAAATTAGACACAATGAATAAATTATGAAAAATGTCAAGGAAGTTGAGAGCAACGCAAAGTCGGAATGAATAAAATCGCTGTGGCAGCGACCTAGACAAAATAGATATTCGAATTGTTAAGACCAACACTGTTTACAAATCACAAATGGAAAGCTGACCCAAGGGAGTGGACGCGTTACGAGCGAGAAGCTATATCAATCGTATAAAATTACTAAGAACGAGAGAAGAGTTAAGAAATGAGAGCTATTTACAGCGTATTAATAAGCCTGCAAGAGAAGAATATATAAAAATAATATACACGTGAAATAGTCAAATACGCAACTTGTAGATTGATTAGCAGTGGTATAGGAAAAATGGAACGACAAGGCCGTGAATATAAGAGAAGCTATTCAGTATAACGCAGCATAAACTCTAAGCAACTAGTAAAGCCATTCTGTACAAGATAAAATTGAAATATTTGCAGACGTATTGGAGATCTAATAGCAATTGAGATTATACGAAGCAATATTAAGCAGAATCGAGTAGTTAAATTATGTTAGGAGGTTTTGAAAACGTTAATATGCCACAACTGATTTTATCAATGTATTTGTCTTTTCAATCGAGCTTTTGAAGGAAACCATGGCTTGCTAAGAAGATTTGAGGTCGACTATCTGGATGATTCCGAGCTGTACCGACATGGCAGAGATGAACCCTGGTACCTAGTGACATCACGATAACCGGCCGAGTAGAATGACCAGAATCCAGAGCTGCGAAGGATGACCAAATGATAGATATCATTCCGGAAAGCGACGGAAGAAGATAAGTTTCTTTAATAAAATGTATATATATCGATAAATAGTAACAAGGTTAGTACATTTGTAGTTACAGCCTACGTATTTAGTGTCTCCAAAATGACTTAAATAACATTAGATTCTCGCGACTGATTTATTTATGGTGATGATATAAGGGAATAGATAGTCTTCATCAGAAATAAGACAAACCCCAGTTAGGGAATGTGATGAAGTGATAACAATGTCTCGATGAGAGCAAAGAATCCCATTTAGTCGTGTTATACCGTACCATATGTGAAGTATTTATAAGTGGAATAATTTTAGGATCTTCGATATGCAATGCCAAGTGATATGATATGTAGAGATTGTTTGTTACAATAATAAATTAGTATAAATGTTAGATATGGATATGATGGTAGACTGAAGATATGTCAATATTATTTAAGAAGATATTGATCCGATACTACGAATATTGAAAAAAATGTTATTCGAGCATCAGATAAGATATATAGGCGAAATGTATGGAAGAATAACATGAAGAGATATGAGATAATATAAGTTATGATGAAGATATAATGATGTTATTTGATGAGAATTAAGAATGTATTGAAGGAATATATAACGTTACGATAAATATGAGATGCAAATGATGTATTTAAAGAGTTAGGAAAGTCTTATTGACGCACAGTAGGATCACATACGTTCATTATGCAGTGACATTGTATTGTGCGTGAATCCATATCATATCTTAAAGGTGACGTCGTTACACCTACATGATATGTTATTATAGATTAAGATCATAGAAAGGAATCCTTAAAATATTGATTGGTTAAGAACATGGATATTTTAATTTGATATTTCTACATCGAAATCATATTTTTCCCAAATAATGATGTCATATGTAGGTTAACATTGATATTATATAACAAGTATAACTGAGAGTAGACATTGCATAGCGTTTTCAAAAATGATTTTCCCTAGCAAGGGACTTAGAATAACTCGCACAATAGGTCATTTATTGATATATTTAGGCATTTTTGAGAATCTTATTACCTTGTTATATACGTCCAATGAATATTTGCGTTTAGGAATAATTAATATAAAATATGATGAACGTTAATCTCATAATTTTAATATGACAGGAGCAGATTTGTGCTGACTAGTGAGGAACTTATCTTTTCCAGAAGCTTACCTTGAAACAAAATCTAAATAATTTAATTTTACTAACGAATATTGTCCTAAGCAAGATTAACGAAAACTGATGTGTAGAATGATCCTTCGTATCAATGTAACCAATAACTTCCCATGCCAAAAAGCGATTTATCATTTTGTTTATGGATATTTTATTTAATATAATCAATAACCCATTTCAATTGTGGTTTTATATATATATATATGAACCTAATAGCATGATCAATACAAATAATGTGAGTATAGATGTTTAACTAATTTCCAAACTTATTCTCACAATTTCATCTACGTTATTATTTCCTTGAATAAATGATAGTAATTAAGCTTTATATGATGTGTTATTTGAAGTTTTCAGTTATAATGAAGGTCAACTTAGATTTAAGCTGTTGTATTATCGGTTTTCTTGCGATTCCGTGAGATGTCAGATGGAGCCGTCCATCAATCTTGATGACAGATCATTATATAGTGTATCAGTGTTGTCTAAATCCCACGTTAACATATTTATGAAGATAGAGATAATGAACCCTGAAATCTGATCGGGAATCCTTTACGTCGCCTATCCTGGACGCGGGAAGGGCGCAGCAGTCAGTACCGTAGATTATCTAGGTAAGTGGCCTTGAGGAAAGTTGCCGTTGAAGACACTGGTAATGAAGTACTATGTAGCATGATCTCAAACAGATAAGTGGTATTAAGAAGAGAAACTTGAAATACTTTACATAAGTTGCCTTATCACACAGAAGACAATCGAACAATTCTGTCTCCTTTGTTTAATTTTCATGTTTTGACTCCTCACCACTACATTCTCACTTTAAGTAGTGCCTGCATTGAACCCTTGAATTATTTTTTAAACAGGGGTGAAAGTGAAGGTGAAAGCATGTGGCTGTGTTAACAAACAATGAGACAGATTAAGGTCCACTTGTCCCAGTGCGTGAAATGCGATCCTACCAGAGTATAAAATCAGGCTTGAAATTAGAAAAATACCTTTTGTAGCGAGTATCTGGTTTGAAAAGCTATTGTTTCAGTAAACTCGCGTCCTAGCCCTGAAGTGGTGCAGCTCATTTCAGGCAAACTTCCAATGGAGCTGCAAGTATCTTCTTAACAACTTATCTGGAATAAAACCCGAGCTAACCGATACGTTACCTAAGTTTCATTGGAATGGCAGAAGTGGTTTATACATCACACAGGCTGAAAGGAGGGAGCTGTCGCACTGAGCTACGTACAGGATGAAAGCGACCAATGGCATTTCGCCACAAATTAACTATTGTTCCTGTACGAAACTCGAGTGGGTCACTAATTGCATTATGGGATACACGATTCAATATAAATATCTTAACTCTACTTCCAACAAATCATTTGCGAGTCTTCCCTCAAGAAGTGCCTCATATGATTCCTTGATGCATTTAGGAATAACCGTGGTATTGGAAATGGAGGGTGCAACCTTCAGTCAGTCGCCACTGATCTGCACTTAGGGCAGTCACCAGGTGGTGGGTTCACTATTAGATGTTCACTCAGTATTTTCTTAAACAAATCGGACACGTCCCTTGGTACATTATTCCAATCCCTAACTCCTCTTCCTCCAAACGAATGTTTGCTCCAATTTGTCCTCTTGAATTCCAACTTTATCTTAATATTATGTGCAAGATCAGATCAAATCATAACTTGCTCATTGTTTTCCATACGGGCCTCTCTTTACATGTCACTTGAGCACGTTCATATAATACTTGAACGTTAATATCTTGATCGTGGCCATGGAACCTCCAAGGCCGTATTTACATGTGGGCCAATGTGTGTTTACCATCTGTCTTACGTCGCACCGATACGGACAGGGGACCATGGGATAGGGAAGGAAGTGGCTCGGACACTTAGGTTACATTCTGTGGAAAGTGGAAACCACGGGAACAATATTCAGGTTTGCTGACGTGGGGTTAGATCTCATTTGATCCCGACAGCTATGTGGACACTCGCTCAATGGAAATAATTTAGTTCAGCTGTAAGTAAGCAGTGATGGGAAAAGTTCAAAATAAAGTTATGTGGGCTCAATTACAGTTACCTGAGAACAATGACTACTTAATTACTTTTTCAAAATATAATCAGTAATCTTACATTTGCTTCACACAACGCCAGTCTTCAGGGCTCACTGATATTTGTTTAACATGGGGAGGAATAATACCAAAGTCTTAAGGAAAATACATTACTCCATTTAGTGCATTGTATCATAAAGACGTTAAGTGGCTGTCATCGCTACGTGAGACTAAACAGACATTCAAAATGATAGCTCCCGAGCGAAATTAAAATGTCACTTTCGAGTTTTCAGGATAACTTATTCAAATAGGGGAATCGAAATATCTTAATCCGTTCAGTCACGTCTTTGTTCTGGCGGTATTCCCTGCATGTAATGTGTGGCGACTGTAAGAGAGACCAGGGAGCGTGGATTAGTGACCATGAATCCGCTAGCTGAGTCTTGTGTTAGGCTCCTCCACGGTTTGAGGTGCTCGAGTCCTAGGGAGTCCTTCCTTTGTTTTGCTGATATCTTAACTTTTCCAAGTGTCGAATCTTAATCTTTTCCCTCTGATTAGTGTTAATAGAGGATGGTCGTCCAGTTGTATTTCATCTTAGAACAAAAATCTCCACCACCGTCTCGACAACGTAGTACACGATTATCTAAACCGCAACAAGCTGCGAGTAAATGAACGAGTGCTGCGGCTCCAAAGGCACCAAGCTCTCGTTGCGATGTATATCGATTACTACAATTTTCAGAAGTAAATTACGAGTAAAAATTACTAACATTACAAGTAGTTCTAATTCAATTACTTGCCAACTCTGTAAGTAAGGTATTGGTGATCATGACCCAAGCTCATATTACTACGTGTTAACGGTACTGATGTCGGACCTGAGTACAGTTTACAGTATTGTTAAATCCTGATTGTTACAGAGCACTTCATTGGCTGGTAATGCATGTTCTACGGATTTCATCATATTCTTAGGGTTTGTCCCGCAATGGAGCAGGGTCTGCTGATTTTGCAAACCAATCTTCACTTGGTTCTATAAGGGCATTATCTTAAACAAGATGCACATCTCTCATGTCTTCTTGATGGTGATTAACCAACGTTTCCTTGGATGACTACATGGCCTATTTCCAGATGGTGTGATTCGAAGTGCTGTCTGAACAGTAGGCGAACGTTCTGTACGCATTGCGTGGCTATAACACCGAAGTCGGGTCTCACGCATCTTGTCAACAATCAGGACAACTCCCATGATTTTCCGGATTTCTAGGTTGGTGACATGATCTGTTCGGGTCAGTCCAAGTGACCAGCAAAGCATGACATGAAGTGCTTGCTCGTGCTTCACCGTTGCTGGCCAGCATTCAGAGCGACTGGGCGTCAAGAGTCATGTAAACCTTGGACTACAGGTGGATTGGTATCTGACGATCGCAGAGAACAGAAGTAGTTGCCGCCACTTCATGCAGGCCGTATTTACTCGTGCACGGGCGTCTGCAATAGTGTCACACTCAGAGTTGACCAAAGAACCAAGGTACTTAAACTGTTCTACATTATTGAGATCACGGCTATCTCTCTGAATGGTTCCAGTTGTCTGCGGACCGCACTCCATGTTCTCAGTTTTCTTGGTATTGAGTTCTACGGATTTCATTCGACAAAAAGGGTTCCAGTAATATATACCCCTATATGGTCACAAGTTTTTATCTGTGCACTCCCGAGTCCAGCATTTCGGTCGAATGTTCGTTGGCGTCATATCGACGTAACAAAACATAATATATTCACTCTTGCAGACATTACTTCTCTGTGCGCCGATAGTGATCGCTTTGAGTTCATAGATATCTTTGCCGCAAAAAAGTGCGAAGGAAACCTCTCCAGCATTATAACCGACCATTTGCATCCGGGAAATACTAAGTTTGAACCCAAATGTCGGCAGCCCTGAAAATGGTTTCCTACCAGGCAAATGGTTTGGCTGCACCATAATTAAGGTTAGGGCCGCCGTAAAGCTAAATTGTAATAAGAGAAGGTTTATTGACTTTTGAAGTGTTCTATATTTCTTTGTGTTTTACCTCTTAAAATTTTTAAATCTGCTTGCTGGTTATTCAATGCATTGGCTTCTTTTCGGCTACAAAAGTACACTGACTGACAGAGCAAATGCAACACCAAGAACGAGTGGTCAGAACTTTATGCCAATTGCAGGGTAGACTGACGTCACTGAGGTATGCTCATGATGTGAAATGCGCCGCTGTGCTGCGCACGTAGCGAACGATAAATGGGACACGGCGTTGGCGAATGGCCCATTTCGTACCGTGATTTCTCAGCCGACAGTCATTGTAGAACGTGTTGTCGTGTGCCACAGGACACGTGTATAGCTAAGAATGCCAGGCCGCCGTCAACGGAGGCATTTCCAGCAGACAGACGACTGTACGAGGGGTATGGTGATCGGGCTGAGAAGGGCAGGTTGGTCGCTTCGTCAAATCGCAGCCGATACCCATAGGGATGTGTCCACGGTGCAGCGCCTGTGGCGAAGATGGTTGGCGCAGGGACATGTGGCACGTGCGAGGGATCCAGGCGCAGCCCGAGTGACGTCAGCACGCGAGGATCGGCGCATCCGCCGCCAAGCGGTGGCAGCCCCGCACGCCACGTCAACCGCCATTCTTCAGCATGTGCAAGACACCCTGGCTGTTCCAATATCGACCAGAACAATTTCCCGTCGATTGGTTGAAGGAGGCCTGCACTCCCGGCGTCCGCTCAGAAGACTACCATTGACCCCACAGCATAGACGTGCACGCCTGGCATGGTGCCGGGCTAGAGCGACTTGGATGAGGGACTGGCGGAACGTCGTGTTCTCCGAT
The DNA here is from genome assembly GCF_040414725.1 of Anabrus simplex. Lineage (NCBI taxonomy): Eukaryota > Metazoa > Arthropoda > Insecta > Orthoptera > Tettigoniidae > Anabrus > Anabrus simplex. The sequence continues at coordinate 128,487,100 of NC_090279.1, read as the reverse complement.
GAGTCACGCTTCTGTTCTGTCAGTGATAGTCACCGCAGACGAGTGTGGCGTCGGCGTGGAGAAAGGTCAAATCCGGCAGTAACTGTGGAGCGCCCTACCGCTAGATAACGCGGCATCATGGTTTGGGGCGCTGTTGCGTATGATTCCACGTCACCTCTAGTGCGTATTTAAGGCACGTTAAATGCCCACCGCTACGTGCAGCATGTGCTGCGGCCGGTGGCACTCCCGTACCTTCAGGGGCTGCCCAATGCTCTGTTTCAGCAGGATAATGCCCGCCCACACACTGCTCGCATCTCCCAACAGGCTCTACGATGTGTACAGATGCTTCCGTGGCCAGCGTACTCTCCGGATCTCTCACCAATCGAACACGTGTGGGATCTCATTGGACGCCGTTTGCAAACTCTGCCCCAGCTTCGTACGGACGACCAACTGTGCCAAATGGTTGACAGAGAATGGAGAACCATCCCTCAGGACACCATCCGCACTCCTATTGACTCTGTACCTCGACGTGTTTCTGCGTGCATCGCCGCTCGCGGTGGTCCTACATCCTACTGAGTCGATGCCGTGCGCATTGTGTAACCTGCATATCGGTTTGAAATAAACATCAATTATTCGTCCGTGCCGTCTCTGTTTTTTCCCCAACTTTCATCCCTTCCGAACCACTCCTCCTTGGTGTTGTATTGTCACTGTCAGTCAGTGTATTAACATTTGATCAATTGGTCTCCCTCCACCATCTTTAGCCCCTTAATTTCCCTTCAAAGCCAACTGAAGCAATCAGTTTTTCCTTCAAAATGTGTGCATCATCAAGGTCATTATTCCCACACAAACTTAATCCAGTATCTCTCCATTTCTGGTTTGATCTACCCCTCTCGCCTCCAGTATGTTTTTGTGACACCGTATTTCAAAGGCATCTGCTCCTCTTCTGTCCCAGATACAGGTAACATTTCACTTCAGCTTAATGGCACACATTAGACGCATATCTTCAAAATCATAAGATGATGATGGTGATGATGACTGGTGTTTATATCGCAGTGACTCAGACAGCTCTCATGGCGACGAAGGAGCAGGAATAAGAAGGAAGCGACCGTGGCCTTTAATGAAGTAGAACCCCGGTGTTTGCCTGATGTGAAAATGGGTAACTACGAAGACACATGATCAGGGCTGCCTAGAGCTGGGTTCGAACCCACCAACTACTATGTACAGATACTTTTCTTTCATGTCAGTTAAGCTTCCAACGTCTCAATTTCGAAGATTCATTACACCTACGGGGTTAATGGAATGTCTTACCTGAGAATTGTTACGTGCCGGCATCGTAGGATAAGACTTAGACCAATTCCTCTGCCAAGCCTCCTGATGTTGCGAGCGGTGGCCTTATTTGAACAAGAAGGCTTCGACCGCTAACTAGGACGATGCTGTGTGCAGGTTAAACAAAAGAAGGAGTAGGATGCAATACTCCTCGCAGGTGAAATGATCCCTTTTAACCCCTGCAAAGTGTAGGAAGATGTGTGGTACCTTATAGAACTCGTGTCGGGGTATCCTGCACTGTCCATTGCAGTGTGCAGTAGATCACAGTTACAAGTAAACCAACGATACTGAATGTTAAGAAACAACGGGCTGCGTCTTGGAACAATGAAGACATGTCAAGAGAAAATAAGGGATTCACGGTGCGTCATGCCTTCCAAGTGAGAATAGAACAGGACTTGACCAATAGACAGGGACGTTAACGCTTGGAGACTGGAAACATTGCCTGGAACAGCTCGGGGTCCCGTGGTTGCTGTCCTGCTCTAAATGACCGCGACATAATTGTTATACGAAGCTAATCTTTTTTAATGCAGTAAAATAAAAAACAGTTAGGCCGGAATGAATCACAATTAATTGGGGTAAGTGTTATTTTTAATTCTGTTTCTGCGAAAAGTTTCTGACAATGAGAATCAGTTAAAATGGAAAAATATTTCGTTATGAATCTAACCTAACCTAACCTAACCTAACCTAAATATGTCTTGTCTCTACTTCGATACGGTTTGCAGACCTAGCCTTTGTGTATTCTTATTGACTTACGGCATATGTGTATGTAATATATTTGCTCATGTGTATTATTACAGCGAGGTTTCGTTTCTTTCTTTTCTCCTTACTAGGTAACATCTGCCACCTGTGCGACTGTCCTATATGCTTCCAGTAATGCTGGATGGTTTGCACACCATTTCCAGAGGTGAAAACCTCCTCTCTCTACTAAATTAATAGTTTCAGACTGCATCCTGTATATTGTCACAGCCGATTACTAGGTCATCAGCATAAAGATCTCTGCGAACAACTTATTCGTCTCTGCGGAACCTCGATTCCTCATCTTCAGCAAGTTGCTTCTGCGATCTGGTAGCTAGGAAGGCTGCTGCTGCTGTACCAAATGTTACAGTTGCCAGTTCATAGTGACAGGGTGGGTCCCTAGGTGGTTCACTCCAGATAATCCGCTGATTGTTCCTATCATCTGCATGAACCATGACTTGCCGATACATTTCAGGAATATCTGCAGTGAAGGCCAAGGTATCTTAGAATAATAAAGTAAGTATCCTCTTGTATTTTCGCTCCAACCATTAATATAACATTAAATGAAATATTGTTAGAAGTTTTAGCAGGTGCATCAAATAAAAGCCTCGTTTTTGCAGTCGAACTACTAAGCTTAGAAACTGGCAGATGGGGTAGATAATAGCTTCCACCTTCATTCTCTGACCTTAACCATATGCCCCATGGCCTCATTCGCGTGAAGAAAGTTACAGTACTCGTGGTTAAGTGAGGGCTGCCTACTGAAACACCGTTCTAGTTTCCCAAAAACTCAGTTTTCTGCTTGACGGGTATCTACCTGTAGTACGCCTAGTGGTATTCTCTGTAAAGTACCTTTCTGTTGCTCTCTCTTCTCTTCTCATGACTGGGGACGTAAGCTCTTCTATTTCCCAGAACTCTTGTAGCTGGGTGTCTAACCTGTCCACTGACTTCAAGAAACCCTTTGATGGTGGTGACCAGCAATGATCCATCCTAGTTCAGTGCCTTAAGGAATAGGATAATGTGGTGGCCGAGTTCATAACATAATGAAAAGGAATGTTCTGCGCCTATTACGAACTCAATGTCACCTGGCGGGAAGAACTTGAGGTCAGAGAGCTTAAGTCAGTGAGCAAGTTCCAATGTTCATGCTGAATGTAGAGCTAACACTCTACCCCACCAAGGGCCAAAGTTATGGATAGTGGAAGCCTTTACCTTTCACCTTTCCAATGTCCCTCATGGCTTGGATGGAGATAATTTTGCTTTTTGCTTTTTAAATACATGTTTATTATATTTGTTTAGAATAGAATAGAATAGATTTATTTATCATCAACAGGTTATTTCCCCAATTAAAGATGATTCAATAAAAGATAATATAAAGCAAATACACCTTAAGTAAATAACACTAATTTCCTAAAATAAAAACCAAATTCAAACTAAATCTAGAGACCATTTTATATGCATATTTAGAAAACCTTAAATAAATTCAATAAATAAATAAAACTCAATCTCCTTAAATAATTGACATTATTAAACTACATCTAGTAACATTTACATATTTACATATCTTACATATAGGGCCTTACTTTCGTGAGGTCATTAGGGAATATCTGATTTTAGACGGGGGTGAGTGAAAAAGGTCCACTGATTCACCCACCTCATTCAGTGATGTTAGTGCCCTCACAAGCCATGAGTTAGTCCGAGCCACAGTTCTCACTTTAGGCAGATGAAAAATATACCTTTGCCTAGTATTGCGACGAGGAACATGTAATGGAATCAGCTCCAGCAATGTTGAGCAATCCACTCTGTTCGTCAAACACTTATAAAGAAAGAGGGCATTGGCACATCTGCGGCGTGAGTGCAATGTCCTCATGCTCATAGTCTCACAAAAAGACTCGTAATCGGACGAAGAGAGAGAAATACCCAAACTCTAGTAGCTGATCCATTTCATGAACCTTATTTGGACTCTTTCCAAGTTTTGTATTAAATACTGCTGAGAAGGCAGCCACACCTCGCAACAGTATTCTAACGATGGCCTGATTAGAGTGCAAAACAAAGTTTTTAGAGTTCTAGGAGAAACAAATTCGGCACAATTTTTTTCAGAAAGCCAAGTAATTTAAACCCTTTCCTAGAAATCTTGTCTAAATGTTTCTCGAAGGAAAGACCGTAGCAGTTTGAAGCTGTCACACCAAGATCATTTATTTCATTCACACCAGCTATTTGGTTATTGCATAACTTACTGGTTCCAACTTGCGTGAAAATGTAATTGCGTTGCATTTTGAAGTATTCAAACCAAGCAGCCACTTTTCACACCAGTTACTTAGTAGGTTTAAGTCAGACTGTAACAACTTACAGTCCAACTCACCATTATTACCTTAAAGATCTTTAGATCGTCAGCATAGAGAACGCAATTACTGTGTTGTATAACTGATGTTATATCATTTATGAATATGACAAAGAAAAGAGGGCCAAGTAAAGAGCCTTGGGGGACACCTGAAGTAGGATGGTACGGCTTTGACATAATACCATCAGCTTTTACTACGCAAACTGTATTATTGAGATAGCTTCTAATCCACTCCAAAGCACTTCCTCCTATCCCATATGCTGACAATTTGGTGAGTAGAGCATCATGTTGAACTGAATCAAAGGCTTTGGAGAAGTCCGTATAAACAACATCCACTTGTTGCCTCCTATCCAGAGATTCAGAAATGAAATTGATATACACCACCATATTGGACACAGTAGAGCGTTTCTGTAAAAAACCGTGCTGCGCTATATTAATATACTGTGAAAATGAACTGTACAATCTCTTTTACACGATCTTCTCTGCCACCTTTGAAATTAGGGACAATAACACAACAGGCCTATAGTTATCAAACACCATTTTATCTCCTTTCTTGAACACTGGTATGACATAACATTTCTTCCACTCACACGGAAAATACCCTGACGAGAATGACATATATATTATGATGCTAAGTTGCCTACCTAGCTCAGACGCACATTCTTTCAATACTACTGCGGGTACGTCATCTGGACCACATGATTTGGAGGTATCCAAAGAAGCAAGAATTGAAGATACCTCTGCTGGAGAGGTCACTATTGAAGTTAGGCCTGTATCACACACGGACGAAGCGGATAGATAACACTGTGCGGCAGGTGAGTGATACTTTTCAAAGGTATCTGCAAAACTGTCCAAGATGCTCCTCTTGTCCTGTAATTCTTCGCCGTCCTGAAGCATAGTAGGTGGCAGGCGAGATGACCTCCGTTTGTTGTTTACAAAATTCCAGAAACACTTCGGGTTGGCAGCTAATTTCGATTCCATCGAAGTTATATAGTTTCTGTATTTTATGAGCTGAAGACGCTTAAATTCACCGCGTATGGTCGAAAATTGCACATAATCACAATTATGGCCCGTTTTTTTAAACTTCCTTCTTGCCCTCTCCTTTTCTTTTAATTTATCTATTACCTCAGAGTCGTACCAGCATGGGTACTTCCGCGTGCTAACTATCCGGGATGGTACAGTGTCTTTTATTACAGCGCGAAGGAAGTCGTAGAAAAGGGTTAACGCCTCGTCAATGGAGGGGGAGTCCTCGATTAAATTCCAGGGACACAACGAAAGGAGATTTCTCATTTGAGGAAAATCGGCCTTAGTCCATGCGAACATTAACTTCCTCTGCGGCACGGGGCGCATAACTCGCGGTAAAGATAGAGTGAATTCTACAGCTCGATGGTCAGAAATAATTACCTTTTCCGTCTCAGAGCAGTCCAAGTGTCCACTGTATTGATCCGATATTAGAACAAGGTCCAGGAAGTTCTCGTTTCTTGTTGGGAAGTGACACATTTGCTTGAGTCCGAATTCACTGACGATTTCAAGAAGTAAGAAGACATCCGCACATCTTTGTTTTATAACGGGACCAGGATTTCAAGCCAAATTTCTGATGTTAAAGTCTCCGCAAACTACAAGAATGTCCTGCGGGTTTAAAACAGCTGTAACGTTGGCCAGTGTTGCTCGAAGATTACTCATCTTAGCAGTCACTTCGTCCGGTGGCAGGTAGCAACACACTATAAACACAGACCTCCCTGATGTTGGGGTGGCCTTGACCACGAGACACTCCCAGTCTCCCGCCAGCTCTGGCCGGGAAACTGGCCTTAGAGCAGATTTCACAGCAACCATAATCCCTCCCCCTCTCAGTTTGCTACTATGGACCTGATGTCTGTCTTGACGAAATACACAGTAATCAGTAGACAACAGTTCATTATCACCAACAGAATCATTTAACCAACTTTCAACTATACAAATACAGTCTTTGCTGGCGTCACTGAAAGCGAGGTTTAAGTCCGTCAAAGAATTACATATGCTCCCTACATTTTGGTAGAAGAAATTCATGCCGCTGTCATGCTGGGGTCCTGGGTTCAGATGTATGTCGCCGGACAAAGCCAATAGAAGCACACAAATCGCTGAATCAGATGTCTTTGGGCTAGGGTTCGTCTGTTGTTTTCTCGCAGACAGGCCGCCTGGTGACGTCACCAAATACATAGTTCCATTTAAAGCCAGCACGTGGGCCGAAATACGAAGCTCCGAACCATTCACAAAAGCGTTTTCCCAACGGTTTGCATATTTCACGTCGAAGTCTAGCACATTCTCATCCCGGAGACAGACTCGAACGGACGTGATACTACATTTGAACACTACTAATAGACAAAAGACTCGGAGCGATACCGACACACGACTACTCCCGGACTCCATCTTGAAAGTATACTCCCTGCTCTGTAATTCAGTGACCATGGAATGGATCTTGATGTTGTAAATTACCGTATATTTATTTTTATTGAATACTTTTGTTGTTGTTATCATTACTACACATCGCTTAAAATGTAAATAAACTAGTATTTAATATAGTAATTTATGCTTATCTCTTTGGATTCATTTATTTTTGTTGCATAGTGTTATTGCTATGGCAACATGACTTCTTTATGATGTAGATACATTATAAAACTATTTCTTACCGAATAGATTTGTTATACACTCCCTGTGGGTGAGGGTCGCAGACGAAGAATAAAGAATAAACCCACGGTATACCCTGCCTGTTGTAAGAGGCGACTATAAGGGGCGACCAAGGGATGATAGTGTTAGAGGCATAAAACTAATTGTGATTAGTACCATCATGCGGGGTACTTCATGGGTTGCCTTTACTTGCGAGTAGTACCACTATGTTAGGTACACAATAGGTTTGGGATTAGTAGCAACATGAGTTGAGTCTGTGTATGGGTTTTCCAGTACCTGTGATTAGTACCATTGTGAGAAACACCACGGGTCTGGGAGTTGTCTGTGATTAGTACCACTATATCAGCGACACCGTGGGTTTGCGTTGCCTGTATTTAGTACTCGCTATATGAAGAACACCACGGGAATAACGGTGCCCGTGATTAGTACACCTAGGTGAGGAACACCATGGGTTTGAGTTGCCTATGAGAAGCGCCATAATGTGAAAAACACCATAGGTCTGCGTTACCTGTGCAAAGTAATATACTTGTGTGTAGTACCATAATGTGCGGAACACCGTGAGTCTACGCTATTTTTGATTAGTACAGCAACATGACTACTATGATTCTACTTTACTAGCGATAAGTGTATTTATGAGGGACCATTGACCAGATTTTTGGTCCCCTTTAGACAACAAGCATCCTCGATTCAGAATTGTACATTAGAAGCAGTCCCTTGGTCAGTAATACTATCGTCTATGTTAGTTTCTGGGTCGAATCCAACGATTGTTTTAAATTCATATCCACCCATTTATTCTTCATCATCACGCTTTTTATTCTGGTCAGTCGATGATTTTGAACTTTTGAATTGTCATTACATTTCGTCTCATTTCATAACATTAGGGACTGATGATCTATATGTTAGGCCCCTTTAAACAAAAATCATCAGCAGGTTTATTATACCTTCACCAATCAGAACACAGACTAGGGAAGTATCTTTTATTACATTACGTAATGTTCTAACTTATATGTACAATTGAAGAACTGAAGATCCATATACAGGTATAAATGGTATAAATCCAAACTGTTTAATTCGGGAGGGAGTAAATCCATGTGGTATTGCGCGTCACAAGAAACTGAGTGAATTGGCTGTGCAGCTCGATCACATTGCTGTGAGCTTGCTTTCGGGAGGTGGTTGATTCGAACCCCTCAGTCGGTAGATTTGAAGTTCTTTTTGTTTTTTCGTGGTTCCCTCACTATCACTTTTGGCTAATTCTGTGGCTGTACCTTTATTAAGACAAAGGGAAAAGACCGCTTCCTTTCATTTAAGTCCTAGCCCTCTTTCCTATTTCATTCTTGCCTTACAACCTGTCTTCAATCAGTGTGATTTAAGCTAATATATATAAAGATCTGGTAATTGTGTTTGACTCCTTAGTGCCCCTGTAGATTTCCTGGGTTTCCCTAATGTGGTAAGCTCAAGATACACCATCTTGCAAGCTAAAAATATGTTTAAAATGACTACCCGGTCGCCTACTGCTTATTAAAGAAACAAGAAGAATTAAACAACATCCAAGCAAAACGAAGGACAGATAGGTCCTAGGTGGTAAGTCCTTGAACTTATAGAAATTTCAATAAAATATACATTCTAGGTCTCTCTCCCCTTCCTTCTCCCTCCCCCTCCTTTGAGAATACGGTTAGAGTAATGCGTACATCAAAATGAAGGCAGGAAAGTTTAAATTTACGCTGAAGAAAATGGAAATTGCAACACCCAGAAGGAGTAGTGCTGCATTGCTGCAATTGAACATGCAGGGCAAGTGTTCGGTTGTGATTCGACGATTACACTTTCAGGTCCCTCTGACCACAAGTTTGGACAACAATCAATACAGGTTGTGCCCAACACGAGCTGCAATGCATTGATGAATTCGTCGAGGCATGAAGTCAATAAGACCCTGGATCGCTTCCTGAGGAATTGTGGCCCATGCTTGCTGCACTGCACGGGTCAGTTGTTCCAGAGTTGTGGGTGGCTGAGGACGGTTGGCCAGTTGTCGACCCATCATGTCCCACACATGCTCAATAGGACCGAGGTCCGGGGATCTGGCTGCCCATTCTAAGGTTGTGATGTGGAGAGCTTCTCTGGAGATGCGTGCTGTGTGAACCCGGGCATTGTCCTGCTGAAACATCCAATTAGCAATGTTCGCCATCACAGGGACAACCACTGGATTGAGTACCCTATCAACGTACTGTCGAGCAGTCATAGTGCCCTCAACAAGCACTAATTGTGATTTCACATTAAAGCCAATAGCTCCCCAGATCATAATGCTTGGTGTTGGCCCTGTGTGCCTCTAGACAATAAGATCTGGGCGGTCCCTCTACCCGGTACGTCGGCGCACACGATTCCGGCGGTCACTGCGGGTAAGACAGACGTGCGATTCATCACTAAAGACGACCCTATGCCATTCGTCGACCCACGTCGATCTTTCTCGATACCAGGCCAGTCTTACACGTCGCTGTTGTGGGGTCAATGGAACACCTTCTGCAGGGACAAGGGCTCGTAAGCCAGCCGCACGCAGGCGATTACCAACTGTTTGTTGTGTAACGTGGAGTGTCACAGCTGCTCGAATTTGCGCTGCTGTTGCATGGGGTTTCATCCGGCCATCCGAATGATGCGGCGATCCTCTCTCACAGTTGTCTGTCGCGCTGGGCCTATGCCAGGTCAACGAGTGTGGGTACCTTCATTTGACCACTGCTGCCATACACGTTGTACCGTAGATGCCTTTCGGCAACACGTGCAGCGACAGTCCATAGCGATAATCCAGCCTCACACAGCCCAATTATCCGAGACCTCTCAAACGGCGACAGTTGTTGATAGCGTGCTCTTCTATGTCGTCGAGGCATGTTTGACGGGGAACACTTCACTGCACAGACTGCAAGTCAACTACGCTACACCAGATTCCGTATACTGGAGCTGATTCCTCCGCGGCCAATCACGTGGGGAGACCTGTAGCAACAATCCAATGGGTCTGAAACTTTGATTGTTTACATACCTACATGGCATCGTTCCGTATCTTGAAAATCAACACAAACGACCAATGCCTTCATGGTGTTGCAATTTCTATTTTCTTAAGTGTAATTTAAGCTGGTGAAGGAGAGAATGTATGAATAGCTCGGGTTGGCGAGTTCGAGTTCGGCGGTATTTGAGGGTGCTCAAATACGCCAGTCTCCAGCCTGCAGACCTACCGGTACGTAAAGGAATTCTTGCGGGACGCAATTCTGGCTCCTCGTCATTTATGGAAACCATACAAGTAGTTAGTAGAACTAATAATATTTTTATTATACTCAATTCAGAAGTGAGCTTGAAAGATCACCTAATTTCCGTTCACATAGTTGAGCACATTAGTTCTCCTCTATGTTTCCTGGAGAAGCTTGAAGATATAACCAGCCTGAAAACTGAAAATGTACCCAATAATCTATCTCCTTTACTGATTATTGAAGACAGGAACAAAGTGAAAAATTTCGAAAGAAGAGCAGCTTGAATTGTTCTGGATGATAACCGACAAAAGAATAGCGTTACAAAAATGCTGCAAAGTTTGGGCTGGAAGACTTGAGGTAAAGGAGACGAGCTGCTCGACTAAGTGGTATGTTCCGAGCTCTCAGTGGAGAGATGGCGCTGAATGGCATCAGTAGACGAATAAGTTTCAGTGGTGTCTTTAACAGTATGATATATTACAGTATGGAGATAAAGCTGTAATTCAAGGGGACAAATTGGGGCAAATTTTCGTTTATAGGATGGGGAGTTAGGGATTGGAATTACTTATCAACTGGGAGTCCAGGGAGATGTTCAATAAATTTCCGATTTCTTAATAATCATTTAAGAAGAGGCTAGGAGAAAAAGAGGTAGGGATTTTGCTACCTGGCCGACTGCCCTATATGCAGATCAGTATTGATTGATTGATTGATTGATTGATTGATTGATTGATTGATTGATTGATTGATTGATTGATTGATTGATTGATTGATTGATTGATTGATTGATTGATTGATTGATTGATTGATTGATTGATTGATTGATTGATTTACGCTCATGCAGAAGAAATGACAGGTACTAAGTAATTTCTGAAACTTTCGAAAATCACACTGCAAAGACTTATTCAATAAAATACATCGTTTAAGATAAAGGCAGAAACATTAGTTTGAGTGAGAGTGAGAAAGTGTGTTTATTTCCTTAATTCCTCATTGAGCGTGGAAACCGGTTTAATTATGAATATCTTGATTTATTTCATCTTAAATTTTATCATTTATTGCTGTATGAGAACGTTCATTATGGATGCGTACATAGACGTTAGTTTGTTATTGTTATGTCTGGTGATTTTAGTTTGTAACTAGTCATGTTGGCAGGAGTGATGCGCCTTAAGGAAAGAGAATCGGGCGGTGATATTTACCTTTTAGTGTAGGGCCTTAATTGGCCATTACTATAACTAGGGTGTTTGGCTGCGTCCTCACCCATATCTGCATCTGAAGGCTCAGTACCTGAGTGTACTATGGCACATAATGAAGAAGAAAGACCATCCCCGAAGGTCCTAAAGAATACCTCAAAGTCGCCTCCGATGCAGACTTCGTGCTCTTCCAAAAAAATTGAGATAACGCACTGGTCACGGTCATTTTAGATTCAGGAAGTATTATGTCCATCATTTCGATAGAATGGCATTCGAAGCTGAAGTACTGTTGTTAATTTTCTGAATATGTTTCTCCTGTATAATGTGTTTCGATTAACTCTTCGCCGCTGGAAATTTTCGGATTTATCTATGCCAAAATTCGTATTTCAAAATTTACGTGGAAATCTAAGTTATTTGTTGCTAAAAATTTGCCATGCCCTATGATATTAATAGCAGATTTCCTGTCACATTCCTCTATCGTGCACGATGTTCAAAGTAATTCCTGCACATTCCAATTTAGGATTAATTTTCATATACGGTATATTATTTCGCCTCCCCAGAGTGAGATGTCGTTTGACCTTAGGCATCTACCTGATGATCAGGCAAGTTGCATTTTTAAATTATGTCAGTAATTTTCCGACGTTTTTTCGGAAAATCTACGTGTGACTGACTTAAGTGAATACAATATTGAGGCTACGGATTCGATCCCAGTAAGATTTCCTCCCTACACATTATCCCCGCCGAAAATGGAGGTCCTCAATGAAATCATTGACCAAATCCTGAGGGATGGTATCATTCGAATCTCCATGTCGGCGTATTCTTTACCCATTTTTCTGGTGTCGAAACCTCAAGGTGGCTTCAGGGCTTTAATTGATTACAGGGCGTTAAATCGTAAGATTGTTCTACAATCAGTTCCCCTTCCCGACTTGCATTCATGTTTCTCTTGGTTTCGGAAAGCTAAGTTATTCACCACCTTAGATCTCAACCAAGCCTATAATGAGATACGTCTGGTGGAAGAACCAACACATATGACTGCCTTCGCTACCGACTGGAATCTCTGTGAATACAACCGCGTGCCTTTTATCCTCCCCATGGGCACGGCGGTTCTTATTAGGCTGCTAGATAGGGCCTTCTGTGATATTAAATTTGTATATCTGTACCATTATCTACAGTATGTTGTTTTATTGAGACCTTTGAAGAACCCTTAACTCACCTAGATGAAGCTCTAAAACGCCTTTGTAAAGCTGGATTGACGGTCAAGTTGTAAAAGGTATCTTTTCATTAACCATCTCTGTTCTACTTGGGGCATATTGTGTCACCTGATGGAGTTTCAGTCGATCATTCCAGAACGCATAAAATCCATAAGTTCAGGCCTTGTAATGATGCTAAGGGGGTTGTTGGATTTCTTTAAGAAATTCATCTCCAACTTTGGCAATCTCCGCAGGAAAGCCGTCAAGTTTCGATGGGGGCCGTTGCAGCAAGCAGCGTTAGAGGATCTGAAATTGGCTCTGTGTAACGCCCCGGTTTTGGCAATGCCAGATTTCTCCAAGAAATTAATTGTACACACAGACGCCTCTCCATTCGCGGTCGCTGCAGTTCTTCTTCAGGAATTTGAACTAGGATGGCGGCCAATCGCCCCGCGTCTAGAACTTTCTCACCTCGAACGGCCAAGTACTCTACGTGCGAGTTAGAAGGACTGGCCTCCCATTCCCCTTAGAAATTTTTCGTCTTTACCCTCAACATGTCAAATTTCAATTAGGGACTGACAATCATTCTCTGGGATGGGTTCTGTCTGGGTCCCGTCGTACCGGGCGAATCGGATATGAGCGTTTCTGTTTGACGTGCGAGACATTCGGTGATCTGAAATTATGGTCGCAGATGGATTAAGCCGAATTTTTTCCGGCGATTTTGATGTTGTTGACTCGAAGAAAAGCCCTTTACCTTCTGTTTCCAAACCTCCCATTATAAGTGCCGTTCTAACTGATGCTCCTTTGTTATTTCATGATATATCAAAATACCAACGTGAAGATCAGTGCTGGCTCGTATTATGGAAATCCTTTCTTCTGGTGAACATGTTGTCTATTATGTTTTGATGAATGGGGTTCTTTGTTGTCCTTCGAGGCATGATCAGAACATGCAAATTTTGGTTCCAGCTGTTCTAGCGCCTAGGATTTTTTCATGTGTTACCATGAGACCCCATTAGATGGATATCTAAGCGTCTTCAAAACTAAAGAAAATATAAGGGAAATGTTTATCTGGATGAGTATGGACGGCGAGATTAGGGAACTGGTTAAAGAATGTAAGTCTTGTTTAATTAGCGATTGTACATCGATTACGTCGGACCCTTCCCTTAATATAAAGGGAATTTGAATAAATTCATTCTTGTGTATGTGGATGGTTTCACACGGTTATCGTTGCTGTTTCCAACTAGGATTGAAACTGGTCAGTCCACTGTTTCTTGTCTCAACACTATTTTTCCAACTTTTGGACCCTGTCAATATATTGCTTCTGACAACGCTAATGCGTTCCCCTCTAATTTATTTCGTAAGTTCTGTTTCGATCTCTCTATTCACATGTCACGAAGTCTGCATACCACCCACAGCAATCTCTAGCTCAGTGGTTTAATAATAATCCCCTAACTGCCCTTATTGCTTTCCAACACGAAGATCATTCTCGTTGGGACACTTCCTTACACTGGTTATCATTAGTCTTTAACTGGGCAGTACATAAGTCTCGCAAGTTTTCTTCACTTTCTCATTCGTTTAAGTTTGTCCCAAATATTCGTTTGTGAAATTTGTAGTTGATCAATGAGCTATTGCCAGATACAACAGATCCAGAGAATATCCGGGATTTATGGAGAAAAGCTAGAAATAATCTTAAGGCTTCTCACACGAGAGTAAAAATTGGGTATGACCGTGGAGAAAGACCCACCAATTTATAAAATTGGAGATCAGGTTATGGTTAGAAATTTTGTTTCCGCGGGCAAGCTTGCCCCCAGATTTCATGGATATTGCATTATACTTAATTTCCTTACTCCTGTCAAACTTTCGGTGAGCAACCCGAGAAACGAAAGGATTTTAGGGGTCCACCTGTCTCAAGTAAAACCAGTGTGAAGGCCTTTGCTTTTTCATTATATTCCACCAAGTGATGATGTTCCTATTTAATTATATCTCTTTCCTTATTATCTTATTAGTTTAAGTTTTATATAAGCAAGTTAGAATAAGGAGGCCTTCTGCCCCTGCGGGTTGTGAATTATTGTATGTTTTTAAGTTACATCCTAATTTAACTTTCATTTTTTGTTTAAATACTTTTTTGAAATCCTTCCCTTCAATTATTTCTTTACCATTCTGCCATTAAGAATCCTGCCTCTAAACGTGTGTCAGAAACTTCGTGCACTCGTCCTGCAAAGTCGCCAACCTTACCTGCACCACATGTAACACTGTCTGTGAGTCAGTTACTGTTGCCCCAAAGTTCAATGATGCAATGCCCTACTTTCACCTGAGGTCATGTCGTGTCAACCTGCGAGAGATGTCGGCCCGTGGAATGGGTCCGCCTCGTTCCGGCCGAAACTCCGCCTAAACTGCCTCCTTTTGGACTATCATCCTTGGGATAGGCTTGGAAGCTGGATTCCAAACGCCCACTCGTTCCTAGGCCCGAACAATGCTATTTGGTACTTTGTGACCATCGGCATGTTTGTTCCCCACAGTATACGGGACGATGGTATCTCAAGGTACCTTGGGAGTCCGGGCGACCCCACCCAGTCATCGTCAGCGGCAGCCGCTCTTGCCATCGACTCTGGGCGCAACAGCCTGAACTTCTACTACATCGCAAACACTATCTGAACTACATTTCCTCAACAAATAAACAAGAAAGGACTCTCTACCAAGTGATACTTCAACTTATATACGTTTTCTCAAAAATTATGCATGGCAAGATTCAAGATTTCGAAGCTTTTCATAACGTGGTAAGAGCTTAGGTGGTGGCGGTCTGTACCGAGTGTGCACCTTCTCCGTCCGGTCGAACTGCGTGCCTTCTATAAGGCCATCTATGTAATTGAACTTGAAATAATGTTATGCAAGACACTTGGATTTTCAACTGTTAGATGCCTCTACCATTGGCTTAAGCGCCCCCTCTGGCGGTATTAAGTGCAATTAATTCTTAGAATAAAGCTAATTTTCATAGATGGCTTATCTTAGTTTTATAAATGATTTTGTTCTTGTTTCAAGGTTGTCAACATTTTGCTCCACCCACTCAATCTCCTGTATCTATCAAACAATTCGATATTATGTGAATACTTTCTCCAGCCAAATAACATTTGGGGTGTGTACAAGCATCCAGTCTATCTATAAAGAGTTCACTAAATTCCGCACGAGATACTATAAACGCTGGGCGCGTTAAGGCCGCATTGACATTGTCATGGCTCCAGTTTATTGTGTGCGGTGTTTACCAAAATGGCAGAGGTCACAGATCGGCGTTCTTTACATGTGATAACTTCCGGAGATATCTTGAGGGGAATGTTTCAAAGCTCTTTTATTTCATATTGTACATTTCTATACCTGCTGGTAGTATAAATGTAAAATTTTCTTCATTATAAAGGCTCTGTTTTATTCCCTACTGGGATATATGTAAAGTAAGGGGACAAGAGTGATTGCCCACTGTTGACTACCATACAACTCGGTATGGGGTGACCGGACGATTTGGCCGTGTGGTTAGGAGCGCGCGGCTGTGATCTCGCATCCGGGAGATAGTGGGTTCGAATCCCACTGTCGGCATCCCTGCAGATGGTTTTCCGTGGTTTCCCATTTTCACACCAGGCAAATGCTGCGGCTATACCTTAATTAAGGCCACGGCCGCTTCCTTCCCATTCCTAGGCCTTTCCTGTTCCATCGTCGCCATAAGACCTATCTGCGTCGGTGCGACGTAAAACAAATAGCAAGAAAAGGTATGTGGTGACTAAAGTTTCTTATCCTCCAAAATTATTAACAGTTTTTGGTATTTAATGTTTATAATTTAGTCGCCCCGGCGCAGAATAGGCTTAGCTTCTGTATCTTGGGGCCATGAGCCCACTTACGATTTTAAGAGTTTTCCAGAAAGAGCGCAGGTCTCTCTCCTCCCTGCGTTTTGTTTTTGGCCGACGATTATCAAACTTTTCCTTTTTACATTATGGCTATTTAGTATGAGCACTCATTGCCCTTCTTTATGTTTCCGGAAAGTAATATGAAAATAATTGTGCAGAAGTGACTGTAAATATTTCACTTGAAGATTGTCATTGTATAACCTTGTGCGCTATAAGAATTTTATGTCTCTGAGAAACTGGACTGTATTAGAGTTTGGAGCTCAAACTCGTAGGGTATGGAAGTTAATGGAGTAAACCTGCTCTAATACAATAGCGTAACCTGTTTCAGAGCTGAAAATACTCATTCCTGGTATATCATGATGATAATTCTCCCTAATTTTGTGCCTGATTTTGGACTTTATGTCGTTGTTGTTGGAGCTAACGTGTTCATAATTATATTGTTATAATGTAATCAGATCTTCTATTTACCGAATTTTAAATAAGATAGACAAGAAGGAAGGAATTATACTTAAAAATTTAGTGCATTAAATTATGCTCTTGTCAAATACTTGTCCATCCATTTAGCCCAGCACCTTCTTATACCTCTTTGATCCACGATATTTCCGGGAAAAAAATAATAATAATAAGAAGAAGAACTGATGATTCATGGTGTGGGTTACTGTAGTCACGTTCTAGTGGCTGAGTGGCCTAGTAAGTGGTCCTGAGGGTCGGGATTCCTGTTGCTATGGAACGGGAATGGCACCTACTGTGCTTAGGCGGCTAGGACTACACAATCCACCGGTGGTCCCTAACCCGTCGAAGGAGAGATACTCATTTGGACTATGTGTAAGTGAGTCAGCATCCTGCTTCATGTATTTACCGAGTTCAGAACGTTTTAAGCAAACCTCGGACCTATGGGAGTAATGGAGTCCCACTCTCATTTGAGAGGCAAGGGACTCCTTTGAAACAACTTAGCAAAAGAAATGGAATTCTATGAGGAGCTATCAGTATTATTGGCGCTTTTAGAAGAAATTGAGTAGAACTGGTGGAGTCAGCAAAGAGGGGATGCATCTGGATGTACTAGGGGTAAGTTATATTCGGGTAAGAAGAGATAACGAGGAAGAGACAGGAGATGATAAAGGGTACTTGACGGGTGTTGAAAAGGGAAGGGCAGAGCAGAGTATGTGGCAGGACTGTTTATGAGTAATACTATTGTACGCAGCATAGTTTCTTTTAGGCACGTAAATGAGGGAACCATATGGGTATATTTGGCAGTTTGAGGAATTTGGACGAGAATAGTCTCAGTGTATTCACCATGTGAGGGTGCAGGTGAGGATGAAGTTGACACGTTTTCTGAAACATCGAGTGACATCATAGCCAGCGTCAGCAGCAATGATAGGAGGGTTCTAATGGGCGAGATAACTGCGAGAGTCAGAAATAGAACTGAAGTATTCGAAAAGGTGATTGGTAAATATGGGGAATACATGGAAGCAAACGGGAAGCATTTGTTGGATTTCTGTGCTAGTTTGTGTTTAGCAGTTACGAATACATTATTCAAGCATAAGGCTATTCACATTGGGAGCTAGGGGTACCAGATCCATAAAATAGACTATATCTTAACCGATTTTAAATTCAAGAAGTCTGTTGGGAATGTATGAGTTTTTCAGGGATTTTTCGGTTATACAAACTACTATCTGATCTCTAGTGATTTAGGTATCTCTAGGCCTAGCATAGAGAGAGTGATACCTGTCTGCAAACGAATAAGAGCAGAAAATCTCCAGCACGAGGAAATTAGACAGAAGTACATGGATATGATTAGTGAGAAGTTTTGAACAGTGGACAGCAAGCAGGTTCAGGATATAGGAAGAGAATTGGTAGCATGCAGGCATGCTGTAGTATAAACAGCAAGGGAAATGCCTAGGAACGACTGTGTGTTAAGGTGGGGACAAGCGAACATCTTGGTGGAATGATGAAGTGAGAGCAGCTTTTAAACGTAAAAAAGAAGGCTTATCAGAAATGGCCCCAAACAAGTGCTGATGCGTAGATGAATGAAACAGACCGAAACAAGTAGTTGTTGACTCCAAAAGGAAGTCGTGGGTAGATTTTGGTAATAACTGGAAAGGCTATATCAAGTAGCGGCGAAATCTTTCTGAACAGTAATAAAGAGTCTTACGAAGTAAAGGAAAAAAGAAATGAGCAGTGTTTTGGGTAATTCGGGTGAACTCATAATAGATCCCATGGAATCACGGGAGAGGGGGAGGGAATATTTCGAAAATCTTCTAACGGAAAAGGTTTCGCGAACAAACACGCTAATGGGCAGGAAGAAAGTGATCTTGGTGAAATTACCCTTGAGGAAGTGGAAAGGATGGTAAATAAACTCCATTGTCATAAATCAGCAGAAATAGAGGAAATTAAACCTGAAATGGTGAAGTATACTGGGAAGGAAGGGTTGAAATGGCTTCATAGAGTAGTAAGATTAGAATGGAGTGTTGGTAAGGTACCTTCAGAGTGGACAAAAGCAGTAATAGCACCTATCTATCAGCAAGGGAACAGGAAGGACTAAAACAACTATCGTGATATCTCATTGATTACTATACCAAGCAAAGTATTCACTGGCATCTTGGAAGGGAGGTGGGGTCGGTGGTTGAGAGGAAGCTGGATGAAGACCAGTATGGTTACAGAACACAGAGGGGCTGTCAAGATCCGATTTTCAGTATGCAACAGGTAAATGAAAAATGTTACAATATGCATAGACAGTTGTGTTTATGTTTCGTAGATCTAGAGAAAGCACATGACAGGGTACCGAGGGAAATGATGTTCACCATACTGGGGGTGGGGATGAAATTAAGGGTAGATTACGGTATTAAAACCAATCAAAGGCATTCATGATGGCTGTACCGGGAGGTACACCTCTACGTCGCGCATTCAAAATGAGCGCCTAAAAGAACTCCTCTACTGGAGAAACCGTGAACTTGAAATTAGACCTACTTAAAAATTTTCTCACAAGATGTCACCATTAAAATCTGATGGAATTTTGAAGTTTCCTGAACTGACTGTATTTTTACTTGTTTTGTTTCTCATTGTTCAAGAAATTTTGACTTTCTTCCATAGATGTCACTGCTGAAAAACTATGATCATGCACCCTGGTGCGAAGTGAAGGAACGTTTGATTTAAAGAACTTTTGTATCCATAAGTCTTTTTACTAACTGATGTTCATTTATTTTTGGGGTGCCAATATTGATCCTTCCTTTCCGCCAGTTTTGAATCCAACCAATCAAGAATTTCTGTAATTAATTTCCTACCTATCACAGTCTTATTGTTATTCTTATTCTGCTTCGATTTCGGGTGTAACTTTTAAATCACCCAATAAAAGCGAGAGGGTGTGGCTAGTTTAATCTGGAATGGACTCGAACTTTCCCCGAAGGTTTATAAACTGCGGATTTTCTCGTCTCTTAGCCAGTTGATCGTCAGCTTACTATGTGTGTGTGTCAAAGCAGGAGGCGGGCGGCGCCTCTTTCGTCAGGCAGCATTACACCGACAAGGTAATGGCCACATAACATGTTTACTTCTTGCTAGCTCCGCAGTTTAACCTGAGGGAAAGGTCCGAACCATTTACTATGTAACCTAGTTTTCCTAAAAATGTAACTACTGCCGGCTTTTGTAAAACTTCACAAAATCTTTAACCCGAAATCGGGGATAGTGAGTGATGTACCCTCTCGAGCTCCCCTTCATATTGGGCTGAGGTGACTACGTTTTTTAACTGGTTTTCTTCCTTTCCGTAATGTTCTAATTTATTCTTATGCGAGTCACCTACATAGCTTGGGAACAGCTCCTGTTTCATCGGCCTATTGCTCCTTAGTTTTTAAGTGTTTGTATCTAGGTGTGCAAGCATTCGCCTCCTTTCATTTTGTGTTCGGGCCGTTTACTTAACTGCTATTTCTTTTTACACGAAGGCCCTATAGTTTGGGTATGAGATACCCCTGTTTCAATTTGTAAGTTGGACCATGGAAGGCCAAAAGGTGTAAGATATTTTTGGTGTAGCCTTGAGTAGGCTTGAGAACTGAGAGCCCGTTAGCTCTTTTTCATGAGTTGTAAAAGTGCCTCTGGGAGGCCTAATATTGCAATTTTGGGAGCAAGTGCTTCTTGAATTTAGGGGATTTCTGCCCTTTCAACAAATTTATACTCCTCTGTAAAATTTGAGCTGGGAGCTCAAAAATTGTAAAACTAGTGGCTTGTATCCCGAGAGTGTTGTAGTTCTGAAATCTAGGATTTTTTAAAATCTTCTACCTGAAATGTCATTGTTATCTCACTGAGTGAAAAGTTGTTAAGTTTGTTGTTTTTCGAAAATATAACCTTCCGTTTAAGTTTGTAAATTCCTTTCATAACATTGTAGTTAGGCCCATTCATCCCGGCACCTTCTTTCAGCTCTTCTGCTCCACGGGTAACTCCGTAACAAGTGGTAGCAGAGCGTGGTTGAATGGGTCCCAATTATGCCCCTTTTGACGACTAAACATAGGATTCGATTTATACTCTAACAATTTTCTCAGTCGCTGGAATTATTTTTCTATTTTCTAAATTTGGAAACTTCTGCCGTCATGTTCGGCCCTCGCGAAGTCCTCCATCCCGGCTACTTGCGCCAGGAGGAATTAATTTATGAATTACTTATTAGAAATGTTCAATCTGGAGGCACGGTTGCGGCAGGTACCACCAAGCTTAAGGAATCCCTCGAATTACCATTTAGTCTACCAACTTTGGGAGAGAAGGATATTGATGAGGCTCTGTCCACTATCACGGACAACACCATCGAGCTAGCTTCTATAGTTAGTTTTTTGAAGTAAGTGATCCTTTTGCTAACCAACTTAAGAGAGTGCAGGCAAGATTGTTCCACTTTTATAACAGGGTGAGCTGTCTATTGTCTCTAAAATTAAAGGAAGATCATGCTAAGGAGGCGAGTATTTTAATTGATAATCTATAATAAATGTCCAATAAAGTTAGTCAATTGTTGACTGGGGCTGTTACTCCCAAAACCGACCAAGCCACGGTCGTGAACATCGTTAGTGTGGAAGATTCTTCTAAGACGAAGAAAGCAAAAAATCTGTGGCAACTCAACAAACTTCTGCCCCATCAGGAAATGAGCCTGATTATCTAGCATCCGTTCCTCCATTCTTTTTAAATAATGCTGTTTCTGAATCTTCTTCACCCCCTAGGCAGTTACCTATGATGTCACCCGGGTTCAGTAGTTTTGCCCCATCCTTTGGCGATGTTGCTTAGGGGATTTTCTAAGTTTTCCATTAATTCTACTAATGATGTAATTTCATTTTTAAGATTCTTAGTTGAACTTGAAGATCACGCTCAAGTGTTTTCTCTTTCCCTTTCACAAATTCTTCAAATTGTTTACCCTTACTCCATAGGTGTCCTCTCGCACAAAATAGTCGGAGCAATAGCTGAAGAATCGTCTATAGAAGGCTTCCACGCCCATCTGCTAGCTAATTTCATTCCGGCTCGAGCCACGTCTTCCTTAATCCAAAAGTACTATTACAGAGTACAGCGACTGGACGAAAACCTGGCTGACTTCATCCAAGATATTAAGTTCTACACTATGGTATTCGCTCTTCATTTACCTGATGATCAAATTGTGCAGACCATTTTGGAAGGCATTTCCCCACCCTATATGTCATATCTGTGTTTCGCGTCGCGTACTCAAAACTTTGCTGAATTAGGGGCTATGACGGTCTCAGCCGAAGGAGTTTGATATGCCGACACCTTAAGGGTCGCTTAGGAGCCCCCTCCGTCTTCGAGTAACTTTCGGCCTCAACCTCGCCGAACCTCCCCACCCGCAAATGCTATGCTTGTTGGTCGACCGTTCATTAGCGTAACAAGTGCACTTTGATTACATCCAGTGGGACAAAGAATGGAGCAGGTTCATCACAAGGATGTTTCAGGTGTGGCTCCTTTAATCACCTCGCCAAGAACAGCCCTAATGCCAATAGCACCCCCTCCTGTTCAATTTCTGTTGCAACCTCCACCAACTCGAAAAATCGAAAGTGACTTGTGGCATCGGTTGAGTCGGCAAATACATCTCCCCAAGGCTCAGCCCCGGTTAAAACCACCGAAAGCTCAGAACAGGGTAGAAGTTCTCCTAACCCCGCATTTGAATGCTCTAAAGAACGCCTTAGGTTTGCGGCGAGTCCCCCGAACATGTACCTTTTCTGAAAGTGGAATTGAATAGTGAGCCCGTTACCGCTCTATTAGACTCTGGGAGTGTTTGTTCTATTATTTCGGCTGACTTGTATTCTAAAGTAATGTATGTTTGTAAATTTTCGGATTAATGTTCGTCTTCGGTTCAATGCGTTTCGGCTAACGTCTTCCCCTTAGAAATTTTAGGGTTTATCTTTGCCAAAATTCGGATCTCTAAATTCACCTGGAAAGTTAAAGTGTTTATGGCTAAGCGCTTGTCTTGCCCCATAATATTAGGAGCGGACTTCATGTCTTCTACTGGTCTAGTGCTCGACATTCTGAGCAAGTCGTGCACTTTCACATTTGCTAGTAACTGTAACATTCCTTTGCTTAAGTGTAGTTCTGCATCATGTTCATCTGTTTCGCCTACCCAGGATGAGATGTTGTTAGACCTTAGACATCTACCTGAGGAGCAGGCTGACAGTATTCGTCAATTGTGTCAGTCGTTTCCGGATGTATTTTCGGAAACTCTTGGTGTTACTGACCTTATTGAATACAAGATTGAGGTTACTGATTCGATCCCGGTTAGATTTCCACCTTATAGGCTATCTCCTTCTAAAATGAAGGCCCCCAAGGAGATCATCGATCAGATGTTAAAGGATTGTATTATTCGACCCTCGAAGTCAGCGTATTCGTCGCCTATTTTCCTGGTTCCGAAACCCCAAGGTGGCTTCAGACCTGTGATCGACAATAGGGCTTTAAATCGGACGGTGGTGTTACAATCTGCGCCTCTTCCCGAACTTCACTCTTGTTTGTCATGGTTCCGGAAAGCTAAGTTCTTCACCATCTTAGACCTTAATCAGGGGTACAATCAGATCCCTCAGCCGAAGAAACAAAACATCTCACAGCTTTTGCCACAGATTGGAACTTGTATGAGTACAACCGCGGGCCTTTCGACCTCTCCACGGGAGCAGCTGTGCTTACGATACTGCTAGATAGGGTCTTATCCGACATCAAATTCGAATACTTGTACCATTATCTTGATGATGTCGCATTTTCTGAGACCTTTGAAGAACACCTAGATCATCTGAAAGAACTCCTTAATCGCCTTCGTAAGACAGGTAAGGTAGCTTTCGCTAAGCCTTCCATGTCATTTCTAGGCCATATTGTGTCGCCCGATTGTGTGTCCAATGATCATTCTAGAACACAGGCCATCCGTGTTTTCTAACCTCCTAAGGACATCAAAGGTATTGCCAGATTCATAGCCATGGTGAATTTCTTCAGGAAGTTTATTCCCAACTTCGCTAACAGAGCGGCGCCCTTGAACTTACTTCGTAGGAAAGGCGTCAAATTCGAGTAGGGGCTGTCTCACCAAGCCGCTTTTGGAGATCTGAAATTAGCTCTCTGCAACGCCCCTGTCCTTGCTATGCCTGTTTTCTCTAAGAAAATTATCGTTCAAACCGACGCCTCGTCGTCGGCGGTGGCTGCTGTGCTTCTTCAAGAAACTGAACTCGGAAGGCGACCCATCGCCTATGCATCTAGGACACTATCGGCTCAAGAAGCCAAGTATTCCATTTATGAACTTGAGGGTTTGGCAGTCTTATTTGCATTAGAGAACTTCCGCCTCTATCTGGAACATGTTAAGTTCGACCTAGAAACAGACAACCAAGCCTTAAGTTGGGTCTTAGCTAGGCCGGGTCCCACTGGTCGTATAGCTCGTTGGGCCATCAGGATTTCGGCCCTCCAGTTTGATATTAGGCATATCAGAGGATCTGAAAGTTTTGTGGCGGATGGACTAAACCGCATGTTTGCTAATGATGTGGAGACCTCCGAATTGGAAGATAGTTCTTCTCTTCCTACGCCCATATCTTCGGGCATTAATGCCATTCTAACTGATGCCCCCATGTTGTTTAGGGGTATCGAGAAATATCAACGTGAAAATCCTGTTCTGGCCCCTATTATGGAAACCCTTTCTTCTGGGGAACATCTTGTCCCTTACGTGTTGAGGAACGGGGTTTTATGTTGCCCGTCGAGGCATGATCAAAAGATGAAAGTTGTGTTCCAGCTGTCTTTGTACCTATGATCTTAAAGTACTACCATGAGACCCCATTATGGGGGCATTTAGGCATCTTCAAAACTCGAGAAAAGATCCGAGAGATGTTTATCTGGGAAGGTATGGACGGTGAAATTCGAGAATTGGTAAAAGCTTGTAAAGCTTGTTGGCTTAGTAAGCCCACCTTGTCCACTAAGCTAGATCTGCTATCTTCTCATCAAGCGTCGCACCTCATGGAGCGCCTCTATATAGACTACGTGGGACCCTTCCCCCAATCAAAGGGGAACGCCAACAAATGCATTCTAGTGTGTGTAGATGGTTTCACTAGGTTTTCCTGGTTATTTCCGACTAAGCTGGCTACCGCTCGGTCCACAATTTCCTGTTAAAATACCATATTTGCTTCCTTTGGTCCGTGTCAATATTTAGTTTCTGATAATGCTAAGGCATTTACATCCAACCTCTTCCGTAAATTTTGTTTTGACCCGTCTATATCACATGTAACTACTTCGGCGTATTATCCTCAACCATCTCTGGCTGAATGGGTCAACCGTAATCTTAGATCAGCTCTCATTGCATATCATCATGATGATCATTCCAGGTGGGATACGACCCTGCATTGGTTAGCCTTCGCTTTGAATTCGGCGGTTCATGAGTCCCATAAGTTTACTCCAGCTTCTCTGATGTTTAAATTTGTGCCTAACACGCCGCTCTCTAACCTTTGGTCACTTAATGATATTCTACCAGAGACAATAGATCCCGACAATGTTAGAGATCTATGGAAGAAGGCTAAGGCCAATCTTAAGGTTAGGCAAAGGTATGATCGTGGACAGAGGCCCACCAATTTAAAAGTAAGAGATCATATCATTGTTAGAAACTTTGTTCCCGCGGGCAAGCTTGCCCCCAGATTTCATGGGCCGTGCATCATATTGGATTTCCTGACTCCCGTTACGTTATTAGTGAGCAACCCAGCCACAGAGAGGATCTTTAGAGTCCACATCTCTCAGTTCAAACCTGTGTAATGAAATTTTGTTGATATTCACATCTGCTAATATTTAGCAGCATCTTACAAGGTTATATTTTTTATAATCTAAGGCCTTCTGCCTTTTGGTTTTATTTCTTTATGTGTATGTACGATCTTCCCCTCTTGTTTTCCTGCTGTCAATTCCTTTGTGGCCATTACCAAGTCCCCGTCTCCTGCATACCCACGCCCGGCCCTCAGCATCACCAATAAAGATCGTACCCTCTAATCTCAAGTCTACAACAACACCTTTCTGTCGCCGAGATCTTAATGTTTCAGTGTCCCCTCAGCTGGCCACCGCCGTATCTTAACATCTTGTAAGTGAAACCGGGTAGAAGAAAGAGCCCTCTTCGCTCTAGTAAGGCCTCCTTCTGAATAGCGCGCCTGAGTGCATCTTCCCGGCAAAGGCTGAAGTGCGGTGCCCATACCGCCAACTCATCTGGGGACTGTATGTATACTTCTAATCTGCGGCATCCATCAATACGACTACCCCTCTCATAGTAGTGGGAGAGTTGTATCGGAGGGTACTTGAGGGGTCCGGAAGACCTCAACTGGACGTCGGCAGCGGCGGCAGTACTTTCCGTCAAATTTACCAACATGTATTTCACATTCTACTATAACAAAGGCACTCTAAAGCTGGAATGAAACTACCATCTACCTATCTACTTCTAAAAAAAACTTATAAAATTTTCTCCAACGTGAATTTTTTTTCAAAATTCTCTGTGTCACCCTTACGAAGGATATTGTGGGGAGGAGGTCTGTACCTGGAGGTACACCTCTACGCCGCGCGTTCAAAATGAGCGCCTAAAAGAACTCCTCTACTGGAGAAACCGTGAACTTGAAACTAGACCTACTTAAAATTTTACTCACAAGATGTCACCACTAAAATCTGATGGAATTTTGAAGTTTCCTGAACTGACTGTATTTTTACTTGTTTTGTTTCTCATTGTTCAAGAAATTTGGACTTTCTGCTGAAAAACTATGATCATGCACGCTGGTGCGAAGTGAAGGAACTTTTGATTTAAAGAATTTTGTATCCATAAGTTTGTTTACTAATTGATGTTCATTTATTTTTGGGGTGGAAATATTGATCTTTTCTTTCCACCAGTTTTGAATCCAACCAATCAAGAATTTCTGTAATTAATTTCCTACCAATCACAGTCTTCTTCTTCTTCTGCTTCTGCTTCTTCGAGAGGGTGTTGCTAGTTTAATCTGGAATGGTCTTGAACTTTCCCCGAGGGTTTATAAACTCCGGATTTTTTCGTCTCTTGGCCAATAGATTGTCAGCCTACTAAGTGTGTATGTCAAAGCAGGAGGTGGGCGGCGCCTCTTTCATCATGCATCAGTACACCAACAAATTTAATGGCCACATAACATCTTTATTTCTTGCTAGCTCCGCAGTTTAACCTGTGGGAAATGTCCGGACCATTAACTATGTAACATACTTTTCCTAAAAATGTAACTTCTGCCGGCTTATGTAAAACTTCACAAAATCTTTAACTGTAAATTGGGGATAGAGAGTAATGTACCCTCTCGAGCTCCCCTTCATATTGGGCTGAGGTGACTACGTTTTGTAACTGGTTTTCTTTCTTTCCGTAATGTTCCAATTTATTCTTATACGAGTCACCTCCATAGTTTGTGAATAGCCCCTATTTCATCGGCCTAGTGCCCAGTGGCGGCCCGTGGCCAGATTATCCGGCGGGGCACAACTTATAAAATAATATGGACACTCAAGTAGAAGCTTAAGGTATCGGTTGCAAAATATAACACTAATGCGCATGTGAATAAATACACTTACAACTGACTTCTAGATCAGCTTATCCTGTTTACAGTTGGTGCCAGTTAGATATTAACACCAAGGAAAATGACAGTGAAAGATGGGGTCAAAGGAACCGGGACACGAACCCGTGACCTCTCCATTTCCGGTCAAGTGTTATTTCACTGAGCTGAATGGCCAGGGATAAGCTGATCCACATTTCATTTATAACCGGTTCCCCTACAAGTCAAGTAATAATGAATACACTAAACTTCTTATTTATAGATGAAGTCCATTCTTCGATCCTTTGCTTGAGCAAATACTTCGATAACTCGCTGACTGAAGTCGGGAATCGAACGTACCATTTTACTTTCAATTGAAAGCATCACCATGGCCGTTAGTCCGTCTTGGCTCATCGTATTCCTCAAGAAGGTCTTTATTCGATTTAGAGTAGAGAAACACCTTTCACTTTCCACTGTCGACATCGGGATTGTAACAATGATGCTCAGTAACCTAATGCATTCATTGAACGTGTCTTGCATATTGTTGCGCAGGAAAAGTTGCAAAAGCGCCGCAGCACCATCTGCCGCACGCACATCTACCCTGGAATATAACACTTAAAGTTCGGTCCTGAGCCTGGCTTTGTTCACTTTCGGGTACGTGTTGACGGTTGACGCGAAATCTTTTTCCGGAAAGCGAGTACAAAATTCTCCAAAACTTGATACCCGAAAAAGGTTGGCAGCTGCTAAATGGCCTGTGAAACGAAATCTTTCTTCTGCATGTAGTAAAATAGTATCACATGTTTCCAAAGCAGCGATTCGTTTTCGTTGCTGGAAAGTTCGCTGCCGCTTAGGAGCTTCGTAGTTATCAGTTTCCTCTAAATCAGAGCGAATACTTCTGATGTTACGAACAAAGTTCGCTAGGAATTCAGATACCAAGACAGGGTCAATATTACGCATTTGAATTTGGGAGAACAGTATATCAACATGAGGCATCACTCTATGGAAGAAATTCAGCCAATATATGAAGTCAGCGTCGTTCAGTAATCTGATAAATCCAGAAGCTTGCCTACAGTGCTTTGATCTGTCTCTATTTCGCATATTGTTTGGAAGCATTCAGTCAGGACGTCTCTGTTTTCAAACACTGTGTTGACAATGCGGGTCTGAAAGTTCCAACGCGTTGGAGCTGCTTTCGGCAAACGGCGTATTACAAGTGTATCTAGTAGTTCGGTGCGTTTACTAGAGCGACTGAAAAAGGAGGAAATTCCCTGAATATCACTGAAAAATATCTTCACTTCTTTTATATCGGCCGTGGCTTTCTGCATAATCAAATTTCCTACTTGAGCATAACAATGAACAAAAGTAGCTTCATTATTTACTTCCTTTATGCGTGCTTGTACACAAGTCTGCGCACCGCTCATTACACCAGCCCCATCAAATGTTTGACAAATTAGTTTTTCAGGGGTTTTGTCAATACCCAACTTACTTAGTTCACTAAAAATCACAGAGCTTATACATTCAGCTGTATGACCGGATGCCAGAAAGAAACCCCAAAACGGCTCATGTATTTCGTCATTTATATGATAGCGAAATATGAGCACCACCTGCATTTTCGTTGCATTGTCGATTGTTTCATCTGCTTGGATGGCTAAATAATTACTGCACTAATTTCTTTCATTATAGAAGTATGACATACTTCGAGCATAGCATCTAGTAAATCGTTCTGTATCGTCTTCGACGTACCCTTAAAAACTGTTGCAGATTCTAAATGTTCCTTCATTGCGTTATCCAGGCTTGCTACAAAGTCAACTAAACCGCGAAATATCCCAGGTTTGTTTGAATCGGTTGGTTCATCATGACCACGGAGCGCAAGTTCAAACACACAGCAGAATTTCACACAGTCAATCAGACGAGATAAAATATATCTATTTTTGTCGACCTGTTCATGCTGTTTACGAAGTGAAAGTCTGTACCCACTATCAAGTTGCATTCTTATGTCCAGCTCACCTAGAAGTGCGAGATCCATTTCGTTGTTTAAATGTTTTTCCGATTCACTGTGTTTTTTCAGTTTTTCGTTCAAATGCTTTAAATCTTTGACACCAGTTGTGCACCACGCATCGTCACCACCAAATAGAACGCAAGGAAAGCAAAAAAATGAATTTCTCTCTTCGCATCCACATAACCATTTCGTTTTAGCATACATACCACTATTAAATTTTCTGTTGAAATTCCTGTTTTTTCCTTCCGTCTGCTGCACAATAATCATATCAGGTCCTGGTGGTCCTAAACTCTTGGCACGAACTCTGGTCTCAAAATGTAATTGCTTTCCAGTTAGCTCGCTGACTTTATTCATTTTGAAATAAACAAGCTCACAAATACACAAAATATAACACTGAAGAGAATTCACGTCACACCCAGTGTTATTGTAACTGACTTATCAGTAGCACCTCGAGCAAAAGAGAACGCGTGTGAGTGCCGGAACAAAATGTTACTATTGCTAATTATTGGTCACTTGGTTATAACTTATATCAGGTATAGAAACAAGGTAACATCATTTAAGATAACTTATTTTAATAATTCAAACATCTGAATATAACTAAATCCCTGCAGGAGCGATATGATCGCATTTTTTAACTGAACAAGACTAAAATATTATTAGATTTACTAAAGTTACAGAATTGGTGAATTGGCTACACTGATGTTTGTAAAGCGTGGATATTTCTCGTGATCTGTAATTTGCTCTATGCGCATGCGCTGCAGAAGGCCTCAATGATCTGAGTGCCCAACGAGAAGCCCTCCCCATCGCCCGCTCCCCGCACATGCCCACAGCTGTCATGGACGTTCACCAACTCCAAATACTGTGTTCTAATGAGCAGGTGCGTAGTTTGGGCACAAGACGGTCTAGTGCCCAGAGCTCCACAGATCGCCTGCTACTCGCCTCGCAAGGCTCCTGCAGTCATTGTCGCGCTGACAGAAACATCTTGTCTCTTTAAGTACAAAAGGTATCCTCTCTTCGTGCCTAAAGACATCGTGGGTTTAAGTAACCTACCAAAATCCGTAATCCAGTTAAGAATATGACATTTTGCCGTGATAATATTTGCAGAAATAATTCTGTTGTTCGGCTGTAGCCCAACTAAATTATAAATTATTTATTGAAAATCTGAGTGCAAAAACTTGACAGGGCACGTACCCCTGTGCCCCTAAGAACCCACCGCCACTGCTAGTGCCCCTTAGGTTTCAAGTATTCGTATCTAGGAGTGCAAGCATTCGCCTCCTTTCATTTTGTGTTCGGGCCATTTACTTAACTGTTATTTCTTTTTACACGAAGGCCCTATAGGTTGGGTACGAGACACCCCTGTTTAAATTTGTAAGTTGGGCCATCGAAGGCCAAAAGGTGTAAGATATTTTTGGTGTTGCCTTGAGTAGGCTTGAGAACAGAGAGCACGTTAGCTCTTTTTCATGAGTTGTAAAAGTGCTTCTGGGAGGCTTACTATTGCAATTTTTGGAACAAGTGCTCCATGAATTTAGGGGATTTCTGCCCTTTCAACAAATTTATGCTCCTCTGTAAAATTTTAGCTGGGAGCTCAAAAAATTGTAAAACTAGGGGCTTGTAGCCCGAGAGTGTTAAGGTTCTGAAATCTTGGATTTTTCTAAATTTCGTACCTGAAATGTCATTGTTATCTTACTAAGTGAAAAGTTGTTATGTTTGTTGTTTTTCGAAAATATAACCTTCAGTTTAAATTTTTAAATTCTTTTCTTAACATTGTAGTTAGACCCATACATCCCGGCACCTTCTTTCACCTCTTCTGCACCAAGGGTAACTCCGTAACAATGGCAATTGGGCTACAGTGAGAATTGACGGTAGAATGAATTCTTGGTTCAGGATATTTACAGGGGTTAGACAAAGCTGTAATCAAGGTGCAGTAAAGCTAATGCAGAGAGCTGACAGTTGCGATCAACAGTGTTCTGTAAGAAGGAAGTCAGCTCCCGGACGAAACTGTCTTTATATCGGTGTATTTACGAGAGCGGAAGCTGGTTGGTCTCAGGATATGTTATTCATAAGTTAGAAGTAACAGACATGAAAGTAGCGAGAATTATTGCTTTCACAAAAGAGTAAGGTACTCGGAAGGAGGGGATAAAGACTATGTTAAGAATGAACACGATGGATGAAGCTGTACGTGTAAACCGTCTTCGGTGGTGGGGACATGTGTGACGAATGGAGGAGGATAGGTTACCTAGGAGAAAAACAGTCTGTGTTATGGAGGGTAAGAGGAGTAGAGGGAGACCAAAATGACAATGGTTTGACTCAGTTTCTAAAGATTTAAGGATAAGATGTATAGAGCGAAATGAGCCCACGACACTAGTTGCAAATAAAGGATTGTTGCGACGTGCCGTTATAGTAAATTCGTAGAGGCCTGCAGAATGAACGCTGAAAGGCATAACGGGCTATAATGATGATGCATGTATATATGTATAAAAAACCGTACGATTTTATAACCGTTAGTGTACGAAGAATTGGATTGTAAAGTTCAGTCAGTTGACCCCTCTTTCCATGACTGTTCACATACGTTATGACTTATGGACCTGAATTCGGAATTTTTTTTTTCGGCGAGGTTCGTTCTCCTTTATACATCCTCTTCAAATCAAATCAAATCAAATAAAATCAAAATCTCTTTATTTGCAAATGAGGTGTCTACCTCGGTGGCAAATGGTACACTAAAATACATTATTGTCAAGCATTAAATAATAAATTAACAAGAGAAGAAAATTTTCCTATAATACAGTATTATACAATTTTCAATAACAATTTCTTCTATTAAACACACAGCTCATCCTTAATAAACTTATATATTGTTTACAAAATTCTACTTATAATATCTCCTATACTTACACAGTCACCTCATATACAGTATGTGGAATTACTTCAAATAATACTATACAACTGGTATAAGATTAAAATTTACATTGTATTTATTTACTTCTTGTTAACCCGTTCTGGAACCTAAGTAGCATAACGACGTGCTGCGTCTTAACCAGAGCCCCTTTTGCCACCACTTTTCCGAATTCCTGAAGGGCCTTCAGAGCTACCGTAGCGGTCCCAGGGCCCTCGAAGTCCCCATTGTACTTCACCCCTACAGGCAATCCCCTACTTTGGCTGTCCAAACTCCACAGACCAGGGGATGGAATTAATTTATTCACACACATTTTTATTTACATTAACCTGCACTGGTCGAATGCCCACTAACATTTCATTTATTTTCTCTGGTCCTGTTTATTCTCTTCTTGAATATCTGCACAGATTTTGGAAAAGGATCAAACACTACTCCTGGTAAACTGTTCCACTCCTTCACGCCCTTCCCAATGAATGAAAATTTACCCCAATCGCTTCTGCTATAATTCCTTCTAATTTTATATTTGTGGTTAGTCCTGCCGATAGAATTATTTTCTAACTGAAGCCTCTCACGGATATATCCCCATGCTTCTTCTCCTGTATAGGCTCTATATAATCCTATAAGTCTAGTTTTCTCCCTTCTTTTACTTAAAGTTTCCCACCCAAGTTCCTTTAACATTTCTGATACACTACTCTTTCTCCTGAAATCCCCTGTTACAAAACTTGCTGCTTTCCTCTATCTATTTCTTTTATTAGGTATTGTTGGTCAGGATCCCAAACACTGTTTGCATATTCCAATAATGGACGAATCATACTTAGGCCTAAGTAATTTTTCTCTTTTAATTCTTTGTTGAATCCTTTAAGTAGCCTCATTATGACATGTAACGATCTGTATGCTTTCCCTACAATGTCATCCACATGACCCTTCAGTGCAAATTACTTTAAAATCTCACACCTAAGTATTTGCACTTGCCATCTTTTGGGATAACTACCTCATCCAAAGTATATTCAAATTCAGTTTTAAAACTCCTGTTTGTAAATGTTGTAACAGTTGATTTGCCTCCATTAACCTTCATATTATTCTCTTCAACCCATTGTTGGATACTCTCGAGGTCCCTTTGTAATTCTGAACAATCCTCAATGTTATTTATTTCCTTATAAACAATTATGTCATCTGCATACAATCTTATTTTTTGATGTTATATTGTTCCCTAAATCATTTACGTATATTAAGAAAAGTAACGGACCGATTATACTACCCTGTATAATTCCCTTACAAACTTTCTCTTCCTACGATACATTATTTCCTACTTTGACTTTCTGAACCCTTGAATTTAGATGTTTTTATCCAACGTGTAACCCTTACGTCCAATCCTATTCCCTCCAATTTCTTTAATAATATTCCATGTTCCACTCTATCTTTGAGCCAGACATAGTGGGACATTGCACCCAGTGCCTCCAGTGCTCTTTTTAGTAGGCTATTTGTTGTATACTCTGTAGTTGTCATTGGCAATACATCTTTTCCTAGATTCCTACATTCAGCCTGTTCTACTGACTGTTATAAATCAAATTTATTCTTATTCTTCAAAAGTGTGTTTTAAGTGATTAAACAACATTCAAAAATCGGGTTTCGTTTCGAAGTGGCTAGTTAGTTATACAAAGCGCGTATTAGCGAATTCTGCAGATTATTCCGTTGAGTGATTTTCGGATTTTCTTCATTGCGGAATTGTGACTTCTATCATTTTACATTGTGTCCACAACGTCTGACATATTGTCGGTAATGTTCAAGTTCAATAATTTACTTTTGCGAAATGTATAGATCTCAACTGAGAATATTAGAAGTTAATACTAATCTTCCTCAGTTTCAGCATTCTACATATTTTTAATATTTAATGTTATTAAGTTTCTTAAATTTTAAAATTTTAATTAAGCATTAAAAATTATTACGCATATAACTAGCTTGCTTTTTAGAAAACTGCCAGCCTTCGCGTTGCAAGAGCCGGCAAGTTGTGTGCAGTAGCAATATATCGTAGGTACGGTATATGTAAATTTAGTGAAGTGAAGAGTTTTTCTGAAGAGCTACGCAGGCGAAGAAATGCGGATGGTAGTTTCAGAAAGAAATTGCCAAATGTAGTGTGTAGTTTAAATTATTGTTTTATAGTGACGCTGTGAATGTTGTTTTGCTGTTTATTTACCTCTATGTGCAATTTTATAGTGACGCTGTGAATGTTGAGTTCTTCTTTACACTGTATGCTGCGACATATGGTAGTAGGTTTTGAAATCGTGAGGTGTTTCTGGCTCATAGTATCAGTCATAGGAAACTTGAGGTCCCATAGGTATGATCACAATATCAACAGTCATGTAAATTTCAAGTTTTTCAGTATGATCATAATATTGACGGTCATGTAAAATTACAAGCTTGTAGCTTAATCTGTTGACAAACAACGTAAGTAGCAATGGCAGCAATGTGATAATATACTTTTCTGGCCTATGTTTCAGTGCAAGGTCATTGGACGTAATCAACGATCCCAGTACCTTCTAACTACTTCATCTGCAGTGCGAAATGGACCTGGAAG
Organism: Anabrus simplex; assembly: GCF_040414725.1. Taxonomy (NCBI): domain Eukaryota; kingdom Metazoa; phylum Arthropoda; class Insecta; order Orthoptera; family Tettigoniidae; genus Anabrus; species Anabrus simplex. The sequence goes on along the minus strand of NC_090279.1, from coordinate 128,452,124 downwards.
TAAAGATCAAAGAGGAACCAGCCTGGCTTGAAGGAACAACAACTGCATCACTTGTAAGTCTCATTCTAGATAACTTTATAGAGGTCAGAAATTAACCCTTAATAGCTGAATAAGTTAGACAGAGCCATAATTTTCTATGATCTTCCTCAGTATTAACACCAGCAGTCATCATTTGCTGCATGAGCATCTATGCGTAGTTGTTTTGTTCCTTTGTCTGGGAATACACCACAGAGCACTACAGAAAGCTGCCAACTCTTAGGAACTTAAGGTTGGGTTTGGATTAGTCTGTACTTTTTATTGTCAGTATCAAAATTACTTAGGTTTAGGGGTTGCACCTATTGAGTTTTTCCCCTCTGATTGTAATATAGGATGGTTGGTCCATAGTACTTTTTTAAAAAAAAACTAATGTCTTCCAACACTACTGCACCACTATTAGTTCCACATGTTAAAAGTAATTACTCCTATCATAATTAGTGTAGAAGAAGCTAAAACACAAATCTTTTGTCAGTGTTTTTTGAGACTGGATACACCAGTCTGCTAAAAAAAATGTCAACACAGGTGTGATTATTCTGGGTTACCCTCACATCTGCAATGTGTTGGAAGATAAGTATATTAAAGAAAGAGCAGATTTGTCTATGGCATACAAGGAATAAAATAGCTCAAAATCTGAATGTACATTCACTCTATAATAAGTATTATGCTCAGACATAGAATTCATTTAGAAAGGCAGAATAGTGATTAGCTCATGTTATTCCTCAAATACAGGTTAGATTCTATGTTATATAGAGAACTATGTCTAAGGGCTCTAGAATGCAGGATTTCTGAGAAAAATTTCTTTAATATGCCCGTTCTTAGTGGGCTCTGACACTTTATGGACTCAAGACATATTAAAGAAAAGTTTTTCTTTCCTCTTTGTCATTATTTCTCTCTCCTTTGTGTGCATCCTTTTCATCCATTCCTTAGTTCAGCTACTGTTCCCTTCTCTATTGAATGGGTTAAGTCATTATATTCTATAACTTGATAACTTATATTAGAACATCAGCTTTTGATCACAGACTCTCCCCCCGTTTAGTGCCAACAAGGTTTTATGAATCCAAGTGAGAAATTTAAATGTCTCATAGTAGATCATAAAAGATATTCTGAAGCTGCAGATGTACACTCCAACACTGCTGACACTCCATGACAGTGTCTTCATCCCCACAGTTCTTCACAGAACACTACATAACATGCTTGTAGTAGTAAAATATTTAATTTCTAGTTGCTTTGTGTTTGGGCTACATCACATCTTTCGCTGGTATAAGACTGTAATAAGCCTGCTTCCTTCTTGTTTGTTTTTTTATTTTACACTTGGAAGCATTGAAATATGCTGTTTGAAACATAACTGTTCTAATGGTTTATGTACCCAACGTAAGCTTGGCAAAACCAGAGTAGAGAATGTGATTCCAATATTTCAAGGTATTTTAATCTGTCTGTAAACAAACACTAAGCTGAGAACAAAAAATTATTTAGAACAGTTGTAACACTTGTAATTGGTTCAAACAACTTTTAAGATTTGATTGATATGATTATACATATGAAAACAGTTAATACAATTTAGTGTTTATGCCTATGGCTGCTTCCTTCCAAATTCTGTGTGAGATGGCCCCAATTCCACCCTTGGGAGTATATCTTCTGATATGACTAGAAATTGTTTTGCATTTTATATTTTGTTCTCAGTCTCATCCTTTCCGTGACGTAAGGAGTGAAGAAGAATAGTGAGACCATTCTCAGTACAGCCTTTGGTTATAACAATCCTCTGCTTCCTTAAACATTAGTGAAATTCTGAAAGTAACTGTAATACTAGAAATGATAGAATTAACATGCTCATTTGCTGGTGACTATATTTGTAGATGTGTGTTATGAGTATGTCTAATATATTTAATTTTCCACAGGAAAATATTGAACATGTATCAGAAGTGATAGCTCTGAAAGAAGAAGTTAAATCAGAGTTAACAGAGCCAGGGTCGACGCAGGAAAATTCTCTTGAGGTAATGTACATAATTTGATAAGCTATCGTCAGGTAATTGAAATGGTTAGGATATGGCTCCACAGATACCAGGGTTTGATCCTTCATTTCAGTGCACATAAATTATAGTCCTTCAGAAAATATAATTTTTTATGAGATTGAATGTTTACTTACCTATTTTCACTTTTCCTTCAAGTTGTTCCATGATCTTGCATTATGAATTGTACAGCAGTTAGGATTATTCCAAAGACCTCTACTGTATATCATTTGGGAGCTGGTATCAATCCTACTAATACTTTTGAATTTGTAAATAGTTTTGAACACAATGTATGTATAAGGTACATTGTTTTGTTACTGTTACAGGATATTTTACTAGTTGCTTCCAAATGAAACACCTTTGTTATCTTATTCATTATATTAATTATTGATTTCTAGATAACACTGTAATTTGTTGGTACAACTTGCAGGTGATATGCTTGTTTACTGTGAGCGTTCGCTTATATACTACACACATTGTAGCCATCTCATGGCAAGTTACCTAATGTGGTCTGTGGTGTTACTTGTCCATTGTGACTGATAATATTACTTAAACATACAATGGTATATATAAGCAATTCAAGAGTTATCTTGCCTTTCTGTTTCATACTTCATAAGAGATAGTGTTTGTGATAGGCCTTATATATTCACCATTACTCACCTGAAAATTCGTTGCATGAATGAATTCGTCATTACCAGGATACACACTTGATCACTGTCTATGTCCACTTCATGGCACGAGTGTCATCTTCTTTCAGTATGACTATGTTGCTATAGGGTATTTCATTGCCCATTTATTGAGATATTGATTTCACCATCTCTTCTAGGAGTTCTGGGTTAGCTGCTGAAAATGTAGCTATGTGGGCATGGTTTTGATGAGAGGGGAAGTATAATCATGATCAGGGAGTGTAGTAATTGGCTTTTCTATAAGGAAATGGAATGTTGTTAGGTAAGAAGTGTCAAAAGGGTCATCATTTAGCTTTGGTGAAAGGATGTGAGTATGTGTTCTAAGAATGGTCCATTCTTTGTTGGTGAAGCAATAAGAATCCATCACTCATCTGAGGTGTTATATCAGACTCTTGACAGCTGCTTCCCAGATTCCACCAAAGTGTGATGCTGCACAAGGGATGAAATGCCACGTTAGTCCCATGCCTGCAGTTATGTGAAAAGTTGGTTTTGTGATGGTTGTTCTGCAAGAAGGCCTTGATTTCTGTAGCTGCTCTGAAGAAGTTTGTGCCGTAATTGCTGTAAATGTTCAGGGGTTGACCTCTATGAGAACTAAGTCTATAAAGTGCGGAGACAAATGTTGTGGTGAGATCAGATATCATGTCTGTGTAGACAGCCTTGGTAGCTAGGCAGTCTGGTCTTGTTCGATTTCACACGATATTTCATTAGAATTTGGCCAGCAGTTTTAAGGAATGGGTAATTCTGGGTTACGGGCATCATTTGTGTATTTCGCATTAATTGTTCTGAAGTATCTGCATTCATCTTAGAACACTTGATATGTGTATGAGTATGGCTTCTTTCTGTCCCCCTTTCTGATGAAATCCTAAACTTGTCTCTCAGAGAGTTGAGTGTCAGGATGAAGTAGTCGAAGGTGTTCCGATATCATAATTACATTTGTAAGATGATACAGAATTTATAGATTTTTCACTCCACTAGTATTGGATTATTGTGCAGTCTTCTGCCAACAAGAAGATGGCCTTCTTTTGTGATTGGATTTATAGTCCGTATAGGTGTTGATAATTTCCTGCACAACAATCTAACATTTGTGTAGACGGTTCAACTCCTATACGGACAATGAACTTTATTTTCACTCCGTGGGTTGTTTATGACAATCTCAGCTAATTATACCTTACAAATCTCATGACTGGTCCGTATTGAAATGTACATTAATTCAGCAATGTTACAAAAGTTTATTGAAATCCATGTATTCAATACACATTGGGTTCTTAAAATTAAGATTTATATCTTGGAATACTAATTTAAGGGGACATTTTTCGCCCATTGCATGGGCATCATCAGCCGTGATCTCATGCTTAAGGGATAAAAATCAGGATCCTGGTTACTCTAGTCGAAGTGCTACATAGAGGAATGTATGTAATAAAAATGAGGAAACTTGTTGTAAGTTCACAAATGACAATTTACACAATTAAGACTCGTCTAAAAAAAATTTGGTGAGAGGATGTGAGTATGAGGTGTTAGAGTGGTACTTTCTTTGTTGGTGAAGCGATAAGAATCCATCACTCTTCTGAAGTGATATATCAGACTCTTGGCAGCTGTTTCCCAGATTCCACCAAAGTGTGGTGCTGCAGGAGGGATGAAATGCCATGTCAGTCCCATGCTTGCAGTTGTGTGAAGAGTTGGTTTTCTGAGGGTTGTTTTGCAGAAAGGCCTTGATTTCTTTAGCTGCTCTGAAGAAGTTTGTGCCATTATCACTGTAAATGTTCAGCCTACAGCCAACAGCGCATAAACTCAATGTTCCACCCATCTCCTCTCCTCTGCCACACCCCCTTCCCTCAATACCACAGAGATACAATACAAGAATTGCAACTGTCATTCGTTCTGATGCTGCAAAAGCAACTAGTTCACACCAGAAAGGTCGACAGGGTAAGTAATTTTATACCCAGCGTTTTTCGTCAAATTGTACCCTTTTTTGCTGTAATCTTAAAAATCCTTTTAGCCTCCTCTCGTTACAGATTCTTCACCACACATCCCCCAATATTCGATTGTTCGATTTCACACGATTTTTCATTAGTATATGGTTTTGTAGCCAACTTCAAGCACAAGCATCCCTATTTGACTAACAGGACAAGAGGAGGCTATCACATCAGTTGGTAAAGACACACACTGCAACACACAGTCGTGAACCTTTTTTCACTTCTTCAGTAAAAATAAGAAGACTGTGGTCTCACCGTACAAATATGAGATTAACAGGGTTTCCACCCATATGGAATACCGGAAACCGGGAAATGTCAGTGTATTCCAGAAATAGTGGGAAAACCAGGAAATGTCAGGGAATTCAGAAAATAATCTGGAAATTCGTTCTTCTTCCAGATAAAATGGACATACCATATTTGTCCGTTAATAGAAGCACATTTTTCAATTCTTGTAAGATTAATCTTGTTCATGTCTTTTATGCCAGGAATAAATTGTAAAGAAACCTGAATAAACAATAACAAAACCAAGTGTGATCACGAATGTGAAGTAACCAATATCTTCAATAGCTATATGAATACCATAGAGCAGACAGTAGCGACTATGATCAGTCGATTGATCGATCGAATTTTCAATGTTTTGATCCGCTTGCTATTGTATATTCTGTGTTGTTGGGGAATGGCGAGGCGTATATTGCGTTCTCAGTTTTCTAATCGCTTAACACTTAAGCGTCGACGTGTACATTTGCTTTTTTCTTGGTAAAGTGCTGAAATGCGATATACATTTTTCAGGTTGTTGTGGGCTAACGATGTTTGTAATTTCATTCGTGGATGATAATCAAAGACATAATTTATGTTCAAAGTTTCTATTTTTGTGTCCCCCCATTGGGGTGACATATGGTTATTAGGTTGACTATGCAACAGAGAAAAACCAGGATATGTCAGGGAATTCAGAAAATAATCTGAAAATTCGTTCTTCTTCCAGGTGACAGCCTTTTTACCTTTGTTGTTGTGGAACACTGTGCTCTGTGTTGTGAGCTGTTGATTTACATGCCTTTCAACGAGTTCCTTGTAATTTACAGTTTTGTGACAAGAATTTAATTCATGTTATGTGTTTCTGCGTTGAGTAAGCCATGATTACCGATAGAGAGATAGAAGAACTACTTGAAAAGGGTTCGAATGTTGAAACAAGAGATGTTGACTTTTAGGATTTGCAATGTGATGCCACATTTTCTGAGTCGGAATTCAACAGTAGTTTGTGTAGTGAGGACACTAGCAAAGATTCCGGTGCTGCATTGGGCGGTGATTCAGCCAAATCACCAGCCAGTGACAATTACTGGGGAACATTCTCAGATTTGCAGAAATATTTTTTATTCACACGTAGCCCTGGTTTAAAATTTCACCTGAGTGCTAAATCTCAACCAGTATGTAAGAATACAAAAATAATAAACTCCAATCCACATTATTTTCCTTGCCATTAATAATTGGATTCTGATGGTTGCATATGTCACCCTATAAGGGGTGACAAATGTCAGAGAAATTCCACTGTCTGTTGCGCAATACACAGCGATCTGAGAAAGGAATGGGCACTGCGCTGCACTCTATGATCACCTTACATGAACAAGCAATGCAATACAACAGCGAATGGTAGCGCTAGTTTCGTGCGACAGCCTAAAGTTTAGAGGCCTGGACACACTACCTTGTCACCCCACGAGGGGTGACATACTATATTTTGTATGAGGGTCCGTCACCCCACATGGGGTGACATCATCTTCAAAGTGTTAAATGTATGGCTTCCACAGCAAAATATGCATATAGACAAAATTCCACTACCCAATGGATGACTGTGTTTGTTTATTATGTAATGACGTGTGCAATATTCACTACCTCGTAAAATGTAAAAAGAGACAAAATACACTGACTAAATGCAGGAAAGTGTGAAATTCGCTTAAACTTAATACTCATTCGAGTGCTTATTATTATTATTATTATTATTATTATTATTATTATTATTATTATTACAATTCTTAAATGTGCTGATGTAGGTAAACCTTGTGTGTGTAATGCACCATGACACTTTTCGGGTCGTGCCATGTTGAGTTTCTAACCTATCTGATGAAATGGTTGGTGATGGACGTCATTGATTGAGGCTCTACAGTAATCAAGTGATTTGAAGGTGTTATACATCAGTGGAAGTGAGAGAAACTTGCAGAAGTGTTACGTTTGTATTTACGAATCCATATACCCACATGTTTTGTCGGTACTGATCTTCTTTTTCTTCCAAATTTGCATTGTAAAGAAAATGGACTGTCGAAGCAATGGAGTTGGAAGCCCAGCCACTACTAGTGCTGCCAACGTAGACCGCCTCGTGAAGTGCGTGCTGGAGGACTTTAATAACTCGGACAGTTTCCTTGAAAAGAATTGTGCAGGCCATTTTGACCCACATGACAGAAGTGGTTATAAAAGATCTTGAAAAGAGTTTTAAATTTAATATTGAAGCATTTTCAGAGTTAACTGAAAAACTTGATAAGAAGGAGGCGGAAATCCGCAAACTGAAGGAGGGTATGGATGCCAAGTGCAATTCATTGCAGCAATACAGAAGGAAAGATACTGTAATTTAAGAATTTTCAGCATCCTTGAATCTTTGAACGAGAACTGTGATGAACTAGTGCTCAACGTGTGCAAAGCAGTAGGTGCAGATGTTAGACTTAATGACATTGGTAGGTGTCACAGAGTAGGACCTCGATTACTAGAGAAAACAAGACCTATCCTAGTGAAATTTTTGTCTTATTGGTCACAGCAGGATGTCTTCACTAGGAAAACGAAACTGAAAGGCTTATCCACGACAATCCATGAAGGTGTAACGGATATCAGAATATTGTAATAATATTTGAGACATATCAGAATGTCCATCTTGAAGACAGCAATCTAGCGTTTTGTTCTTGGAAACACTTGGACTGACTCAGGAGACATCGTAATCAAGAAGGTGGACAGGATGGAATTAAGAGTGTGTCAGTTAAAGGAACTTCCTATTGCATAAGCTTCTGTTGCAGTGCTGCCTTATCACTTGACAATATGAGTCAACTCTCAACCTTTACTGTAAGTCACAGCTGAGAAGCTAGCTTCTTTTTTTTTCAAGTAACCTTATCTATCCATCTCTGTATTTATCCATTTATCGAATTTATTTATCTAAATATCTATTCGCTTATCTGTCTTCTTATCCTACCACCTGTCAATCTACGAGGTTTGTCCGGAAGATACGTATAAAAGTTGAATAATAACTTTATTTGACAATTATTCAGGTATTACAATATGGTCTCCTTCAAAGTACTCTCCCTGAGACAAGTTGCACTTCTGCCAACGCCGTTTCCACTGTTGATAACATTGTTGAAAGTCTTCAGTTGTGATGCTGTTCAGTTGCTGTGTCGTTTCTCCCTTGATGGCTTCCACATCACCCAAGTGCCGCCCCCGAAGCACCATTTTGTATTTCGGGAACAGGAAGAAGTCACAAGGGGCTAAATCGGGTGAATAAGGCGGGTGGTCTGTCACGGTGATTGAGCTTCGGGCCAAAAACTCACGCACAACGAGCGACGTGTGAGCGGGCGCATTGTTGTGATGAAGGATCCACCTGCCCCCTTGTGCCAAATCCAGTCAAACTCGGGCCACACAAGCTCTGAGACTTGATGTTGATGCGCTGTTCCTCAATCAGAGAGAGCTCCATACCGACGGCAGGTGAAAACGGGTAACTTTCAACAAGCAGCCGCACACTGCTACTGACACGCAGAGCTCTCCGACTCGAACTGAGCGTTGAGAAGATTGGCGACAACAGCAGTGCCACCTGGCGGCGCCTCCACGATATGTGATACGTCACCCCGACGGATTTACATGTATTTTCCGGACAAACCTTGTACTTACTCTTTAAGAAAAACTTCCTAACTGGATCTAATTTAAGTCAGGCCTCTATATTACGTCTACATAGATCTAACATCAACACTACATAGAATAAGCTCCTACTTGAGTATTCTGTATGCCTAATCGCCTGTTGTACGTTATCACTATTATTATTATTATTATTATTACAATTATTATTACTGACAATTTAATTATCTAAATTATGTTAATTGCTGTCCATTCATAGGATGTAGCTGCATGCTGTGTTCTAGTTAGTTTCATTTTAGCAATTGGTATTGCATACCACAAACAGCAGTAATCCCTGTGACCATAGCAATACTTTGCCTTGTCACACTTCCCATTCTGCACCCATCCCTTCAACCTGTCCACCTGCTAGTCCATTGACCTGAACCCCACCTCTTGAAGCTACAACACGTTCTCCAGTCAACCCTAAATAGACAGAAAGGCGCACATGACATATGTCACCTTAATGCCCAGAGTTAAGTTTCTCAAACTCGTATAGATTAACTAAAAACAATTTTCATACCACTGTCCTTTGATATAATCTTATGCAGTGAAAGTTGGTTGAAAGTCAAACATCAGGCTAAGAATCTGGAATTAACTGGCTACTGCCTTCTGAGGAATGACAGACTTGGCAAAGGGGTAGTTGGGGTCTGTGCTTTTGTCTCTTCGCGCTTGAAACTTAAAATTTAACTGTCAGTCGCCTTAACAGTATGAGCAAAAACCTGAGTACATTTTCATAGAGATATAGGTCTCTACTGTGAAAGGCTTAGTAGGTACTGTATACAAGGCACCTAAAGCTCGCCATCTGAATGACTTAGAGACTGATTTTAACAGACTGTTACCTATGTACGAACATGTTATAATGATGGGAGACTTCAATACAAACCTTCTAGATCCAGTTATTTCTGAAACCAACCGTCTATTGAATACGTTTCAGGCATGCGGTATAGCGATCCTCCCACTCTCCCCCCCACTCAGCACACTAAAACCCCACACATTACTGGACCTGATAGTAACAAACAACCCTGACAGAATATTACATCATGGCCAGACATCTGCTCCGGACTGTCAGCACATGACATTATCCTTATGTCTTACACACTGCAATGCCCCAGACATAAACCTATGTACGTGCCATACAGAGACTATAGCTGTATTGTCAATGAAGAATTATTGGAACACACTTTTTCAATGCCGTGGCAGGATATAACTCATAAAACTAACATTAAGTACATGGTCACCACTTTCAGTAACATGATACTACATATTTTTGACAAACACGCCCCTATACGAACAGCACGTATCTGTAAAAGACTCTCCCCATGGTTAAATGATGCCTCAGCTGGATGCAGCTCATAGGAAATATAAATATTACCTGATGGAGAAAAACCTATCTATTACAAATGACTACGTAATAAAACGACTTGGACAGTAAGAAACGCTTGACCATTGTACGCCCATGACCTTATAAAACCAACCTCAATAGTTGCAGTCACTTCAGTGCAGCCAGTATCCAGTAATCGGGAGATAGTGGGTTCGAGCCCCACTGTCGGCACGGTTTTCCGTGGTTTCTCATTTTCACACCAGGCAAATGCCGGGGCTGTACCTTAATTAAGGCCTCGGCCACTTTCTTCCACTTCCTAGGCCTTTCCTATCCCATCGTCGCCATGAGACATATCTGTGTCAGTGCGAGTAAAGCAAATAGCAAAAACCAAATATTACCTTATAAAACCTGACGTAAGACCCACTACCTTATGGAAGTCAGTCCGACTATTTGGCTTAAATAAACTGGACGAGGTAGACGATTTGGAGATTTCTCTTTTTTTTTGTATTTGCTTTACGTCGCACGGACACAGATGTCTTATGGCGATGATGGGATGGGAAAGGCCTAGGAATGGGAAGGAAGCGGCCTTGGCCTTAATTAATGTAATGTAATGCCTGGTGTGAAAATGGGAAACCATGGAATACCATCTTCAGGGCTGCGGACAGTGGGGTGCGAACAGAGATTTCTCTTGATGAACGGAATGATCACTTTGTATCCTCCCATATTCAATTAAATGAAGAAGCAAAGGAAAATCTCTTGAGGGCAAATAACAACACACCACCATAGGCAGAGACAAATTTTACTGTAGTTACGTCTCACCCCTGCAAGTGAAAGTAGCTATCTTGTGAATTAAAACTAAATCCACAGGGGTAGACATTATATGTATTATAATGCTAAAGAAAATTATTGACACCATTATTCCAGTATTGACATTCATATTCAACTTCTCTCCCTTCAAAACAGTGTATTTCCAAATGTCTGGAAAATGGCCCTGGTGCATCCTTTACCGAAAATATCACCTACACTAAACTGTAACTTCAGACCTATTAATATACTGTCTATAATAGCCAATGGTACATAATCAAAACACAAACTATCTCAACGACCACAATATACTAGACCCACACCAGTGAGACTTCCGACGAAAAATCACAGTACATGTACTGCGTTACTAAGAATTGCTTACAATATAAGACAGGCTATTGATGTGCAAAGACTGACAATTCTAGTCTTATTGGACTTCAGCAAAGTATTTGACTCTGTAGACCATGAGTTGCTCCTATCCAAACTTTATCACCTAGGATTCTCCTACACTACTCTGAGATGGATGGGAGCCTATTTACACGAACGTCAACAATGTTTCGTCGGTCAGGGTACCTTTCCTTCTTGGCAATATGTGAAAACAGGTTTCCCAAAAGGGTTAACCCTAGCTTCCTTACTATTTTCTGTCTATGTCAGTGACTTAGTTAAACAGCTGACACATTGTAAATGTCAGATTTATGCTGACGTACAATTGTACATCCATGCAAAACCAACATACATTTGGAAAGCAATCAAGCAAATTAACATGGATCTAGAGGCCATAAACAAATGGTCTTCCCAGCATGGGCTTATTTTAAACCCAAAATAATCCCAAGCAATAGCACTTGCCCACCGTACACTTATTTCTAGCTATTACTGCACGTTCATCTCTGACATATGACTTCAAAACCAAGCTTTACCCTTTTGCAAGAGCGTAAAAAATCCTCGAGTATTCATGGACCAGCACTTCTCATGGTTGGATCAGACAATATCTGTGAGTAGACGAGTTTTCACGATGCTGCACATGTTAAACAATTTCAAATTTACTTTCCCGTTCAGTTTAAATATGAAACTAGTTGAAACCCTCATTCTTCCAATATTCTAGTATTTTGACGTAGTTTACAAAGACATGAAAACTGAGCTTTGAGATAAACTACAATGTACACAGAATGCCTGTGTGAGATTCATATGTAATCTGAAATTTTCAGATCATGTTACCCAGTCTTACGTCGATCTCGGATGGCTACGCCTTGAAGACAGATTCAAGCTGCATACCCTGACTTCATTGCACCTTACAATCCCCATCTTACCTGTATGAACAATTTCATAGCCTTTCTGAACACCATGATAGAAACACCAAAGTGCTGAGCTCAACATTGCTCCCTATTCCTAAGCATAAATCCTGAACCTACAACAGTTCCTTCACTGTTGTGGCCAGCTGTGAATGGAACTTCCTTCCACAGGCAGTCAGAGGGATATCAAACCACGGAAGATTTAAAAGTATGTGTTCAAAATATCTCTATGAAATGAGCTCATAGTGCGACAGATTTATTTTCCTTCATCTTCTTCTTCTCATTCTCATCCTGGCCTTTCTTCTTTGTCTTCTTCTTATTATTATATCATTCATCCGTAGTGTTAGAGAGTACTCAACTGTGGTTCCCTGCATAGGTAACCATATCCTGATCCCCATTTTGTAATGTTTTTTGCCGACAAAAAACACGAAAATTGTAACATTCGTCAGTGTAATATATTTCTGGAATTGGACAAATTAATTGTAAATATTAGGTTTGTCTGTATTATTATTGTTCCGAGGTATCTGTGGAACAGCAGAGGTGAAAGAAGGTGCGGGCGGGAATAGGTCTCAACTACAAAATTAAAGTTAATTTAAAACTTTAACAAAGGTTATATTTTCAACAGACAACAAAGTTTAACAGTTTTCATATAGTCTTTCAAAACTCAACAAGTAACAAGTCAGCAACAAGCCAAAATCAGGTACAAAGAAATTACAAGATTTCGGGGGGTTATTACAAGATCTGGGCTTCAAGCCCCAAGTATAATTCCTGAGCTCTCAGCTCCCAACCACCATTGCAGAAGGGCAGAAAACCCCTAAGTACAAGGAGCACTTGCTCCTAATTACAGTGTTAAGAAAAAGAGCAGACCCGCTCTCAATTTTACAAGCCTATCAAAGGCTACAACAAACTTCATTTCTATCTGCCCTTAAGGCACATCAAGAAACAAGGGTATTTGATACCCAACCTACAGGGCCTTTACATGAGGAAAATAAAACATCAGGTTAAGTTACTGGCCCATAATACAAAATAGAATGGAGGCGAAGCTTGCACTCCTAATACACTTTTAAAACCTACTCGGCACTAGGCCGCTTATGCAAGGGCTAATCCCATACTAAGGAGGTGACACGATAAGAAAACTTTATTACATTACGAAGAGAAGGAAAACGGTTATGAAAATGTAGTCACCTCAAAACAATATGAGTGGGAGCTCGAGAGGGTTAGGCACTCTCTATCCCAATTTGTAGTTAAAGAGACGGAATTTTTACCAAATGTCTTTTACATTTTAAAGATAGGTTACATGAGAAAAGTTTCGAACCTGCCCCGAGGGTTAAACTGCTGAGCTAGCAAGAAATAAAGTTATTAAACGGCCATTACCTTGTGGATGAACTGCTGCCCGAGGAAAGAGGCGCTTCCCGCCCCCTGCTACATAATCACAAACTAAGCAAGATGTCGATGAAGTGGCCCCGCAAACAAGAAAATCAGCAGTTTATATACCCTCGTGGAACATTTGAGACCTTTCAAGAGTGAGTACACACAGCCCCCTCAACTTTATTGGATAGCTTAAAGCAACATACCCATATCGGAGAAGACCTACGTTATTGGTCAAAAATTAATTAGAGAAATTCGGGATTGGCTAAATTCAAAACAGGCGAGTAGAAATAATTAATTTTGCCAACCCACAAACCACAGAACAAAATTTAGTAAGGTCAAAAACTTATCAACACAAAACTTCTTCAAGAAGGTTCATTCCTTTGCAACAGAGTGCGTAATCATAGTTTTTTTTTCTGTAGAGACATCTAGAAGAGAATGTCCACACTTCTTGATATGGAATAAACAAACACAAATCGAAATAGGCACAGTTCAGAATACTTCAAAATTACACCATTTACTGTAGTGACATATTTTAAGAAATAGTACAATTAGTTCAGTTTTCAAGGTTCCAAACTTCTCCTGTAGAGGAGTTTAAATTGGCGCAATATTTGAATTAGCGGCGTGGAGGTGTACTGCCCGGTACAATTATTATTATTGCAATTCGTTGTATGTTTATTTTTTGCAGGTATTATATTATTATACTTAGGAAGTAAAATGTTAATTTATATTGTGTTTTATAATAGATATTTTTTATACAGTAGGACAGCACAGTAGCATAGTAATTTGTTTGTCTCTTTTTCTAATTCAGTATTCAAATGTTTTTATTTTATGTTATTTATATATTGCACTGGTTAAGTGTAAGACAGGGACACGTGTCCCTATATTTGCCAGTTAAAATAAACCATATCTATTATCTATATGTCTATCTATCTAACTATCTATCTATATCATTCATGCAAGGTGTTCGGAAGCTTGAGGCATGAGTAGTAGCGTGTAATATCACGTGTAATTTTGTGAATACAGAACAAGATTTAAAATAAAGTGACAGCATATTGTAAGATGAAAGTTGTTTGTTGGTTTGTAGTTTTTGAGTTTGTGAACTATAATTCTGTGTATTCGGTCTTGATCCAACCAATCCCAAGCTGCCATTCATATCGATTTATGTAGATTGAGTGCAATCTTAAAACCTGGTTGTCAACTGTATTGTCTACAATACATTGCCTCGTGGTTAAGCTACCTGGCTTGGCGTTTGCGGTGTAGGTTTCATAGTCTTCAGTGTAGATGTAATTTTATTTATGTCCATGTGTTGGTTAGTATACTGTTCATCTGTGTACCATACCTCAGTATAGTTCATGAAAAACAAGTGGCAAGAATATGACTGCGAAAATTGGCACCATGGTCTCAATCAGCCAAAACATCCTTCCTATGCCAGTCATTAGCTGCAAATAATTTATTTCTTTTATTCGTAATAATAATGTATGTATTCCTTTTTTTAGCGTTGGATATTATTAGGAATTGCATACACTATCTTAGTGATGGTGAAGTGGATACTACTTTGAAGCTGTTACAGTTTGGGATTATTTTTGCCTCTGTTCTTCCCTTCCACATATTTGTCAACATTAGGTAGGTTATCTATAGCATGTTCGGTGACTTTTGAATTTTTAAGCCATCTTATAGCACAGTATTTCAAAGGAATACATTTGAACCTGAATAATGTATCGCAGGAACATAGCACAACAAGAAATGAAGAGCACGAAGAAACTCTGCAATATTCCACTGGGTTTATTTTACTGGCATTTTATATGAATTGTGCACAGTATGCAAGCCACAATGTCCAATGTCCACCAAAATAGGAGCATGCAGATCATCATTTAATAAATGACCAATATCCTGAAGGAACTTTTTATTAGCAATTGGACCATCCATTGAAATTTGTTAAGAGTTCTTTTAGATTGAGTCCTTGCAGTGCTTGCAAAAACCATTTAGCAAATCCTAGGAGGTAGAGTGAACAGGAAACACAAAATCAAAATAAGAAGTGCATACCTCATTAGTATCAGGATTGAAACAACGAACTACAGGATCCATTTGGCCCATCTGTGAAACTTTATTTATTGACTCATCAAAACCAATGGTGAAATGTATGCACTTACTACACATCTCAAGAACTTGATTATGAAAATAGGGAGCCAAACCATGAATGATTGTATATGAACTTTTGTTCTGTGCAGTTGAACTTTCAAAGTGATTTCAGAGTCTGAAAACATTACAGGGAACAAACGTAGACTAGCTTCAACAATAACAACTACATCAGTCACACAGGTATACTCTCTGATAACACTACAAGCTTCGTACAAGAATATTCAATGTCATCTTTCAGTACTAAAACTACTTGAGGTTCATAGTAACCATTCTATGAACTCAAACTAAGTTGCATTAAACCAGATTCCATTCCTACTTCGAACTTTTAACTTCAGGTCATAATTTTAGCCATAGACATTGTTATTGTTCAACTAAATATAGACTGATAGGCTGTTTTTAAAAATGTTTTAAAGATATCAATGTAAAACTCCATAAACATTAACCACTATTCTCACACATTTTTTAGACATGCCTTAATTGTGTAAATTATCATATGTGAACTTACAAGTTTCCTTACTTTTATAACACACATGTTTCTCTATGTAACACTTTTACTAGAGTAATCAGGATCCTCATTTTTATTCTTTAGGCATGAGATCACGCGTGATGATAACCATGCAATGGGCGGAACATGTCCCGTTAAATTAGTATGACAAGATGTAAATCTTAATTTTAAGAACCCTATGTGTATTGAATAGGTGGATCTCAAAAAACATTTGTTCCGTTGTTGAATTAATGTGAGATAATTCACAAACAATATAAAGCTACTCTCTGTACCTTGTTTAATCTTGCAATTTTTATTATGAACAGATCACCATGCATGACTGTAAGAAGCATTAGTGGCATTTTTTGAATTGGGAGATTAATTTGAACATTACTTTTTCATTTTGGGCTACTCAAGGGTTCTTGATTCAACCATCTAGGACCATGGCAACAAACTCTATTGTTGACGATTATGTTCATTTGTAGTCATCTGGACACTAAGTCAATAGGTTACCCCTATTCTTTTACTTCGGTATTCTCCCTATTGTTTGTCATTTCTCACTGTACAGTTGGTTAGGAAACATCTGTTCTTTTTAGTGAACTAATTGTAAATGATTAGTTTTGAAATATTTTTAAATTTTTTTGTGCAGTACTATTTGTAACTTGTTGTGTCTTGTGTTTCTAGCCAATTCTTATTCATACACTTGTGTCCTTTTATTTCTGTGACTGCTTGTGCATTATTTATATCTTCTGTTGCCCCGCTATCATCGTTATGTACGCACGGTGCTGACATAATATAGTAGTTAATAGATAGATTAGATTAAGCATAGAAGTAGTAGAAGAAGAAACACAATAAATAATAATGATAATAATAATAATAATAATAACAATAATAATAATAATTGAAAAATAACGACAGAAACGCGCAGTGAGAAGGAACTAGGGACAAGAGAAAACCAAAGGTTAACAACGTAAATAAGATATATATTTAACGATAAATTAGTACTTAAAGATTTCTCAGGTTCGTACCCCACTGTCGGCAGCCCTGAAAATGGTTTTCCGTGGTTTCCCATTTTCACACCAGGCAAATGCTGGGGCTGTACCTTAATTAAGGCCACGGCCGCTTCCTTCCCACTCCTAGCCCTTTCCTGTCCCATCGTCGCCGTAATACCTATCTGTGTCGGTGCGACGTAAAACAACTAGCAAATAAAAAAAATAAAAACATTTCTCAACAAGATAGTAAATGCCCGACAGGAGCTTTGCAGACAATAAAGCATATAAAGGAAACCTCAGAAGACAAGGAAAATGTGCCACATTTACAATAAAGAATATCAGAAATACAGCAAAAACCGTATGAATAAGTATAAACATAGAATAAAAAGTGATAAACTCGAACAACCTAAAAAAATGAGAAGAAGAGAAGATGCAAACAGAAGGGAAAATGGGAATGGAAGTAGGGATCGAACTTGGAAGGGATTCTCTTCGCTGGGTGTAGTTACACTTCAGGATGTTTAATTAATATTAGTGCAGAAGGTAGCATTGCTCCTATGAAGCAGATACTGTGAGATCAAAGTGCCATTGTCCGTAGTACAGTTCGTGTTTAAAAATATTAAGTATGAATAATATCTCGAAATAAGCTGGCGAAAGCAAAGTTCAAACCGGGGCAGATGGCCCAAAGAAGAATCTAATGCCAAATAACATCATGATAAGTCTTGCTCACCAAATAATGCGAAGAATTATAGTCCAGATGGTAATGACAATATAAATGTAGCACAGTTGTTCGGTGCTCCACCACTCCGAGACGAAGGCAGGCTCAATTTTAGAGCGGTGGAGGAGAGAATATATAGCGGTATGGAAGCGTCGAGATGAATAGAGAAGCTGAAAGCCAGCATGTTCCAGAAATATGAACGTCATAATCAAGATAACACAAACACACACAGCAAGCGGAGAAGGCGATGTGTGGAGAGGAATGGGAGAGACACGGGGTGGACGGAGGCGGCAGGTGAGCAGAGCAGTAGAGTGAGTGAAGCAGTGGCGTTGTGGTCAGAGAAAAGCAGCATGCGAAGGTAGGAAATATACGTAGCATGTAGCGGAGATTGTAACACTAACCCCCCTCCCCGTGTACCATCCTTGGTATACCGCTTGTTGGCCGGCACTTGCATATTTCTCTTCGACGATCATCTTTTACCTTTCGTATGTAATTATACTAACCTATCCATCACAGATTCACCTCAATTTTTTTAAGAACTGGTTAGGTTTCATGAGTTTTCTGATCCATTATTAAATGCTGCATGAAAAATTGTGTTCCTGTGAGCCTAGTTGTTAGAAACTAGAGTAGAGTAACCCCTTTTTTGTCTCTGACAACTGAATGTGGAACATGTCTGTGGTTCTGGATAAGCATTTTGCTTGGTAATGATTGAATATTACAGGAATAATGTGCACGTAGTTTTAGTCCAGGCAGATTTAAATATTCTAGTTGTTGTAATTCTCAGTTAGGTTGGGGTTTTATTCTTGATAGGGTAATTCTGACAAGATGCAAACTCCTGCAGGTCTACATTCCGGCACTAGATTTCTTTTTTCTTATTAGGTATACGTGTAGAATATTCAGTACAAAGGTGGGTTGGATCCTTTAATTTCTTATTTTTGTGTGTGTGTGTGTGTGTGTGTGTGTGTGTGTGTAATGCACGCTACTTTAAGTTTATTAAATTTGGTAATTCGCAGCTGGGTCAGGGATTTTATTATTTATTACCAGGTAGGCGATTCTGATAAGACGCAGACTCCTGCTGGACTAAATTTCGTCACTAGCTTTTTTCTTATTGGGTTTGCATCTTAAGTGTTCAGTATGAAGGTGAGTAGGATCCCCTAAATTATTATTATTATTGTCACCGAGTTTTCGTGGATCACAGAGAGGTGAAAGAAAGTGTTGGTTTGAATGCGTCTATCTACGATAGTCAAAGATTAATTTAAAACTATAAAATAAAGGTTATATTTCTTTTCAGATATTAAATTTTAACAAACAACTAATTTTCAGGTACAGAGGTAGTTGAAAAAAGTAAAAACAGAAAAACCTACAAAAGTTCAGTTACAAAATTCGAGCTTCCATCTCCCTATTTACAAGGTCCTTACGCCACTACTCTTGCGTTTAGTTAGATAGGCAAGCAGATGAATCTCCCAGTATGTTTTACATGAAATTTTAAATCACAATTTTCAAGAGCGGTTTGCTCCAAAGGTTACAAATTATCGCCTTCCAAAGAAACCATTCAATATCACATAAATATGTATACATTTGAATAAAATAGCCTCACTGCTCTACAATTCTACTGAGGAGACTACACTCCCAAAGCCTTACAGCCTTTAACTTTTACACTAGTGATAAGAGTGTCTTGCTCAATCATATTTACACTTTCTGGCCTCTCTAGGCATAACCTACATTTGACAAGACCATTTCAATTGATTACGCTGGCCCAAAAATCAAAAAGTATGGAGGCGGAAACTTGTGCTCCTTGAAATCGAATATTAAATCTCTACTTGGGCAAGTGGCCCGACAGAGGCTAATCCCACACAACTGAAGTGACTAGATGGACGAAATTTAAGTTACAAGACTACAGATAGAATATGGTTACAAAAACACCTCAAAAACAAACTCGAGAGGGTGTCACACTCTCTATTCTCGAATTTTAGTTAGGTACACTTGATTTACTCGAACTTTTACATGAGAAGAAAGAGAAGTATACATAACTACTGAAATGAAAAATGGTGGCCATTACCTTAGCTGATATTCTGCCTGCCGAGGGATGAGGCCCCCGCCTCCTTTCTTAACCCACACACTCAATAGCACGATGATCAGTAAAACAAGTTAACTCGAAAAAGCGTAAGCTTTTATAGCCGAGAGGAAGGTTCGAGAAGGCTCTGGGATAAGACCAGACACACCCCATCATTTTTATTGGACAGTCGAAAAGTTACAAGAAGCCTAGGATTGGCAGAAAATAAATACACAAAATTTTTGATTTGCCAGACTCCAAGGCTGGCGGGATGAGTAAGAAGTGTTGAAAACCTAGTAGTGTCAAAACCAAAGAAAGACCGTTCAGTTCAGGAAACCTATAAACACAAAATTTTTATAAATTTCTAGTTGTTCCACTTTACACCAGAGTGTATGCCATCAGTTTAATAGAGACGTCTGTGGAGAAATATCCGAACTTCTTGAAATAGCTGTTGCCAACTATGGTACACCAAAAAAGGAACAAAAGAAATGCAGTCTGTTTAGGACACCTAAATATAACACATTAATCTATCACTTTAGTAGTGACATCTGTTGACCAACGTCCTAACTTCTTGCACTAGTTGTTTCAATTTTTATGTGATAGGTAGCATTCTTCAATGCGCTTCATTTAAATGCTCGGGGTTGAGGTGTACCTCCCGGTATCATTACTAGTGTGTGTGTGTGTGTTTTGGCACTTAATAGTTTAATTGTCTAGCTGAGTAGCTCAGGCGGTTAAAGTGCTGGCCTAATCTTTCTTATTGTGCATGAATGTTGAGTATTCAGTACGACAGCAGCTTGGATCTTCAAAATTATTATTTCAAACTTTTCAAACGTTCGAGTGTAGTTATCAAGACGTAAAGCGAATTTTGTTGTTGTCGACCACCCCGTGAAAGGAAGTCGAACTTGATGTGTTTCAACTAAACACACAAACTTTTAATGTACAGTCATTTAGTTAGCATGCTCGTTTCATGCACGTGTAAAGAAGCCACTCGTTCGATTCCTAGTCTGGTCGGTGGTTTTTCAATTTATTTTAGCTCGAAGGTTGTGGGTTTTGATTCCTTTAGCTGTTATGTTAGTTTGATTCCCAGGCGGCCTGATGATTTTTTATCTGCTCGCTTCTCTAATGTTAGTTACCAACTGATGTAAACCAGCAGGCAATTACACGTCTCCAGGGTTTAAATCTGTAGCCTAGACTCAATGCGCGAACAATAAACTTTGTATTCCCTGTCTTACCAAATAAGTTACTTCGGAGTCTAGTCAACTTGCTCGTACCGCCAATGTTCTTTTGCTGAGATGTGCATACTAGGCTAATTGCAAAAACAATGACCTTTGTACTTCAGCAGATATTTCCAAGTCTAATCAGAATGTTCTTGGAATCAATCTTTTTTTTTGCTAAGACGCACATATGTCACGACCTCACTTAGTACAGAATTTGTTGCATTCTCTTTCCACATTCAATTGACATAATTTGTGCTAATCGTTCACACTTAGTCTTCAGTGAATGAAATGCCCGTCATCGATTCCTGGTCGGGTTCTCACAACGTAAGTTAAGGTCAAGAGTGTTAGCACGACCAGGGATAAATAAACAAATTAAAGGAAATACTTACAATTATCCCAACGAAAAGGCCGTCGCTGATTGAGGAAGCACTGGACTCAAGAGGCCAAGCGAATCAACTTAAAATAAGCTTAGCTAATTGACTGAAATAATAAATCCTTGATTCATTTAAGAAAACTTTAATAATACCAAAACATTTATAATTTACCGACCTCAAAATTAATATATTTTTTTAATTGTTTTAATAATACGATAAATACTGAATTCTATTTTGATCAATTAAAAGAACAACCCAGTAGAAAATAAAATCCTTACATCAATAATTATTGAATGAAAACATAAGATCTTTAGAATAATAAATGAACGAGGTTCAATTGAAAGTTAAATAATTAAATCCACCATTATAGAATGGAGAATGAAAACCTATCTAATAGACAATCTCGGTTTTCGGAGGTTGCGTGAAAACAGTAAGGACCAACCAAACACACAATATCAGAAATCGAAGAAATAATTCACGAATATGCAATCAAAAACAGAAGTAGGATTAAATAATCCAATATTCCCCAGAGACGATAACAAAAATCGAAGGAGTAAGTCAAATACAGCAGAAATGATCCAATGCACGCAACTATTCCCAATACAGATGAACGTCAAGACCACAATAATAAGCAGACACTCAAATGTCAGATTCAACACAGCAACGCCCCCCATTGCGTTTGCATTCTATTACACAGCTGTGTTCACGGCCGACTTGCTGTGTTACACAGGACAACCGCCATGATCAAATGAGAACACGATGTACCGAGTAAGTCATTAGATCAGCTTTCATTTAAAGCACTAGTTTTCTTTTTAACAGCCCGAAATGGCTTGAAAAATTTTTAAATAATAAATATTTGATTATGTTTTAAAACAAGAAATGAAATAAAACCAGCCCTTTAAGGTTATACAATTAATTCGTGCACCATCTTGTCGGAGCTCCTTGAACATAATTATTCCTTTCGTGCACGAAACGTAATATAATTGAATGCAGAAGCAAAAATTAACATATAATAATCTTCTTAAATTAAATTGAAACCCCAACTATTTTCACATTACAAGTTAACGACAATGACCTGTTTTCGACTCTAAATTTTTTTAAACCCACAAATGATCCGAACATCACCTTTAGAAATTCTCACATATCGTAGACCTAAGTACTCAGCGTTTTAACACCATTAAATAACAGGTTTAGTTCTTCAGTTAAAACAGTCATGAGATCCAATGAAGCTACTTACGAGGTCGGTGTTTACAAGAAATAAAATCCTAAAAAAAAAAAAAAAACCACATCTTCGGCACTTATGCCAGATGGAGAATCCATCAGCCGGGATCAAATATCCACACCATCTTCCCTTCTTGTAAGATAATTTTGTATCTTTAAAGCACAACCAGCAGAGATTAGCTCAACGCGTCTTCCAGTTAAAAAGCCAAGAATCAGAACAACTGCTCACGCTGATTGTTAGAGCCACGGTTCACAACCGAGCAAGCTTATCTTCTTGGCGGCCAGATAGCAGCACCAACTACTCACATTCGAATTGTTAGTACTAAATCCACCACTAGATGGCTCACCATCAGCAATTTAATGAAAAGCCCATACAGTTACGATATTCAACACGCGGAGATGCAGACAAATGATGTGAAAGCATGAATGTAATAGAGACAACATAGTACCATGACGAGTAGTTATTCAAACTCCATTACAGGGTTGAGTACTTTTAACATTTTTTCTTCTCGTGAACTTAAGACTTTTAGTTCTGAGTCGAAGTTAGCTCCGGGTTTGAGAACCCAATTCAGCGATTGCTTTCATTGCTCAGAATTAAAAGTTTTAATTTTTGGTGTTAGATATTTGAATAGCACTTCAGCTTTGGGTACAAGTGAGCTCCATGTTCAAATCCTAGTTCTGTTGGTGATTTTTCCTTTGAATCTTGTAACGCTAAAGCTAGGTGTTTTAGTTGACTGAGCACAGAGGGTGATTATTACCTTAAACTGCGCTTGTCGCCTCATGTGCTCAATAATATACTCTCCATAATGCAGTATTCTTTGCAACTTCCTCACCGAGCTCGATAGTTGTATGCAGCTATGAGCATAAAGGCGACGTGCTCTAAGGTTATCAGATTCTGGCCCTCACCATAGGTGTTATAAATGGCCGAATTAAATTTGGCTTTTGCGGCAATCTCAATGTTAACTATAATTATGCCATATTCGGATACAATATGTTGTAGATGAAGAATTTCTTTCCACAATATATACTACTGTATAAATTATACAGAAGTATTAAAAGTGTATTATTTTGATATTTTGATGGGTTGAAATTTGTAGAAATCCTATGTGTGATGTGATAATTGCATTTCTGGATTAAATTGTTGTGTAGAGCTTTAAAGTTAAACTGTCTGTAGATTTGTACAGTGTTTACGCAGTGTCATTCTACATTATTAACAGTTTTCTGAGCTGTTAATTTTAATACTGTAACTGGTTTTACAGTAAAATAGTGATAATCATTTCATTTACTATTTGTTAATTGAGAATTCATCCAAGTGTCATTGAAATGTTTTTGATCCAACCCAATCTCTTCCCTTTGGATATAAACTGACCCATGAGAGAAACACTTCTCTGAGTGTTAGCTTCCAAATATTCCATGGAATAATTACCACCTCACCCTATTCCTCATGGTAAGTCCCATCTTATGCATTACATCAAAGGAAGTAGAGAATGCCGTTAGGAGTGTGAAGAACCAAAAAGCGCCAGGACCAGATAACTTTCCTACAAACTTCTGGAAATTATAGCAATTTAAAGAACTCATTATCAACTGGCTGACAAGCTTGTTAATTGAAAGAGTTGACTCTGGCTCTGTTCCCAGTCATTGGGCTGTAAACATCTTTGTGCCTATTTTGAACCAAAATGACGATCCAGCAGAATGTGCAAATTATCGTCCTAATTGCACCCAATTGTACATGAGAAGATCTTTGAGAGTATCCTTCATTATTGACTGGGTGAAATCGTCGGCATTATTGCTAACCAATGCATCTTCATTAAGGGTGTTGGAACAACTTATGCAATTTTCACTGCCAGAATGCTAATTGAAAAGCACTGAGAGCATCAGCAGGCAGTGTACATTGCCTTCCTTGATATTGAAATGACTTTCGACCGTGTTCCACACCGTGTGATCTGGTCTGCAGTCGTGACCATCGTGTACCAGAAATGCTTATAATTCGGATCAAGACGCTACACAGGAATACCAGAGGTTATGTGTGTTGGGCTGTCAACGTCTCTGGGAGCTTCTCAGTGAAAATTGGTGTGTACACCAATGTTCCACTCTGTCCCCATTGCCCTTTGTCCTCAGCATGGACACCACCACATAGCACCTGCAAAGGAGTGTTTGTAGGACTCTCGTATATGCAGATGATGTTGCACTTGCTGATGGACCCAGAATGGGACTGCGGCATCAAGTTGAAGATTGAATACCTGTTTTTCAAATGCAACTTTAGAATAAATAAAAGGAAGAGTGAATACTTGGAGTCATCCGAACCATCTAAAAGCTCCGTCCAAATTGATTCAGGTACCTAGAATCTTGCCTAGAGACTGGTAGTGGGGTAGATGTTGAAGTGCGAATTATGATAAAGGCAGCATGGATGAGATGAAGGGAAATCACAGGCACACAATGTGACTGATGTATAACACTACGTCTGAAGTCCAGAATATACTGCATGTTACTACGTCGTGTTCCTGTGTACTGTGTTGAATCTCGACAGACTGAGAAAGGTATGGAGTAGCAATTACACAACATAGAAATGTGTATACGCCTATAGTCAATGGGCATTGCAGTCCTGCATCACGTAAAAAAGACACCATTCACCAGCAAATGAGCATCGCAGCCGTCGCTCGTGAGGCATAGGATATGTCACCAATGGTATGGCCGTGTCCTTTTGCAGCACCTGACGCAGTTTGCAATTTCATCCAATCTTTTGAAATTACTTTGCAACGTCCACGTGGACCTACTCTAAAAAGACATTAAAAGTATTATACAAAATTTTTAAAACTAGAAACGCTACTGCGATTGGTAAAATTTCTGGGCATATACGAAAGTCACTTCTTTGAGTTATTGATTAGTGTATGTGTGAAGCAGCTATACCAGATGAATGAATAACTAGTGTAGTAGCACCCTGTGTATAAAGAAAATATGCTAAACATAAAGTCAATAACTACACACTAGTCGTCTTGGCTGGTGTGGCATGCAAGCTCTTGGAATGCATTCTTTCTGATTATATTATACACATTTGCGAAATTACCAGCTGGATCGAAAGAAGGTAGTTAAGGTTTCGGAAACATTATTCCACTGAAGCTCAGCTTGTAGATTCCAGCAGGGTATAGCAGATAAATTAGATTCACGTGGTCAAATGTGACACGATTGACATATCTAAGGATTTTCATGGGGTAGATGTCGGTAAACTACTGACAAAAATTAGTGTGGTTGGGATAGATAAAATAGTGGCAAATGGGTGACTATAAAGACGTGGCCAAATTATTAAAAATTGAGAATTGAAAACATAAGATGTTACCTCTTTTAAGTTGATGACTTTAGTGCTTGGTATGCATCCCCTTAGCTTTCATGAGTGACTTGATTAGACTGGGTATACCCTCAAACAGTATTTTACACTGACTCTTTAAATCGTCATCTTGACACCAGATCTGAACGAGCTTCTCAGTAAATACAATTTTTGTCGTTATATTCGTTTTTCGGAGTTTTCTTTTCTGTCGCTCAAGAATGTTCTATGGGGTTCATGTGTGGACTGTTTCTAGGCTTTGTGGCAAGGAGGCCCATCTTGCATAAAAATAAATTCACTTTGGCCGAACCACTCTTGCACCTGAGCTATCAAACGGGTTCTTAATGCTATATTGTTCACGTCTCATAGTTCCTTCTACAATATATAATCGTCCACAGTCGTACCAAGAAAATACACTCCAGACCATCACTGAAGATGGATGCTTCACTCAGTGTGGATGGAATGCTTCTCCTCCACTTCTTCTGACACATTGACTTGTCTCTTCTTCGAGAGGAATTACAGATTCGTCAGTAAAACAAACCTGAAATAAATAAAACAAATAAGCCTAGCATTAAATGCAATAAGCTGTACAGTTTGAAAGGAAAATTTCATACAATTACTGTACTGTACAGTTACACCACTTAGTTTGGGTTAAATATGGAATAATGAATGATAATTTAGGAATTACAGTAATTGTCATGGACTTGCCTGTTTCCATTCATCAGATGACCAACTCTGGAGAGTCTTGGCCCACTGGTTCCTCTTGGCAGTCATAGTAGGAGTAATCTTCGCTTTTCTTTGAGGTCGTCTTGCTCTCATTGTATCATTAAACAGCTCTCGTCTCACAGTTCTGGCTGGTACCAATGACCCATACTCTTCTAATTTCTTACTTAAATACAAACTAGTAACCTTGAGGTGTTTTACTGACAAATTAATCAGTTTTGCTTCCTCCTTGGGGTTAGTTTCTTCTTTCGCCCACATTTTCCAACACGTTGTTGACAATTTGTCTTCCCCTTATCTTCACATTTTAAAAATCTACTTACAGATTGCTGTGATGGATGCAATCTAGAATCTATATCTTGCTGTGAATAACGTTTCTCAACAAGTAGCTCTCTGACAATGCCTTTCTTGGCGAAAGGTCCTTTCGTCTCCCCATAACCTCAAAATTTGACCGTTCTCAAGAATCACTCTTAAGAAATATCAACTGATCTCATGAATAGTATCAATAATGTATGTAACTTACAGAACGCACAGTATTAATAATTGGTCAAATTATTTACTTTCATACAGCAACAATATGCAGATATAGATGATAAACAACAGAACATGTTCACTAAAAAAATGGCACAAAACCATATGAATAATGAAATTACATTGTGGTTCTCACTGTAGCCACTGTATGAAAAAGTACAATAGTGTGGACAGGGATATCCCAAGTGGTAACTTTACCACCAAAGGCTATAAAGGACAATAATTTACATAAAGATAGAAATATACGTTTTACCATTAAAATGTGGCCTCGTTTGGTGTATTTCTAAAAGATAGAACTCAGAGCATTAGAGTAGGTTAAGCTTCATTTGATCCTGTAACAATTATGGGATTGGGTCCCACAGGGCAGGATTACGAAACCTTTATATTCTGATATATATAAACAATATCAATAATGAACTGAAAAAAGTGATGAGGCTCTTTGTAATAAATAAGTTTCAGGATTGTGAGTAACTGCAAAAAGGACCTTGACAATAATTTAAGAAGGACATTGGGCAATGTTATATTGGTAAACGGGGTGAAAAGTCAGGTTATGTGTTTCACAAATAGAAAGAGACCTCTCTGGTTTAATTATTGTGTTGATGGGGTGAAAGTTATTCATGGGGACCTCTGTAAGTACCTAGTTATTCATAATAAGTATATATCTTCATTCTGGTAATCATATAAACATATTGAAAATAAAATTTACAGGTCCCTTAATATGTTTATGAGGTTATTTAGGGGTTTTAAAGGAGAGGGCATTTAAATCTCCAGAAAAACCACAATGAGAGTATGAGACCATCAGCAGTATATTACTTAAGTGGAGAACAGGAAATAATCCACAGAAATAGTTCCATTTCTTGTGGGTGATTTCTAACAAAAAGTTGTGTTACAGAGATGTTGCAAAGTTTCAGCTGGGAAGACTTGGAGAAAGGACACAAGCTGTTCGATTAAGCAGTATATTCTGAGATGTCATTGGAGAGATGGCTTGGAATGACATTAGTTGATGAATACATTTAAGTCATGTTCTTCAAGTGTAGGAAAGGTCACAACATGAAGATAAGTTGGAATTCACGGGGACAAATTTTGGCAAATGTTCACTTATATGAAGATGATTTAGTGATTGAAATAATCTACCATGGGAGTTGTTTCATATATTTCCACAATCTTTCTCTATATAAACAACCAATAGCCCTAAATGCTGTTGTTTGATTCATTCATTGATTGGGACATTGATTGATTTATATTTTTGGTCTTAATGTGATGTACAGAGAGGAATGATGGATATTTCTATGCTTATGATTTAAGCATTGTCCACTTGTTGGGAAAGTAGTGGGAACAATGTGGGATTATTTGATATTACAGTGAAGTGTTTTCGGAAAGAAAGTGTATAGGAACATGGAAATGAACAAAAAAGTTACAAGTCAAGTCGGTATAGAAGGATGGGAACAGGGGAATGTGAACATAAAAGGATGAAGAAAATAGCTAGTCATTGTGGAATTAGGGATCAACAGAAAGAGAGACACAAGCAAGGAATGTTATTGGGTAGTGATTTGGAGATAGTGTTTATTATTATTTGAAAATTCACAGCCTGTTTCCAGTCATTCGACCGGGTCAGGGATGGAATGAATGAAGCCCCTATCTAGCGGCGAGGGTTGGAATCGTGCCGGCTGCCGATGCCTGTCGCACTCCTCTGGGGCGATGATTAATGAATGACAGATGAAATGAAATGATATTGGAGTGTGTTGCTGGAATGAAATATGACAGGGAAAACCGGAGTACCCGGAGAAAAACCTGTCCCGCCTCCGCTTTGTCGAGCACAAATCTCACATGGAGTGACCGGGATTTGAACCACGGAACCCAGTGGTGAGAGGCCAGCGCGCTGCCGCCTGAGCCACGGAGGCTCTAGTGTTTATTATTATTATTATTATTATTATTATTATTATTATTTATTTTCCTTAAATTGTACATGTACACATACACAGAAGTGCCTCCACCCACACCTGTATGTGTACACATACTCTGGTGAATATTCACAAATATGTAGGTAATTTTAAATTTACATATTTGCAAATGATCATCCTTTTCTATGCTACCTTGTCTACTGGTATCCTACACAGTATTCCTCTTCATGTTCTTATCTCTCTTAACATTTGTCTGAAGAGCAGTGACAAAAGGGACCGGATTAAAACGCAGCAGGTCATTATTCAAGTTAGGTTCCAAAAAGGGTAAAGAATAAAATAAATAAATGCAATGCAAATTTTGATCTAATAGAAGTTGTACTACTGTTATTTGAAGTAGTTGAACAAGTGGTACATGTGTTGATTATGTTTGTAATACAGAAGATATTATGAGTAAAATTTTGTAAATTATATACATGCTTAATAGAAAAGAAAGTGTAAATTTTATAATACTGTATTTTGTGAAGTTGTCTTCTTCTCTGTTCTTTTAAAATTTAGTGCTTGATAATAATGTATTTTTGTGTACCATTTGCCACCAAGGTAGACTCCTGTCTTGTATTTACATTGATTTTGAATTGATTGTTCCTTTCCATTCTTATATTTTTAAAATGAGAGGTATATTAATTTTAATCTTTATTGTGCCACTGTGAAATTTATTTTCTCAGCTGTTTCTTGTTTAGGCCTATATATTTGTATTCCTTTACTTCTTTACTCTACTTTTCTTATTTCTTACTTATAGCCTTCCGAAGATACTAAGGAGGAAATATTCATAGAAGAACATACCGATGATCAGCTGTTGCCGTACATCAAAGAAGAAACAAAGTAAGTACACTAAAAATCCTATATAATATAGAATATGTTGTACCTATTCACAGTTGTGTTCAGTGTTGGTTGGTTTATCTCCAAAAACTGGCCATTTTCGTCAGTTGAATCCTTTCTTTACAAGGTTTCATTAAAAAAAATATCTTAAAATTCTATTGGTTAAAATCATCTTAAATATTCAAGAACTTTAAGATCATATTTAATGTACCATCATGTAGTTTTATTGAATATATATCTACAAAAAGAATCTCTGGTAAAGCTAGATATTTTGAAGTGTATTTGTTTACAATACCTTTAAGCAACTATGAAGAGAGTGTTCTTTCTTTCACTGTCTCTGCATCATTTATTCATCTTATTCTTATCGTCTGAAATGCCATCTGAAACTATTGCCTCCAGATATTCTGAGTAAGTTTTTGTACGTTCACACCAACAGTGACACACAGAAAAAGTGACGTTTGTAGGTTATAAATGAAATCTACAAATTCAAAATTGTTAAGTTTTATGTACATTGTAATATTTCGAACTAACATAATCAGTTTCATTAATCAATATAATGATGGCTGAGTTCAATTATGTTATAACTCAAAGAATGTCATTTTAAACTATTTCGTTAGATTCCTTTTTTTATGATCATTTCTGGTCTCTTGTGTGTTATGTCAGATTTCTCCATTTGTGAACGCCAAAGCAGATAATGTGTTGTAGAAATGAAACGTTCAGGTCAGTAATGCTACATCTTTGATATCATAGTTTTCAAATAAATTTGTGCATTGTTGTAAGCGCAAAATATGTGGTATTGAATTTATGTTCGTTCCAGTGTTGTGGTCACACTTGTTGATTCATTTTAGTCATCATTGTCAGTCGGGTGCTTGTTGTGTGTTGATTGCAAACATACTTACACAATTAGTATAAAGAAATAAAATGGACAGCTACAAGTGGAGTTTTAAATTTGCGCAGCTTGCCTAAAGAATTCAGAATTCTTTAAGTAAGTGAATTTATTACCTCATAAAATTAGATAAACAGGGGGTACATTATTGCTTCACGTCCGTAGGTTTAACCTCAAAGTGCCCTACACGTGACCCCCGGGTGGTGCTAAGAAAGCAATAACTGTGGCTGCTGGACCTGCCTTTTTAAAGATGGCCCAACAATGACAAAGTTATTTCATGGAAATCGCTTTTCTCATAGCTACCAGACAAGAAACATTGGACTTTTCATCCATGTCTTCCAGCTTAATGTAGAAAGCAACAGCAAAGCAAAATGTGACTACCTATCCAAGGTTATCCTGGATAATAATATAGATGTTGTGGCTATACATGAAACCCATACAGCCAATGAAGAAGAGTTTCGGAAGAGGGGCCGCATTAATGGTTACACAGCTCTTGGTGCAACATATCACAGTGCACATGATATAGCTACTTATGTTCGTAATAATGTCCAAAATGTCTCACTGCTCTTTCAAAACGAAGACGAAGACATCCATTGTGTTGCTGTGCGAGTGACAGATGTTACTATTTTTAACATTTATAAACCCCCAAACGCACAGTGGCCAAGTACAGTACTACCTAATGCTCAACACCCTGCAGTTTATATAGGCGACTTCAACAGCCATCACGAACTATGGAAGTACTCGAAAAACAGTGAATGTGGAACGAAACTCGTAGAATGGACAGGGATGAACAATCTCCATCTGATTTTTGACACAAAAGATCTTGGTACTTTCCAGTCAGCTGCATGGAATAGGGATTTCAATCCTGACCTGTGTTTTGTTAGCTGCAATGAGGGAGGACAGCCCTTACAAACCAGTCGTAAAGTGGTAATACATTTTCCCCACAGTCAACATCGTCCCATTATAGCGGATATTGGCATCAAAATTCCAGTTGTACGTACAATACCACATGCTCGGTGGAACTTCAGAAAAGAAAATTGGTCATCATTCACCACTGAACGGGATGAATGCGTTCGGTGGATTGCTCCCAAGCACAACAGTTACAAGCGTTTCGTAGGTGCAGTTATGATGGCGGCTAAGAAGAGTATGCCTGGAGGCCATAAAAAAGAATATATCCCTGGTTGGAATGTTGAGACTAATGCGCTCTATAACGAATATCTGCAAACTGGTGATGAAGACATAGCTGATGAACTTCCTTCCAGCATGGATACTACCAGGAGAGAACGGTGAATTGAAACAGTAGAGAATATCGACTTAACTCATTCCAGTAGAAGAGCTTAGGGTCTCCTCAGAAAACTTGGAGGAAGGACACCTTTTGTGAAGCAAGAGCCTGGAGTTATTCCGGATGAAGTAGCATCTCACATCGTCACAACTTCCCAAACTCCATCAGGTAAGAAACCAAATACATACGGCGCCAGCTCCAAACTCTGATATAAAGAACACCACGCACGTCAAGGTATTCACAACCGCTTACGGTGCAAGACATCAATGCTGATCTCAAGGACGTTAAACCAAGTACAGCTCCAGATTTTGATAACATTCATCCAGAATTTCGCATTCATTAATTAAGGAAGAATGCAAGAAGTTGGCTGGCAAGTTTTTTTACCGATCTTCTACAGAACAGCCAACTCCCGGCAGAATTCAAACGAACGAAAGGAATTTCCGCCTTGGAATCAGGGAAGCCTGCCAATGACCCAAGCAGTTGTAGACCAATCGCCCTTCTTTTAGAGAGGCTA
The DNA here is from genome assembly GCF_040414725.1 of Anabrus simplex. Taxonomy (NCBI): domain Eukaryota; kingdom Metazoa; phylum Arthropoda; class Insecta; order Orthoptera; family Tettigoniidae; genus Anabrus; species Anabrus simplex. The sequence goes on along the minus strand of NC_090279.1, from coordinate 128,419,499 downwards.
ATCTACAACGGAATCTGCGCAACTATTTTCCAGCATATTCCAGTTGATCAGGCCGGATTCAGGCCCAACCGCAGCTGCTGCGATCAAGTGCTTTCACTGACATTCCACATGGAAGCAGGTATCCAGAAACAACTCAAGACCTCAGCTGCATTCATTGATCTTACAGCAGCATTTGACGCAGTCTGGAGGGAAGGATTAATTCACAAGCTTCTCCGCATTGTACCCTGTAGGTCCATCGTGCAGGTCATAAGCAGTATGCTCAATGACAGAAGATTTCGAGTGTGTATGGGAAATAGTATGAGTAGAGAAAGGAAGATCAAAAATGGATTACCTCATGGATCGGTACTGTCTCCCCTACTGTTCAATTTGTATATCTCCGATCTCCCGGAAACATCATCATGAAAATTTTGTTATGGTGATGACATGACACTAGCCACTCAACATCGAGACCTTAGTGTGTCAGAAGAAGAGAGGAGACTTGATTTCACTCGAAACGTACTTCAAGAAATGGTAACTGAATCCTAACCCTAACAAAACAGAAGTGTCATGTTTTCACCTGAATAATCGCCAAGTTGGCACTTAACTTCACGAACTGTAACCGTAAAAGTTTGTTTCGATGGCTAACCGAACACAAGACTCGGCACAGGAGTGACCGGTCCTTATCTGACTTGATACAGAGGAGAGGGAAGCAAGATAAGTATAATGGCACACTAATTAAAAAATTGTTTATTCATGAAATAAAATCAGAAATTAACATCACCTCAGCACAACAGTTACAACGAGTACTTCTCCTTGGGTTGAACTGGTCCTGATACGTTGCGGGGTTGCAAATTTTGCTCATGGTGCCACCGTCTTACGAGCCGGTCTCGAATATTTGGAAGGTCTCGAATGTCTCGGAGGTCTGGATAGTCTAGGAGCACTCGTAGTCCTGGCTGTAATGTGACACTGGGGTATGACATGGATTCAAAGCAACTGGTCTGTACAAATGAGATAATGCTTAGTAGCGATCTTTAACAAGTCACAAGCTGCACTCAATTGTCTTCACAGTGGGATTGCACTGATTAGTTAGAAGAACACAGTCAAAATTGAACTGAAAATTAAACTTGTGACGTATTAACCACGTAAAACAAAAGTCACCTTGTTAAAGTTAAGTGTGAGAATATTGCTCGAATAACGATGTAGAAAACAAGATATCCCGTTAACACTTCACACAACATCAAATGAAAGGAATAAGTTCCGCGAATTTAGTCCCTTTCACTATCAAAAATTGGAAAAAGAAAACACTGTCCTTCCTGGAACCGTCCTGCGTTCGACGCAAGTCTTACTAATGAATGTTAAATGCACCAGATCTTTTAAATATAGTACTGAGCTTATGCTCACTTAGGAATCTGGGCACTTGTAATAAAGAATCAATGTTCGACGACAATGTTAAATATGATAAGTTATATCAGTTGTTCGTAACGTGACGTACAGTTTGAAAAATGTTCTAACACTTTTCGTATAACAACTATGCACTGTGATGCTTCACTACCGTAAATTCAATAAACTGAACAGTCTGAAAATATTGGATTATATTCCACTACTAGCACAGTTTATCATTTGTCAAGATCAAATGGAAAATCATGGACAGTTTGACGTCTCACTGACGATCACGTTTCAACACTCTCGGTATTCAATGTAAAGTTAATCACTCTCATTCATGTACGTAGATCATATTATATTAGCGTAACATCGTATTGGTGAGAACATGTAAGTTTTAGTTACACTGTTCTCGTAAATGATAACTGACGACTTTCATTGTGACCACAGAATACCCAAACACCGGCCGTCCGATCTCGGCTGTGGTACAAGGTGAACTGTCTTGACAAGCGAAATGCCTGCCTATTTTTCGGTATCCCCAAGAAAATTAATGGCTAATATCTTCCGTAATTTTCTACAGATCTCTTTGAATCTTGGCAGTCATGATTGTAAAAAATTAGGCTACATGATGATGCAGTTCATTTTTTCATATCTTAATTCGTTTAGAAGACATTAATAATGGAAAAGAATAGAACACTTCGTCGTCTGACGTAATACAGCCTTGTCCGAGTTCTCCAGCTGTGCCGTCTCACTTCCCCGCTGCTCGCTGCTGACATGCTCGCAGGGGAAGCGTGTTCGGCGGGTAACATAACTCCACACACATCGGTGACTTTAACTGAGAACCGTGTTAGGGTATATATTCCCCTCTCTCCATAAAAAAGAAAATCTGATCAGGGTTTTCTTTTCTTCTCTAGTGTTCCCGATGATAGTATTTCTTCAAATTGGCGGAGTTGTAAATTCCTTCCTGGTTTCCATTTAGTTTACTCACTTCATAAGCCCCATTATCAAAGACTGCTGTAATCCTGTAAGGTCGTACGTAATGAAGTATCCCTGCCATTCAGACAATATTGAAAATTCTCAATCACACCAGGATTATCATTGAACACGTCTGAGTATTCCTCGAACAATTTTTGTGTCGCCTCTGCCACCTGAGAACTGAACTCTGGGCATTCAGTTACACTGTTGAAAAATATGAAGTCATTACTACCCAAGTCGAAATCATCCTCAATGATGGGCATTTATTGGCCCTCGACTGGTCCCACTTCATCGGGTCTACCCTCTTCCTCGATAGGCGGAGCATCGCTCTTATTTTTTATTTTTTTGTTAGGGGCTTTACGTCGCACCGACACACATAGGTCTTATGGCGACGATAGGATAGGAAAGGCCTAGGAGTTGGAAGGAAGCGGCCGTGGCCTTAATTAAGGTACAGCCCCAGCATTTGCCCAGTGTAAAAATGGGAAACCACGGAAAACCATCTTCAGGGCTGCCGATAGTGGGATTCGAACCTACTATCTCCCGGATGCAAGCTCACCGCCGCGCGCCTCTACGCGCACGGCCAACTCGCCCGGTCATCGCTCTTATTGCCTTCGGAATCAACTATAGGGGCATTCAGACCCTGGCACTTCATAGCTTCACTATATGACAGCTGTAACTCTACAGAGTTAGCATTTGAAAATTTTAAGGTACTGGCAGGATAGTCGATAACACCGCCATGCTTGACCAGAAAATTAGACCCTATAATAATGTTAAACTTCATTGGTGTAATTACCAAGAATACGTGTTCAAAGTAGACACCTTCGATTTTAATTGTCAAGAATGCCTGTGTCTTACATTTGATGAATTTTTCAGGTACAATCCCCTTATCTTTAAGTTGGGCGACTGGCATTAAGAGTATCTCCTCTCTCTTTTTTAATTCATCAATTAATCTGTCTGAAACTAATGAGGCTTGAGCTCCGGAGTCGACCAAGGCAGATATAATGACATGGCCTAGCTTAATGTTAATGAATGGGAAACTACGTTGTATCCTGCTGTTGGCAATAGTTTGATCTTCGTACAATAATTCACTATCATCTAGGTGACAATAGTTAATGTTTGTGGTGCAAGAAACTAATTCTTCATATTGGTTTTCAGGCAATCTTATTGCTGGGAAAATTATTTTTTTATCTCGCCCTTTGATTCAGTATTTGGCTCGGACATCTCATTCCGTCTATCAACATTCTCCTGATATTCCAATGAAGCGGCGCCTGGTAATCCTTCGTACTGATTCATAAGTTGGATGTATTAACGTGTGTCCGTCCATATTTTCGAGAGTTCGGCCCTCTGTGTACCTCGGTCTCGTCAGCCGATTCAGTGGGCTTCTTCCAATTTTGATTACGCTCATAAGGTGTTTTATCATCATATGAGCGTCTTCGAAATGTACAGAAGAGAGAGGGTGTATCTCTTCTCTGTTCCGTTTCCACGCGCGGTTCGGGATTCGGTTTCTGTTGTGACCTTATTTCCACGTGATTATTCGTGACATTTGTCGGTTTGTTAGTCTTAATGGGATTCTGTGTGTGAGCGTTTTCCAACCTCCTAAGAACGTCGTCAAGCTGCTCTAAATCTTGGACATTAGCTGCTATGAGAATCTCTTGAACATGGGCAGGAAACAGAAGTGTCACTACCTGAATTAATTCATGATCGGGTAGAGGTGGATCAAAAATTCCATCTTTTTTAATTGCGAGAGTAAAAAATCTGAATGACCTGAGGAATTAATTGTTGTGTTGTACTTTCTTGAATATAATTGCAACTTAATTAAGTGTTGAATTTCTGAGTTCCAAAACCTTTTCAGTAGTGGTTTTTAAAAGTCATCGTAAGTTTTAATATTAATCTTGAACGCTGAGTACCATGTTAGCGCTCTTACTTCTAGAAATCGGGAAGCTATTCTTAATTTACAACCAGATCTCACTTGACTCTCTAAAAATATTCATCAACATTAAGAAGAAATTTCTTCGCGGTATATGCTTCCTTTGCGGAGAACTTCGCAGGTTTGTCATCCGACATTCGTATAATTTGAGAAATCTGAGAAGTGTTCCCGCTAGTATCTAGAACACTTGATACTGCCCCGTCCTTTTCCATTTGGGGAACTTTATCACTGAGTTTCTCAATTTTACCTTGCAGATCTAATTTAATGATTTTGACCTGACCACTAATGGAAGTTTCTACGTTCTTAGCTTCTTTTTCGAGGTTCTTGTTGACTTCGGCAACGTCGCGACTTATGCAGGCCCTATTTGTACGTGCGTTATTCAGTTGGATTTTAACATGTTTGTCAGTCTCTTCTTGTTTAGTTTTTAGCAAGTCTACTTCACTAGTTAACTTGTGCATACCACTCTTAGAAAAGACTAACGAATGTTATCCTGTATTGACGTGACCTTAGCTTGTGCTTGCGAAAGATGTGAATGTGATTCTTGGAATTCTGCTTTTAAACTCCCTACTTGATCAGTTCATTGTTGCGATGTAGGAAAAGCAGTCTTTAAATCCGCAACAACTTGTTTCCTTATGTCATCTTTTACTGCGTCTAAATCACGAGTAAGGCGTTCAGTAATCTCGGTAAATTGAGAATCAGTTTTAGCATTGGTATCTGAGAATCTTTTTTCGATCTCTGAACCAGCCTTGGCGAGTATATGTTCAAGGTTCGTATTTATCTCAGAAAACTTACGATCTATATTTTCCGCCATCTGAGTAATGCGAGTTTCAAAATCGGTATTGGACTCGTTGATACGTGCTTCCAAGTTAACGCCGAGTTGATTAGTAGCCGCGTTTGCCTCATTAATGCGAGCTTCCAAGTTAGTGTTGGATTCCTGAATACGTCGTCCTCAATTGGTGTTAGATTCTGTTATTTCTTCATTTAGACTAATTTTTAGAGCTTCAGTGGCTGCTAATATGTTTTCCATTTTGGCAATATTATAATTGACCAAAATACCATATACAAGTAATAATCAAGCACTTTGAAAACTAGCAAATATCACCATTAATGTTCAATGGTAGACAGTTTGTAAAATAATCACTTAAGACACTGGCAAATATTTCACATACAACATCAAAAATCAAAATAGTCCAATTGTAGCACTTTGAAAGAAATATGTGTGGTAGTTCATTAACTTTAAATTACCAAGTATTATTTTTAAATGAATTCAACTAAGTTCAGAATTAGTCTGTTGATTCGAGATTACTCTGATTAAATAGCACACGATCGATGTTGATATTTCTATCACTGCATTTAAATTAGTACGACCTGAATATGAAAATTCCTGTACTTCAGTTTAGAATAATTATAAGATCTATTTGTACACTTATTCAGGTCAAGTTCTGAAAGTCTGAGCATCATCTAAATGTCTTTTATGCTGATTGATTTTATACTTCTTCACTCTAGATTCAGATTGATTCCTATCACATCTTATTGTCATTTATTCTTATGTGCCCTAACATGCTATTCAGATCGGCCCCTATACGTCTGGGGTGCCGTAAAAGTTTGTTTCGATGGCTAGCTGAACACAAGACTCGGCACAGGGGTGATGCGATCTCGGCTGTGGTACAAGGTGAACTGCCTTGACAAGCGAAATGCCTGCCTATTTATTCGGTATCCCCAAGAAATTGTAATGGCTAATATCTTCCGTAATTTTCAACAGATCTCTTTGAAACTTAGGAATCATGATTGTAAAAAATTAGGCTACGCGACGATGTAGTTCATTTCTTCATATCCTAATTCGTTTAGAAGACATTAATGCTGGAAAAGAATAGAACATTCCGTCGTCTGACGTAGTACAACCTTGACCAAGTTCTCCAGATGTGATGTCTCACTTCCCCGCTGCTCGCAGTTGACATGCTCTTAGGGGAAGCGTTTTCGGCGGGTAACATAACTCCACACACATCGGGGACTATAACTGAGAACCGTGTTACGGGTATAATACGTTTTTGTCATCATGAACTTCGGCACAGCAGCTATCCCAAATAAAATATTTGGGGATTACACTTGATCGCACACTATCTTGCAAACAACATCTTATGAATCTGTCCAAAAAGCTCAAAACACGTAATACTATCCTTCAGAAATTGTATGGCTCAAGTTGGGGTTCATCAGCAAAGACTTTTTGATCTTCTGCTTTGGGACGTCTTTTCTCGTGTGCTGAGTTCTGTGCACCAATTTGGCTGGATAGCCCATATACACGACTCATTGATACTCAGCTGAATGCTAGCATGCGGTTAATATCTGGTACTATCCAGTCCACACCCCTTTATTGGCTCCCAATTCTCTCAGGCATAATGCCGCCTGATTTAAGAAGATCAAATGCTCCCATTCGACAGTTCAAGAAGATAGAAATGAACCCTCAACTGGATGATATTCCAGTTCTCAAGATAACGAGGTTCTAGTCACGACATCCATCTTTGCATGATGCTGTCACATTGGCTGATGGGAATTTTCACCCTTTAGAAGAATGGAGAAGTCGCTGGAAAGTTGCTACAGACAGTTCCTTACACAACATCTTTTCTGGTGAGCATCATCTACCGCGTAAGTTTTGGACCACTCTGCATTGGGTGAGAACAAATCATGGACGACGCAGGGATGCCCTTCATACGTGGAAATTTATCTCATCACCAGAGTGCGACTGTGGCGCATCTCGGCAGACGATCCCCATATTGTAAGTGAATGTACACGACGTTCCTACACAGGTAGCCCGAGTGACTTTTTGGAACCAACAGAGGAAGCCATACAGTGGATCACCCAACTGGACAGAACTGCTATAAAACATGATTCTTGTCTGTGTATATTTGTAAATATTATATACTTGTACATATATATCCAATGTGTTGCCCTATGCTAATAATAATAATAATAATAATAATAATAATAATAATAGGTAAATGACGTAGTGATATAATGTTCTTACAAAGTAGCACAAGTGTATATCCTGTTGTAATACACTTAATTATTCTCACCGTAGTGTTTTTGAATTGTAGTTGTGACATTGCTAATTAATTTCTAGCTGTCACACCTTTGTTGGTTACTGTGTGAAATGAACTTTGATACTCCCTGGGAAATGATTGTATAGTCTCGGATTGGTGCTCTTACCCGAGCCCCTGTATCGGGACGTCCTGCAATGGCTAGTCATAGCCTAAGGTTTGACTTCAGACCAGATTTGTGATGGAAACTAAGAATTCTGAAAGGTTTATTTGATTTTATGGGTGGTTAGTGTCTACTCGGCTGTTATGCGACACATTGACTTGTTCCTACTGTACATTCACAACAAGTAGCAAGAAATATTCATGTCGGTCCTCAGAACTACCCAGTACCAGCTCACACTCTTTGTTTCTTTTTAATTCATGTTTAACAGGACACAATAGGCTGCGTTAGAGGACAATTTTGTATTATGATCACCAGTAAAAATGTTGCTTATGAATGCTTTTCACACACAAAATGCATATTTCTAATTTTTGATGGAGTCTAAATTAGCTTTCTAATTTCTAAACATATTTTGTGCAGAGGCACCCTCGTACCAGCAAAGCGACATGCATTGTATGTGTCTTCTTTTTCCTTGGCATATATGGCGGAGAACAGTCCATTGTCTGCGTAGCTTAGACCACCTTACATCATAGATTTTAGATGCTTCTGACGGATTTTGTCGACAGGATCTTATCTGCTACTCTCCACTTTGTTGTACATCTCACCTCAAGCGCTATTTTTTCCTCACTCTCATTTCAGCAGTCTACAAATATCATGCCGCAACTTCAATGACTTCCTTTAAAATGTCTAAAATATTTGCCATGCCATTTTGGTATTGAAGAAGATAAGAAAAGAGTTTAAGATTCATAAAATTTCCTAATTGCTGACTTGTGGAAATACACGCATTTCTGAGGTTACGAATTAGTGATGAGATTACCTTCCATTTGTGGAGAGACACATGGTCCTGATATAAATATTTAGTGATGAGGCTTTCTTCCGTTTGGGTAGAGACACATCGTCCTGAACTAACCACTTAGTTATGTGGTTTCCTTCCAGCTTTAGAGCGTTGAGTGTCACATGGCCCTGAGCTGACCACTTTGTGCCACTCCTCCATGGTCTTCATATTTATAGACGTGATCGGAGCGAAAATAACAAACTGATTAATATCATCGTCTGCTGTCTATGACGTATGTAAGCAGAAATATGAATTGCAAAATTCTATTCAGGCTAGAATACACTGACGGACTCCCCTCTTTTTGGTACTTATAGAATTTCACCGGATATTCAAACTGTCCCTCCCATTTAACACAGTTATACCCAAATTTTTTATTTTGTTGAGTTATATGTTTTTCCTTACAGTGCATCTATAGGAGTCACTTATACACCAAATCCAGAAGCGTTCAGCGTTTCAAACATTATTTTGTGAAAATAAGTTTTTATAGATATTGGACATAGGCTTTAGGGGAAAAAATTTGAACATAAAATAAACTAATTTGAATGTTAGGATGTGTAAAATATCCATTGCATTCCATTTTTATCACCGAATATTCATCAATCTGCTTCTTGTTATTCTGCTTCCTTAGTGTTAGTCTTGCCTGGAGGCAGGATCCGGTGTTGTGATTCATAGACTCCAGTTAGTTCAGTCTCGGGCCATACCTTCCAACTTTCAGGCCGTTGTGCACTTTATCAGTCTATGCTGTCCGGTTCGTCCCTAGCGCCTCTTTTCACCGACTTTCTGTGTATAATCTAACTTTTTCAAATATATCATCCTCTGCACGCAACACATGCCCAAACCAGCGCACACGCCTTTCCCCAATTTTCTTCTGGATCGGTGCAATGCCAAAACGTTTTCTAATAAAATCATTTGAAATGTGATTCAGTCTAGTTGTGCCAGCCTTCCACCTAAGCAACTTCATATCCATGATGCTTAGTTGGCGTTCTACCTCTAGAGCTGGCCAGCATTCGTTGCCAAAGAAAACGACAGGATGGATAACGATAGGACAGATATCAGTTCGTTAGAACTTATTTTAGAGATGGCCCTTCGTCCAAAGTTCGGAAGTTCGCCTGTTGTCATTCTCCACTTCAGTCAGGCTTTGTATATCCTCAAGTTGACTTCATCAGTAAGTCGGCCATCGTCATAGATTGTGGAGCCAATATACTTAAATATCCCTACTCGTGCTATATCTTCAACGTCGACATGCATGGTTCCAACTTCTCGACGATGTAATGCAATGTATTCTGTCTTGTTCTTGTTGAGGTGCGGGCTTATTGCGCTAGTCGATTGTTCCAGTCTTCGGTTTGACGCTGCAGATCAAGCTTATTCTCTTCAGCCAAAATGATGTCATTTGCTTAGAGAAGTGTCCATGGTATTGGACTGTGCAGGTTTGAGGTAATTTTGTCCATCACAAGAATGAACAGCAGTGGTGATAAGGCGAGGTCTTTATAGACTCCAATAGTTATACGAAAGTCATCAGACGCTCCTGCGGCAGCTTGAACACAACTCACTTGTTCTTTGTAGAGCAATTATACCCTCTCAGCAAGGTGCTCTGGAATGCCATGTACGTGTAAGGCTGACTGATTAGGTCATGACGTACCCGATGGAGGGCCTTCTCAGGGTCCAGAAATTTGTGATGAAGACTCTTATTCTTTTCGCAGTGTCTCTCAAGCAACAGCCCGGAAGCGCGGGTTTCTCCTATTGCGCCACAATTTTACACAAATCTAGCTTGGCTTGTTGTATGTTCGGCCAAATCGCTAATCCTTTTGTCGAAGATTTGTTCTAAGTCTCCCATTGCGTGGCTCAGAAGTATGATCGGGCCGTGATGAGAAAAATCGGCAGGGCTTCCTTTATTTCTGAATGGATACTCCGTCGCCAGTCTGCTTGTTTTTGACCGTCTTTCATGATATGGTTGAAAAGCTTGCTTTAGCCACACTGCTACATCCCCCCCCCCCATTGAGAGAAACAAAACTCTGCCGGAAGATAATCGGGACAGATGGCTTTCCCTGGTTTCATTTCCTTCAGCATATCCTGGACTTTAGTGACGTCATTTTCCTACATTGGACCTTCAACAGTGGACGAGATTAGGATTGGTAGATACGGAAATTCCATGATTGAAATTTAGTCAAAATAGTTCCGCCAGTGTACTCGCGCTTCTCGCCAGTCCAGTAGCAAATCGTCTGTTTCCTCATTGATGCCGTAAAAACGTCGGACTTCTGCCATTTTGCGATTGCTCGATTGGACTAGCCGTTAAGAATTCCGCTCGAATTCGCGCATGTCAAGTTTCACATATAGACCTGCCTACCGGTTTGATTTTGTTACGGCAAAGTCCTCCTTCATTTTAGGAGTGGCTGCCTTGTAGGCATTCCAACGAGCATGAAACTCGTGGTACAGCTGCTTCTTCAACCGTACTGCATATTTAACATCTTCTTTCCTTAGCCATATGTCATGGTTAATCCTTCGTTGTCATCGCCCTGACTTAATTGTTCCAGGATAGAGCGAACGGCGTCTTTCACTTTAGTCCGGCTCACTTCAACTATGGTGATTTGTGACTCTGTTACTTTTGCAACAACGGTAGTCTCCTTCTTAAGGGGCCACCATTTGATGCCAATTTGTCTATTTGCTGTGAGGTATTGGGCTCTAGGTGACTTTATCCGCACATTAGATGACTGGTCGTTGTTGCATCGCAAGGATTTAATAAGGGACAACTGTTATCTCTAGAACATCTTCGAGATTTCATCCTCTCACAAGGATGTAGTCAATGCTAATTGGATGGGAGCCACTGTAGTACTGAGTAGATGAATATCAATCTTTTTGAACCGTGTGTTTCCGATGATCAGTTTCTGCATAATCGCGAATTTGTTGGGCATCGTTGTCCTTTTCTCCATGTCCATGAACGCCATGGACTATTTGTTCTTCTTTCCTCCGTCCGACACGTCCATTCAGATCATCGGCAGCGATGAGATAGTCAGCGGTCTTCTTGTCAGGCAGTGCCCAGAACGCATCTTTGGTTCCGTGAGCACGTCAGTTTGTGGAGCGTTGCGCTGAAAAAATAGAATTTCCTTCTCTCCCCAATGTGGACGAGTTACATCAAGCGATTGTCAAACTTTTGCATCTCGGAGACTGAACCGTCAAGTTTTGCTGATATGACAATGTCAACACGATGAGCTGTTCTTCGGCTTCTGTTGTACATCAGTTATTAACCGCACCCCTTTTCCCATGCCTTTTCTCCACTCCATCTTTTTTCCCGCATCTCACAGATGCCTATAAGCGTTCTCTCAAGTGCAGTGGCTTATTTGCTACTTCATCCAGGCATAATTCAATTATGGAATACAGAATGGGGGTACTCGCTTGGTTAGCCGTCACAGCCCGTGTGACGGTAACCCTTGGATACTTTTCATGCTGGCTGGGCCCTGCCAACGCGCGTCCCTTCCAGAGGCTGCACTAACTTTGGTTCCGATACCATGAGACATATTTCTGTAATGATGTGACGGTATTATTTTACGGCCGGCTTGTCTTGTAGCATTTTAGAGCTCATGATATAAGGTAGTAACGCAGCTTCGGACATGGGGATCAGACTCATTTTGCAGCCGCTCCTCTAGAGAAGAACCGCTAAGCTCTCTTCTGCATTAACTTACAGAAATTTAGGGTACTTCTTCTGCCAGCTGCTCCTTAGCGAAAGTTTCCATCTCCGCCAAAATTGCCACTTAAGACTTTGTACGTGTTTGGTACGCGAGAGCTATTATGTTTTGCTTAAGTTCATCGGCAGGCCAGTGGGGAACCCGTATCCGTCACCTGGGACGTACCACGTGTTACAGCAATATAGCTGGTTCGTGGAGAATATTTATCACTGCAAAATGAAACATTATTTTACTGAAGAACTAATTGTGAACCTGACTTGTCACAAGAATCACGTAATCACGTAAAGAAGAACGGTTGCAGACCTTTGCACTTTTGCTTGGCGTGAAATGCCACAAAACGTATGGCATATAATACAGTGTCGTATTTTCTGCCCCCTGTTTTCTAGTGGTGTCAACAGTAATATCTTGTGAGATGATCAAGAGGTCTAGCCTGTCATATCTGGAATCAATGTCCCCCTTTTATTTTTCCACTTATTTTCTCCTAAGAGTGCAGTAACAATACGTTGTCGACCCTCCCATTACTTTGCTTGTGAGCCAGTCAGGTATTCGACTGGGCCATGTGAATTCAGTGCATACAGCATGAATTGGAAAGTACCAGTTCATGTTACGATATATTGTAGCCTGCGTGACCGATTTTCCCATGTGCCATTTGTAAGCGGATCTCATCTTTAACCAATAAATTTGTATTTCTCGCCCTTCTTTCCTAGAATATGTAGAACTACTCTGCGGTGGGAAGACAGGCACAGAATTGGATGCTATCCAACTATGTTATCAATCCACTAAAAATAATCACGTTGTCCGTGATCTTTTGAAGTGAATGAAATCTCATTTCTTCCTTTTCATTACAGCAATATACACTACGGTGCAATTCAACATCTTGTTATCTCGAATTTTGGCTCAAGCCTTGATTTTCATGCTCTTTCTAGCTATATTGTTAAAGTAATAGTTGTAAGGATATTCAAGGTCTTGATAGGTTGCGTTTGATTTCAAATTCAGGATAATAGAACATAGTAATAAAACGCTACTACCAAAGCCATATTCTGTGTTGCCTTCATAATGTCTATAACAGCAGTATCTGGAGGAGAAAGGACAGTATCAATGCTAGGGAGAGAGCCGCCGTATACTTGTTATATTTCAGCTTTTCCAGAATTTCATCAGGATTAGTGGTTTCCGTGTTGCATACGGATTGTGTTAAATACAGCAATTAAGACGTAGACTGATGTACTACATGGTAGTAAGTATGAACGTCCTTGTATAAACATACCGTCTTCTATATATATTGGCTCTGTGTGATTGCATATCAAAGATACATATTTCGGAAAAGCGCACAGTGACATAAGAGAATGCTATTGTGATATGATAACAATGTACAAATACAATATGTATATTTGTGTCACAAAATAACATTAATAAAAGATTAGCCATGGTTCATCAGATCTTGCTGAATGTCGGCAAACGATGTTCTCAACTTTATTAATATCTACAACACTGACATTCCCTCAAGCAACCTCAACAACAAGGTCCTTTACAAAAATTATTGCTTGCCTGCCACAAAGCGCTGTGTGGTTCAACAAGATCAAAACTCCGAAGCATATGCCGTCCTTTATGTAGGAGAACAGACTACGGTTTTCAATAGAATTATATGTGCTGGATTAAAGAGCTTGTATTTCTCCTTTTAGGCTGGACCAGTTGTCATGCATTTTTTAAATGAGGTCTATTAACTCGTACATTTCTAAATCGTGACAAGTTTATTGCGCGTGTTATCGTGATTAACAAAATACACAACACATTCTCGTAACAAGTGAGAGCTTTTGAAATTTAACAATATGCTCTGAATTTCACCTCAGACGATGTTTACTCTCAGGACTGCAATATTTATGAGTAACGAGCTCTCTGCACTGGATATCAGTGATTGGAATGTCCAGTAGGAAATCCCTTTTATGAGAGTTTTAGTGGAGTTGGCTGTTGAACTATTGGTCACATGGTTTTAATTTGTCACTTTAGATCGAGACCCGAGGTGAGCTGTAGAGATCATCAACCTCCGGATGACGGATCACCTAGTTTTAGGTGCAGTGTGTGCGCAGTGAAGTCCTGGCTGGGAAGTTGGGCCCCTTGCGATATCTTAAGAGACACAAGGATGATCGACCCTTCAAGTGCGATAACTGCGGAAAGGTGTTTGGTAGCCGAAGCAGCTTGCCGGAACACCTCAGGATCCACCCGCTCCAAGTGTGCGGAATTTCTGATAAATGCTTTACAAGGAGGAAAATGCTGACGGAGGACACGCGATTGAATACAGGTGGGATTATAAACGAATGCTGCGTATGGCACGAAAAGTTCAGGAAACGTACTGACCTTATGCGGTCTCACACGGGCGAGAAGCCATACTGTTGCAACGTCTGTGGAAAGTTCTTCAGCCGGAAAAGTCACCTAGCAGATCACATTCGTATTCACACTGGTGATAGGCCAAACTGTTGCAACGTCTGCGGGAAATCCTTCAGCCAGAAGGGGAATCTAACTGATCACATGCGTACTCATACAGGTGATAAGCCACACTGCTGTAATGTCTGTGGGATATCATTCAGTCAGAAAAGCACTCTAACTTATCATTTACTGACGCATACAGGCGAGAGGCCACACTGCTGTAACGTTTGTGGGCGACCTTTTATCCCGAGGGTTAATTTAACAGACCATACTCGTACTCACACAGGAGAGAAGCAACACATCTGAAATGTTTGTGGCACATCCTTCAACCGTAAAGCCTATCAAGCTATTCACATGCGGACACACACAGGTGAGAAGCCACACTGTTGTAACGTCTGTGCGAGATCTTTTAGCCAGAAAAGTCATTTAAAAAAAATATTCGTACTCACACAGGAGAGAAGCCATACAGCTGCAATGTCTGTGGCAAATCCTTTAGCACTAAAGCCCATCAAGTTATTCACGTGCGGAGACACAGAGGTGAGAAGCCATACTGTTGTAACGTCTGTGCGAGATCTTTTAGCCAGAGAAGTCATTAAGAAAAACATATTCGTACTCACACAGGAGAGAAGCCATACAGCTGCAATGTCTGTGGCAAATCCTTTAGCACTAAAGCCAATCAAGCTATTCACGTGCGGAGACACACAGGTGAGAAGCCGTAGTGTTGCAATGTCCGTTGCAAGAAATTCAGCCGTCAAGCAGGTCACGGACGGACACACAGAAATGAGAAGCCATACTGCTGCAACGTATGTGGGAATTTTTTGTGCCAGATCGTCCATCTAACAGGTCACATGCCTACTCACACATGCGTAAAGCCACACTGAAGAAATGTGTTCGGCAAATCATTCATCCAGAAACGCGACATAGGAGTTCACATGCGGACACACGTAGTCGAGATGCCATACTGGTGCAATATCTGTAGCTTATTCTTCACCATCAGAGTCAGCCTAGTAGTTCATATGCTGACTCACACAGGCAAAAAGCCATCTCATGCAATGTCTGATGCAGGGTATTTAGCAGGAGATCCCACCTAGCACGTCGTATTCGGACTCGCATGGGCGTAAGGCGCACTGCCGCAATATCTTTTGCAAATACCTAATCCATAAAAGTGGCCTACCAGTTCACATGCGGACTCACACAGGCAGGAAACTATACTGGTGTAATGTCTGTGACGAATATTCAGCCAAGAAAGTCACTCTAGCCGCTCAGAACAGAACACACACGAGTGCTCTGTAGTGCCATAAAATATTCAGAGAATCATGCAGGGTTAACCACGCACATGTGAACCAGCACACTGGAGAGATGCTGCACTTCTACGTGTTTCTTGGCAAATCGTTGGCACGCAGCACTACGCTGTCTGTTCACACGGGCGAGACGGCGCACGAGCGTTACGTCACGGCGTGATTAAGCCGCACTTGATTTAATAATAACGTTATTTTGCTTAACGTCCCACCAACTACTACATAAGTGTCCGGAGTTCCACAAGACCTTCTCCAATTCCGGAGATGTAGCGAGGCACATGCGGTCGCACACAGCAGAGAAGTAATAAGTTCTTCAGCTAGAACGGCGCCTTTTCTGCACACTTCATAATGTACACCGGAGAGCGCTCCATCCATTTGTGTAATTTTCTCTGAGAGAATATTTTCAGGTAACATAATGCCAGGTCCGTGTGCAAAAAGTGCAAAGGACATTTCATGAATTACCGCTTTCTTCTCAACCATGGACGACTATTTTTCTGTTTTCGGACTAAAATGGAAGTGTGCTCATCAACAATCGTTGGGGAGCCGTCCAGATGCGAGGATAAGAAGTAATCCGGATGAACACAAAAGAATCATATGGCAAAGAAAAGTGGTAAAAGACTAGAAGCGCAGGAAAGAAGTAGTCACACATTTGAATAAATAATTCAAGGGAATTCGTAAGTGACTAAGCCGCACGTAGTTTAATAATAATAATGTTATTTTGCTTAACGTCCCACTAACTACTACATAAGTGTCAGCTCCATAAACAACTGTGCATTATCCTTCCGATTTCCTGATCGTCTAAATATCAGGAAGTGTTTTCCATACCTTTTTAATTTAGGCCATCCACTGACTGTCCATCAGCATAGGACGAGATACCTGGACCCTCAATGGAATCTGAGTAACCTCGAATGCACATCACTGGGCTATCATGGTCACCCACTATATTAATGTTTAAGGTTCTGAAAACGTGCGTGATGTCCAAAGTGACCTCTCGCTGAAGTTAATTTACAGAAAACTGGTTTATGGTTAACTAGAAAACATGAGATTCAACCTGCTCAGCTCCATAAACAACTGTGCGTTATGCTTACGATTTCTCGATCGTCTAAATATCAGGAAGTGTTTTCCATACCTTTTTAATTTAGGCGATTCACTAACTGTCCATCTGCATAGGACGAGAAACCTGGACCCTCAATGGAATCTGGAAGAAATTGTTGCTGAAACCTGAGCACACCTGTGCTCCTCCTTCCTACATGTCGTGCGTTCCTTTAATTGTGAATAGACCAGTACCTCAAAATTGTACATGTTCCCTCGGCACTTGTACGACAATATTGTGTCTGTTAGCCGGTTTTGAATGCAGATTGAAAGTTCTACTTCAGTGCCCGCAGCTATTCATGAAGATCACGTAATTCTCGAGGTGCGTCTTCAAAGGGACTCGTATGTCGACAGCTGCAGTATACTTTTCTCCATTTTTGTTTACCTGGTGGCAGAGAATCGGCCTCTCTCTTTTCTCTAATGGAGCCAAAAGGAAGTTGCTAAAAATCTCTTATATCTCAACGTTGCATGTGTTGAAGGGACATACTGAATACTAAACCCTTTTTCTCATGTCAAACTGATGTTTGCCTGTTCCAGGTCTTCAGCATGAATTGTTAACTCTTGTGTTTCAGGGAGTGTTCATGGCTCTTTGTCACTGCCAAACACGACTATTTGGTATCAAGGAAGGCCTATATAAATTGAAAGCTTACATAATCTGACTATGTTTATTCAATAAAAGACAATGAAGTATGATGGCGGGTGTGTTTACAAATATGGCAATAAACAGTGGTCTGCGGTCAGTGACATTAATATAACGCTGCGGCTGGACGATTTCGGGTTGAAATTAATATCCACCACAAAAGAAAGCCTGAAGGGCTATTTACGGAAAACCAGTTTATGGTTAACTAGAAAACAACATGAGATTCAACCTGCTCAGCTCCATAAACAACTGTGCATTATGCTTCCGATTTCTCGATCGTCTAAATATCAGGAAGTGTTTTCCATACCTTTTTAATTTAATCCATCCACTAACTGTCCATCAGCATAAGACGAGATACCTGGACACTCAGTGGAATCTGAGTAACTTCAAATGCACATGACTGAGCTATCATGGTCACGCACTTTATTAATGTGTAAGGTTGAGTAAACGTGCCTGATGACCAAAGTGACCCTCCAAAACAAGTGGACTTCAAGTGCCAGTGAATAATAGCGTAAAATTACACAACATAAAATAGTGTTATTATTTTTATTAAAAATGATTTTCGATGAACCACAAGAACAGGTTGAAGTCAGTGATTGAAATAAATTCATGAAAACTACTGTTAACATTTAGTTATAACCTTCAGTCAAACTCAAAATAAACTCGACTCATGTGTAACCCTTACATATTTTAGGTCACGGAGTTCAACTACATCCACTTATATAGTCCTACTAAAATATAAACACACAATATTACAACTCCTTTGTGAACAACTTGGCCATAAATCATGGGTAGCACATGGACTAATGGCAGGGTGCTACTACATCCTATGGAATACTAGGTGGTACCGACTCTTCGTGTCAAACTACAATACTCACCTCTCAACTAGGTGCAGTTGGCTAGCTACATATTTTCACGATCCTAGCATGGCCGAGCAATCCCAGGAATCCCTTCCATGCACTTCAACCACCATCCTGCTTTCCACTGAAGGACACGCCATCGGCAGTCATAATACCTGGCTGCACCACGAATATACCAAGAAATGGAAATCTTAATATCTAAGGACAACCTTCTGACACCAAAGTAATTATTTAAACGCTCAGTGGCAATACGAACTATGACTGTGTTATGGAAACATCGAAACTAGAATACATAGTCAAGTGTTCGGGAATGTTACTGAAAATCCACTCTATCATTTGTTATGCAGTAGAATTGAAATTCAATTTACTCCCCATTTATTTCAACATCAATAATGTTGTAACACGGCCCTCTATTTCCAAAGAGGTTCCGCCTCATACAACCGTGAACACCTGTTATCTCGTCAAACAGGTTTATATCTGCCGCGATCCACTGGTTTACAAGTGAGCAAACAAACCTCGCCATGGATGACCTTTTACTACAGCACAAATCTTCGTCCAAAACCTTGTATTATCAGAATTTATCGGTCAACATTATTGCCATCACGAATGATTTCAAGTCTAATGGGATCTGTGCAATTTGATATGCTTTATACTGGTACTAATGGAGTTATTGGATGAACAAAGAATCCCTCTGGATATAGGATCTTATTCAATGTTCAAACAATGGACCTTACCATATTTTAAAACACTCCATCCTGATGATCCAGATGATAAACACAAAGAGGGAAGAAACTCTGGAGCATTTTTTACAAAGAAACCTCGGCATTATCTACACTATTACCTCTGGAGTATCTACTAGGAGCATGTCTCTCAAACTGAGTCGCATGGTTTCATAACTACATGGACAAATAGAACTTATCTACCACCGACAGTTATGGACAGTTACGAAGTTTCTCACTTCACTTGGAAATACAATAGTCCAGACGCATATGACACTGACGTCAACATAGACCCCAAACCTCAATAGACCAAACCTCGAGCTATCACTTCCTGACAAATGTATCGCAGACTGATACTTCACAAAAAAGCATACCACGTGGCTGGTAACTATTACTCATTCCATTACTTATTATTATTTCAAAATATTTTGCCCCACTAAGGAGCGCGATTGTACTTATTTTGCCGATGGTTGTGGTTTCTTCTCCTGCCAGAGTTTCCTCCCTCTTTGTTCTTTATCATCTGTTCTTCCTTCTGTGTAACTGTGTTCTCATCTTGGGTTCTCAGCAAAATGATGTTTGTTCACCAACGTTCTAAAGCTAGGCGTGTCCCATATAATTTCATCTGGTATGTTGATTTCTTGAAGGTCCCCTTCAATTTCGATTATCCAGTTATTCTGACTTTTAGCGAGGAGGCATTATTAAATATATTTTTAGTGAGTCTTTCATCATCGATTCTTTGAATATGGCAATCAAACTTCAATTACCTTTCGCAAATATTGTGTCTGATATTTTCTCAGTATGTTGATATAATTTCGGAGACCTCCTATTCATCCACACTCCTATGTATACTGGGCCATGTTTTCTCTGAGGACTTCTCTTTCTTGTTTTTCGATCTTTTTAGATAATGTTCTTTCTCCACTGATCAAGGTTTCTGACGTGTGTAATGTTTGAGGCTTAATTACGGTGTTATAATATTTTAATTTAGCGTTCCGGGATACTGATTTTTGTCGTACCTTTTCCATGTGATTCTATGGCCTACTTGTAATATAGAAATCTCTCTCTGTTTGCTTCATGATTTAATGCAGATGGTTGGATGACTTCCCCAAGTATTTGAAATTATTTACCTGAGTAATTTTGTCAAACAGAGTTACCAGATTTTGTTTGTGTAATTATCGAATAGATCCTTCCATGTATTGGGTTTTCTAATATGAGTCTTATGTTCGTTTTAGATGCAATTTCATAAAGTTTTCCAAGGACAGAATTCATTCCTGCCTATTGTTGGATAAAAATAATGAGACCCTTTGTGAAGGCGGAGCAATTGATATGAATTTTATGATTAACTAGCTTGCCAGAAAATGTCTTGAGGCAACCTCAGGTTTAGTTATACTGCTGAGATAGATTAAAATCGAATTTCCCCCTGTTTTCATCTTATTAGTGTGATGAAATCAATTATCGTTATTAGTATGGGATAATATTTGTAAATATTATTTGTTTTCGTGATGTAGCCGCACGCCAAATAAATAAATAAATAAATAAATATTGTTGTTACTGACATTTACGAATTAGAAGTTGACCAGAACTATCCAATTTGCATACACAACTGATACTACGTCTGTGGATATGAGATCTCACAAATTAACATACTTATAATTCCTCTAAATTTCACTGCTATACTGCAAACATATTCCGCATTACGTCTGAACAAATTTTATGAGAAATGCACTCAATATAACGTCCCATCCTGAAGAAAAATATGACTAAATATCGCTTATAACAGAGTGACACTTCTAACACAAGCAAGTATAGTAAATTTCTACTTGTGTCTTGTCAGCACAAAAATTAATAGCTGAAACTCTGATAAACATTCGCTAAAATATTCTAAGATGAAATCACACCTACACATAGCAAAATACACCGGACTACGTTGTAGCAGTTACTGGAATACACAGACTATATTTAACTCTTATCAGCTCCCATTTTCTGCTCATCGTCGTCCTCTGTATGTATGGTTTTACTGGTTTATCATACGCAAGTTTTCATAATAATATTTTGGACTTTATTTTATTTCTATTATTTACTTAATTCTAATTCTTAATTCTAAGAATCTGAAAAACAACACAAAATGTATAGCTTTGCAATTTAATCGACGCTCTAATAACATGCATTCAGGAAACTCGCCGAAAATAGTATCTTCGCCGTCCCAAAATCAAGGTCATGCTTTTAGTGGTTGAACACCCTCAGTGCTATCCAACATCCAGATCATCTCCCGTGACTCTCACAGTAGATCTCAATTAATAAGCTACCAGGTACTGTATTTAGACTTGTGGAGCCTTCCGGCATCATAATGTGAAATTTGTGGGTGGAGACACCAACAGTCATAATACAACATGGGGCTACCCAGGTACCGACGAAAGAGGAGAGGCTGGCGTAGAATGGACAGATTCGTGCAATCTAATTCTACAGCATGATAACAAACTTCCAGTATCATTCAACAGTGCGAGATGGAGGATGAATATTATCCAGATATTAAATTACAGTATCTGCGTAAGCAAATACATATCTCAGTTTTCAGCGAAATCAGTGGGGCAAACAATCCCTCATCGTCCTGTTATATGCCAGATATATGCTGCAATCTGACCACAGACAGTTTCTTTTCATACATACATCTTCATTACAGACTTTTATGCCTCTCAGCGTTCAGTCTGCGACCCTATGTGTATTTACTAAACGCCACCACAATCCTCTATTTGCAACTAGTTCTGTGGCCTCGTCTTAGTTCAATACATCTTACCTTTAAATCGTTAGAATCTGAGTTTCTTTTCGAAGATGATGTCATTTTAAGAAGGCTGATTGGGGAAAATGTAATATTTCACTGCACATTCTGAATATGGAGCATTTTCCTTAATCATGTGATGATTATCTAAATATCGTGAAATTTTTCTCGTATCTCAATTCGCTGACGGTGAACACTATATACAAAAACTATTGAAATATTGAGAAACTATCGTGATCTCTTTGACAACGATCATTTGAGATCCGATACCGTCCAAGCTGGGGAAGATTTCTTAAAAGTGATATCTAACAACAGGAGCTATGGAGGAGACTGATCTAAGGAAGGGTAACCAAAAAGGCGGGGGGTTTGTTATACGTCTGAGCTGTAACCCAGTAGCTAGAGAGGGTCATGCGAATGTAACGGCTAAACAGATTGCCGATCAGCTCGTGGAAAATGGTAAACCTCAACAGCAGACTTCAAAATTTTACGTTCAGAAGAATTAGAGTCTAGTCATCTTATGCGGCTTTTCTTTATGGGAGCCATTGGCAGTTGTAAGAGCGGTAAGGCAGGGTGAGGTAGATGACATCAGATAACAGCAGATTATCGTCGTAGCATGGGGAGAGGTGTTGCTCCCACGTGCTGCGTCCCAAATGGCGTGTATGTGGTCTTACCTGGCTCTCCGGTCGACATGAGCGAAATAATACAGTTCTCGCGGACCAAACACACAGATCTCTGTGGGTGGGGGACGAGACCAAGGGATGCTGAATTTGTATCAAATGACTTACGCTTAGTTCCACTATCCTTGTGATTAACCACCACAAACTGAGGAATACAATGTGTCTGTTAGAGGATCACTGTGTGTTTACAGTACCCATGTACTATGATGGAGGCTAACCCTTTGCCTAGACTCGGTTAGAGGATCCCAGGGAGATAAAAGGAGCTAACCTCGCTCTGGTGTTTCAGCATCTGGTTGTGGAAACCATGGGTGTGCGTTCCGAGGAACACCGCGGGATAGTGTGGGTCCCTGGGATTTGTACCACAATGTGAAGAATACAATGGGTTTGCGTTCCGAGGAAAACCACGGATCTGTGTTTTACCTGTCGTTAGTACCCCTACGTGAGGAACACCACGGGTTCGTACGGGTCCCTGTGATTAGTACCACTATGTGATGAATTCCATGGGTTTGCGTTTTGAGGAAAGTCACAGGTCTGCCGTTTGCCTGTCATTAGTACCACAATGTGAAGAACACCATAGGTTTGCGTTCCGAGGAACATCACGGGTCTGGGATTTACCTGTCGTTAGTACCCACTATGTGAGAAACACCACGTGATAGTGCGGGTCTCTGTAATTAATTCTCACTCTGTTAGGAACACCACGTGATAGAACGGGTCCCAGATATATGCACAAATTTGTAAGGAACACCATGGGTTTGCATTCCTAGGGATGCCACGGGTCTGGGTTTTACCTGTCATTAGTACCCACTATGTGAGGAACACCACGTGATAGTGCGGGTCCCTGTAATTAATTCTCACTCTGTTAGGAACACCACGTGATAGAACGGGTCCCAGATATATGCACAAATTTGTAAGGAACACCATGGGTTTGCATTCCTAGGGATGCCACGGGTCTGGGTTTTACCTGTCATTAGTACTCACTGTGTGAGGAACACCACGTGATAGTGCGGGTCCCTGTAATTAATTCTCACTCTGTTAGGAACACCACGTGATAGAACGGGTCCCAGATATATGCACAAATTTGTAAGGAACACCATGGGTTTGCATTCCTAGGGATGCCACGGGTCTGGGTTTTACCTGTCATTAGTACCCACTGTGTGAGGAACACCATGGGATTGTGTTCCGAAGAACACAATGGGCCTGGGATTTACCTGTCATTAGTACCCACTATGTGAGGAACACCATGGGATTGTGTTCCGAAGAACACAATGGGCCTGGGATTTACCTGTCATTCCTACCCACTATGTGAGGAACACCATGGGATTGTGTTCCGAAGAACACAATGGGCCTGGGATTTACCTGTCATTCCTACCCACTGTGTGAGGAACACCATGGGATTGTGTTCCGAAGAACACAATGGGCCTGGGATTTACCTGTCATTCCTACCCACTGTGTGAGGAACACCATGGGATTGTGTTCCGAAGAACACAATGGGCCTGGGATTTACCTGGCATTCCTACCCACTATGTGAGGAACACCACGGATAGTATGGGTCCCTGACATTTGTACAATTATGTGACGAACACCATGGGTTCGCGTTCCCACGAATACCACGGGTCTGAGATTTACCTGTCATTAGTGCCCACTATATGAGGAACGCCACGCGATAGTACAGGTCCCTGTTATTAGTACCACAATGTGAGGAACACCACGGGATAGTACGGGACCCTGTGATTAGTTCACACTCCGTGAGGAACACCACGAGATAGCACTGTCCCCCGAGATATACACAACTTTGTAAGAAACACCATGAGTTTGCATTCCTAGGAACACCACGGGTCTGAGGTTAACCTGTCATTAGAACCCACTATGTGAGGAACACCATGGGGTTGCGTTCCGAGGAAAACCATGGGTCTGGGATTTACCTGCCATTAGTACTCACTATGTGAGGAACACTACGGGATACTACGGGTCCGTGACACTTGTACAAATATGTGATGAACACCATGGCTGCACGTTCTCAGGAACCCCACGGGTATGGAGTTTCCCTGTCATTAGTACGCACTATGTGAGGAACACCACGGGATAGTAAAGGTCCCTGTGATTAGTACCACAATGTGAGGAACACCACGGGATAATACAGGACCCTGTGATTAGTTCGCACAATGTGAGGAACTCCACGGGACATTATGGGTCCCTGAGACTTGTACAGCTATGTGACGAACACCATAGGTTTGCGTTCTGAGGAACACCACCGGTCTGCGTTTTACCTGTGATTAATACCCACTATGTGACGAACACCACGGATAGTACGGGTCCCTGTAATGTTTCCATTGTTTGATGAACACCACGCAGTACTATGGGTCCCTGTGATTAGTACCACTATATGAGGAACACTACGGTATAGGGCGGTTTGCTGAGATTTTTACAATTATGTGAGGAACAGCATGGTATTCTTTCCGAGGATACCACGGTATAGTAAGTGTCTCTGTGATTAGTCCCATTATGTGATGAATAACATGGGTTTGCGTTTCGAGGTAAGCCACAGGTCTGCCGTTTGCCTGTCATTAGTACCACAATGTGAGGAACACCATAGGTTTGCGTTCCGAGAAACATCACGTGTCTGAGGTTTACCTGTCTTTAGTACCCACTATGTGAGGAACACAACGGAATAGTACGGGTCCCTGTGATTAGTACAACTATGTGATGATCACAATGGCTTTGCGTTCCGAGGAACACCACGAGTCTGGGCTTTACCTGTGATTCGTACAACTATGTGAACAACACTACGTATAGTACTGTTTCCTGAGATTTGTACAACTATATGTGGAACAACTTGGGTTTGCCTCCGAGGAACACTACGGATCTGGGTTTTGCTTCTTATTAGTGCCCATTATGTGAGGTACACCACGTGTGACGGTTTTACCTGTCATGAGTACCACATTGGGAGGAACACCGCGGGATAATACGGGTCCCGGTGATTAGTACCAACTATGTGGGTCACACTTCTGTATAACACGAGTCACTGTGATTACTATCCACTATGTCAGGAATACCGCGGGGTAGAACGGGTCCCTGTGAATAGTACCCACTATGTGGTGAACACATTGGTTTGAGTTGCCTGTGAGTTGCGCCCTTATGTGTGGAGCACCGAAAATTTACGTTACTTTTGAGAAATACCATGGTTCTTCTTTACTAGCGATAGGTACCTTCATGTGGGGCCGTTCACCTAGATTTTCGACCTCTTTAGACTAAAAGCATCATCGATTCAAGGATGTGCTTTGGAAGCAGCTCCTTGGTCAGTATATACCATTGTTATAAGTTAGCTTCTGGGAAGGTGGCCCATTGCTGACCAGATGCGCTGATTGTTTTAAGTTCGTAATAATTGTTCATCGTCGTGTTTATAATTGCATTCGGAGGATTGATCATTGGAATTCATTTAATGTTTAATATTTTGAGTTGGATCCGCTGATTATCTTGCTTTCGTATTCGTTCATTCATTATTCACAATCAAGGTATGAATTCTGGTCAGAGGTTGAAAATTTGGATTTTTAAATTGTTCTTACATTTCGTATCATTAGGGGCCGAGGAGCTAGATGCTAGGCCACTTTAAACAACCATCATCACCACCATCATCATCACATAACGAAGAGATGGAGTAGACTTGGCTAATTGTTACTCACGTTGCAGTTCTGTCATGATGAAGGTAATACAGGTCAGGAGATTTCTGGGTGTGGTTGTTGTATGTTGAGTGCAGTTTGAAATATGTACACATGGCCGAGTTGTAAACTTGTCCTCCCTCTGTTATACATAACGGAAAGGCGAGGTAAGCTGAGCCATAGCTTGTAGGAACACGTCATTCCACTCGACGGCCACAAGCGTTGCCAGATTCCCACTTTCACGGCAGTTTCATTTTGCTACATCTTCAGAGCTACACCAACAAAGTGTTTTGCGTTTCCTTTCAGAGAAATTTCTTGCCGCTTCGGGTTGCTCTTCCATTTACTAAATGCCACACCTTCAGTACACTACTGACCTTCATACGGAGCGGATTCACTGGAATGCCTCGCTCAGTTTCCGGTGGTAAATTGGCAACTACTAACGCAATTCGACCACAGCATACAGCCAAGACACCAACCGTGAAAAACTAAACCGAGAATCTCAAAGAGTTCAGGAAGCTTTCGAGCTTAAGGAGTGGGCAGTGGTGAAGTGACTACCCGCATCACCAAGGACATCTTAAAATATCTTCCTTCCAACACATTTACACAAAACACTAAATACTCTTGGTCTCCTCCTGTAGCTCCACGTCTCCGTTGCTAGTGTTCTGTCAGTGGACCATCCAAATGGTGCCATATATGAAGACATCCAATTTTGACACAAAGTAGAGCCCATTTCGACCAGGACCGATGTTCCTATCATAAGGGTATTGCTGACTTAATCTGACGATAAAGATCAGGGGGCATGATAGCCTAGTATCATTGTCGCTGAGCTGGCTTCGGTTGGAGTTCTGGCCACGGATTTTGGGAGTTATGAAATGAAGGCATCCTCTGGTTCGGATTCCACATTACACTAGAAACCTTTGGTCATGATCAAGGTATATAGTATATGTTCATGAAAGACAGGAAGTTTCATTACAGAAGAGACTAATTCATCTTGGTGTTGCTTTATTCCCAGTTGTCCAGAGACTTCTTTGGTTACATAGTAAATAGGCTATACTATATGGTATTGGTCTGGATGGAAAAGATATACGAACCGTTGCCAACCTACTGTATATTAAAATCAGTCCGCATCTCTTAAGTTTGATAACATCAACGTCTGTGCTATTGAAATAAAGCAAGGGATGAGGCTCTGTTATAACTCCACTCCTCTTCAATAACTTCTATGAAAGGGTGCTTTTCTGATATCAGTATTGTTAAAGGAATCGTAATAATTAATCTGCCATATGCGGATGATATCTTTCGGTTCGCAATAAGTGCAGAAGGTCCAGAGATATTAGCGAACTCTGTGGTCAAACAGAGTTGTGCGTTTAAACACGAAAACACTAACTTAATGATCGTAAGAAAACATGTCAGTCAACCTATAAAGTTGAGTGTAGCTGGCGCATAACTAAAGCAAGTCCAGTACTTTAGGTCTCTCACCTGCGTACTTGATCACAGCTTGAGCAGTCCTGTTGAAACTGGGTCCCAAGGACTGCCTTCAAGAGAATTATTTAAATCCTCTGCCACGGGGACTTCATTTTCTCTGTGCATGTTTTCTTCGGTGTTGTGTATCTCCTGTCTTAATGTTGGTGAGGCCTGAACACCATCCTTTGAGATGTGGGGCTACAGTACTCACGTACAATATCAGAATCAATATCATTCGAAATTATGAGGTAGTGCAGTGGTTTATACCTTTAGAGAATAATAAGTTAAAACCAAATCCATCAAAAACCCAGATCCATGCTCTTCACGTGAGGAATGAAGAAGCATCTTGAAACTTGCAGGTCAAGTGGATGGGAGAAGTACTGGAGCACAGTGATACACCTATATACCTGTGGCCACACTTTGCAGGTATCACTGCGCCAACTCCGAGGCAGAAGTCCTCTCTCACGATGCATCGACATGATCAGGTAGGGCTGCTCATCCAGATCGCCTGGAACTTGTGAAACTTCAATAGAAGTTGCTCCGTGACTACGAAGAGCCCTGGACGACGTGGATGTCTTTAAACAGACTGCGAATTGGGACAACGTAAAGGAGAACATCTACCTGATACTAGTGCTCATATCTGGCACTAGGCAGCACCACTGTAATATGTGTAATCTTTCTTGTAATTTTTACTGTATTTTGCGACTGGCGCAAATAAATAAACGACCTCCTTCCGTTTATCTCAAAGATACACTTTAAAGAAAGAGGTGTAGGGGAAGAAGGAGAAAATCTTGGCTACGGACTGTGCAAGAATGGTATGGACTCGGTACCCCCACGCTTTTCCAACTTGCTGAGGACAAGGGTCAGATCGCCCCGATGGCAGCTGACATACGATGAGGATATTGTAGAAGAGAAGAAGATGAGTAATTGCTAGTTTTATATTGTGAAAATATCTGTACAACTTAGAATGCGATAAGCCTGAATTATTCCGCCTCGTGTGGCTTAAATACTGCTTTAGTAACAGACATGTCACTGCTGAATGTTTCATACGGCAGCGCATTTCGACACACGGCGCACTTCCGTCTCGGAATGCAAGAGAAACAGTGCTTCACGATGGCGTGGTGGAACATGAACTACGTTTCATAGCTAAGTCTAATTCACTGACTAAAATGTTCGACGTTCTGATACAGATAAAATATGAGGTTCATGAAATATTTAATGAGCAGATGTACAACGTACAGTATGATAAATATATGATGCACAGTATTGTAGTAGCAGTATACAGTACCGGTAATATACAACGTTTCCTTCTTCATTACGCGCTTACAATGGTAATAAAAGCCGTTATATGCACATTAAACAGCAACTAATGTGAATAATATAAAATGATTAACGAAGCTTAAAAACAGTTTAAAATAGTTATTGTATGTATACCTAAAGCATGCGGTACCTGAGTGGCTCATACGGTTAAGGCGCTGGCCTTTTAACCCCAACTTGGCAGGTTCGATCGTGGCTCAGTCCGGTGGTATTTGAAGGTGCTCAAGTACGACAGCCTCGTGTCGGTAGATTTACTGGCACTAAGAGAACTCCTGCGGCACTAAATTCCGGCACCTCGGCGTCTCCTAAGACCGTAAAAGTAGTCAGTAGAACGTAAAGCAAATAACATGTTTATTATCATTATTATTTCAACTTGAATAATTACAAACTGAGTAATAAAATATCGGAAGAGCCCAAGGTCGGTATTATGTGTATAGTAACAGACTTGGTCTATTGTAGTTTAAAATTTTACTTCAAATTAAAGTTTTAAAACACAATTCTAGAAACTTTTGCACTTCTTTCTGTTATAATATGACCCTCCTTTGAGAACAATAATGTCATTTTTCCGTGTGAATGACCTTACATTTTGGAGTGCAT
Organism: Anabrus simplex; assembly: GCF_040414725.1. Classification (NCBI taxonomy): domain Eukaryota; kingdom Metazoa; phylum Arthropoda; class Insecta; order Orthoptera; family Tettigoniidae; genus Anabrus; species Anabrus simplex. Next base: position 128,390,017 of record NC_090279.1, on the reverse strand, counting down.
TGTTATTTTAATCACTTGACTCGCGATTCGGAATATAAAGAGTCTCGGCTTCTCTTCAGGGCAATGTCACGCGGAGTGAGGCGAGGAGATGATCAAAGCACCGTCACTGTTTCAAAGCTGTGCTGTTCCGAAGCATCGATGGTTCCTGTTCACTCGACACGACACACGAAGTAATTTCAGTGCTTCGAAACAGTGGAGCTTTGATGTGTTGATTGCGCCGGCACAGTGTTTCGAAGCCTACTGGGCCTATGGTATAAATGTAAAGTGATCTAGAGACGTCTCCTCTGAAATATAAATGCAATTTTTTCGCTTATGAACATTCAGAGTCGATGGCAGATGTTCATACATCCCTGTAGCTTGTACCGTCACGCAGGAGTGTTGGCAGATATCCACCTCGTTAATAGCTCGGAACACGGGGCGCATTACTGTACCTCGAAGTGTTTCGTCATGTATAAGTACAGAAATATTACGGCAATCACCTCACAACACGATGGCAGCTGCTTTAAAATTGGAGCTATATTTCTTTCTGTTCTACTTTTCCTTTTCAAATTTTAAATTGTACACTTTGCTAAACAAATAACGATTCAGGTACAGCACTAGCTCGTTATCTTTGGTACAATGTTGGAAAAATCGGATAATAGTAAATTAACAATATGAGCATGAAACTCCCTAATTACAATTTTTACATGAGCGCTACTGATCCTTTCACTCAACAGTCAAGGAGGCGGATCTCCCAATTTCTACATCAGTGAAAGAGCTTTTTGTTCTACAAATTCATAGTTGAATGGAAATAGTGCAAAAGGGGTGGTTACGGCTGAGATTTCTTTATCTTCATCTGCTAAGCATGTCAGGGAGAAGGCTTGTCACATGTCTAATTTAAAAAACACTCTTTTTCCCTGAAGAAAGTAACTGAAGTCATCAGTGTGAGGTATAGTACACTCGTTGAGTCTGCGATAGTTACCACACACACTCACACACACACACACACACACACACACACCAGGTTAACCCGTCAAAGCCCAAATACAACGTACGGAATAGATCTATGTATTTCATTTTAGATTAGGTTAGCTACATTACGAAAAACAAAGCAAAACTAAATATCTAGAGGCAAAGTGTTCCACAAAAAAAAAAAAAAAAAAAAAACAAACATGAAATACAGGGATGCCACCTGTAGGTTACATTGGTCAGTATAGTTACAGTTTGCAGGCTGCTGGTAGTCTACTTTCAATTGCGAAGACAACTGCTGCTCCTAACGCATATTGGACTGTCGCGGATGCTGGGCCGGTTTAGATCCTTGGTAAGGCTCAAAGGCTACGAGGTAAACAAATCGCGTAGGAACTGACCATAGTTTAAGGCCGAACCTTAGAGGTTTCCCCTTGCTTGGCGCTGTGACGGCTGTAATACGAAACCATTGCTTCATCGACTGCAAGATCACTTGAACCGATTCCGTCAAATTACTACCCAAAGTTTTGATTAAGAAATGTCAAGTATTTTTGTACCTTGCTATGTTCGTTATTGAGGGAAGGATTCATATTTTCTGAAGGGTACAAATACTGATTAATTTTTGGAAGTGTATTTCTTCTCATGCTTTGGAAACTAAGTTATTGTAAACATCTGATTTTTTTTCAAAAATCATTCTTATATCTTCCAGATGCGTTTTGCCAGTCAAAAATAGTACAGTGATATAAACTCTTAAGTCATCTGAATTCATGTCCAACATATGGTTCCAGTACACAACGTATAATTTTGACATTTTCACAATGAGGTTCTTCTTCTGCAATGAACAGTAACTCAAAACACTCAACTGGAGACAGTTGCGGTCCGTCATATTCTGAAGGTTCCTCATGCCCGTCCCTCACCCAATCGGAAAATAAAATTATCCTCCGTAGCTGCCCACAACTTGTTGTATTTTTCCTTAGAAGGTGCTCGTTTATTTGCCCCAGAAAAACCAGGCGCCTGCTTCATTTCATTACAAGGTACCGGCGTACCACCATCTACTGTTATCGTATTTATTTCCACTGTCAATCTCAACATTCTACCGGGAAGGGGATTGAGATCGACAGAATTAGTAGCCTCATCGCCACTTCTCTCATCTGTAATATACCTGTCATTTTGTAGAAACATAGTAATATCATCTATAGATCTATACATCTTCCAACATTTCTAGTACCTCATCCAATATCAGACTGAAAAGGGAAAGAAACCATTAAATGAATATCAGATACTATTCATAACTGAAACTGGACAAAAAGGCCTACTTTATGTGACCAATGACACATACAGGTAACATCAAGCCTTTCATGTCAATAACAAATGTTTAAATTATAATATTATGATTAAGAATGTATCACATTCATTTCTGATTATTTAAGCGATATACAAGCATAAACTTCAAAATATAATTACATTTTATCACACGCTTTCCATGACATAATAACGCGCATTTGCTTCTCCATTTCAATCCAGTCAGCTTCCTCTTGTACTTGAGCGTGAGCTGACTGACCAGTGCAGGCTGCGATTTAAAAATGGCCCATTTCAAATTCCAAGACCTTTCTTTGAGTACTTCCAACAGGCAGAGAAGTTCAAGCAGGAAATTTGATTAATATTAGGTGATATTGGGTTTTGACAGGTTAAGAAAGGATTTCTGCTTCGTCATTCCACAAAGAGAAATGCATTTTCCTGAATGATCTGTTGTTGTTTGAGTCATCAGTCCATAGACTTGTGTCTTAAGATGTGTCCTATCATTCCATACAGACTTCGACATCCTTGCACTTCTCCTTCTATCATTCTTCCTTAGCTACCTTGCACTTTCTATCCACTTGATTCTTTAATCGCCTGTATTCTTTTCTGCCCTTTTCATTTCTAGCATTCTTGTATTTTCGTCGTTCATCAATCAGGTCTAGTATCTCCTGAGTTATCCACTGATTCTTAGTTGATCTTTTCTTCCTTCCTAACATTTCTTCAGCAGCCCTACTGACTTCATTTTTCATGACTCTCCACTCTTTCTCTATAGTGTTTCCTTCAGCCTTTTCATTTAGTCCTTGTGCAACATGTTCCTTGAAACAATCCCTCACACTCTTTTCTTTCAACTTGTCTAGATCCCATCTTTTTGCATTCTTTCCTTTCTTCAATTTCTTCAACTTCAGATGGCAGTTCATGATCAACAAGTTGTGGTCAGAGTCCATGTCTGCTCCTGGGAAAGTTTTGCAATCCAACACCTGGTTCCTGAATCTCTGCCTAATCGTATTGAAGTCTATTTGATACCTTCCAGTGTCTCCAGGTCTCGTCCACGTATACAGCCGCCGTTTGTGGTGTTTGAACCAAGTATTGGCAAGGACTAAATTATGATCAGTGCAGAATTCAACCAGCCGACTTCCTCTTTCATTCCGTTGTCCCAATCCAAATTCTCCTACTGTACTACCTTCTCTTCCTTGGCCTACCACTGAATTCCAGTCTCCCATCACAATTAGATTCTCATCACCTTTGACATATTGTATTAAATCTTCTATCTCCTCATATATTCTTTCAATTTCTTCATCATCCGCTGAACTAGTAGGCATATAGACCTGCACTATTGTGGTGGGCATTGGTTTGGTGTCTATCTTGACGATAATAATTCTTTCACTATGCTGGTCGTAGTAGCTTACCCGCTGCCCTATTTCCTTATTCATTATTAAACCAACTCCTGCATTTCCCCTCTTTGATTTTGTGTTGATAACTCGGTAGTCGCCTGACCAAAAATCTTGTTCTTCCTGCCAACGTACTTCACTTATACCAACTACATCTAACTTTAGCCTATCCATCTCCCTTTTCAGATTCTCTAACCTACCTCAACGATTCAAACTTATAACATTCCACGCTCCGACTCGCAGAATGTCAGTATCCATCTTCCTGATGATCGCCCCCTCTTGTGTAGTCCCCACCCGGAGATCCGAATGGGGGACTAGTTTACCTCCGGAATATTTTACCCGGGAGGAAGCCATCATCAGTACATCATTCATACAGGGATAGCTGCATGCCCTCGGGAGTTAGTTACGGCTGTAGTGTCCCGTTGCTTTCAGCCGTGTAGCAGTATCAACACAGCTAAGCCATGTTGAGTATTATTACAAGGCCGTATCAGTCAATCATCTAGACTGCCGCCCTTGCAACTACCGAAAGGCTGCTACCCCCCTTTCGATGAACAATTCGTTAGTCTGGTCTCTCAACAGATACCCATCCAATATGGTTGCACCTGCGGCTCGGCTATCTGCATCATTGGGACACGAAAGCCTCCCCACCGCGGCAAGGTCAAATGGTTCGCAAAGGAGGCCTGAATGATCTAAGAATTCTTAAATGAAAAATCGTGTACGTGTTGTTTGAAACAGACATAAATCTGTAGCTCTCAAGGATATCACTCCCTTCACCAAAAGCAATAAGATACGTAGAAGACTATCATCATCATCACCCTAAATCGAATTGGTGAGAAGAGATCGATTTGGCTAAATTTGATGAGAGGGAGAGATAAAATGATAGACACCCAGCACATGTTCATCGTGTGTAGCCAGTAAGAACGGTAGGGGAAAGCCAAGGTGTGAATATGACAAGCCGATTAGAGCAGAAGTAGATTGAAGCACTTATGTACAATTAAAAGGTTGGTACAGAATAGGTTGACATGGATATCTGCATCAAACCAGTGTATCGGCTGATGACACAGACAAAAACAACAACAAATGTAGAACGACATCGCAGAATTGTCGGCAAATGTGTTGAAAAGTGGAAGTGACAATTTTCAGAAATTATGGAGGACTCCATCAAAATGGTTTGGTGACTGCCCGGACCCTACCCATCCAGACCAGTGGTCTCGTCACTAGCCAGACTAGTGGTCTCGTCACTAGGCAGACCAGTGGTCTTGTCATTAGCCAGACTAGTGGTCATGTCACTATCCAGACCAGTGGTCTTGTCATTAGTCAGACTAGTGGTCTTGTCACTATCCAGACCAGTGGTCTTGTCATTAGCCAGACCAGTGGTCTTGTCACTGTCCAGACCAGTGGTCTCGTCACTAGCCAGACCAGTGGTATCGTCACTAGGCAGACCAGTGGTCTCGTCTCTAGGCAGACCAGTGGTCTCGTCATTAGCCAGACTAGTGGTCTCGTCACTATCCAGACCAGTGGTCTTGTCACTATCCAGACCAGTGGTCTTGTCACTAGGCAGACCAGTGGCCTTGTCACTATCCAGACCAGTGGTCTTGTCACTATCCAGACTAGTGCTCTCGTCACTATCCAGACAAGTGGTCTTGTCATTAGTCAGACTAGTGGTCTTGTCACTATCCAGACCAGTGGTCTTGTCATTAGTCAGACTAGTGGTCTTGTCACTAGGCAGACCAGTGGTCTTGTCATTAGCCAGACCAGTGGTCTTGTCACTAGGCAGACCAGTGGCCTTGTCACTATCCAGACCAGTGGTCTTGTCACTATCCAGACCAGTGGTCTCGTCACTAGGCAGACCAATGGTTTTGTTACTATCCAGACCAGTGGTCTCGTCACTAGGCAGACCAGTGGTTTTGTTACTATCCAGACCAGTGGTCTTGTCATTAGCCAGACTAGTGCTCTCGTCACTAGGCAGACCAGTGGTCTCGTCTCTAGGCAGACCAGTGGTCTTGTCGCTATCCAGACCAGTGGTCTCGTCACTATCCAGACCAGTGGTCTTTTCACTAGCCATGCCAGTGGTGATGCAACGTAGGGTTCCACAATCCTGAGGGCAGCTTCGCGGCTTTAAACTTGTGGTTTGCCCCCCCCCCCCCAGGCTGCCTTTGTGAGCAGTCATCCCTAAGCTTTCCTCACCAGCCGGACCTATCCCATCCAGCCAAACGGTATTGTAAATTTCCTAAATTGGTAGCCTTGTGTTGCCACTGTTCGAGCCACGCCATATTGGAGCTGTTCGTGAGTGGTGGAAGTGAAGATGTGTTTACACATAGCCATCTTAATATATTCATTGGGCTGTATAAAATAAACCCATTCATCTTGTTGTTGTAAATTATCCTGTGACTTTCGTCGGAAGGAAGATGGAAGTGTCCTTCACACAACATTGATCGAGGATGCCATGCAGCCTACCAGTAAATATTGGCTGTATTGAATTTTGCACAAGTTGCTTCATAAATTGCGTTTCTCCAGATGGCATATCATCTCAGTTCTTGTATGAATGATATGTAGTTGGCGCAGAATGAGTGTTGTCCTTTAGTAACTTTGCAACACAGGAAGAAGCTGAACCACAGCTTATAATTTACTTTTGTTATACTGAATAGCGCTGCTTTAAGGCTCATTTTTTCATAGACTGTCTGAGCTTGGCTCCTTACTCATTGTATTTTGAATCCTGAAAGTTAACTGTGAATTATCCTGTTTTAGAAAACAAGACGGCAGGAAGTGGGTATTTTAGGTGTGATTCAACTTTTGTTTTAATTTTCAAAATGAATTGATTATAATTTTTGTTTAACTTAGTTTAATTAATGAATATAACCTTTCCCGAAGTATCAAAAATGTGTCTGGAATGAAGAAGTGTGTATAAACAAATTAACTTAAATTAATATGACATGCATTGCGAGTTTTTAGAAGTCTACTCAATAATCTCGTATGGTAAAATACAATCAATCATGAAGTTTATTGTCTTAACTTACATTTCCATATCCTCGTCTACGGATTCAGTGCCACAAACAAGACAAATCATGAAGGTATGTAATATATATGTAATATGTATCACTCAAATGTCCTCCTTTACCATATCATACCAATATTATATGCTATTTACATGTACCAATACTTAACAATTTTATAAGTAAAAACTCTCCCTTCGGCAAACTCGTGCTAGTGTATATACTTTATAGATATTTTGATAACAGGTTAGGCTCGTTATTTAATGAAACCGATCTACGCTGGAAATAGCTCCCCTATACATGACAGCTTACACTGATAAACAGAAGGATCATGGTGGATCAGAGCCATCCACGAGCTTTTGCCTCTAGGCCTTGTTGTCTCTGCTCGCCTGATAGCGATCAGATCAAATTCACATCATCGTTAATTGACAGGTCGTAACAATCCTAGAAGTAGATATTCAACTGTCAACATTGAGAAATACAGGAAGTTTATTATAAAATGCGTGGCATTCAAAATGACAGATGAGGGCTCTACATTACAAAATAAACTCAGTGTTTAAATCATCCTTTTAGCGTGCAATTTTTTCCTTCTTTCTTTGTTCGCAACCTGACTACAGTGCCACTCAGCTGACGAAGTAAGTTTCTAGAACATTATAATAGGGTTGCCATATCTGCAGCACTTCGTAACTTAATCAATTTCCTTTCAGATAATTATCATGGTGGCCAGTTTCATTAACATGATCCCATGTAAACCGGCTCTAAGGAGGACTCTGTGTTAATTTGTGGTGTTATTGAGGATGGTTGCCTAGTTGTACTTCCTCTTAAAACAATAATCACCACCACCACCATTGTGTGTTCCAGACTCGGTGCGACTGTGTGAGGCATTCTATGGGTCACTGGCACAACATGAGGAGATTAGGGAATTGCAGCTGGAAGATGACACCAGAGTGGTGGAATAATTGGAGAGAACCGCTAAGGAGACAGAGAACAGCGCGAGTTCATGGGAAGATGTGCTGAAAAAAGAGGGAGATGGTGATAGAACAGAGGGAGGAGGCATTCGAGAAGAAAACAAAGGATGTGGAGAAAGCACGTAAGGAGAGAGAAGAGGAGTTGGAGAGAGCATGTAAGAAGAGAGAGGAGGAAAAGGAAAGAGCATGTAAGGACGGAGAGAAGGTTATTGAGAAGAGAGAGCTAGCGTGCGAAATGAGAGAGGAACTTCCTCTCCAGAGAGAGAGGGAGTGGCGGAACAGAGAGGAAGGTCCACGGTGGCGCGAACTGCTCTTCTAGTACGAACCAGGTCACGAAATCCTTCAGCAAATTCTATATTGGGCCGCTGATCAGGGATATATCAATGTGGTGAATTTCCTTCTTGAAAGAAATCCCTGCGTGGACTCGAAGAGTACCGATTTGAATCATACTGCAGAAGGGGACAGCTGCATGTTGTGGAGGATCTGGTAGGAAAGGAGAAAATCGAGGTCGAGAGGACTGTCTCTACTTTGGAAGGAGTGACATTTATGTAAACATTGGTACCCACAGACAAGGAGTGCCTGCACTTTCCTTGTCATCCATACAGGGCCACGTGCAGGTGGTGATGTACCTGGTGGAGGAGGGAGGTATTACTGGGGAGTTGCCGGGTACTTCTCGTGTACAAGCTGCTCAGTGGGGGCACCTCAATATAGTGAGGTACCTCACCACACTAGACCCTACTAGTCTCAGCGTTAAGACTAGTGGTGGTTACACGGCACTGCACCTGGCTGCACATGAAGGTCACTTTCAAGTAATGGAGTACCTCACAACACAAGACCCCACTAGTTTCAATGCAAAGATTATTTATGATTACACTTCACTACATATGGATTCTTAGGGAGGTCACCTTGAAGTAATGAAGTATCTCACCGCATCAGACCCCTCTAGTCAGAATGTTAAGACTACTAATGATTACACTCCACTACATGTGGCTGCATGTGAAGGTTGCCTTGAAGTAATTATGTACCTCACCACACTAGAACCCACTAGTCTCAGTGTTAAGACTATTGATGATTACCCTCCACTACATGTGGCTTCATGTGAAGGTCACCTTGAAGTAATGATGTACCTCACCACACTAGACCACACTAGTCTCAACGTTAAGACTAGTGGTGGTTACACAGCATTACACTGGGCTGCACGTGGAGGTCACTTTGAAGTAGTGAAGTACCTCACCACACTAGACCCCACTAGTCTCAATTCTAAGACTAATAGTTACACAGCTCTGACCCTTGTCAAACGGAGGGGAGGCACTATGAGGTGGTACGCTTCCTAGAGCAGTGCTCATTGAATAAGTAAGTTACTTGGACACGACAGTAATCTAGTGTGTCTCCCTCTATCCGTAGTACGATCGTTACCTGCGCCTTGGAGGTGAGGAGGACCCTTCCTCCTCTCGGAGATTCAGTGCTACAACAGTGAGGGATCCTGCCGGTTACAAAGAACTCTGTGTTGTGTCGTTGCCTGGAAGCGAGTGGTATTCTGTGCTAAGGCTTGTACCAATGTAAATAAATTGTTTCAAGGTAATAAAACTGTTAAATATGAGTTAGTGTTGGCCCCAGAACCATCTTCCTTTGTTCCCGAGGGTTGCGGACCATATGACGCTCTCTAATTGGGAGTTGGTAGAGTAATATACTAGCACAGTATCCTCGAATTAAGTGGTTGAAGCTGTAGACAGTGTGGATAGTCAGCACCATAGATCATCCAGGTAAGTGACCTCGAGAAAAGTTTCCGTTGAAGACACTGGCAAAGAAATATGTAGCATGATCTCACATAGGTAGATGGCCTTCAGATGTGGCACAGATGGGAAACTTGAAGTAATGTACGTAATTTTCCCATCACACAGATGACGAGCACATCAGTCGTCTTATAATTTTCATGTTTTCACTCCTCACCACTACATTTATGCTTTCAGTAGTTCCTGCATTGATCCCTGCAGAAGTATTTGAATAATTTTTAAACAGGGGTGAAAGTGAGAGTCGATGCAAGTGGCTGTGTCAGCGGAGAATAAGGCAGACTAATGATCCACTTATCCCAGTGCTTGAAATGCGATTTTACCAGGGCATAAAGTCAGGCTTGAAATTAGAATCCATATTCTGATATTAATTGCATAGTAATTATCAAAAATAATAATTAATGATCTCAATTAACTTATGACGATAAAAATATCTTTTGCAGTGAATATTTGGTTTGAAAAGCTGTTGGCTCAGTAAACTCGCGTCCTCACTCTGAATCAGTGTTTAGCTGCACCCCCCAATGGAGCCGCATATGACTTTTTAACCACTTACCTGGAATCGAACACAAGCTAAATGGCATGCTGCCGTGGTTTCAATGAAATAGCAGAATGGGTTTGAACATAACACAGGTTGAAAGGAGGGAGCTGAGGGCTGTCATACTCAGCTATGCACATGGGGAGAACGCCCAATGACATAAGAGGGCTGTCGCTACAAAGAAACTATTGATCCCATAGGAAGCTTGAGTGGGTCACTAGTTGCAGTATGCGATATTATGCAATTCAATCTAAACATTTTAACTCTTACTTCCAACAAATCATTTGCGAGTCTTCCCACAAGAAATGTCTCATTTGATTCCTTGATGCATTTAACCGTGGTATTGGGGAAGGAGGGTTCAGACTTCAGTCAGTCGTCTCTGATCTCCATTTTGGGCAGTCACCAGGTGGCAGGTTCACTACTAGATGTTCACCCAGTATTTTCTCAAGCCGACATGGACAGGTCTTACGGCGACAATGAGATAGGGAAGGAAGTTACTCAGCCCTTAGTTTGCCTGTTGTGGAATTTGGAAACCACAGAAATAAATATTCAAGTTTGCTGAGGTGGAGTTTGATCCCACTTTCTGCCGACAGTTATGTGGTCACTAGCTCTGCGGAAACATTTTAGTTATGCTGTAACTAAGCTGTAATGGGAAAAGTGCAAACAAAAGTGATTGGGCTCAATTAATTACCGAGCAAAAATTAATTTCTGAATATAATCAGTAAAGCTACAATCGTCGTAGAACGCGAGTCTTCAGAGAACCACTGAGTTTTTATTACATGGGTATGTCAGAGGGAAATACATTAGTCTGTTTTGTACCTTTTAGTATAAGGACATTAAGTGGCTATCATTGCTGCGTGAGACTAAACAGAGAATCAAAATGATAGCTCTCGAGCGAAAATAGAATGTCACTTTCGAGTTTTCGGGGTAACTTATTCAAATAGAGGGGTGGAAATGCCTTATCCTGTTTACTGTCACGTGTTTATTCCGGTTCTATTCTGCACGACGTGGGGGCGGTATGAGGCGACTTTAAGGGAGACCAAGGACTGTCAACTTGGGAGTGTCGTTTGGTGACCACGGTTCCGCTAGCTGAGTCTGGTATTAGGCTCCTCCACGGTTTGAGGTTCTCGAGTCCTAGGGAGTCCTCCCTCACTTTTGCCGATACCTTCACTTCTCCTCCATTTTCCCTCTGATTAGTGTTAATGGAGGATGGTTGCCCAGTTGTACTTCCTCTTAGAACAATAATCACCACCACCGTCTCACGATTACTTCATTCTCAACAAGCTGTGAGTAAATGAACCAGTGCTGGGGCTCCAAAGTTACCAAGCTCTCGATGCGATGTATATCGATTACTACAATGTATCGATTGCAATTTTATATTCGGAAGTAAATTACGAGTAAAAGTTACTAAGAAAGTAGTCGTTACAAATAATTCAATTACTTGCCTACTCTATAAGTAAGATATTCGTGCTCATGACACAAGCTCGTATTACCACGTGTGAACGGTACGGATATCGGACCAGAGTACAGTTTACTGTATTGTTACATCCTGATTGTTACAGAGCACATCATAGGCAAGTAATACCTGATCTACGGATTCTATCATCATCGTCTTACCGCTTGTCCCGCAGCTGAGCAGGGTCTGCTGTCTCTTGTAAGCCAGTCTTCACTTTGTTCTATATGAGCATCAGTTGAAACAAGATGAACATCCCTCATGTCTTCTTGAAGGTGTTTCTAGGACCGACCACGTTGCCTGTTTTCAGATGGTGTGATGTGAAGTGCCCTCTCTACGCATTACATGGCCACACCAAGCAGGTTATAACGATAATAGCAGAAACACTCTCCAAAGTGCAGCCACTACCACTAGGTATCTAGCGGCTCGCAGTGTAAGAACGAACAGCTGTCGACTGCTCCTTGTGGCTGCTATGACATAAAAACCTGAACCAGAGGTCTCGAAATTGCATTGTATTGTATTGGTTTTATGTTGTAAACGAATGATGGAATAGCTTTTCAAGTACAAAATGATTGATCTGCGGTTATAACATTTTATTAGTCACGAAATAAGGCATGAAAAGTAACATCAATTTTAGGGCTACACCGAGACCAAAACAACTTGATTTTTCATATGATAGCCTACTGTCTACAATTTTCACATATGTCATATACATTCAAAAATATATTTTCCTACTGTACACATGCTATTTTCCTCAAATTGAAGTTTAGTCAAGACAAATTTATGTAACAATTTCCATACAACTACAGGCCAGGCAACCATATGTACTGACAACCATGCAATACCATAATTATATATATACTATATTATGTACATTTCAATGCACTTGAACATGAAATTACATATGTGTTACATTCTGTAATTTGGCATTTTTCTTTTTCTGCTGAGATAAAGAAATGGAGTATCGCTTTTAGTGCTGGGAGTGTCCGAGGACAAGTTCGGCTCGCCAGGTGCAGGTCTTTTCATTTGACTCCCGTAGGCGACCTGCGCGTCGTGATGAGGATGAAATGGTGATGAAGACGACACATACACCCAGCTCCCGTGTCAGAGAAATTAACCAATGATGGTTAAAATTCCCGACGCTGCCGTGAATCGAACCCAGGACCCCTGTGACCAAAGGCCAGCACGCTAACCATTTAGCCATGGAGCCGGACTCTGCTGATATGTGTATAAACCATTTTTTTTTTACAAAAGCTGTATTGAGGACTGCAAAGTATTTATGTGCCAACAAGGAATAACATACCTTCTACACTAACATATTCATTCATTAAGGTCTTCGCTAACTTGTTCTTGACATTTTGAGTGATTTCACATATGAATTAATTTAGATTATTCTGAAAAACACGCTACATTTTAGAACACAACATGTGAGAACAATCATTGAGGAAAATCTTGTTACTTGATTCATATTTCTTCACTAGTAAGAGGAAGTTTTCTGGGTCATTGGAATTAAGGTCAAGGGACATCGAAACATTTTCACACTCATTGTGTGGCAGGCTTGTGATTGCCCAAACAATAACATAATTGTCTACATTTGCTTGTGTGGTTTGCACATTACAGTCGATGATCTCACTTTTTCATTACAATCAGATCTCTTATCACTAATATTTAATCTTTCGTTCACAGCGTAACTCATTTTCAAATAACTGTATTTGTTTAGGAATACTGCAGCATCAGCCTCACAATTGCTACCTTGTGATGGGGATAGTAAGTTATTTATTAATTTATTTCATGCCTTCATTTGTGGCGAAGTTAGGGCTCACGGCCCTCTCTTACACTTAACCACATATCTAATAAACTTTATAAAACAGAATAATGAAATAATTTAACAAAATATAAATCCTAACCTCATTCATTCTTCCATTCATACTGCCATTCATACAAGCTGGTAATACATTTAATAGGTAATCTCGGCAAGACCGCTTGAAAGAAGCTAAGGAAGTGCAATTCCTAACACTAACTGGAAGGGAATTCCATAGCCTTGCACCAGACACTTGAAAGGAGCGGTTAAATGAAGATGAGCGATGTACAGGAATTGAGAGTGTCGTAGTCGATCGTGTGTTGTGTTCATGAGAGGAGGAGAGTAAATTAAACTTTGAGGATAAATACTGGGGTTTAGATTCATTCAGCAGACGAAATACGAGAGTAGCAACGTGAAGATGTCGTAGTTTATCGATTTTTAACCAGGAGAGAAGTTCATAATAGGGGGAGATATGAGTTGAAAATTTAATTGAAAATATAAACCTAATGCATGAGTTCATTGCCCTCTGTAATTTTAGTGTCTGTTCCATGGTGGCATCTATCATTACAATATCACAATAATTAAGTATGGGAAATATGAGTGTCTGGATAAGTTTAATTTTCAAGCATAGTGGAAGAAGTGATTGGCGAGTTTTGAGAGGGTGAAGTGACGAGTGAATTTTCCTGCAGATGCTTGTTATGTGCTCACTCCAATCTAGTGTGTCACATGATAATTCCAAGATTTTTTACCGACTTCTGAAATGGTATAGCTACACCACAAAGCAAAAGTGAAGGCAATAATTTCTTATTAAGGATATTTAACTGCCTTTGTTGCCCTATTATAATCGCTTGTGTCTTTTTAGGATTTATTAATAAACAATTCTTATTAGAATAGGAGCTAATCAGATTTAAAATGGAATTCATCTGATGAATTCCAAACTCAATATCAATAGCTTTACAGTGATAATATATTTGTAGATCATCTGCATATAAATGATACTTACAGTTACTGAACTGAGAAGATATATCATTGATATATAGAGTAAACAGAAGAGGTCCAAGCACGGATCCCTGTGGGACACCTGTTTGCTTCATCTTCCAGTCTGAGGTAGTGCCGTTTATGACAACACGTTGTCGCCGATTGGAAAGGTACGAAGCAAAGAGCTGAATAGCAGAGGGACTCAGATTAAATCTTTGTAGTTTCGCTAATAATATGTCAATATTTACTGTGTCAAACGCACTACTGAAGTCAAGTAGAATAAGTATATTCACTTTCCGCTCATCTATAGCTCGTCTAATGTCGTCTGTAATTCTTAGCAGTGCCGTCCCTGTGCTATGTCCTTTCTTGAAACCAGATTGGAAGGGGTCACGCAGAGAATATTTTTCCAGATATTGTTCAAGTTGGCTATAGATCAATTTTTCTAGAGCTTTAGACAGTGCTGAAAGAATGCATACAGGACGAAAGTCGGATGCTACATTAGCTGGCGACCTTTTTGGAACTGGGACAACTTGTGTATCTTTCCATTTTGTCGGAAAATAACTACGGGAGAGGCATGCATTAAATAGGTCAGTAATAACCGGCAATATTATATCCATAATGTTAGTAATCTAACAGCTCTTAATGCACTGTGAATATTAGATGCACCTGGAGCTGCATTATTGCTCTCTTTATTTCTGACAATGGCAAATGAATTTTCCAGACAATCTTGTGTCAGTCTTCTAGTGAAGAGAAATTGAAAATCCATTGCTCCATCAATTCTGACCACAAAATCTTAAGAGCAGTGATATTATCTACCCAACATTAAATACATATTGGGTTGAGTTTACTATTACCACCTCTGATTAACACAATGATCTGCCTCAGATATTTTCAATTTCTACCATTTTTTCTATGTTGTTGTTGTGTTTGAGTCATCAGTCCATAGACTGGTTTGATGCAACCCTCCATGCCACCCTATCCTGCGCTAACCTTTTCATTTCTACGTAACTATTGCATCCTACATCTGCTCTAATCTGTTTATCATATTCATACCTTGGTCTACCCCTACCGATATTACCACCTACACTTCCTTCATAAAACTAACTGAACAAGTCCTGGGTGTCTAAAGATGTGTCCTATCATTCTATCTCTTCTTGTCAAATTTAGCCAAATCGATCTCCTTTCACCAATTCGATTCAGTATCTCTTCATTCGTGATTCGATCTATTCATCTCACCTTCAGCATTCTTCTGTAACACCACATAACAAAAGCTTCTATTCTCTTTCTTTCTGAGCTAGTTATCGTCCATGTTTCACTTCCATACAATGCCACGCTCCACACGAAAGTCTTCATAAACATCTTTCTAATTCCGATATCAATGTTTGAAGTGAGCAAATTTCTTTTCTTACGAAAGCTCTTCCTTGCTTGTGCTAGTCTGCATTTTATGTCCTCCTTACTTTTGCCATCGTTAGTTATTTTACTACCCAAGTAACAATATTCATCCACTTCCTTTAAGACTTCGTTTCCTAATCTAATATTTCCTACATCACCTGCCTTCGTTCGACTGCACTCCATTACTTTTGTTTTCGACTTATTTATTTTCATCTTGTACTCCTTACCCAAGACTTCATACATACCATTCAGCAACTTCTCGAGATCTTCTGCAGTCTCAGATAAAATAACAATATCATCGGCAAATCTCAAGGTTTTGATTTCCTCTCCTTGGACTGTGATTCCCTTTCCAAATTTCTCTTTGATTTCCTTTACTGCCTGTTCTATGTAAACATTGAAAAGGAGAGGGGACAAACTGCAGCCTTGCCTCACTCCTTTCTGGATTGCTGCTTCTTTTTCAAAGCCCTCGATTCTTATCACTGCAGGCTGATTTTTTTACAGGTTGTAGATAATTCTTCGTTCTCGGTATCTGATCCCTATCATCTTCAGAATCATAAATAGCTTGTTCGAATCAACATTATCGAATGCCTTTTCTATATCTACGAATGCCATGTACGTGGGCTTGTCCTTCTTGATTCGATCCTCTAAGATCAGGCGTAAAGTCAGGATTGCTTCACGTGTTCCTACATTTCTTCTAAAGCCAAATTGATCTTCTCCCAACTCAGCTTCAACTTGTTTTTCCATTCTTCTGTAAATAATACGTGTTAAAATTTTGCAGGCATGAGATACTAAACTAATGGTGCGGTAGTTTTCACACCTGTCAGCACCGGCTTTCTTGGGAATAGGTATAACAACATTCTTCCGAAAATCGGATGGGACTTCTCCTGTCTCATACATCCTGCACACTAAATGAAATAACCTTACAATGCTGGTTTCTCCTAAGGCAGTCAGTAATTCAGAGGGAATATCATCAATTCCAGGTGCCTTGTTCCTATTTAGATCACTCACAGCTCTGTCAAACTCTGACCTCAAAATTCGGCCTCCCATTTCATCAGCATCAACAGCCTCTTCATGTTCCAGAACCAAATTATCTACATCGTTACCTTGATACAACTGTTGGATATGCTCCTGCCACCTTTCTTCCTTGTCTTCTTTCCCTAGAAGTGGCTTTCCACCTGAGCTCTTAATATTCATGTACCTAGATTTCCTTTCTCCAAAGGTTTCCTTGATTTTCCTGTATGCAGCATCTACCTTTCCCAGGACCATACAGCCTTCGACATCATTGCACTTCTCTTTCAGCCATTCTTCTTTACTGCCTTGCACTTTCTATCCACTTGATTCTTTAATCGCCTGTATTCTTTTCTGCCCTATTCATTTCTAGCATTCTTGTATTTTCGTCGTTCATCAGTCAGGTCTAGTATCTCCTGAGTTATCCACTGATTCTTAGTTGATCTTTTCTTCCTTCCTAACATTTCTTCGGCAGCCCTACTGACTTCATTTTTCATGACTCTCCACTCTTCCTCTATTGTGTTTCCTTCAGCCTTTTCATTTAGTCCTTGTGCAACATGTTCCTTGAAACAATCCCTCACACTCTTTTCTTTCAACTTGTCTAGATGCCATCTTTTTGCATTCTTTCATTTCTTCAATTTCTTCAACTTCAGATGGCATTTCATGACCAACACGTTGTGGTCAGAGTCCACGTCTGCTCCTGGGAATGATTTGCAATCCAACACCTGGTTTCTGAATCTCTGCCTAATCATAATGAAGTCTATTTGATACCTTCCAGTGTCTCCAGGTCTCGTCCACGTATACAGCCGTCGTTTGTGGTGTTTGAACCAAGTATTAGCAAGGACTAAATTATGATCAGTGCAGAATTTAACCAGCCGACTTCCTCTTTCGTTCCTTTGTCCCAATCCAAATTCTCCTACTGTACTACCTCCTCTTCCCTGGCCTACCACTGAATTCCAGTCTCCCATCAGAATTAGATTCTCGTCACCTTTTACATATTGTATTAAATCTTCTATCACCTCATATATTCTTTCGATTTCTTCATCATCTGCTGAACTAGTAGGCATATAGACCTGCACTATTGTGGTGGGCATTGGTTTGGTGTCTATCTTGACGACAATAATTCTTTCACTATGCTGGTCGTAGTAGCTTATCCGCTGCCCTATTTCCTTATTCATTATTAAACCAACTCCTGCATTTCCCCTGTTTGATTTCGTGTTGATAATTCGGTAGTCGCCTGACCAAAAATTCTTTTCTTCCTGCCAACGTACTTCACTTATACCAACTACATCTAACTTTAGCCTATCCATCTCCCTTTTCAGATTCTCTAACCTACCACAACGATTCAAACTTCTAACATTCCACGCTCCGACTCGCAGAATGTCAGTATCCATCTTCTTGTTGATCGCCCCCTCTCGTGTAGTCCCCACCCGGAGATCCGAATGGGGGACTAGTTTACCTCCGGAATATTTTACCCGGGAGGAAGCCATCATCAGTACATCATTCATACAGAGAGAGCTGCATGTCCTCGGGAGGTAGTTACGGCTGTAGTTTCCCGTTGCTTTCAGCCGTGTAGCAGTATCAACACAGCTAAGCCATGTTGAGTATTATTACAAGGCCGTATCAGTCAATCATCTAGATTGCCGTCCTTCCAACTACCGAAAGGCTGCTACCCCCCTTTCGATGAACCATTCGTTAGTCTGGTCTCTCAACAGATACCCATCCGATATGGTTGCACCTTCGGCTCGGCTATCTGCATCATTGGGACACGCAAGCCTCCCCACCGCGGCAAGGTCACATGGTTCGCAGAAGAGGATTTTTTTCTAAATGATTAGAATTACTGCAAAGGTGTTGTGTATACTGCTTAGGGCTTGTGATACTACATTTTGAGGAATTCAAGATGTCAAATAGTATGTCACATATTTCAATTAAATCAGCTCTAATAGCTGCAGAGGGTGGTAGTGAATTAAATAGAACATGCACCTTTATGCGACAAGCAACCGAATAACTCACAGTCCGAACAGCTAAACACACTCTCATTGGTGAAAAGGACTGAAGTGAAATACAGTGTTTTATTAATTTTGGGGCTAGGCTGGGAACAATGGTTGAATATGTATTATAAAATTCCTCAGTATGAGGCTAGCTACAAATTTTACCTCCTACATTTAAATCATACTTCTTTAGATTGTATTTGAGTGATTTAATCAAGTGAGGGGCATCATAGAAAATGTAAATTTTTCATCTTTTATTTCTGTTACGGGGAGACCGTGGTGGACAGAGAAAGTGCGAGCATGAATGGGTCTATCTATGACAAAAGAATAATTAAAAGCTCAAAAATTAGAGGTATATTAATTTGTTGGCTCAGCAACAGAACAAGATTTCGGGTACAGAACTAGCTCGTTAGCTTAGATACATGATAGGAGAAATCAGAAAATCAACCAAAATTGCTAATTAACAATACACGCTTAAAGCTCCCAATTTTACAAATGGTACTTGAGCACTGTTGCTCCATCCACTCAGTGGTCAAGGAGGCAGGTCTCCCAATTTTACAAATGTTACTTGAGCACTGTTGCTCCAACCACTCAGTGGTCAAGGAGACAGGTCTCCCAATTTTACAAATGTTACTTGAGTACTATTGCTCCATCCACTTAGTGGTCAAGGAGACAGGTCTCCCAATTTTACAAATGTTACTTGAGCACTGTTGCTCCAACCACTCAGTGGTTAAGGAGACAGGTCTCCCAATTTTACAAATGTTACTTGAGCACTGTTGCTCCAACCACTCAGTGGTCAAGGAGACAGGTCTCCCAATTTTACAAATGTTACTTGAGCACTGTTGCTCCAACCACTCAGTGGTCAAGGAGACAGGTCTCCCAATTTTACAAATGTTACTTGAGCACTGTTGCTCCATCCACTGAGTGGTCAAGGAGACAGGTCTCCAAATTTTACAAATGTTACTTGAGCACTGTTGCTCCATCCACTCAGTGGTCAAGGAGACAGGTCTCCCAATTTTGCAAATGTTACTTGAGCACTGTTGCTCCATCAAGGAGACAGGTCTCCCAATTTTACAAATGTTACTTGAGCACTGTTGCTCCATCCACTCAGTGGTCAAGGAGACAGGTCTCCCAATTTCATTTAAAGAGTACTCACAACGTACAATCTTCTGAGAGCACCTTTTGCTCTACAAGGTTACCGCCTTCCAAAAGGCACCAATCAATATTTACACTAACGCCTCTACAAGAATAGAAGGAACGTCTATGCTCTGTGAATATATCCAGGACGCTGCGCTCCGAACTTTATATCCTTACTGCCTTCTCAAGGCAACCTTCAACTTTCACATTTACAACCAGTGCACATTTGCTCAATAAAATTAACACTTTCCAGGTCTCTCGAGGCACAACCTACATTTTACAATTCAAACCGTATTCACTGTCTTACACGCTCAACAGTCTAACATCAATTTTACAGGAGTAGAGAATACCCATTCTACCGGAACTTGGTGGGAGAAAAAGCACAGATTAAAGTTAGTGGCCCAAAAATCAAAATGATGCGGAGGCGGACACTTGCACTCCTTGAAATTTGCACTCAATACATCAAAACCCTATTTGGACTTAGGCCCGAAGTTACAGAGGCTAAGCCTATACTACTGAGGTGACTAGATGGAGAAAATGTAAGTTACGAAAGCTGCAGACAGAAAACGGTTACAAAGTCATAGTCACCTCTAAGTCAAGTTGATAGAGAACTCTCTATTCCAGAATTTTAGAAGACTGGAAATTTAATGTTACATTGTTAATGATCGGAAACCCTCCCCTCGAGTTAGCTTTCAGAGGCTATCACATAGTTATTAAAGGGCTGCCATTATATTAGTCTGCTGGAATTCTCGATGAGGGCGAGACGCCCACGCCTCCTCTATCAACACAAACTCAGTAGACTGGACGATCAATAAGGCAAGGTAGCTCGAAAAGGTACTAGATTTTATACCCGAGAGGAAGGTTCTAAAGAGCTCTGGGGTAAGGCCCAATACACCTCCAAATTTTATTAGATAATCAAAAAGGTACAAGACGGATCCTATTGTCTAAAAAGAAAATATAAAAAAATTATATTGGTCGATATTTGAAATTAGTGGACAGAGATAGAAGTGTTGAAAACTGGAATACACCAAAAACAAAGCATAATCAACTCAGTTTAGGAAACCTCAAAATAAAAATTACTTTAAGATTTCAATAGTTCCTATTCAACTAGAGGGCATAACATAAGATTTTGGGTAGAGACATCTGTAGATAAAAGTCCAAACTTCTTGCGCTAGTAGTTGCGACATTCATATATCAGATGGCATTCTTCAAGGCGCTTCATTTAAATAAACGGGGCGAGTGAACCTTGCAGTATAGACCTTCCCTTCCTTAAAGTCTCTCCTCACAGTTAAAGTTTGACATTTTACTTGTTAGAAGAAAATATACCAAGTTGTATTTTACAGACAGAAATTTTCTTGAAAAAGTTCATTTTTAAGAAATTACGTTAAAAAAAGTCTTGAAGTCTTCTTTCAACCGTACCAGTACAAGATATACAGTTCAAGTTTTGACGGCAAGAGCAGCCGCCGCAACCTGTTGCCTAGTGGGGTCGCCCGAATCCCCAAGTACTCTCAGATACATCTCTCCCGCTACCTTGAGAGGGGTAGCCATGGTGATGGTCGCCACAGACCAAATATAGTGATAATGCTGCAAGATGGGTAGGCACTACAGCCCTCGCCGGAAAGGATGGTGTTCCAGTACGCCGTTATGCAGGAGACTGGGCCAGAGCAGAGTGGGCCGTTACCACACGCCGGCATCCCTCGCCAGATGAAGCTGTCATTTATTTGGCGACAAAAATTGTTTTTGTGAGGAGCGAGAGTCGTGTATTTTTCTAAGTTGCAGTTTCAGATCAGGCGGGCTGCATGTGCGACTAGTAGGCTTGGGCTTAGAGGCGGGCAACGGGATAATCAAACCTCACTAGGGGGGAAGGATGTATAGCATTAAGTATATGCATAGGATACTGCCGTTAGGTGGATATGGGATGGTGGTGGTGGTGGTGGTGATTATTGTTTTAAGAGGAAGTACTACTAGGCAGAAGGCTTCCCCATATACCTTACAAAGTGATATTTAAAAACCTTTGTTACAGAACTGACGCCGAATAAATATAGCTGATTTCTTACTGCCATGACTTAGTGGCCTATACTGCAAAACAAAAGATTATACCGGTTTAATCTGCGAAAGTGGGCTCTAAATAATCTCTCAGTGGCTGAGTAACTGACCAAACGAGTGACGGGAGTTAAGAAGTCCAAAAAATATAAGGCCCATGAAGTCTGGGGGCAAATTTTCCTGCAGGTACGAAATTCCTAACCATAACTTGATCTCCAACCTTTTAATTGGTGGGCCTACGTCCACGATCATATCTCTCTCTAACCTTTTCATGAGAAGCCTTCAGATTACTTTCAGCCTTCTTCCATAGGTCTCTGATATTATCAGGACCTATTGTCTCTTGTAATCTGTCATTGAGTGAGGAAAGATTAGACAGCGGCGTGTTGGGAAAAAATCTAAACACGAGAGAGGCGGGAGTGAACTTGTGGGACTCATGAACAGCCGAATTTAAAGCAAAACATAACCAATGCAAAGAAGTATCCCACTTGGAATGATCTCCATGATGAAAAGCGATCAACACGGATCGAAAATTACGATTGATCCCCTCAGCCAGAGATGATTGAGGGTAATAATCTGAAATTGTTACCTGGGATATGGACAGATTGAAACACAATTTCCGGAATAAGTTAAATATGAAAGACTTTGCATTATCAGAAACTATATCTTGACAGGGATCAAAAGAAGCAAAGATAGTATTAAGACAAGAAATGGTAGACTGAGCTGTAGTCAGCTTAGTGGGAAACTACCATGAAAATCTAGTGGGGTCTCATGATAATATTTGAAGATCATTGGCACAAGGAAGGTTGGAACCATAACTTTCTGATCATGCCTCGAAGGACAACACAAAACCCCCTTACTCAATACATAAGGGACAACATGTTCCCAAGAAGAAAGGGTTTCCATTATCGGATCCAGCACGGGATCTACTGGTTGATAATTCTCAGTGTCACGAAACAGCGTAGGGGCATCCGTCAAAATAGCATTAATACTAAGAGGTGTGGGCATAGAAAGAGAAGAACTAACTTCCTGTTCACTGGTCTCAATATCACTAGAAAACATGTGACTTAGTCCATCAGCAACTACATTTTCTGATCCCCTAATGTGTCGTACATCACATAGGAAAGCTGAGATCCTGAGAGCCCAACGAGCGTTACGAGGCCTTGCTAAAACCCACCTTAAGGCTATTTGTGTCTTTCTAATTCAAATTTGACATGTTCCAGATAAAGGCGTAACTTCTCCAGGGCAAACAAGACTGCAAAACCCTCCAATTATAGATAGAATACTTTACTTCTCGAGCCGATAAGGCCCTAGACGCATAGGAGGTATGCCGCCTTCCGAGTTCCGTTTCCTGAAAAAGGACAGCAGCCACAGCAGATGAACAGGCATCACTTTGGACAGTGAATTTCTTAGAGAAATCGGGCATGGCTTGTACAGGGACGTTACAAGGAGCTAATTTAAGGTCTTAAAAAGCGGCTGGCTGCGACGGCCCCCATTCAAATTTTACACCTTTCTTGCGAAGTAAGTTCAAAGGGCGCCGCCCTAATAGCAAAGTTAGGAATACATTTCCTGAAAAAATCACCATGCCTATGAATCTAGCGATTCCCTTTATGTCCTTCGGAGGCTTGAAGTCACGAATATCCTGTGTTCTGGAATGGCCAATATAAACACCATCGGGCGACACAGTATGCCCTAAGAACGACATAGAAGGATTAGCAAAGGCTACCTTAGATAATTTAACAGTCAACCGAGGCTTCCGAAGGCGATTGAGGACCGTCAGGTGATCTAAGTGCTCTTCGGAGGTCACTGAAAACACGACGACATCATCGAGGTAATGGTTCAGATATTCGAATTTGATATCGGGAAAGACCCTCTCCAGCTGTCTAGTAAGGACAGCTGCATACGTGTGGATCCCGAAGGGGCGCGGTAGTATTGATACAGATTCCAATCCGTGGCGAAAGCCGTCATGTGTTTGGATTCTTCTGCCAGAGGTATTTTATTATATGCCTGGTTAAGATCTAATATGGTAAAGAACTTAGTCTTGCGAAACCATGAAAAACAAGAATGAACATTCAGAAGGAGTACAGATTGTAACAAAACCGATCTATGAGGCCCTCAGGCCTCCTCTTCCATCTAACCAGGAAGTGAAATATACATATATTACACTGTATTACTTACAATAAGTAGATCTCATACAAATTAAATTAATAAAAATACAAGGATGGTGAGATTACATTAAGATGAAATAAATTAAGATTAAATTAAGATGAAATAAATCAGATATAATGAAAGGATAAGTCCTTCAAACTAATATTCTACATGTAAAAGAAAGAGGAATTACATAAAACTTCATTTAAAAAACAAATCGGATAAGAATTTTCGACTCTCTACCAGGACATCCATACCAAGAGAATGGTTGTAAGTAGCAGCATCAAGTTTATAGATGATCCTTACTAGTGCATAAAATGTCTCCAAAGTGCTTCCTTGAAAGTGCGAGTAGCGCTTAACCCCCTGATACTTTCGGGAAGGAGGTTCCACTCACGGCAGGCAATTACTGTGAATGATTTATCGTAGATGGCAGTTCTATGGGTAGGTAAAGCAAGGATGGAATTATTAGCAAATCTGGTGTTAAGAGTATGATAAGAGGATACGTATTTGAAATATGAAGTAAGGTAAAATGGCTTTGAAGAATTAAGGATTTTATGGAGATGGCATAGTGCGACGGATTTCTAGTCGGGGCCAAGATAGGTGGTTATATGAAGGAGTTACGTGGTCATAGCACCGTAGGTTACAGACGAATCTCACACATGCATTTTGACCACGTTGTAATCTGCTCGATAACATGCCCCGAGTGTTTCTATAAATCGCGTCACAATAGTCGAAATGAGAGAAAACCAGAACTTCTACCAGTATTTTTTGAGTTTTTCAGGAAAATAAGTATTTATACCCGTGCAGCATGTGCACTGCAGAGAATGTTTTCTGGGTGATGTTTTTAATATGCGTTTTCCATGACATGTCATCATCGAAAGTAACACCTAGGAGTTTTACTGATGACATGAATGGTATGTTAGTATTACACAACCTTATAGATGGAATCTCTGGTGGATTGACTTTCGCGAGTATTTTCGGGTATCCAAGGATGATGGCTTGAGTTTTTGCTGGGTTTAACCTAAGACCACATCTCGAAGACCAAGAAGGAAACGATGTTAAATCCTGATTGATTTTGTCTACGGCCAAATATATTAGATTTGTTGATGTATGGAGGTACATTTGTACACCACCAGCATAAATATGGTATTTGCAGTGTGTTAGGATTTGGGAGACGTCATTAATGTAAACAGAAAAATGAAGGGGTCAGAACACCGACCCTTGGGGTACACAACACTGCACAGACCGCCAAATTGATTTGTTTCTTCTATCTGTAACACACTGCTGACGGCCTTATAAGTAGGAATGCAACCAAAGGAGGGCGCTGTCTGAGTAATAGAGGAAATACAATTTCGAGAGCAAAATGTCAATTTCAACAGAGTCAAAAGCTTTGCTCAAAGTCTAGGAGTATTAAAACTGTCACTTCCTTGTTGTCCATAGCTTCTCGGATGTCTTCTGTGACCTTCAGTAGTGCCGTTGTAGTACTGTGTGCTTGACGAAAACCAGATTGTAGTGGATGAAGTATGTTGTAAGTCGTCATGTAGTCTGTTATTTGTCTATGAGCGATGAACTCTAGCGCGTTGGATAAAGTAGAAAGTATGCAGATGGCTCTGTAGTCAGATGGTTCAGAAGGGGATGCTACTTTTTTTAGAGGACGTATAATGCCCACTTTCCATATTTCGGGAAATGTGCTCTCTACAAGGGAAGAGTTAAATTTGTTAATTAGTGCAGGTAATATCACATCCAGAATAATTTTTAACATCTCTATTCCTATACTGTCATTTCCTTTTGCCGCTGATGTTATCCGATTTATAGCAAACCTGACTTGTGAGTGGGTTGTTGGACGGAAGTAGAAGTTTTCTCTATCTGTTCGCGTCTTTGCATAATTCCCGTCTAGAACTTCCTGTTTCAGGGCTGCATTTAATGTGCAGTTAGATGAAAAATAATCGTTCAGTTTTTCCAAGGGTATATTTTTTTCGTCGTCGTCTCGTCCTTTGATAATTCCAAAGCTCTTTATGGATTTCCACAATACAGCTGTTGAAGCATTTGTTTGAATTAAACTGTGGGCGTGTCGTAGTTTCGCGTTTCTAATCTGTTGGGTCGTAGCGTTTTTTAGTCTCTTATAGTTCAGTAGATTGTCAGGAGTGCAATGTTTCTTAACTCGTTTATAAGCAGCATCGCGTTCAGCCATTAGTGCTCTAATCTCATCTGAGAGCCAGGGAGCTGGCTTTCGCGTAAATCGAGCCTTTTTTTTCAGGGGCATGTCTATCGTACAGTTCAGTCATATGTTGATTGAAGAGAGTCACTTTGTCATTTATGTATTTAAGTTTAAATATGTCATGCCATGGCACTGCAACTGTGTCTTGTAAAAGTTTATTCTTATCAATTCTTCGTAGATCTCTATATGAAATTATTTTCGGTTTGAACTTGGGACTTTTAATAGAATAGGCCATAAATATAGCATCATATCGCGATATGCCTGGGGCACTAATATGACCACGATGAGGAACTAATTCAGGTTGGGTTAGTGGTAATGAGATCTATTAAAGTGTGTGATGTGTCTGTGTGATGTGTAGCGTTGAGAGAGTGAAACGTAAAATCGCAAGCTTTAAAATAAGTTAGTAGGTGGGTTGTCTGAGGATAGTTAAGTTCAAGAAGGTTTATGTTGAAGTCAACCGTTATAAATATATTTGAGTAATCAGGGACTTAATCTTGTATTTGAGTCTCTAGATCGCATAAAAAACCCGCTTTCGGTGGTTTATATATACTACACCCAGAAGACATTTTACTTCACTCACAGTTATTTCCAGGAACATGAACTCAAGTTTTCGCTCGTACGGACCTGGATACCTACAGATTATTTTAGGGCGTAAGCTGGTCGTGACATATGCGGCAGTACCCCCGGAGGGATTACTTAATCTGTCGGATCTGAGAAATGTATAACCCGCCAGCTGCAGTCTTTCTATTGCGTGGTGTGGTTTCAACCAAGATTCAGTGATTAATATTGCGTGGAAACTGGGAGGCATAAATAGGGCTTTTATTTCATCCATTCGCGCCTCTGCAAGGAAGCTTTGAGCGTTTATATTGCAAATATTTAGAGCATTACTGTACGGAGAAGGCTGGTGGTTAATGATGTCCCTTGCGACTGGGAATGGCAAGAAAGCTCAGATGACAATAAATGTGTGTTGCCTGCACAGCTGGTTCCAGCGACAGTGGGGAAAGGTGGAGTAAATGAAAGGTTTTGAGGACTGTTTGCAAGGAATAAGGGAGCCTGTTCGTTTGTCTCAAGTTCATCAGGGGTACTATAACTTACGTTGTTCTCAGTTACGTTGGAGATGATTATGACAATAATGGAAATGGAAATAACAATTTACAGCGATCAATACGATAATGGCAATGTGTCAATAATGTAAGTGGAAATAAACACGACAAAAATAAGGCACTGAACCAAGTCTGCTGCTACTAACACCAATCTACCATTACGGCAAGCAAAAGTAAACTATATTACTAATTACGTTCTAATAGAGAGTTAATGTTAAAAATTACGATATACTATAAGGATAACTCGAAAATTAAACTACAATAGAAAGTTACAAAATGTTGTGACCATTTCTCCCGCATATCACTTTAGTTTATTTAACTGTTCCATAGTGCACACTTTATATTTATTTGATCCTATTTTTATATTAATTAGTCCACCAATGGTCCGTACCTGGCACAGAATAACGCGAAACACAAACAGACAGTTCTTGAATTAAAATAGAACAGAGTGTTTTCGGCAAGTAGAAATAATAAGTTAGGAGTATGGCCCCCAGTAACTTAGAAGTAGTCGTAGAAAACCAGTTTGAAAGATGAGCATGATGTGACACTAATTTCTACAGCGATAGCCAGTCCAAAACATAAAAGGGGAAGGCTAAAAAGTTACCTCAGTAACGGTGTGAGACACCTTCACGGTTCTGCTAGCTCAGTCTTGTGTGAGGCTCTTCCACGAATCCGCTAGCTCGGTCATGTGTGAATATCCTCCACGTTTCCGCTAGCTCAGTCTTGTGTGAGGCTCTTCCACGAATCCGCTAGCTCGGTCATGTGTGAATATCCTCCACGTTTCCGCTAGCTCAGTCTTGTGTGAGGCTCTTCCACGAATCCGCTAGCTCGGTCATGTGTGAATATCCTCCACGTTTCCGCTAGCTCAGTCTTGTGTGAGGATCCTCCACGGTTCCGCTAGCTCAGTCTTGTGTGAGGCTCTTCCACTGTTTCGCTATCTGAGTCTTGTGTGAGGTTCCTCCACGATTCCGCTAACTCAGTCTTGTGTGAGGCTCCTCCCAGGTTCCGGTGGCTGGCTCTTGTGTGAGGCTCATCCACGGTTCCGCTAGTTGAGTCTTGTGTGAGGTACCTCCCAGATTCCGCTAGTTGAGTCTTGTGTGAGGTACCTCCCAGGTTCCGCTAGTTGAGTCTTGTGTGAGGTACCTCCCAGGTTCCGCTAGCTGGCTCTTGTATGAGGCTCCTCCACGGTTCCGCTAGCTCAGCCTTGTGTGAGGCTCCTCCCAGGTTCCGCTAACTGGCTCTTGTGTGAGGCTCCTCCACTGTTCCGCTAGCTGAGTCTTGTGTGAGGCTCCTCCACGATTCCGCTAGCTGGCTCTTGTATGAGGCTCCTCCACGGTTCCGCTAGTTGAGTCTTGTGTGAGGTACCTCCCAGGTTCCGCTAGCTGACTCTTGTGTGAGGCTCCTCCACGATTCCGCTGGCTGGCTCTTGTGTGAAGCTCCTCCACGGTTCCGCTAGTTGAGTCTTGTGTGAGGTACCTCCCAGGTTCCGCTAGCTGGCTCTTGTGTGAGGCTCCTCCACGATTCCGCTAGCTGGCTCTTGTGTGAGGCTCCTCCATGGTTCCGCTAGCTGGCTCTTGTGTGAGGCTCCTCCACGGTTCCGCTAGCTGGCTCTTGTGTGAGGCTCCTCCACTGTTCCGCTAGCTGAGTCTTGTGTGAGGCTCCGCCACTATTCCGCTAGCTGGCACTTGTATGAGGCTCCTCCACGGTTCCGCTACCTCAGTCTTGTGTGAGCCGCTCCACGATTCCGCTAGCTGGCTCTTGTGTGAGGCTCCTCCACTGTTCCGCTAGTTGAGTCTTGTGTGAGGCACCTCCCAGATTCCGCTAGCTGGCTCTTGTATGAGGCTCCTCCACGGTTCCGCTACGTCAGTCTTGTGTGAGCCCCTCCACGGTTCCGCTACCTCAGTCTTGTGTGAGCCCCTCCACTGTTCCTCTAGCTGGCTCTTGTGTGAGGCTCCTCCACGGTTCCGCTAGCTGAGTCTTGTGTGAGTCTCTTCCACGGTTTTTTGAGGTGCTCGAGTCCTATGGAGTCCACTCTTTCTTTTGCCGATACCTTTAAATGTCATATCTCCTCCATTTTCCCTCTGCTTAGTGTTAATAGAGGATGGTTGTCCAGTTGTACTCCCTCTTAAAACAATAATAACCACCACCGTCTGAACAATGTAGTACAAGCTGCGAGTAAATGAACGAGTGCTGGGGCTCCAAAGTTACCAAGCTCTTGTTGCGATGTATCTCGATTACTACAATGTAACGATTACAGTTTTAATTTCAGAAGTGAATTACGAGTAAAAATTACATATAAAGTAATTTTTACATGTAATTCTATAACTTGCCAATTTTGGAAGCGAGTGTTCGTGCTCCTTACAAAGTATGGATTGTGACCAGGACGGTACAGCGCGCAGGTAAAACAAAAGAGAAAATAGAATGCAATGAAGACATGTCCACAGAAAATGAGGGATTCACTGTGCGTCAGAAGAGACCAGGACTTTACCAAGAGATATCGGACAGGGAGAGGGGAAACATTGTCTTACCCAGCCCGTGATTCCACGGTCGCCACTCTGACCTAACACCCCTTCTCTGGCTACAATACGAAGCTCATCATGTTTAAATGTAGTATACAAACAACCAGACTGAACAGAATCACCCTGAGCGCGGTCGTAAGAAAGGACCTAAAGTGGTGCCTAACTCTATGTAACCACCAAATTATCTGATTAGTGATGCGACTTGTTGAACTGATAGGGGACAGCTGTAGAAAAGATCATCCGTCTCTGACTCACATAATCCTAAGTATAGTCCCGGGCGTGTAAGGACGTACACTAAGGGTGCAACCTTACCCTTTCTCCCCTGTAATATTAAGGTATTGATTTATAGTGACTTTTCTTGCTGTTGGTTCTTTTTCAGTGTCGGTAACCATACAGTTTAGGGACCCTACTTGCCGATACGACGTCTTACTGTTACCGTTAATCTGGCACGTTGGCAACGTTCAGTCACTGTTCTAGCGTGAATTGCGTGTTGCCACCGCATTGCCTCTAAAGTCACTAGCGATACATTTGCGAGAATATTTAAAGCATATTTTCTTTTTCTGTGGGATTGTAAATCTATTTGGCTAATACCAGGTAAGTAGAATTGTGGCATGTTCGGATAATGCATTTAATAACATAGTTTGTGTGAAATGATGAGCACATCATTTTATTAATTACGTTCCTATTTCGTCCCATACTTATACGAACAGAATTCGATTGGGATGTCTAAGAAGGAAGAAAAATCTGCAAAAACTCCTCCGAAAAGGAAACCAAGGTTACGTCCTTTACAAGCTTCAGGTCAAGAAATGCTTGTACATTGCTACGAGCAATTGAAACAGGAAGACGACGAAGAAGGTATCAGTCGTAGTGATACGAAGCTAATGGCAAGAGTTGCATTATTAAATGGGGTAAGTGTTCGTTTTTATCTTGTTTCTATGATAAGTTTCTGGCATAATGACAATCAGTTGAAAAGGAGCAATATTTCATTCTGAACCTAACCTAACCTAACCTGATCATGTAGGCCTAGGGATGGGCTGCGAACGGAGTCGCGAAGAGTCGAGACTGCTACCTCTGGAACCGACACTCTCGACTCCGGTGTCGACTCCACTGATGCACTAACGCCATCTAACAAATATTGTCGGAACTGCTTGGAATTACAGTTCCACGTTCCTCCCTTGGTAACTTGTGATACGATTAATACAAGATGATTATTAGCCAGCGAACATTAATTATTGCTGCGGGATATTATCATCGTTATTGTTAATGTTAAAGGTCTATTTTGGCGACGACGATGATGATGAGGACAATAAAATAATAGTGGTCGTAGTAATCTGACAGTAAACCTTTAGATAGTAGCCAATATTAACTTCACTTACAACTGCTCCGTGGGGTAGTGGGCAACGAGTCCGCTTGACAGCTCTCGGCCCCGGGTTCGATTCACGGCTGAGTCAGAGCTTTTTAATTGTGAATGTTTAATACCCCTGGTCTGAGGACTCGATGTTTGTGTTGTTCTTAACGTTGTCCACGAACAAATATCATTTAATTTGTTTAAACAACTTGAATGACGTAAAACAGAACAAAAAGGCGAGTGCTTAGAGTATGATTTTACAACAAATATTTTACCAATTATTGTGCGTCATAATAGCCGCCTCCGCAGTCTAGGGAGGCCCCGGGATCGATTCCGGCCAGATCAGGGAGTTTTACCTGTGTCTCAGGTTTCGTGATAACGGTGAGATAGGGACTGGGTCTAGAAAGCCAAAAATAAAGGTCGCGAGGATTCGTCGTGCTGAACACACGTCACCTCGTAATCTACTGGCCTTCGAGCTGGACAGAGGTCACTTGGTAGGCCAAGGCCTACCAGGGCTGTCGCGATAATGGGCTTTTGTGTATAATAATAATAATAATAATAATAATAATAATAATAATAGAGGGGTGTAGATGCAAAACTCACATTCTCCAATTTTTTAAGGTATTGAGTTATGCATATCACCACGTTCGTCTTGTAAAGGCGCATCGAACTGTGATGGTAGTTTGAACCAAAACGCACATTATAAGACTGAAAAAAAAATACTGAAAATGGAGTTTTGAAACATAAGTCACATTATCCAACAGATGTTTTGCAGCAAAATTCACACTCTCCATTCCAACCAATCAGAGAGCCTGTGGTGCGCCCAGGGCATCATGGGATTGTCTTCACTCTGTTGACGTTTTGTTCACCTCACTCTTAGCATTAACCTCTCAGTTTACGCAGCAAGTTTTTAATTAATTAATCTTACGGCTCATTGGTTCTAACTAGTTCATGAACTAATTTACTGCACAATGGAGGAAGTAGTTCAGCCATCAACTGGTCATACAAGGAAGAAGAAAAAGACTCCTGAGAAGTGGACACGAAAGAAATCCCAATTAGCAAGGCTAGTTTTGTAGCTATAGCGAGGTTAGATTTGTGGCCTTGTATACCTTTTTAATAAACCAGAACCAAGAAAAACATTGTCAGGTTTTGAATATGAAAATGCTAATAATATTTTTCTTTTTTAGGCATTCAGCGAAAGGTTTGCCGGGATTCCCAACTTGTAACCACAATGGGGGAAAATTTAAGTGCACAACAGTTCCTTTACAAGACATTCGACGGTTTCATCAAAACTTCTACTCCCAAAAAGATAAAGTGTACCAAGATAACTTTATTCTGAAGTTTACCTCATCAGTGGAAGTTAAAAGAAGAAGACCAACTTCTGGACGCTACAAAAGACAACCCGTGAGGACCAAATACTTCATAGGCTCGAAAGACAAATCCATGGTTCCTGTATGTCTTAACACATTCATACGTGTTCTCAATGTTTCACGATTTCGAATAAATGGTGTTTTGAATCGTTTCCGAGAAACCGGGCAGCTTAGCAAAGAAAACAGAGGAGGTGACAAGGTTTCTACTAAAAATTTGCCGAAGAAAGAGAATGTAATGAATTTTATAAATAAATTCAAATGTTCAGAGCCTCACTACTGTGCCAAACACACGGGCAGGAAATATCTTTCTGCTGAGTTGAACATTAAAAAAATGTGGAAAATGTATAACCGTTCACTCACAGAAGGTCAGAGTGGTTTGAAAGTAACACAGTGGTACTTTAGATCTATTTTTAACAAAACATACAATCTTGGCTTTGGCTCACCAAGGGTGGACGTTTGCTCTACTTGCCTACAGTTAGATGAACGATTAAAACATGCAGGTCCAGGTGAGGAAAAGCAACAGATTATCACTGAAAAACGTGTGCATAAGTTACTTGCTAAGGCATTTTATACATCACTCAAATGTACTGACCCAAAAATTGTGACTTTTAGTTATGATTGCCAAAAGAACTTACCCCTGCCAAAAGTACCTGATCAAGCCGCGTACTACAGTAGGCAAATTTACCTTCATAACTTCACCGTGGTTAAAGGAGATTCAAAAAGTAAACTGACTCCAGAAAATGTGACAGCCTACATTTGGACAGAAAACGAGTTTGGCAAAGGATCAAACGAAATTGCTTCTTTGGTTTTTGATACACTCATAGCAACAGAAATGGAAAGCCCTATTACTACTGTGCGATTAGTGTGTGACGGATGTGGAGGCCAAAACAAAAATTCTATTGTCCTGGCCATGGCTTGCCACTGGCTTTCCAAACTTGCGCCGAAAAATGTAAGAACAGTGGAACTTTATTTTCCTATAACAGGCCTCAGTTTTCTGCCACCAGACCGAGTGTTTGGGGTAATAGAAAAGTCTATAAGGAAAAAAGAAGTGATTTACAAACCATCAGAGTGCATTGATATTATTAGTGAACATGCTAAAGTAGTTAAAGTTGGCATTGACTGTCAAGTGTTTGACTGGAAAAAAGAAAAAGAGACATTTATGAAGAAACCGGCGCAATTTCACTTTCAACTTGGGGCCTGCAGGAGGATTGTTCTGACAAGAACTAAAGCGAAGGACGTACGTGTTAGGGGAGAGTACACATACAAGTCAGATCTTGGAGTGTCCAAATCTCTAACCAAGCCAGGGAAACTGCTTTCTAACATGAGTCCTAATGTTATACCTGCGTCAAACACAACAAAAGAAACCAAGAAGGTTGATGTCAACAACTTGTTGACGAAACATTACGGAGACCACTGGAGAGATAACGAGGAGTTACTATTTTACAAAAACATTGATGGAGCTGATGACACTGAAGAAGAGGAACCTGTTTGTGAGCCGACTGAAGAAGTCAGTGTCATTAATGTGTAAAACCTGTAGTCTACTAAAGTTTCTAACATTTTAGATATTAAAATTTGTTCATTTCTTAATGCTTTTTGTTTCTATTTTGCTAACACAACCTATAACAGCATACCAACCCACGATATTTTACTTGGTTCGTTTTCAATGTTAAACCGTTTTGCTTCATAACTAACATTATCCATAAAAGTTTGTTGCAAAACTCACAGTTGACCACAGTTTTGTTCAAAACTCACATTGTCTGAATTTTACTTTAAAATTACAAAAGAGCCCTCTTTAAACAAAGCTTTGCAGTGTGGGCAAACAGTTCATATTGAAACAAACATGTAACAAAAAAAAAAAATTAAAGTACAATACCATGGCCTTCAACATTAAACAGTTTTTTTGCCTTTTTCCAAAAGTTTGGAAAAGTGGAGAATGTGAGTTTTGCATCTACACCCCTCAATAATAATAATAATAATAATAATCATCATCATCATCATCATCATCATCTGTATCTGTTTAACCTCCAGGTTCGGTTTTTCCCTCGGACTTAGCGAGGGAGCCCACCTCTACCACCTCAAGGGCAGTGTCCTGGAGCTTCAGACTCTTGGTCGGGGTATACAACTGGTGAGAATGACCAGTACGTCGCCCAGACGTCCTCACCAGGCTGAGTGGACCCCGTTCCAGCCCTCGTACCACTTTTCAAATATCGTGACAGAGCCTGGAATCGAACCCGGGCCTCCGGGGGTGGCAGCTAATCACACTAACCACCATACCACAGAGGCGGACTACCATATTTTGTGGGACGAATATTATTCAGTGTTTATTGTCGCACTGTATAACCATCAACATGTATGGGAGGCAACATCGGCGGGTTTGGTTAAGGCTTCATTCACAGTGTTTATTCGTAATGGTTTAATGAAAATGAAAACCTACAACCTGTTTTCCAGTCATTGTTCGGGTCAGGGATGACATGAATGAAGCCCCCATTTTGCGGCAAGGATAGGAATCGTGCCGGCTGCCGAAGCCTGTCGCACTCCTCTGGGGCAATGATGAATAACTGACAAATGAAAAGAAATGATATTGGAAAGTGTTGCGGGAATGACACATGACAGGCAAAACCAGAGAACCCGAAATAAACCCTGTCCGCCTCCGCATTGTCCAGCACAAATCTCACATGGAATGACCGGGATTTGAACCACGGAATCCAGCGGTGAGAGACCGACGTGCTGCTGCCTGAGCCACGGAGGCGCTGGTAATGGTTTAATCTATGTTCGAATTATGTTAGTGGATTTACCCATATTAGATTGGTTTTCATCGTTCATGTGCAGTTCATAATGATTTACCATTGATATCTGTTTATCAATTTCCTGATCACGACGAATAAAGACGTGAAATTAAATGCCCGTGTTCTGCTATGCCGATACTTTCTGACTTGACACGTTTTATTTTATTTCAAATACACCATTACGCTCGTCGTCTTCGTTAACGATACTGTACGCCATTCTACAATACTCTTCAAAATCCCAATGGGCAAATGAGCAGCAAAATGTATGATATTTCATGTTATTTTCCGCGCCTCGACACGCTAGCGGCCCTGCAATGAGAGTCAAGTTCGCTTGGAGTCGCGAGACTTCATGCGAAGCGGCTGTGCGGCCCCGCAATGCGCATCAGGTTTACTTGGAATCGAGAGGCTTCATGCGAAGCGGCTGTGCGGCCCCGCAATGCGCATCACGTTAACTTGGAGTCGAGAGGCTTCATGCGAACCGAGACCGGTGTTCGGAGTCGATGGAGTCGACGCTCTCGATTCCAGGCTTCAGTCGCGCTCATCCCTATGTAGACCTAGGCCTATACCATGTCTTGTGTCGACTTCGATACGGTTCGTAGACTTAACCTTTGTGTATTCATGTTGACTTACGGTATATGTGTATGTAATATATTTCTGTGTGTGTATTCTTACAGTGTAGTTTCGGTTTAGTCCGAAAAGTAATAGGAAATTTCAAGAAGGGAGTTGAATTTTCTACACCAGGTAAACGCCGAAAGCGTGAACATCCAGTGACCAGCATAGACAGTTTTTCTAAGGAAGCGATAGCAAGGTTTATTTATGATAAATTACATAAAGGTAAGGTGACTTCATAAGGAATCTATTGCAACATTATTTATAGAAATTGGCACGCAGGTGAGATAAGCTCCCAGAAATGTTTTGTGCATGTATTGTCATACAGCTCTTTTGAGTCCCTTGTAACTCTCTTTTTTCTTCCCACAGGAGAAGTCGTAACTGTAAGAAAGGTTTTCGTCCACATGAAAGCAAATTATGACACTTATTTGTACAAGGGCTACGAAACATCATTAAGAAGAATTTTGAAGGCCATGGGGTTTGTGTGGAGTAAAGGTGATCCCTATGCGTATGTTAGAGAAAATGAAGACATTTGTTTTAAGAGATCCTGTTTTCTGAGGGAATACATGCGTAATAAGGACAGTGAGAAACCAAAACCTGTTGTTTTCTTGGATGAGGCTTGGATTTTTATGAATGGTGAATATATATGTTATATATTACATTTTATATAAAAAAAATCCTGGAATAATTTATCTTCATCAGGTGTCTTTGGTTTCAATTGTGCATTTGTCTTTCAGGGTCACCCACATACTCTTGGAATAAACCACACAAATCTGGACATGATGTTCAAGGAGTAATTCGTCGACCTGTGTCTGAGGGAGGAAGACTGGTTATTGTTCATGCTGGAACGAAGGATGGCTTTGTACCTGGTATGTTCTTACTTTATTTTACTTCATTTTATTGTAGCGAGGTGATCTCTCTTTACATAGTTATGAGGGTATTTAGGGTTTGTAGTACGGATGCAGGGGGGGGCACATAAGTCTCTGATAAGACCCCAACTTAAGTACAGTTCCTGTGTATGAGACCCTCACTGGGATTACTTGGTTTGAGAATTGGAAAAGTTCAAAAGACAGAAGCACGATTTGTTGTGGGTGATTTCTGACAAAAGAGTAGCGTTACAAAAATTTTGTCGGGTTTGGGCTGGGAAGACTTGGGTGAAAGGAGACAAGTTGCTGGACTAAGTGGTATATTCCGAGCTGTCGGTGGATAGGTGGTGTGGAATGACATTGGTAGACGAATACGTTTCAGTGGTATTTTAAAAGTAGGTAAGATCACAGTACAGTGATAAAGTTGATGAAAAGTGGGGCAAATATTTGTTTTTTTTAAGAAGGGAGTTAGGGATTGGAATACTTTACCAAGGGAGGTGTTCAATAAATTTCCAAATTCTTTGCAATTATTGAAGAAAATACTAGGCCTATCCCTGAAACTACATCTTCTGTCCTAAGTGCAGATCAGTGGTGACTGATTGATTGAAATTGACTGGCACTAGGTCGGAAGTGGCATTATAACTTACCGCTCATTGAGCTCTGTACGTGGTTTTTGATTTTGACTTCTCCACTGTTATTAAAAAGACTTGCAGGTATTCACTTTAGGCCAATGATTAACCTTAGAGAGGTATTTCAATCAAAACTTACTCAGTGTACTTTCATATAATATTACTGGATATTTGTATCAGTAAATTACTTGTATTGTAGGCCTATTTATTATGTTTATTCTGCATTCGACAATCTCCACCTGAATCAGTGCTTGATACCTGACTGTTAAACACCTTCCAAGCTTCTTATTTCTTACTGTCTGATATAGGTTCAGTGTTCGCAGCAATTACATTTGTTCTAAGGTATTGAAATGGGTGTTTATACTTATCTTTTATGCAAGTGATCGTGGACTTCTAATCCAGATATAGGCCTACTAATGGAGATACATTCATGAGAGATGTTACGATAAAGTAGTGTAAGTAGTAATTAATTGACTTCATCATCAGGTGACTTTGCTACACAGTAGTTGGTTTCACTTAAAGTCAGACAGCTTTTTGTATCATTCAACAGAAATCACATTTTTTATTAATAGGCCTATCCTTGAAGAGGGGTGATCTCATTTTTAGGGAATACTTTTTTTTAGAAGAAATAACTTCATACTAAAACTTAAAATTCTTACAGGTGCTGATTTGATATTTGCTACAAACTTGAAGAGAAATCAGGATTACCATGGTGCTATGAACAGCGAGAAATTTCAGATGTGGGTGAAGAAGCAATTAATCGTAGGATTAAGAAATATAGGACCCTGTGTTATTGTAATGGATAATGCACCATATCACTGTAAGCTTGTTGAACATCAACCAACAACGAAATGGAGGAAGGATCAATTAGTGGTAATTATACTTAATTGAATATTTCCTTCTACTGAATGATGTTTAATGATGTTACAGAAATTAATTTTTATTTTTCCTTTAATTTACAGTCATGGTTAAGGCAGAATGGAGTTTCTCCACCAGAAAATGCTACAAAAGATGAGCTGCAAAGGTTGTGTAATATGAATCGAAGTCACTTAAAGAGGTACAGAAGCACGTAAACATAAGTTTAGATAATATTGTTTACACTCGTGTATTTGACTTTCATGTATGCATAACAATATTTCTCTGTTTCTTTAAAACCAGGTACGTTGTTGACGAGATGCTGCACAGTGAAGGCCATACCGTCTTACGACTTCCTCCATACAACTCATTTTTCAATGCCATCGAATTTGTATGGTCTGTGGCAAAACAGTATTATAACAAAACAGTGGCTTCAAGACCTGGTCACGGATTGGACAGAGCTACAGCTGTGTGGAAAGAATCTCTTGATCAGGTAGGCCAAGTGGAAATGTTATTTATTGGATATATGCAAGTGGAGTTTATAATATACTTGTCAGGTTGTGATACTTCAATATATCTTATAGGTGACAGCAGAGATGTGGAGAAATGAAGTGAAACACACTGAGAAGAAGATTGTCGAGTTCTACAATAATGAGGTGAGAGGTCTTCCTGAAGTGGAGGAACTAGTCATTCATCATGGAAGCAGTGAATCAGAGGAGGAAGATGAAGAAGATGAAGAAGAAGAAGAAGAAGAAAGAAGAGAAGCCGAGGAGTTAGCTGTACCATTGTAAGAGCCATTCCATGAGGTTAAGAATGTTATAACTTTGCTGGGAAATAATACATTTCTGATTGCCCCGTCCTTTCTGATATAACGAAGTTACATTTCAAAATTGTGGGAATTGTGTATCTACAAGTTACAGGGCGGTATAGATGTGCAGGTGGGGATCAGTGTCCAATCGGAGTGGAATTATCTAGAACTGCTGTGGCGCAATGTGAGGAGGAGCGGGCAAGGGGGGGAGAGAGAAAGGGAGACAGCACTCTGTCACCAATACACGATGTAAACATTGTACGCCTGTTAAAATACTGACATAACTTAAATTTTATACACTATCTAATGGTTTTCCACAGTTCTCTGAAAGTCACAACTCGCGTATACTGTATATATATATAGAGAATTACATATAAAAATACCTGTGTCCACAATAAGTAGCCCACATATCAAATATAAATCAATTTGCTTTACGTCGCACCAACACAGATAGGTCTTATGGCGACAAAGAGGATAGAAGAGATAGGAAAGGGCTAGAAGTGGGAAGGAAGCGGCCGTGGTCTTAATTAAGGTACAGCACAAGCATGTGTCTGGTGTGAAAATGGGAAACCACCGAAAACCATTTTAACGGCTGCCGACGGTAGGATTTGAACCCACCATTCCCCGAATGCAAGCTCATAGCTACGCGACCCTAAACGCACGACCAGCTAACTCGGTCATCTTTGAAAATGTCTTTTTCTATCAGCAGAGGCTTTTTTAAAATCGTCATATTTTGTATAGGCTACAGGATATGTACAGTAGCCCACTGGTTTTCTGATTAAACATCATTTATTTAATCTA
Source organism: Anabrus simplex (assembly GCF_040414725.1). Lineage (NCBI taxonomy): Eukaryota > Metazoa > Arthropoda > Insecta > Orthoptera > Tettigoniidae > Anabrus > Anabrus simplex. Next base: position 128,350,239 of record NC_090279.1, on the reverse strand, counting down.
TTGCATCAGTCTACTTACATACTCACTGTCCACGTACATCGGTAACCTCGTGATTCGATTATTGAAGTATTGTGCAATGATGCGACATACAAACTAAGAGAATACCGAGTGGTTCTTCCAAATATAAAACAGACAATTTCGAGTGGTCATGAGCATGACTCATAGTCATAGGGTAGGCTAAATAATAATGTTATTGGCTTTATGTCCCACTATCAACTTTTAGGTTTTTTTTGAGACGTCGAGGTGCTGGAATTTAGTCCTGCAGGAGCTCTTTTATGTGTCAGTAAATCTACTGACATGAGGCTGAGCACCTTCAAATACCACCGCACTGAGCTCGGCCCTGCCAAGTTGGGTTCAGAAGGCCAGCGCCTCGACCGTCTGAGCCACTCAGCCAGGTGTGGAGGCTTGAGAGCTGAGTTTAAGTAATTGTCGAATGTCAACTAGTTATAAAGATACTGATTGATTAAACTAATACAGTAATTAGAATAACCTAATTGACTACCTTCTTACAACCTAGGTACTTTGGAATTGTGTTCTATCTTTTTAACACTGCAAATAAATCCATGTATTGTTTAAAACTCCCTGTAAGAAGAGGACAGTGGATGCGAATAGGTATTATTTTCAAATGAGCTGAGCTCGAGAGTCCATTATAGCATACGATTTTTTCAGTGTACCATGACTCTGTATGTATTGCTTCAGAGGAAGTTCGGCTCCCCGCCAATGTCCAGTGTACCGATAATGAACCGTGTGTGTGTTGTGTCTCACTGATCCATGACTGCGTACGATTCTTTCAGTGTGCCATGATTCACTGTGGCTCGCTGCAGCGAAAGCTCGACTCCCCGCCAGTGTCCAGTGTGCCTATAAGGAGCCGTGATTGTGCATGATTTGTGTGCCGTGAGCTTGCCGTTCCTGTGAATCGATTCACTCGGACACTTGAATGAATCGATACACTGCTTCGAATCAAGCACTCAGTAGCCTACACTAGTAGAGGTACATAGTACATTACCATTAAGATAGATAGCATTGCAAAGTAATTCGTCTTTACCATAATAATAATAATAATAATAATAATAATAATAATCGTATGGCCTCAGCTACCATGTGCAGACATTTCAAGTTGACGCCATCTGGCTGTCTGCTCGTCAATTTTGACGTTCCGTTATACTCTAGGCCCACTAGATGGCAGACCGAGTAAACCGAAACTCTCTTGGGCGTCTGTGGCTGAGATTTAATGAATTTTGTCGGGTAAACACCAAATGTGTCACCAGAGATCTTTTACATGCCGACATCGTACGACATGAAGTGTCGAATGGACTTTTTTCTGCCCTTCAAAAATCCGACTACCTCTGCCGGGTTTGAACCCGCTATATTGGGATTCGGAGGCCGTCACTCTACCACTGATCCACAGAGGCAGCTGTCTTTACCATGAAATACATCGTCGTCGTACATGACTGAATTACTATCAATATATCTTAGAGAAACTGTAATGTACATGAAACCGAAATTGAGTTTAATTTCCACGATACATTCTTCCTATATAAAGGAGACCATGTAGCTTATCCACCTTCATTTCAGCCACATAAATATTCAGCAAAAATTGCAAAATCACATTAAAGGACAAATACATTTTTTTAAGTAGAAATAGTCTGGAACATAGATTAGTGAGGTTGGACATCCTGCCCGTCATCATTCAGGAGTCGCTGTTGAACATACTGTACTTGTCAAAACTAGTAAGTTTCTATTTTACACAATAATAGTGAAATGTTGATGAAGACGACATACACCCAGCCCCCGTGCCAGAGAAATTAACCAACGGTGGTTCAAATTCCCCACCCTGTCGAGAATCAAACCCACACCCTGTGACCAAAGGCCAGCACGCTAACCATTTAGCCATGGGGCCAGACAATAATAGTGAAAAAGCATGTTCACTGCAGCTATTGTTGACAGGATATTTCTTCTCTTTAAAGAACAATGAGTACCACGAATTAATATCCTGTTTTGTTGATTCCTGTAAACTTTGTATGTACGGTTTTGGTTCGCCAGTTCCTAGCGTATCTACTGAATGAAAACTTTGTAAACCAATGGATTCAGTTTTATGTTTATTGCCTTCAGTCGTCACGACAGTTTTTTCAATGACAACAGTCGCTCAAATACAAATCCTGTCGAACCTAACCTAACCCTGCGACAATCAGTGGTTTTCGATGGATCACTACCTAACCGGTCATTATAATTTGTTTTCGGTGGATCACAACCAAACCTGTCCCTATCAGGGTTTTCGGAAGAATACAGTGGTTTTGTCACAAGTCAATACAGACTCTTGAATCAATGTGTGAAAATGGGAAAGTGTAGAAAACCCTCTTCAGGAATGCCAATCTCTAAGTCCATAGTCTTTTCAGCGTTGTCACACAGCTGAAATTCACTTTAGAAGTAATTGTAAAAAGTCGTATATAGGCTCTACAGATACATAGTACATTACCAATTCCATCTCGATTGCTATGATACGCACACTGCATAGCGGTTTTGCTCTATAGATAAATCATATTATAGTGAAAAAAAATTGTTAAAAAAAATCTGTCTGGCATGAAGGTCCAGAAGGAAAATACTTTCATTGGAATTCTTATTTATGTGCTCACCACCCTAGTAGGTTTAAATAAACCTTATAAATACGTTGTAAGACCCATTCTCGAATATGGATCTGCATGTTGGTTTAGCCATGGGGCCAGAAAAATACAACGCAATTGCAGAACTGACAAGACACGGTATCTCACCAGTATTTGTGATGAAATAGACCAACATCATAGGCTGAATCAAACACGTGATCTTTTTAAAAAGTCAACAGCATTACCCATGAGTTCAAACCACGCACATGGGTGATTGAAGATGAAGATGGCAACCTCATTACTGATAAGAACAAAGCAATAGAGAGGTGGAAACAATACTGTGAAATGCTGTATTGCAAAGGAAATAATTCTGCCGAACAGGAAAATTCTTTGAGGTATGAAGAAGAACCTGATATTTTATTAACTGAAATTGTGAACGCTGTCAATCATTTGAAGAACAACAAAGCCCCAGGTATGGATGGTATTTCGGGAGAAATGCTGAAAGTGATGGGGGAGGAGGGCATGCGTGTTGTACATTTGGTATGTAATATGGTGTGGAAAACTGGTGAATGGCCCAAGGACTGGACAACATCAATACTAATCCCTCTTCACAAAAAGGGGTCTATAAGGGATTGTTCCAATTATCGCACTATCGCATTAATATCCCATGCAAGCAAAGTTCTGCTCTACATAATAAATCTACGCCTAAAACCATTCCTGCAACCTCAGATATCCGCAGAACAAGCAGGCTTTGTTGCAGGTAAAGGAACACGAGAGTCTATCTTGAACATGAGACAGATAATTGAGAAATGTCGCGAGTTTTGTGTCCCTGCCTTTATTTGCTTCCTGGACTACAAAAAGGCCTTTGATTGTGTTATGTGGGACAAGTTGTGGCAGGTGCTAAAGGAATTTGGGGTTCCACTGCACTTAATATCGTTACTGAAAAGCCTGTATAAAAACCACGCAGCAACCATAAAGGTAGATGGTGATCTCTCAGGCATTTTCAATGTGACGAATGGAGTAAGGCAAGGTTGTATATTATCACCTCAACTCTACAACATCTATGCAGAGTGTGTCATCAAAAGAGCTCTCAATGGCTGGAATGGTGGAATTTCGATTGGTGGCAGAAAAATTAATAACCTACGCTTTGCAGATGACACTACCCTCATCGCTGGTAGTGAAGAGGAACTTCATGACTTGCTTGTAAGGGTGAAGAACACTAGTCTTCAGTATGGTCTAGAGATAAACATAAAAAAGACCAAACTAATGGTAGTTGATCGGCAAGGTGAAATCCAACTTACGGGATACCTAAAAGACCTGGATATAGTTAAGGAATTTGTATACTTGGGGTCTGTCATCAACGACACGGGAAACTGTGATAAAGAGGTAAAAAGACGTATTGTCTTAGGTCGTGCTGCAATGGTTAAACTTACTAAGATCTGGCAGAACCGGGCAATATCAAAAGCCACGAAGATGCGCTTGGTAGAATCACTAGTGTTCTCCGTCTTTTTGTACGGCTGTGAGACCTGGACCGTGAATGCTAAAGACAGAAAGCGCATTGATGCCTTTGAGATGTGGTGTTGGCGGAGAATGCTACGTGTATCCTGGACAGAAAAAAGAACTAATGTTTCCATTCTGGAAGAACTCTGCATCAAGAAACGTCTATCTTCCCGTGTGAGTGAACGTTACCTCCAGTTCCTTGGCCACATTTTGAGACGAGACGGAGAGAACTTGGAAAAGGTAATTTTACAAGGCAAAATTGAAGGCAGTAGACCACGAGGAAGAACAGCAAGCAGATGGATAGATCAGGCGAAGAAGATCACTGGGCTACCACTTCAGGTCATACTAACGAAATGTGAAAACCGCTCTGGATGGAGACATCTTGTCAAGGTTGCAACAAGGAAATGATGGAGTTATGAGGTCACGACGCTCAGTAATGAGCACAACGACTAATGATGATGATGTTGGTTTAATAAATTCCCTAGAGAAAGTTCAAAGAAGAGCGATGCGTTTCGTAACTGGGAATAGAAGGAATACCATTAATTGGGAAAGTCTTGAATCTAGAAGAACTAGAGCTCGCCTGTGTGGTCTTTATAAGAGCTATACGGGAAGGGCTGCTTGGAGTTGTATTAGGAATAGGTTATAACCTCCCTCATACTTATCGAGAAATTATCATAAGCATAAAATTAGGGCCAGAAACCGGCATACGGATGTGGGCAAGTTTTCCTTCGTCAACAGGACCATAAGGGATTGGAATAAATTACCTGCGGCAGTCTTTGATAGATTCCCTTCTGGTATCAAGTCATTTAAGAAGACCATTTGTGTAAAATGAAAAGTAAAAGTTGTAAATTACGGGCACTGTATTTGTGATTTTCTGCTTGGTTTCGATTGTGAAATGGGAGGCTTTTTCTTGTGGTATTCTCTTTCCTGGGAAGTGCTTGCTGTACTCATGTTTTTGTAATTGTTGTTGTTCTTGGTTAATTAACAATGTTTTTAACTTTATTTTATCATCACTTGTAACGTTAAGCTAGTAGTAAGCTCAATCTATAGTTTTGTAAGCCATAGTAGCAAGTATTGGAAATAATTAAATTGTGTATGAAACTGTACATGATGCTGGATTTAGAATGACTAGTAGTATTTCTTGTAATATTTTTTTCCATGGAATTCCTTTTTGTACTTGAGTTGTTGTAGTTGTTGGGTAGTATGATTTAACTTTATTATCACTTGTAGTGTTAAGCTAGTAGTAAGTTCAATCTATAGTATTGTAATTTGTAGTGTTAAGTACTGGAAATACTTAAGTTGTGTGTGAATATGTATATAATGACACTGGATTTAGAAAGTTAAATTAGTAGTATTTCTTGCTTGTTGTAATGTTGTTGTTGTTGTTGTTGTAGGGTAATTACGGTTTAACTTCACTTTATTATCACTTATAATGTTAAGCTAGTAGTAAGGTTTGTAAGCCAAATTGTTAAGCACTGTAAATACTTAAGTTGTGTGTGAATTTGTATATGATGTTGCTCGATTTAGAATATTAAACTAGCAGTAATTCTTGTTATATTTTCCTTCCATTTATCTGCTTCTTGTACTCTTGTTGTTTGTTTGTTTGTTTGTTTGTTTGTTTGTTGTAGTTGGGTAATTATGTTAACTTTATTATCACATTACTGTAAGTGACCGTTGCCACCGGGGTATTTCCCATTTGCAATTTATTAATAATAATAATAATAATGAGTGACAGAGGTTTAACGTAATTTGGAAGGAATGTTTTGCGTATGATAAATGAGTACCAGTTAACTATTGGGGGCAAAGGCGGTCATGCGTTGAGCTAACCACACCACACCACCCCACCCCACCAAGTGCCAACGTCATGGATAGTGGAAGCCTTCACCTTCCCCCTTTCCAATGGCTTTCATGGTTTGTACGGAGATGACTTTGCTTTTTGCTTTTTAAATATTAGTATTCATGTTTATTATGTTTGTTTATTCATACCCCTGCTTTGTAATTCAGTGACCATGGAATGGCTCTAAATGTTGTAAATTATATTTATATTTACTTGTATTTATTTCCTTTTTCCTTATTGCACACGTTTGTTGTTGTTGTTATTATTATTACTACTACATATCGCTTAACATGTAAATAAACTAATATTTAATGCAGTAAATAATGCTTATCTCTTCGGATTCATTTCTTCGTTGCATATTCGTTTTGCTATGACAACATGACTTCTTTATGATATAAATAAATATAAAATAAAAGTATTTCTTCCCAAACATATTTGTTATATGTGCACCAATCAGAGAACCAACTAGGGAAGTACCTCTTACTAAGGTGCATAATGTTTTTGCATACATGTATAATTGAAGAATTGAAGATCCATATACAGGTAAGTGGGTCGCCCATGTGGTAGGCCTATTACGCGTCATAGGAAACTGAGTGAACTGGCTGTGCAGTTTGATCACATTGCTGTTAGCTTGGTTTCAGGAGATGGTGATGTATTCGAACCCCACAGTTGGCAGGTCTGAAGTTTTTTTTTGCCCGTCATTTTCATTTCAGGCTAGTGCTGTGTCTGTACGCTTATTTACATTTTAAATCCTAGCCCTCTTTCCTATCCAATTCTTGCATCACAACCTGTCTTCATGTGATTTAAGCCAATATATATGTAAAAATCTGGTAATGTTGTTTGACTCATAGTGCTCCTGTACATTGGTTTCCGTAATGTTGAAAGCTTGAGATACACCAACTTGTAAGCTGAAAATATGTTTAAAATGCCAAATGCCGAAAACCGTAAAAGTTCTTAGTGGGATGTAAAGCTGTTAGCATTATTATTAAAAGGAAGGACATATGTCTTATGTGGTAAGTCCTTGAACTTGCAGAAATCGCAATGAATTATTCAATCTATATTCCCTCCCCCCTTCCTTTAAGAATGCAGTTATAGTAATGCATACATCAGAATCAGAATAAAGGCAGGAAATGTTTAACATTATTTTAAGCGAGTGAAGGAGAGAATGTATGACTAGCTCAGGTTGGCGGATTCGAGTTCGGCGGTATTTGAAAGTGCTCAAATACTCCAGCCTCATGTCTAGATCTACTGGTACATAAAGAACTCTTGCGGGACGAAATACTGGCACCTCGGTGTATGTGAAAACGATAGAAGTAGATAGTAGAACTAATATTCAATTCTGCAGTGAGCTTGAAGCTGACCTAATTTCCGTTCACGTAGCTTGGCACATTAGTATTCCTATATGTTTCCTGATAACCGTGAAGATATAACCAGCCTGCAGGCTGAAAATTTGCCCAATCTCTCTCCTTAGGCTACGGGTTACCGGTATTGAAGAGAGAAGGAAATGTTCGCGCAAAAGAAAGGGAAGTCATTGGACTTTCGAAAATCACACTGCAAAGACTTATTAAACAAATTGCATCGTTTAACACGCCCCTATTTTCAAGAATATGGTTATAGTACGCCTACTGCATATCAAAATAAAGACAGATATATGTAACATTAATTTGAGTGAGAAAGGGTGTTTATTTCCTAAGTTTCTCATTGAGCGTGGAAACCGACTTAATTATGAATATCTTGATTTATTTCATCTTAACTTTTATCATTTACTAGGGTAGGGAAACATTTATTATCGGTGTTTACATTGAGGTTAGTTTGTTATGGTTATGTCTGGTGATTTTAATATGTAACCAGGCAGGTTGGCAGCAGTGATCAGCCATTACAAAAAAGAGAAAAGAAGAGCATCGGGCGGCGATATTTACTTTCTGGGGTATTTCGTTACGTGGCGATTACTATAGGAGAAAGAAGAGGTAACCTCTCCTTGACTCTACGCTTGGTGACCACGAAACTCGTAGCTGAGTCTAACACACTATCTAGTTATTTTTGTGAGCCTCCTAACTTTCGTATTCACTGTCCGATCTTCCTTGGTCAACTCCTAATCTTTTCCGACTCTGACGCTATTACGTTTGTGTCTTCCCTTCCTTTTATCGATAGCTTCATTGTCCTCTGATTGGTGTTAAGAGAGGAAGATTGTCATCAGTTCTGTAACATTCTGTTCCCGATCTCCTGGTGCTCTGCCATTAGCATAACTATCTCTTCCTATCGTTCAATTACTTGACTGATACTGACAATCTCGTGCTCTCAGCCCACACACTGCCTGTGACTGATCAACGAAATATCTTCCCTCCATCTCCCTTGCTCATGGATTGGTGTTCGCTGGAGGATCTCTTTCCAAATGCCAAATACAAAGGGCACTAGGAAAGTTTTGCAATGTGAGTGAACGCTTTAGACTTTTTCAAAATAATTTCCACCCCACTCAATTTACTTCTACATACGTCGAAACCAGTCACTGAACCAACTCTGCCACTTTTCTTCGATTGCATTTTCACACTCCTGATCCCATGCTGCCAGAAGCTCCTGGTCGGATGCAAAACGCCGCCCTTTCAGCTTCATCTTCACTTCTGGGAAGTGTGCGATGTCACAAGGTTAAGATCAGGACTGTATGGAGGGCGATCAAGCGATCAATGGTAAGAAAATCCATTGTTGCATTAGCACGATGTCCCCCTTGCTGCAACATTTTGCTCACAGCTTCAATGTTTTCCTCAGTCACTGATTCAGACGGTCGTCTAGAATGAGGATCGTCTTCAACCCCAAAATTTCCCCTCTGGAACTCCTTAAACCAGCGGAAAATTGTATGTGCTGGAGCATTGTCGTGATGCAATAGCCAAGTGTTGAGCCGTGACCTTGGACGGAGCTGCTTCAGAGCCTGGGTGACTTGAGGCAGACAAGTCTCACTGTACCACTTCGCAGTAACTCCCCTTTGTGTTCCTAGCACAACCCGAGTCAGGATGACCTCTTTAGTGAAGAATACTGCAATCATCCTTTTCTTCACTGACCTTGACTTTCGCTCAGTCACAGGAGTACCCTCAACTTCAAACAGGCACACCTTGTTCTGAGATTTTGTTGGGACATCGTAATGATGGAGTCAAGTTTCGTCACCTGTAACGATGGTATTGGCGTTACGTTAAGTCTCATTTTCAAATTGTTTTAGCATTTTTCGGTACCGTTTCACTCGATGTGTCCTTTGCTCTGAAAGTGAATGGGGCACCCTAAGGGAACAAACCTTTCTAACATGGAGATGGTCGTGTAGAATTGAATGAATAGCTGGTGCAGGGATGTGGAAGGTCTCTTCTACCTGCCGATATGTCATCCGTCCCTCTTGCTGCAACACTTTCCTCAGAGCTTCAATGTTTTCCTCAGTCACTGATTCAAAGGGTCGCCCAGAATAAGGATCGTCTTGAACCCCAAAATTTCCCCTATGGAACTGCTTATACTAGCGGAAAATTGGTGTCCGATGTGGACAGTCTTTCCCCAGCACCGGAGTCATTTCCTCTAGGCACTGGTCAACAGTTAATACACGAGCAAAATTGTAGCGGATATTTGCGCGATATTCACCCGTTGACCACACTGACATCTTAACATGCTATCAGTCACACTGCTTGGTAACAATTGGTGTGAAGGTCGCGCCTTGTTGTCTTCTAGACCGGTTTTCACCCCTCTTTTCATCCTTCACCATAAATGCGGTGTCCAGCCAACTGGTTCTGCGTATTGCAAAACTTTCCTAGTGCCCACTATTAAGTTCATGATCCAAGTGAGTGTTTCTATTATTCGTATCAGAAGTGCTTACAATCGAGTAATATAACTTATATAACACAAAAATAAACAATGTGGACCATTACGGGATTTAGAAGTAGTTAATTATATTCTAAGTGGTTAAAACAAGCAATTGCAGTACCTGCTCTATGTCCGCTGTGCTATGAATATCTTCTTATTGTTTTCATTGTGATGTATGATGAGATGAGTAGCTCGTGCGGTAAAATGTACCTGAGTTGCAGTTTCTTCAACGTTTGTTAGATGAATATATCTGGATATAATTGGTAGTTCTCATTCCTCTCACGATAAAAACAGACCTACACATTTTCTTATTACAGATACCGTAATGTCAGCTACTTTAAGAGGTACAGTCACACCCGCGGTGTTTAACGGTTTACTACCATCGCCTTTCTTATGACCACTCTGAGGTTATTTTCTAATACATCTGTTTGTTCTTGTAACTGCTAAACGCGCAGAGTAAAGTTAAACATTCTTTCAATGTCAAATTATGACGAACAATATGCAGTTTTATTGTCTATGAACACCTGTGTTGTCCGTTAGGCACGCGTATTAAATCGCCTAACACTTGGATGTAACTCATTGGTCGTCCGAGAGAGGGAGAAATATCCTGAATTTACACTAGTCACCTGTCTTCACAGAAATGAGACTCGCCCTTACAGTAAGAACTCTATTTAACAAGGTCTGCATAGCCGAGGTTACCAACACGTCCTTGATTCTCCTGGAAGGGTGTGAGTTCGAGAAACGTGAGAAAATAGATTTCATTTTCTGGAGCAGCACATGACGCAGAGGTTCACTCAGCCTGCTCCAGAAATGAGTAGCGGGTTAGTTCATGGTCCCAAAGTGATTTCGTTCTTCCTCGTAGCTGTACTAGGGAATGCACCATGCGTTTTGTTCACTTGTAGCCAAATTTCTCTCACTGGTGATGGAGGACATTTATACTCGTATCTCAGCGAACAGGAAACATCTAAAAGCAATTGGATTCTCATATAAAGAGAACTGAGGCGTTGTAATTGGCATTGTTCATTTCTTAGCGCGACGATGTTTACCTTTCCATGGAACTTCCGGTAAGTTGTACGTTCGTAGTAACGGCTAGACTTGATAACGTTACTGAGAGTTCCTCGTTCTGCTGCTAACGAACTGAGTTCTCTCATCTCTGGAGTCAGTTCCTGTGGTGAACAGAAACTTTCTCCTGACGTAAGTCAAGCTGAGCGATTGGCACTGACTGAGTCGGTCATCTGAAAAGGGGACATGTCCAAAATATTGCATTTAACAGGAGAGATACAAAAAGGAATTAACAAACGAAATTTTCGAATTTGCATATAACTAGTAAAAGTCCCTTTATTCCTATAACACGGATTCCAGATCCCATCCCTGAAGGTAAGAAAATTCAAATTTTGTTTTCTGGATGCATACAGTTTTCCAAGTGAACAGAATTTTCTTAGAAAATATAAACGAAGTTTTCCTACCTGTCCTTAAGTTTTGATTTTAATTTGAGTTTCCATTACAATGTCGCTTTTCAATCAACCTATAACATTTAGAAATCGGAGAATTATGAAGTGATCCTAAACAATATTATAGTTTTAACAAAAAAATCAGCAAACATATTCATTCCGTCATATAGGACATTACATTCTTCAATACGGTTCATATTCTCTCATCGAGAACTGACCTTGTAACCATTGTAATGAACATATTGTAGTCCTGTCCGTAGGTTAAGAATATAAAACAATAACTGCAAGTAGCTTCTCTTTAAGAGGATCAGAATTCTTTTTCATGCAGAGCTTCCTGCTCAGTAATTGGACAGTTGTTGACAGTGTCATGGTAGAAACTGGCATCTTACCACCAATATACAGTATAAGTTTCCTCATGTCGTTGACCTTCTTAATATTAATGGGACTTTGTATACCGTATACTGAGAGAACGAACGGAGAATAACGTAAAATAACTGATGTATTATAAGAAAATTAAGTTTCACACTTGACAACTGTTTTGACAACACCAAGTATGTCGTACTTTTCATAAGAATGCAAGTGTATTTTGCACATTTAGATCTTCTGACAGGGCACACTTACATTCAGTGAATTCATCTATTTCAGGAAGTGTATTTTCAGCTTCCGCAGTGGACTTCACCTTCGAAGACTGTGTCAATCAGCGGTAAAGGACTAACAGATCCTTGTACTTTTGCTTGGAAATCGGAAGTGCAGTGATGAAAAAATATTCGGCTGTAGTTTATTCGATACAAACAGGTTTGTGTCATCATTCAGTGTGTATTCTGATTTCAGTCGAACTGAAGGATTCACCTGATGAAGAGAAATTTCATTTTTGATCTCTTGTTCTCCTTAATCCTTGGCTAACTTGAATTTCATTTGTAGAGTTCCACACTTGTGACATGTTTGAAAGATATTCCCTAGAATATAGAGTGCGACCGACACGGAGTACATAGTGAGATTCAAACGAACGAACCTCAGCCACACATCGCATCACCAGGTGACTTTAATATAGAAAACATTTCTCAGCTGACAATGTAGGGTCCCCATACTGCGAAAACCATAAAAGTAGGGAATTTCCTCAATTGTGCCGGGAGTTGAGGGGCTAACGTGTTATGTTGTGAGAACTGGAGAACTCTATCAAACTAAAAAAGCAAATTTCGAAAATCACTTTGAGCCAAAAATCGCTTGGTCATTACTCGTTTTCTATCTTATTCAAATCCTAGCCGAAATATTCTTTCTGTAATGCATTCCTTGGTTCAGCACTCTCAGAGATCTTTGATTTTTTGAAAAATGGATCACGTCCAACGCAGGTTTTTCTATACCGGGACATCGATCCTGTACTACGCACTAACCAAGGGGTGGAGCATGGCTGTCCAGGTGGACAACGCCACCGCTGATGACCTGGTCAACTTGCCGCCCGGTTTCCAGTTTCAGAACCCCACCACGCTACCCGCGGTCAGTCGCGGCAGGGCTTGCGGCGCTCGCGGGGCCCGTGGGGCGCCATCCGGAGGGACAACCTAGTGACGACGTCTGGGAAGTGCCTGCCGCCCAGCACGCCGTACATCAGCCATCACCAGTTGTGTCATGGACTTGTGGAGTGATTCTGTTCATTACAGCCTATGCAGCCTTGATCTTATTCTTTTGTTAATGGTATTCTCATGCATAATTTGTTTGTACTAGGTCTTCGGACCGCCCTCCTGTATTCTTTCATGTTAATAAAGCACATGAAGGTTCCAGCTTGACGCCACAATCGACGTGCCGACTAAGCGAGTTTGGGGAGTACCCTCTGGTCGGAAGCCTGATTGTAGGTCTCCAGCGGAGCCTCTCGCCACCGTCGCCCGGACGCGCGCGGCTGCGCCGAATGCTGCCCGGCGGTGGAAAGGTGACGCCCCATCACCCCGAACCGACAGCCGACTGACGTCCCTCCCGGTGAGTGGCTCCTTATATAGAATTGAGGCTCGCGTGTACTGAGGACAGCACTTCCCGGGAGGGAGCGTCAGCAGGATTATCGGCCGACGCGATGGGCCGCCACGAGAGGCGAACGCCTCTCTGTGCTGCTTTATTGAGAACTTGTACATACAAATCAAGAAGAAATACATTAGAATGGAGGGCAGGTCCGCGGCCCGACTGCAAAGTGTATCGGGCCACGGAACTGTCCGTATACACAAGAACATGATCATAGCCCAAGTGGGCAAAGTCCTGTACGAAGTGATGCACTGCCACGACCGCGGCCACATTGATCCGATGAGGCTGGTGGAATGCCTGTGCTCAGGCCTGGTTCACTGCAGGGCAGACTGCTGCAACGCTTTGTGGGGTGGCGTCGCTGTAGAGAGCCACCGGACATCTGGCGGGGCTTCGACAGGAACTGAGGGGTGAAGCGTCCTCGTCCCCAGAAGAACTCGGCTGAAAGGATGTGTTTAGCAGGGAATACCGGCCACCCCATGACCCAGCAGAGCCAAGAATAGCCGGCAGCCTGTTGGAGTTGATGTGAGGACAGGCCGTGCAGTTCGCGCACAAGGGAGAGGGCGCGCTGCTGGGTGACATGATGCATGGTCACCTCTTGGCTGGGGATGTCGATGGTGACGCCAAGATACGTCAGTATGGGAGTCGGGTGCAGCACCGACTTGGAATAGTTGAGGGTGATGCCCAGAATCTGGGTAAGATAGACATCGATCTCGCGCATGAGAGCGTCCGTGAGATCGGGGCTATGGATGAGCCAGGGATCATCTGAACACCGAACTCAAGGGACTGCAACAGCCCAGCGTTGGCCAGGCTATGTCTCATCGGCAGGCGGGTCCAGCGGTAGAGTATACCGTAGGGGTGTCGGGTGTCGCGGGAGATCGGGATCCATGTGGGGCCAGGCTATGTCCCATCGGCAGGCGGGTCCAGCGATACAGTATACCGTAGGGGTGTCGGGTGTCGCGGGAGATCGGGATCCATGTGGGGCCAGGCTATGTCCCATCGGCAGGCGGGTCCAGCGGTAGAGTATACCGTAGGGGTGTCGGGATCCATGTAAGGCCATATGGACGAAGACTTAAGTGAAACTCTGCATAGACTCACATTAGCGCTCGTAGTGGTTCTTAAGTGACACAATGCACTGGCTCACACTTGCGCTCGTAGTGGTAGACAAAGGCAAACTGCTAAACTAATCGACCGGGTAACGATGATTAAACAAATGGTTGCAGTTTTTAGGAATCAATATAGAATATATTCTCATAGTTTATTGTATTTTATTTACGAGTCGTAACTCATATCCCTAGGATATTTTCAGCATTGAGTTGCTTGTCAGAGGCCTAGAACTGTGGATTTTCCTCCCTTTTCTTCTTGCGTTATGCCAGATGTAGAAGCATTTTTGTTCATTACTGCCGATGTGTTTATAAAACATCCTCCGCACACTTTTATTCATACCCCATCTGTCTTAAGATATGAAACATATGACACAAGTCTAAATGTCCCCTCATCAGGATCTCCAGTACTGTATCAACACGTGGTGTTCTCCCCTGCGCACTTTTACCCATACTACATCTGTCTTAAGATATGAAACACATGACACTATTATAAATGTACCCTCATCAGGATCTCCTGTTCTGTATCAACATGTGGTGTTCTCCCATGCGCACTTTTACTGATACTACATCTGTCTTAAGATATGAAACACATGACACAATTCTAAATGTCCCCTCATCAGGATCTCCTCTTCTGTATCAACATGTGGTGTTCTCCCCTGCGCAATTTTGCTCATACTACATCTGTCTTAAGATATGAAACACATGACACAATTCTAAATGTCCCCTCATCAGGATCTCCTGTTCTGTATCAACATGTGGTGTTCTCCCCTGCGCACTTTTGCTCATACTACATCTGTCTTAAGATATGAAACACATGACACAATTCTAAATGTGCCCTCATCAGAATCTCCTGTTCTGTATCAACACGTGGTGTTCTCCCCTGCGCACTTTTACTCATACTACATCTGTCTTAAGATATAAAACACATGACACAATTCTAAATGTCCCCTCATCAGGATCTCCTGTTCTGTATCAACATGTGGTGTTCTTCCCTGCGCACTTTTGCTCATACTACATCTGTCTTAAGATATAAAACACATGACACAATTCTAAATGTCCCCTCATCAGGATCACCTGTTCTGTATCAACATGTGGTGTTCTCCCCTGCGCACTTTTATTCATACTACATCTGTCTTAAGATATAAAACACATGACACAATTCTAAATGTCCCCTCATCAGGATCACCTGTTCTGTATCAACATGTGGTGTTCTCCCATGCGCACTTTTGCTCATACAACATCTGTCTTAAGATATGAAACACATGACACAATTCTAAATGTCTCCTTATCAGTATCAACATGTGGTGTTCTCTTACCTCTGCTGCCAAGAGACCAATATTCTTTCAATAATCTTTCTCATACGTCTTCACGAAATCTCTCTTTACACTTTGATCGATAGTCGCTAAGTAGTTCCATTACTATGGCTCTAAAGTGGTATAAGATTTTCCCTTTCCGCTGTTTTCAACCTGCGAACAGCATTCTTCTCGCGAGAAACCTGATGGAAAACATTAACATCTTCTCCGCATGAGCTTTCAACTTACACAGGCAGAGAATCTGGATCGTTTCCCTGTTGTCATTCACTTCTTCACTTTCATCTCTGGCCATTGGCTGCAACACTCAAATGACCATAGTTGTACTCCTGAGCACGTAAACCCGTACACTAAGGAGGCAACCTTACTCTTTCTCCCCTGTAATGTAAGGATAGTGATTTATAGTTACTTTTCTAACTGTTTGGTTTCTCTTCAGTGTCGCTAACCATACAATATAGGGACCCTACTTTCCGATACAACGTCCGACACTATACTGTCACGATTTATCTCGTGAATTGCCAGAATTACGTGTTGTCACTGCAGTCACTAGTCTTACGTTTGCGGGTAAAATTGTAAATCTGTTTGGCTAATACCAGGTGGCACTTGATAACGTAGTTTATGACAAATGACGAACGCAGCATTTTATTAATGTTGGTTTATTAATTTGGTTTTATTTCGTCCAATACTTACAGAAGTCAGTTAGGATGTCTAACGAGCACGAAATGTCATCAAGGACTCCTTAGAAATGAAAGCAACCTTACCTCGTTCACAGAAATCACTTCAGACATTGCTACGGGGTATTGAAAAAGGAAGACGATGAGTTGCCACTCTTAGTGATATGGACTTTATGGCAAGAGTTTCACAATTAATTAGGGCAAGTGTTAATTTTAACTTTATTCCTGTGATAAGTTTCTGACAATGAGAATCAGTTGAAATGGAAAAATACTTCGTTATGAACCTATCCTAACCAAATCTAACCTAAATATGTCTTGTCTCGAATTTTAATGCGGTTTGCAGACCTAGCCTTTGTGTATTCTTATTGACTTACGGCATATGCGTATGCATTATACTTGCTCATGTGTATTATTACAGCGAGGTTTCGTTTAGATTTCTATTGTGTTTACTGGGTAACAACTGCCGCCTGGGCGACTGTCCTAAATGCTTCCAGTAATGCTGGGTGGTTTGCACACCATTTCTAGTGGTGGAATCCTCCACTCTCTAGAAAATTAATAGTTTCCGATTGCAACTGAAGAGCATCCTCTATATTTTCACAGCCGCTTACTTGGTCATCAGCATATAAATCTCTGCGAACAACTTGTGCGTCTCTGGGAAAACCTTCATTCTTCATCTTCAGCAAGTTGCTTCTGCGATCTGGTAGCTAGGAAGGCTGCTGCTGCTGTACAATATGTTACAGTAGTCAGTCCATAATGACTGGGTGGGTCCCTAGGAGATTCACTCCAGATGATAAGCTGAGCGTTCCTATCATCTGCATGAACCATGACTTGCCGATACATTTATGCATTATCTGCAGTGAAGGCAAAGATATGAATTCTAAATCTTAGAATAATGGAGTAATGATCATCCTGTATTGTCGTTCCAGCCATTAATATATCATAAAATGAAATATTGTTAGAAGTTTTAGCAGGTAAATCAAATACAAGCCTCGTTTTTGTAGTTGAGCTACTAAGCTTAAAAACTGGATGTAGTAGATAATAGTTTCCACCTTCATTCCCTGACCTTAGCCATATACCACATGGCCTCATACTAGTGAAGAAGGTTACATAACTCGTGCTTATGTGAGGGCTGCCTACTGAAATGCAGTTCTAGTTGTGTTAGTCTTGACATGGTATGACTGAAGGAGTTTCCCAGAATCTCAGGTTTGTGCTTGAGGGGTAACTAAACTACAAATCTACCTGTAGCTTCCCTAGTGGTACTGTAAATTGCCTTTCTGTTGCTCTCTCTTCTCTTGTCATGACTGGGGACGTGATCTCTTCTATTTCCCAGGACTGCTGTAGCTGCGTGTCTAACCTCTCCTCTGACTTCGAAAAACATGTGATTAATGTAAGACATTATTCTCTTCCCCTGATGGTAGTGTGCAGCAATAATCCATCCTAGTTCAGTATCTTGAGGAATAGGATAATCTGGTGATCGAGTTCTGGGACCAAGTATCAGTAATGAAAAGAACTGTTCTGTACCCATTAACAAATCAATGTCACTTGGCGGGAAGAACTTGCGGTCAGTGAGCAAGTTCCCATGTTCATGCTGAATGTAGAGCTAACACTCTACACAACAAGTTCCAATGTTCATGCTGAATGTAGAGCTAACACTCTACACAACAAGTTCCAATGTTCATGCTGAATGTAGAGCTAACACTCTACACAACAAGTTCCAATGTTCGTGCTGAATGTAGAGCTAATACTCTACACAACAAGTTCCAATGTTCATGCTGAATGTAGAGCTAACACTCTACACAACAAGTTCCAATGTTCATGCTGAATCTAGAGCTAACACTCTACCCCACCAAGTTCCAATGTTCATGCTGAATGTAGAGCTAACACTCTACACAACAAGTTCCAATGTTCATGCTGAATGTAGAGCTAACACTCTACACAACAAGTTCCAATGTTCATGCTGAATGTAGAGCTAACACTCTACCCCACCAAGTTCCAATGTTCATGCTGAATGTAGAGCTAACACTCTACACAACAAGTGCCAATGTTCATGCTGAATGTAGAGCTAACACTCTACACAACAAGTTCCAATGTTCGTGCTGAATGTAGAGCTAACACTCTACCCCACCAAGTGCCAATGTTCATGCTGAATGTAGAGCTAACACTCTACCCCACCAAGTGCCAATGTTCATGCTGAATGTAGAGCTAACACTCTACACAACAAGTTCCAATGTTCGTGCTGAATGTAGAGCTAACACTCTACCCCACCAAGTGCCAATGTTCATGCTGAATGTAGAGCTAACACTCTACACAACAAGTTCCAATGTTCATGCTTAATATAGAGCTAACACTCTACACAACAAGTGCCAATATTCGTGCTGAATGTAGAGCTAACACTCTACACAACAAGTGCCA
Organism: Anabrus simplex; assembly: GCF_040414725.1. NCBI lineage: Eukaryota > Metazoa > Arthropoda > Insecta > Orthoptera > Tettigoniidae > Anabrus > Anabrus simplex. The sequence continues at coordinate 128,331,517 of NC_090279.1, read as the reverse complement.
ATGTTCATGCTGAATGTAAAGCTAACACTCTACACAACAAGTGCCAAAGTTATGGATAGTGGAAGCCTTTACCTTTCAACATTCCAATGGCCCTCATGGCTTGTACGGAGATGATTTTCTTTTTTCCTTTTTAAATACAAATACTCATGTTTATTATGTTTGTTTATTCACACTCCCTGCTCTGTAGGTAATTCAGAGTCCATGGAATGGCTCTTGATGTTGTAAATTACCGTTCATTTATTGTGTATTGCATACTTTTGTTGTTATTATTATTATTATTAATATTACATACGGTATCTCTTAAAATGTAAATAAACTAATATTTAATATAGTAAATTATGCTTATCTCTTTGGATTCATTTATTTTATTGCATATTGTTATCGCTATGGCAACATGACTTCTCTATGATGTAGACACAGTACAAAAGCATTTCTTCCCAAACAGATTTGTTATACACCCCGCGTGGGTGAGGGACGAAGATGAAGAATGCCCCCATGATGTACTCTGTCTGTTATAGGAGGCGACTATAAGGGGCGACCACGGGATGATAGTGTTAGAGCCATGAATATAATTGTGATTAGTAGCATCATGCGGGGAACTCCATGGGTCACCTTTACTTGCAAGTGGTACCACTATGATAGGTACACAGTAGGTTTGTGATTAGTAGCAACATAAGGTGAGTCTGTACGGGTTTCCCAGTACCCGTGATTGGTACCATTGAGCGAAACACCACGGGTCTGGGCGTTGTCTGCGATTAGCACCACTATATCAGCGACGCCGTGGGTCTGCGTTGCCTGTAATTAGTACCCACTATATGAAGAAGACCAAGGGAATATTGGAACCCGTGATTAGTACACCTAGGTGAGGAACACTATGGGTTTGCGTTGCCTATAAGTAGCGTCATAATGTGAGAAACACCATTGGTCTCCGTTACGTGTGCGAAGTAAAATACTTTTGAGTCATACCATAATGTATGGAACACTATGAGTCTACACTATTTTTTATTAGTACAGGAACATTACAAATACTATGATTTTACTTTACTAGCGATACGTGTCATTATGACGGGCCATTGACCAGCATTCTGGACCCCTTTAGACAACAAGCATCCTCGATTCAGGATTATGCTTTAGAAGCAGTCCCTTGGTCAGTAATACTATCGTTTAGGACAGTTTCTGGGTCGGATCCACCGATTGTTTTAAATTCATATCCACCCATTTATTCTTCATCTCTACGTTTTTATTCTGCTCTGTGGACGATTTTGAATTTTTAAATTGTCATTCTCTTTCGTCTCATTTCATACTATTAGGGACTGATGACCTAGATGTTAGGCCCCTTCAAGAAAAAAGTACCACCATCATCATCACTCGGTTAATTATACCCGCACCAGTTAGACTACAGGCTAGGGAAATGCCTTTTATTGCACTACATAACGTTCTTACTTATTTGTATCATTAAAGATCTGAAGATCCATATACGGTTTTAACTGGTATAAATCGAAACTGTGTAATTTGGGAGAGAGTAAGCCCATGTGGTATTGCGCGTCACAAGAAACTGAGTGAATTGGCTGTGCAGTTCGATTACACTGCTGTGAGCTTGCTTTCAGGAGGTGGTGGATTCCAACCCCTCAGTCGGTAGATCTGAAGTTATATTTGTTTTTTCCTTGGTTCCCTCGTTTCCACTTTAGGCTAATTCTGTGGCTGTACCCTTATTAAGGCAAAGACCACTTCCTTTCATTTTAGTATTAGCCCTCTTTCCTATCCCATTCTTGCCTTACAACCTGTCCTCTATCAGTGTGACTTAGGCCAATATATTAAAAAATCTGGTAATTTTGTTTGACTCATTTGTGCCCCTGGAGAATTCCTGGGCTCCCCTCATGTGGTAAGCTTGAGATACACCAAAGTGTAAGTTCAAGATATGTTTAAAATGACCCTCCTGCCCCCTACTGCTTATTGAAGAGAGAAGAAGAATAAAAAACATCCAAGCCAAAGGAAGGATATATAGGTCCTACGTGGTAAGTCCTTGAACTTATGGAAATTGCAATGAAATATACAATCTAGATCTCTCTCGCTCCCCCCTCCCGTAGACAATACGGTTATACTAATGCCTAAATCAAAAGAAAGGCAGGAAACATTTACATTTAATTTAAGCTGATGAAGGAGGTAACGTATGACTAGCTCGGGTTGGCGGGTTCGAGCCCGGCAGTATTTGAGGGTGTTCAAATACGCCAGTCTCATGTCTGTAGACATACCGGTACGTAAAAGAATTCTTGTGGGACGAAATTCTGGCTCCTCGTCCTTTATAAAAACCATAGATTTAGTTAGTAGAAATATTAACATTATTATTCTCAATTCAGAAATGAGCTTGAAAGCTCACCTAATTTCCGTTCACATAGCTTAGCACATTAGTTCTCCTCTATGTTTCCTGGATAAGCTTGAAGACATAACCAGCCTGTAAACTAAAAATATGACGAATAATCTCTCTTACAGGTTATTGATGAGAGAAAGAAACTGAGAAAATCGAAAAGAAAGCAGCTTGATTTGTTCTGGGTGATATGTGACAAAAGAATAGTGTTACAAAAATGTTGCAAAGTTTGGGCTGGGAAGAATTGGAATAAAGGAGACGAGCTTCTCGACTAAGTGGTATGTTCCGAGGTGTCAGTGGAGAGATAGCGTGGAATGACATCAGTAGACGAATAAGTTTGAGTGGTGTCTTTAAAAGTAGGAAAGATTAAAATACGAAGATAAGGCTGGAATTCAAGAGGAAAAATTAGGGCAAATGTACGTTCATAGGATGTGGAGTTAGGGATTGGAATAACTTACCAAGGGAAACGTTCAATAAATTTCCAATTTCTTAATAATTAGTTGAGAAAACGCTAGGAGAACAACAGATAGGGAATTTGCAACCTGGCCGACTGTTGTAAATGCAGATCAGTATTGATTGATTGACTGATTGGTTTAATTATTGATTGATTGATTGATTGATTGATTGATTGATTGATTGATTGATTGATTGATCGATTGATTGATTGATTGATTGATTGATTGATTGATTGATTGATTGATTGATTGATTGATTGATTGATTGATTGATTGATTGATTGATTGATTGATTGATTGATTGATTGATTGATTGATTGATTGATTGATTGATTGATTGATTGATTGATTGATTGATTGATTGATTGATTGATTGATTGATTGATTGATTGATTGACGCTCGTACAAAAGAAAGTAAAGACACTAAGTAATTTCTGGAACTTTCGAAAATCACACTGCAAAGACTTCACGCAGAATCCCAAGGAATGTAATGCTATTCTTCAGAAGATGCTCAGCAAGCGTTTAGCTACAGAAGTAGTAGTTGCTGGTCAAGTTTCTAAGTAAGGATGCGTATATTTTATTTTATGACAAAAGTTTTATAGTATGTACTTATTTGTATTAGACATTAATAATGTTATAGTTAATGTCGTTGAAAACACCTATTTACAAAGCAATCCACAAAACAAAATAATAATAACATACACTTACATAGTGACCAAGAGCTGAGACACACTGACTAACGTGCGCCAGACAGCCGCCGATCTGACACCTATGAACTTAGAAGACACACTGGGCGCCCCCTTGTCGTGGACACTTCTGGAAACCGTGCCGCCTAATGGGGAAGGTTGTAACTTAGGAATGCTGGATCCTTCCATTACACTGTGATGCGCCGAGACGAAACGGCGAGTTGGTTAAAAACTTTGCGGCCAACAACCGCATACGTTAGCCGAATGGGCGATATCAATGCGAGAGTTGGAAACAGAACTGAAGTATTCGAAAGGGTAATTGGTAAATGTGGGGAATATATGGAAGCGAATGGGAACGGGAAGCGTTTGTTCGACTTCTATGCTAGTTTGTGTTTAGCTGTTACGAATATATTCTTCAAGCATAAGGCTATTCTGTTGGGGAGCTAAGGGTAACAGGTCCACAAAATATATTATATCTTAACCGATTTTAAATTCTGGAAGTCTGGTAGGAAAGTATGAGTTTTACGGGGATTTTTCGGTGATACAGACCACTATACGATCTGTAGTGAACTAAGTATCTCTAAGCCTAGAATACAGAAAATGAAATCTATCTGCAAACGAACAAGAGTAGAAAATCTCCAGGACGAGGAGATTAGACAGAAGTACATGGATATGATTAGTGAGAAGCTTCGAACAGTGGACGGTAAGCAGCTTCAGGATATAGAAAGAGAATAGGTGGCATACAGGGATGCTGTAGCAGGAACAGTAAGGGAATGCCTAGGAACGCGTATGTGTAAAGGTGGGGAAAAGCGAACATCTTGGTGGATTGATGAAGTGACGGCAGCTTGTAAACGTAAAAGGAAGGCTTATCAGAAATGGCTCCACACAAGGGCTGATGCAGACAGGGAATTGCACGTAGTTGAATGAAACAGAGCGAAACAAATATTTGTTGAATCCAAAAAGAAACCGTGGGAAAAATTTGGTAATAACCTGGAAAGACTATGTCAAGCAGCAGCGAAACCTTTCCGGACAGTAATAAAGAATCTTAGGAAGTAAAGGAAAAAGGAAATGAGCAGTGTTTTGGGTAATTCAGGAGAACTCATAATAGATCCCAGGGAATCACTGGAGAGGTGGAGGAAATATTTTGAACATCTTCTCAATGTAAAAGGAAATCTTCCTGGTGGTGTCGCGAACAACCTAGCTAATGGGCAGGAAGAAAGTGATGTTGGTGAAATTACGCTTGATGAAGTGGAAAGTATGGTAAATAAACTCCATTGTCATAAGGCAGCAGGAATAGATGAATTTAGACCCAAAATTGTGAAGTATACTGGGAAGGCAGGAATGAAATGGCTTTATAGAGTAGTAGGATTAGAATGGAGTGTTGGTCAGGTACCTTCCGATTGGACAAAAGCAGTAACTGCACCTATCTATAAGGAATGGAACAGGAAGGATTCCAACAACTATCGAAGTATCTCATTGATTAGCAGGGAACGGATTTATATGTAAATGCATATCTCTTTAGGAAGATAAAATTAATTATATTTGTCATTATCTTTACGATTCATGACGCGTGGAGTTAAAAATGGAGTATTCATTTTCCATATTTTTCCATATTTCGGAGTTTAGTACCGGTACATATGTTCCATATTCTTCGTCATTAAAATCCATATAGTCCATATTTCGGTTAAAAGTATTAAATTATATTAAATTAGCAGTCATCTCAATAATGAAGAAATAAATTAAAAATCAATATTCAAAAAATTAATATTTTAAGTGGTGTGCAGGTCATTATCACGCCTGTCCAGGTCTGGGCTGATAAAGTAAGCTGAAAAGCGGTGCGAAGAAAGAGAGAGGTTGAGCCCGGAAGTGGTGGAGATCAGATGATTAGTACCGTGACTATCTGAATCACACTTACAGCACTGATAAGCTGCATTACAGAACATCGACTGTGTCTGTGCCATGCTTTCGTAACTAGGGAAATCTCATTCAACGACGATGTGCTAGTGGTTTCCGGATTTGTTAATTAATTCATTCCCGTCGATTGCTTCATAACTCCATCTAGTTCACTACCAGTCTTCACAGTTTGAATTATCAGTGAGACGGATCATAGTGTTCTAGTACGTTCAGTGTGTGCAGTTGTATATTGATATTCATTGAAGACATTAACATTGTTACAATGTGCCTAAAGTAGCTCAGTCAACCAGTTTAAAATTGAAAAGTTACGTATCAGAATTTGAAGAAGATGGTTTATCAACTGACAGTAAGATATTATTTTGTAATTTGTGTCTTTGTACACTGACATCTACTCAAATGTTCCTAGTGCAACAGCACGTTTCAACCAGTAAACACCAGGCTAACAAACAAGGAGATTCCAAGCAGAGACAGTTGTTTCTGACACAACCAGCAACTTCCAGTGTAACGTTCGAGTTCAACACCGATCTCTGCCGTGCTCTCATCTCTGCTGACATACCTCTCTTATAATCAGAGCTTCATGGAATTCCTCGAGAAATATACCAAACGATCCATCCCGGATGAGTCAACGTTCAGAAAAACGTACTGTTCAGTTATATACGATGAAACTGTTCGGAAGATACGGCAAGAGATTAAAGACGGTCCAATTTCGGTTTCCATGGATGAGACAACAGACAAAGAAGGCAGGCTAATTGGCAACGTAATCATTGGCTTTTTAAGCGAAGATTATTGTAAACGGATTCTCTTACACTGTGATGTTTTAGAAAAGTGCGATAACAAAACTATAGCAAAACTGTTCAGTGAGGCTATGAGTAACCTCTGGCCACAGGACGTTAAGTATAATAAAGTGTTACTTTTTATTAGCGATACTGCAGCTTATATGATGAACGCCGGAGAAACATTAAGTGCTGTATTTCCTAAGATGACTCATTTAATATGTGTAGCACATGCCTTTCATCGTGTGGCTGAAGTGGTAAAAGGCAGTTACCCCAAGGTAAATTTATTGATTTCCTCAGTGAAAACAGTTTTTCTCGAAGCCCACAGAAGAGTTCATCTTTTGAAAGAATGTACCCAGAGATTCCAGTGCCGCCTAAGCCGATTCTAACTAGGTGGGTTACGTGGCTGCAAGCGATTGAATATTATGTTGAATATATATAGGCTGTATTAAGAACGTTCTGCATACCATGGACTCTGAAGATGCAGCCGCGAAAACAGTTGTTTGCGACATATATGCGAAAAATGACTTATGTTACGTTCAGCATAATTTTTTATGCATCAGAAAACACTGAAAAGGCTCCAAAACTCGCATCTCCCACTTTCTGAAAGTTGTGAAATTGTGAATAAAACTGTGGAACAACTAAATCCTGCAAATGAAGCAAACTGTGCTTTCAAATAACCCCGGACAAAGGTTGCTGCAATGCTGTGTGGAGATTTAACTGTAAAATTAACACCGGATTTAACGCCAGTAGGTATTGTGAAGTTGAATTATGCCCCCATTACGTCTTCCGATGTTGAACGCAGTTTCAGTCAATATAAAACTGTCCTTAGAGATAATAGGAGGAGATTCACTTTGCAGCACTTAAAATAACATTTTGTAATCCATTCTTTTTGTAACAGAGAAAAAAATATTGTGTGTTCTTCAAATATATTAAAATGTGAAGTGCAACATTGTGTTGCATGTAGATCTACTTTGTTTAGCTTCTTTGAACTTTGATAAAATAGGAATGAATGTTATATGTGCAATTTTAAGTCCATATATAATTCCATATTTGAATAAAAATAACTAATTATATACTGTATGTACATATTTCAATAAATATTAGTACATCAAAATCAGTTCCCTGTATGATTACTATACCAAGCAAAGTATTCACCGGCATCTCGGAAGAGAGGGTGCGATCAGAGAGGAAGTTGCATGAAATCCAGTGTGGTTACAGAGCACGGAGGGTCTGTCAAGATCCAATTTTCAGTACGCACCAGGTGAATGTAAAATGTTAGGAAATGAATAGACAGCTGTGTATTGGTTTAGTATATCTAGAGAAAGCATATGACAGGGTACCGAGGGAAATGATGTTCACAATACTGCGGGGGGGATGGCATTAAGGGTAGATTATTAAAATCAATCAAAGGCATTCGTGATGACAATTGGGCTCCAGTAAGAATTGATGGTAGAACGGGTTCTTGGTTCAGGATACTTACAGGGGTTAGACAAGACTGTAATCTTTCTCATTTGCTCTTCGTAATTTACGAGGATCATCTGCTGAAAGGTATAAATTGGCAAGGAATGATTCAGGCGGGTGGAAGTTTAGTATGCCGTCTGCCCTCTGCTGACGACTTCGTCTTAATGGCAGATTGTGCCGAAAGCCTGCAGTCTAATGTCCTGGAACTTGAAAATAGGTGCAGTGAGTATGGAATAACAATTAGCCTCTTCAAGAGTAAATTGATGTCAGTAGGTAAGAAAGTCAACAGAAGTGAATGTCAGATTGGTGATACAAACATGGAACAGGTAGATAATTTTAAGTATACTGACTGACAGAGCAAATGCAACACCAAGAAGGAGTGGTCAGAACTTTATGCCAATTGCAGGGTAGACTGACGTCACTGAGGTATGCTCATGATGTGAAATGCGCCGCTGTGCTGCGCACGTAGCGAACGATAAATGGGACACGGCGTTGGCGAATGGCCCACTTCGTACCGTGATTTCTCAGCCGACAGTCATTGTAGAACGTGTTGTCGTGTGCCACAGGACATGTGTATAGCTAAGAATGCCAGGCCGCCGTCAACGGAGGCATTTCCAGCAGACAGACGACTTTACGAGGGGTATGGTGATCGGGCTGAGAAGGGCAGGTTGGTCGCTTCGTCAAATCGCAGCCGATACCCATAGGGATGTGTCCACGGTGCAGCGCCTGTGGCGAAGATGGTTGGCGCAGGGACATGTGGCACGTGCGAGGGGTCCAGGCGCAGCCCGAGTGACGTCAGCACGCGAGGATCGGCGCATCCGCCGCCAAGCGGTGGCAGCCCCGCACGCCACGTCAACCGCCATTCTTCAGCATGTGTTCCAATATCGACCAGAACAATTTCCCGTCGATTGGTTGAAGGAGGCCTGCACTCCCGGCGTCCGCTCAGAAGACTACCATTGACTCCACAGCATAGACGTGCACGCCTGGCATGGTGCCGGGCTAGAGCGACTTGGATGAGGGAATGGCGGAACGTCGTGTTCTCCGATGAGTCACGCTTCTGTTCTGTCAGTGATAGTCACCGCAGACGAGTGTGGCGTCGGCGTGGAGAAAGGTCAAATCCGGCAGTAACTGTGGAGCGCCCTACCGTTAGACAACGCGGCATCATGGTTTGGGGCGCTATTGCGTATGATTCCACGTCACCTCTAGTGCGTATTCAAGGCACGTTAAATGCCCACCGCTACGTGCAGCATGTGCTGCGGCCGGTGGCACTCCCGTACCTTCAGGGGCTGCCCAATGCTCTGTTTCAGCAGGATAATGCCCGCCCACACACTGCTCGCATCTCCCAACAGGCTCTACGAGGTGTACAGATGCTTCCGTGGCCAGCGTACTCTCCGGATCTCTCACCAATCGAACACGTGTGGGATCTCATTGGACGCCGTTTGCAAACTCTGCCCCAGCCTCGTACGGACGACCAACTGTGGCAAATGGTTGACAGAGAATGGAGAACCATCCCTCAGGACACCATCCGCACTCTTACTGACTCTGTACCTCGACGTGTTTCTGCGTGCATCGCCGCTCGCGGTGGTCCTACATCCTACTGAGTCGATGCCGTGCGCATTGTGTAACCTGCATATCGGTTTGATATAAACATCAATTATTCATCCGTGCCGTCTCTGTTTTTTCCCCAACTTTCATCCCTTTCGAACCACTCCTCCTTGGTGTTGCATTGTCACTGTCAGTCAGTGTATTTTTGTTGGTTGTTCCCCCAGGATGGTAATATAGTAAGTGAGATTAAATCAAGGTCTAGTAAAGCCAATGTAGTGAGTTGGCAGTTGCGATCAACATTGTTCTGTAAGAAGGAAGTCATCTCCCGGACGAAACTATATTTACATCGGTGTGTTTCCAGACCATCTTTGCTTTGCGAGAACGAAAGCTGGGTGGACTCAGGATATATTATTCATAAAATTGAAGTAACAGACATGAAAGTAGCGAGAATTGTTGCTTTTAAAACAGGTGGGAATAATGGCAGGAGAGTAGGCCTACTCGGAACTAGCAGATAAAGGCTAAGTTAGGAATGAACTCGATGGATGAAGCTGCACGCGTAAACCGTCTTCGGTGGTGGGCACATGTGCGACGAATGCAGGAGGATAGGTTACCTAGAAAAATAATAGTCTCTATTATGGTGGGTAAGAGGAGTAGAGGGAGACCAAGTTGACAATGGTTTGATTCAGTTTCTAACGATTTAATGATAAGAGGTATAGAACTAAATGAGGCCACGGCACTGGTTGCAAATAGAGGATTGTCGTGACGTGCCGTTTTGGTAAATTCACAGAGCCTTGCAGACTGTACGCTGAATGGCATAACGGACTTTACTGATAATGCATGTATATCTATATAAATAAAATTGTTTCTGTTTGTCTGTTTGTCTGTCTGTTTGTCTGTTCCACCATCACGTCGAAACGGCTGGATAGATCTCAACCAAACTTCATATTTAGAGTATACTGACCCCGGGGAAGGTTTCGATATGCATATCATTTTAAAATCTTTGAAAAGACGGGGGTTTTATAGGAAAAACGGTTTTCCTCCATTTTCTCTTATACTATTATAGGCAAAATATCGAATTTGTCGTATAAGGACGAGACAAAGCTCAATTTAATCCTCTTGACGCAAAGAACAAAACTCGGTAAGCCCTACGGGCCCGAAAACCATGTTTTAAGGCCCTAAAACCAACCGTTACGGAGATATTGGCACCACACTACCCCTGCTCTAGGAATCGGATAAAGAAATGAACTGCCGTAACCATGGCAACGTCAGCTCCAGGATTCTAGAGCAGTGAGATTATGCATGTACGTTTGGGCATAGCTGTCAACCAAAATAGGTACAAATAAGACTTAATATCTGGGAAAAAAATATACTGTTGTGTAAGGCACTCATAGGACTCCTTTGGGCGGGGATGGAAAGGGGGTGAAGAACGAGTGTAAAAATCTATATAAATAAAATTGTTTCTGTTTGTCTGTCTGTTTGTCTGTTCCACCATCACGTCGAAACGGCTGGATAGATCTCAACCAAACTTCATATTTAGGGTATACTCATCCCGGAGAAGGTTTTGATATGCATATCATTTTAAAATCCTTGAATAGACAGGGGGTTTATAGGAAAACCAGAATGGTTTTTCCACCATCACGTCGAAACGGCTGGATAGATCTCAACCAAACTTCATATTTAGAGGATACTCATCGCGGGGAAGTTTTCCATATGCATATCATTTTAAAATATTTGAATATATGGGGGGTTTATAGGAAAATCAGAATGGTTTTTCCACCATCACGTCGAAACGGCTGGATGGATCTCAACCAAACATTGTATTTAGAGTATACTAATCCCGGGGAAGGTTTAGATATGCATATCATTTTAAAATCCTTGAATAGACGGGGGGTTTATAGGAAAACCAGAGTGGTTTTCCCACCATCACGTCGAAACGGCTGGATAGATCTCAGCCAAACTTCATATTTAGAGTATACTCATCCCAGGAAAGGTTCCGATATGCATATAATTTTAAAATCTTTGAATAGACGGGTTGTTTATAGGAAAACCACAGTGGTTTTCCTCTATTTTCTCTTATACTATTGATTTTCTGTAAACTTCGTTTACCGTACGTGAAACGTCTCTTCATTATAAACAACTTTCGTTATGTTCATAATTTACCTTACTCTTCACATGACGGAGAAATTTACAATTTTCTGCTGGTATCATGCTCTGCATTTAGTGACCGACAGACCGACAACGAACCTACAGGTTACCATGGCAACGTCTCTGACTGCATGCCAGTAGGGAAGTAACGTATTGCCATTTTCCTCATCATGCTTTTAAATTCGTGGTTGTTCCTTGGGTAGATGGCAAGAGAGGCATCAATCGGCTCATCTGCGGGATATTGGCGGAATATCGTTGGAGGTTATAACCGCCCTCGAATAGATTAAGTAATAACACCATTAGTCATCTTCATATTTGTTTACCTAAGAATCACTGAACCTAAATTTCTCCTCTGTTAGCGCTTTATTATATCCATAACTCACGGCATTTATTTATTTGTCGTTATCCGGCTGTCCTCAGTTATAATCCATTTTCTATTAGTTTCAACATTCTTAACTGTATTATTTTCTTCCTTAATTACGCCGTATGTACGTGAATGCTAGAAACTACTGGATGCATTTCCACCAAGATTCGTATTTAGAATACACCTGTCCTTGATAGGTTTCAGGGCAAATATTGTTTCTAAATCCCTGAACTAACTGGGGGTTTATACGAAACCGAAACAGTGATTTTGCACTTCCAAAAAATATACACAACAAAAGTTTATGGAAGTCTACCTACCTTGGTAGAAATTAATGTCTAAACCTTTTTTTCTCATGTGCATCATTTCGATACGAGGATCAATAAGGGAGATATCATTGAAGGACCGTTTTTCTGTACAAGTCCCATCGGACTTAACTCACGAGCGGGTGCGTGTAAAGCGTATTCCTTATAACTTGAAAACTACTGAAGACATTCGAAACAAAATTTATATTTAGCATCCACCTGTCCAAAGGTAGGTTTTAAACGTAAATAACATTTCATGTTCCGGAATGGACTGGCGGTTTATAAGGAACCGAAATGGTGATTTTACTCTTCCACAATATATACAGAACAAGACCAACCTGACTGGAAATCGACCAAACCTGATGGAATTCCACCTCTAAACCTTTTTTTTTCATGTGCATTTTTTCGTCAGGAGGATTAATAAGGGAGATATCATGAATGGTCACTTTTGCAGGTTAAGTCCAGCGGACATAGCCCAAAAGGTGTTTTACATGGAGCAGATTCCTTATCTATATAAATCAAATCGTAACGACTGTGTACCTCTACACTGACTATTTTGGCGAAATTTTCGTACAGCTTTCCGTTTAAGGGGTAATAATAACAATCTCCATAATTTTTGATTTCCTGAAAGTCCTAATTTTTACCCGCCTCGCCCAAAATCCACATTGTGGCATAATCTGCCAGAAGAATAAGAAGATAATTGAAATTTGACAAAATTATACGTTTTAGCCTGTAACGAATGAAAAATCCTATATCATTAAATTTTTCATTTTTTATCCCCGAAGAATATCGAAATATGCAGGCAATTTTAATGATGGTGCAAACCTTCGGAAATTCCTATCACGTAACGGATTGCACAATCTCCGTTCAATTTGGAATGATCTACAACCTTGGTCTTATGACTTTATGCCGTATCTGTATCCCTTTTACGTTTGATTTTTCTCTATTAATCGATGTTAAGTCAATTTGGAATTTTCACATGCATTATTCATACTTTCAATTACTTATATGAAATACAGAATCATCAAACTCTTCACGAAAATTGGCCCACTCAGTAGCCATATGTGAGCCAAATGCTACGTATGTAGCTGTCACATTATTATCCGAAAAGTAATGTAATGTGAGATGATCTTACAAAACCTTTACCCTGTTCCACGTTTCTAAATCTGACCCAAGAATAGATGACATATCATTGGACCAGCCATTTAGGCCACTAAATCCGGCGTGTCTTATGGTATAATCCTTTGTCGATATGACGTACGTTTAGTAGCAGTTAATCTGTAAATGAAGGTCTTCAATATTGTAAACACGCATATACTTTCGTATGTCGATCTATATATATTCACTGATGTCGATTTAGCGATCGAGAAAGGGTCGGTCTGCTATTGTAATCAGTACTCCCCACACCGACTTTGACTGGCAGTAGGAAAGGGTTCCTTCTCCAACTCCTGTGTAACTGTCATTAGTAAGGAAGGCCTACAATTGTAATGAATAGTTCCCTTCTCGATTTGACTTGCAGAAGGTAAGTGAGCATGCAGTTTTGTTTAAAACTCCCCTACCCGATTGTGTTTGGCAGTAGGGAAGGGTGCCCGCCATTATAAAGAAATGTACTCATCTAAAATGTGACTGGCATTAGGCATAGTGGCCTGCTATTTTGATGGAAACTCACCAACTTGGTGTGACTGGCAGTACGCTGGCTGGCAGTAGGAAAAGGGGCCTGTCATTATAATGATAACTGCACAACTCAATTTCGAGTGATAGTAGGGTAATTGCCTGCCATTATAATAAAAACTGTAATCTGTCTGGAGGTAGGAAAGGGGGGCTGCCATTTTAACGAAAACTCCCCAAATCGATTCTGTCCGCATAGTAGGCAATGGGGCCTGCAATTATAATGTAAACTTCCCAACCTGATTGTGAATGCCAGTAGGCAAGTGAGCCTGCCGTTATATCACAAATCCGTAACAAACACTTTACATTGGAAACGTACGGGGACCTCCCCATGCTCTTTCTCGGATAACGCTACGAGACATGCAATTTTAAAACTATCTTATTTACTGCATGTACACTATTTACTTCGATATTCGAATACAATGTAGAATACCGTACCATGGCAACGTCAGCTCCAGGATTCTACAGCAGCGAAATTATCCATATAAATAAAATTGTAGGGGGTCCGCTGTCTGTAATTTCTTTTGTTTTGCCAATTTTTCAGATATTTATCTGTTTTAGGTCAACTCAAGACCGAATCGGTGGTTTTTACGTTTCGTGTCTGTTTGTTTGTTTGTCTGTTTGTCTGTCTGTTTGTCTGTTCAACCAAACTTCATATTTACAGTATACTTATCCCGGGGAAGGTTTCGATATGCATATCATTTTAAAATCTTTCAATACACGGGGTGTTTATACGAAAGCCATCACGTCGAAACGGCTAAATAGATCTCAACCAAACTTCATATTTAGAGTATGCTCATCCCGGGGAAGGTTTCTATGTGCATATCATTTTAAAATATTACAATAGATGGGGGGTTTATAGGAAAACCATTCTGGTTTTCCTCCTTTTTCTCTTACACTATTGATTTTCTGTAAACTTCGTTTACCGTACGTGAAACGTCTCTTCATTATAAACAACTTTCGTTATGATCATAATTTACCTTACTCTTCACATGACGGAGAAATTTACAATTTTCTGCTGGTACCATGCTCTGCATTGAGTGACCGACAGACCGACAACGTCCCCCTGTGGGTGGGGGCGGTAGAATAACAAGAGAGGTGTCAATCGGCCATTCTGAGGGATAATGGCGGAATATCGTTGGAGGTTAGGCCTATAACCGTTCTCGAACAGCTTCAGTAATAACACCATTAGTCATCTTATATGTTTACCTAAGAATCCCTGCGCCTAATTTGCTCCTCTGTTACGGCTTTTTTATATCCATAACTCACACCAGCATAATTTATTGAGGGGCATAAGTAAGAGCAATACATTCACTTGGTATTTACATATTTGTCGTCATCCGGCTCTCCTCAGTTATTATAATCTATTTTCCATTAATGTCAGATTTCTTAACTATTATTTTCTTCCTTAATTACTCCGTATGTATGTTGATTGATTGATTGATTGATTGATTGATTGATTGATTGATCGATTGATTGATTGATTGATTGATTGATTGAATCCCAGCAGAAAGGCGTAATTGTTCAATACAATCCTCCACATTCGGTTGGCCTCAGGAACGGCATACGATCTTAAAATTGGGCCAACTCCCGAGATCTCTCAAACATAAGAACACAAGTCGGATGAGAGAAGAGAGTGGTGATGGTGCTGATTTTTGTTTCAAGAGGAACTACAACGGGGCAACCATCCTATATTAACAGTAATCAGTGACAAAAATGGAGGAATCCGACTCTTCCGAAATTAAGTTATCCGCGAAGGGCGTGGAAATGAGGCCTCGAATGTTCTTATGCCGTCGGAGTCTGCAAAGAACAAGAATAGACCACGGAAGTTCGGATAATATAGCTAAAGTGAGGAGCGTGGCATAAGTAAGTGCACCTAAAAGGGTCCGTGGTCGCGAGCCCACCCTGCCAAGTTAAGGACCCCTGGGGCGATTTCAGTCACCTGTTACGACAGGCAGGGAATAACCCGGATGTATTCCTTCCCCCCCCCCTCCCACCTTCACCACGCAACAGGCGGTTCACAGAAACGAACTACGATGCACACGCTACGCAAAATACAGTAGGTCACTATATACACCAACAGCAATATAAGGAAAGAAATTACGTACAGATGTTACATGGAAATCTTTCCTTTATAAGAGAGACAGCTATAAACAAAGAAATAAGATACACGTGCGGTTGTGTGCTACACAGTCACGGTGCTCCTGTGGGGAAAACCAACATCTACTGTCGTTCTCTATATGCGATTTTCTATTTTACGCAATAAAAATATCACACGAGAACACTTTTACGTATTCTAAAAGCAACTTTATTATCGCTACGAACTTATCCTGTCAGATAGAAGAAAACATTCAGTGCCTCTCTCGGAATACAAAAAAGAAAACAATCGCTCTCTAAAACAATCTACATAGAATTTATACATGTTTTACATCAGAGATCTAATGGTGCTGTTCCTTGACGCCATATTGGAAATCTGTGTGCCGTACGTCCGCACGTTATACGTCCATGGACACGAAACATAAATATAATAACATAATAATTTCGGCTCATCATAAACCTTCAAAATACCAGTATTGAAGGTTTTATCCTAATTAGGATACCTGTCCTACGACACTACTGCGCAACCAATCTGGGCCACCCGTGAGTCACAGGCAACAGCTACTTCGGTCAGCTTCAGCAGTCTATATCATCCATGTCGATAAGCGTAACCGAAATCAATATTGCTCTGAGCAAAAGGAACTTGACAGCTTAATGGTATTCACACTGGTGGCGCTTAGTTCTTCTCTGTATTACATTGTTACTTTCTAACTGAGATTGTTAACATATCTATGTGAGTGTTCATGTCAGTTATTGCGTTTAAAAATATCTGAAATATTGTTTCCTGTTTCAGAAGTGTTGCGACGGTACGTTAATTTATTTCCACTTTAGAAATTTTCGGATACTCTAATTTCATTGGGAACCACTGCATCTGAAATTCTTTTCTGGGCGGGGTTTGTGGTTGTTATTTGGAAGCATTTTGCGGCCTTTCCCTTTCTTTTGCCGATATCTTCATTCTTCGAAGTATCGGATCTCTTTCAATTTCGTTCTGATTAGTGATAAGGCAGGATTGTTGAGGAGTTGTCCTTCCTTTTGAAACAATCACCAATACGGCCATTTCAATTCTGTTGCTGATTGCGATTTTTAACCCCTTTGTGGACTTTATCTTCCTTTTCCGATATCTTCATTCTTCGAAGTATCGCATCTCTTCATATTTCGTTCTGATTAGTGTTAACAGAAGATTGTTGCGCATTTGTACTACCTCTCGAAACAATAATCACAACTACCTCTATTTTGTTGACTATTACCCCTTAGTACTTCCTGCCTTCCCAGTTTCTGCTCTGGGAGGGGTTTCTGTTTTTGATATTTTCGAGCTCATTGCGGCCCTTCCCTTTATTTTGCCGATAACTTCATTCTTCGAAGTATCGGATCTCTTTCAGTTTTCTTCTGATTAGTGTTAATAGAGGATAGTTGCCCCGTTGTACGTCCTGTTAAAACAATAATCACCAACACCACCGTCACCAACAGAAAATAATCACCACCACATGCACTTTGCTGCCCATTACAGAGTTACTGATTGGGTTTCGACACTTTTGTGACTGTTCCTTTGACCATGCCTGCTAGGAAGCGAATTAACATTGGACCGTCCATATCAAAAGCTAAAAAAGTTAAGATATTGAGGGCTTCCGAGACTGCTTCAGACCGCGAGGCCAGACTCAATGCAGACAGACTGAGGAAGAGCACTCACCGTGATTCGGAGAGTGCTTCTGAGCGCGAGGCCAGGCTTAGCTCACAGAGAGCACGCCAGTCCACATCTAGGGCGTCTGAGACTGCTTCAGACCGCGAGGCCAGACTCAGTGCAGACAGACTGAGGAAGAGCACTCACCGTGATTCGGAGAGTGCTTCTGAGCGCGAGGCCAGACTCAATGCAGACAGACTGAGGAAGATCACTCACCGTGATTCGGAGACTGCTTCTGAGCGCGAGGCCAGGCTTAGCTCACAGAGAACACGCCAGTCCACATCTAGGGCGTCTGAGAGTGCTTCAGACCGCGAGGCCAGACTCAGTGCAGACAGACTGAGGAAGAGCACTCACCGTGATTCGGAGAGTGCTTCTGAGCGCGAGGCCAGGCTTAGCTCACAGAGAACACGCCAGTCCACATCTAGGGCGTCTGAGAGTGCTTCAGACCGCGAGGCCAGACTCAGTGCAGACAGACTGAGGAAGAGCACTCACCGTGATTCGGAGAGTGCTTCTGAGCGCGAGGCCAGGCTTAGCTCACAGAGAACACGCCAATCCACATCTAGGGCGTCTGAGACTGCTTCAGACCGCGAAGCCAGACTCAATGCAGACAGACTGAGGAAGAGCACTGACCGTGATTCGGAGACTGCTTCTGAGCGCGAGGCCAGGCTTCGCTCACAGAGAGCACGCCAGTCCACATCTAGGGCTTCTGAGACTGCTTCAGACCGCGA
The DNA here is from genome assembly GCF_040414725.1 of Anabrus simplex. Lineage (NCBI taxonomy): Eukaryota > Metazoa > Arthropoda > Insecta > Orthoptera > Tettigoniidae > Anabrus > Anabrus simplex. The sequence goes on along the minus strand of NC_090279.1, from coordinate 128,313,333 downwards.
GGCAATACTCAGATCGCAAAGATTTAGACAGATGCGTTTAAGAGAAACAGAATCAGAGGATCAGCGGATGGCTCGAATGGAGCATGACAGAGAGCACCATTCCCTCACACGCGAAAACCTAGCTGCGGAGGAATATTCTCAGGCGGTAACACAACGACGAAGTACCTACGCATCGTTAAACGAAATGCAAAATGTCCAGCAGGAAGAGAAAAGACAACGTGCAGCAGAAAGACGTTCATCAGAGACCACTGATGAATATCTCAGACGGTTAGATGAAGATAGAGTGAGACATGCCAATGTTAGAGAATTACATTCAACGTCAATTGAATCTAGGTGTCCTAATATGATTCCATGGCATGAAAAGCAGCGAAGTGCATTTGCTTATAACCCTCTTATCGACTACCATCCAAGAGCCCATATAGGGTCTTTGAGTAAAGTGTGCCCTTTCTGTAGGGCTCTCAAATGGAAGCAAGAGCCAGAGGGAATGTGCTGCTCTTCCGGAAAAATTGAATTAAATCATCTAACTCCTCTACCGGAACTTCTTATTTCTCTGTTAAATGGGACGCATACTGACTCTCGCCATTTTCTTCAATTTGTGCGAGCCTACAACAGCGCATTCCAAATGACAAGCTTCGGAGCTACTAAAGTAGTGGAAGGAAATTTTATGCCAACATTCAAAATTCAAGGACAAGTATACCACTTAATAGGTTCACTTCTCCCTGCAAACAATGAAAATTCTAAATATCTTCAAATATATTTCATTGCAGACCACAAAGCACAGGTAGATCAAAGAACAGCAATAATACCAAATTTAAAAACCCATTTAGTTAATGATTTGCAAGGCATGTTACATGATGTGAACCCATATGTCAAGGAACTGAAGACAACTCTAGAGACAATGCCGGACGGTGACACCCACAAGATTGTGATCCACGCCGACCGAGTTCCTGCTGGTGAGCACAGAGGCTGTTATAATCAGCCGACAACAAACGAGATAGCTGTCATATTGGTTGGACACGAATGTGATAAGCGAGACATCGTGCTTCGGACAAGAGACCAGGGCCTGAGACGAATATCTGAAACCCACCGATCATACGACGCTCTTCAATATCCCCTGATGTTCCCTCGTGGAGATGATGGCTACCACTTCCTACTGTACCACGTAGACCCACGAACCGGAGAACTAAAGACCCCTCTCAAGAAAACATCTTCTCTTCAGTTTTATTCTTATCGTATAATGATAGGACAAGGCGAGGTAAACTACTTACATTGTTACCGTCAACTGTCCAATCAGTTCTGGGTAGACATGTATGCTAAAATAGAGACTGAAAGGTTAGTCTATATCAGAACACACCAAAGGGAATTAAGGGCTGAGAGCTACATTCACCTTAAAGACGCCCTGAGGAAGGACGAGGGTAACATGGCAGATTTGGGACGGTTAGTCATTTTACCGTCCACTTTCACTGGAGGACCCCGATATATGCACGAGCGATCTCAAGATGCACTCTGTTATGTGCGAAAATACTCATGTCCAGATCTTTTTATTACAGCTACAACTAATCCAAAATGGGAAGAAATTGGTAATGCCGTATATAATGGTCAGTCAGCGAATGATCGTCACGACATTATTACACGTGTATTTCACATGAAATTAAAATCTCTCATGGACTTACTAACCAGAGAACAAATATTTGGGCCAACTCTTTGTTTTATGTACTCTGTTGAATGGCAAAAGCGTGGCTTGTCTCACGCCCACATATTATTATGGCTTGAGGACAAGATACGACCCGTCGATATTGATAAGGTTATTAGTGCTGAATTTCCAGATCCTGATAAAGATCCACAGCTTTTTAACATAGTTAAATGTCACATGGTCCATGGACCATGCGGATCTTTCAACGTAGGCTCACCATGTATGAAAGGTGGACGATGCTCAAACCGATACCCACGAGCATTCGTCAATGAAACTGTCACGGGGAACGATGGGTACCCATCCTACAAGCGCAGGATTCCTTCTATGGGTGGCTTCACTGCACGCCTTATGATAAATGGACAGGATATGGAAGTGGATAATAGATGGATAGTGCCATACTGTCCTGTTTTGTCTAGGGTATTCAAAACACACATCAATGTTGAATACTGTAGCAGTGTTAAGTCCATCAAATACATCTGTAAGTACATCAACAAAGGAAGCGATCAGGCAGTCTTAGGTTTGCAAGACAAAAATGATGAAGTGTGCCAGTATCAGAGCGGAAGGTACATATCCAGCTCAGAAGCAGTTTGGCGAATTCTTTCATTTCCTATCCATGAAAGGTATCCTCCAGTAATGCATTTAGATGTTCATCTACAAAATTTTCAAAGAATTGTCTTTACTGCAGAAACGGCTCATGACATAGTAGAAAATCCACGTAACACCACCTTAATGGCATTCTTTAACTTATGTCAGACAGATGATTTTGCTAAGACACTGTTGTATGAAGACGTTCCCTCTTACTATACGTATAACAAACAGCAAGGTACATTTGTAAGAAGAAAGAAAGGAGTACCTGTGGTAGCATTTTCGGGCGTTAGAAAGCAGCACGTAATTAGCCGAGTGTATGCAGTCCATCCTAATAATTCCGAGTGCTTCTATTTACGCATGCTTCTGTTCACTGTCAGGGGACCAACATCCTTCACTGACCTTCGCACCGTCAATGGCATACTTCACCCTACATATCGGAGTGCATGCAAAGCCCATGGATTACTCCTGGATAACTCTCAATGGGAAGAGACACTGAAGGAGGCGATAGTTTCACAAAGCCCAGCAAAACTTCGCCGGCTTTTTGGCATATTGTTAGTCTTTTGCAGTCTCTCTGATCCGTTGGATCTGTGGAACAAATATAAGGAGAGCCTAGCAGAAGATTTCTTACGACAACTTTCCCCCTGTAACGACGGTACTGCTCATGAAATGATCGCCCATGTGGAAGACAGATGTCTTCAAGACCTCGAAGAATACGTTCTATCGATTGGCGGTCAGCCTTTGAACATTTACGGCCTTCCTTCCCCTCAGATCTTACAAACGTTAAATGCTGACTATCTCAGGGAAACAAATTACAATAAAGAAGCGTTAAGGTCTTTTGTTCTATTAAATGAACCAAAACTTACAGATGAACAGACTGTAGTATATCGGGAAATATTAAACTGTGTTAGAAATAAGGAAAGTAGAATGTTTTTCTTAGACGCTCCGGGCGGAACTGGAAAAACATTCCTGATTAACTTACTGTTGTCTAAGATCAGACAGGATAGTAAGATTGCTGTAGCAGTAGCCTCTTCGGGGATCGCAGCCACTCTTTTACCCGGTGGCAAAACTGCTCACTCGATGTTTAAAGTGCCTATAGATCTTGACTGCACAGAGTCACCAATATGTAACATCACAAAACAAAGTAACATATCCAAGGTTCTGCAAGACTGCAGTCTTATAATTTGGGATGAATGCACTATGGCTCACAGAAAGGCGATTGAAGCAGTTGACCGAACGCTGCGGGACATCCGAAACAGTGATAACTTCTTTGGAGGTGTCCCTATCCTCTTTTCTGGTGATTTTCGTCAAACGTTACCGGTTGTTCCAAGAGGGAGCAGAGCAGATGAAGTGAACGCTTCATTAAGGAGATCATCACTTTGGCCAAATATCAAAAAACTGTCTCTGACACAGAATATGAGGGTACATCTAGGTGGTGATGAAAACATACATACATTCACTGAAATATTGTTGTCGATTGGGAACGGCTCACTGGGAGACAGTAACGGGATCATTACTCTTTCTGATGAATTTTGTTTGTCGCTTTCTAACCTTGAAGCTCTCATTTCATCGGTGTACCCGGACGTAGAAAATATTAGGAGCAAACCCATCTCATGGCTCTGCTGCAGAGCGATCTTAACTCCAACTAATGAACAAGCGGCGTACATTAATTCGACTATCCTCACAATGTTCCACGGCGAGGAGACAGTTTATACGTCTGTCAATGAAGTAATCAACTCTGACGACGCAGTTCACTATCCTCCTGAGTTCCTGAATTCTATAACGGCTCCGGGGCTTCCATCGCACAAAATTACCTTAAAGATCGGCGCACCAATCATACTCATGCGCAATCTCAGCCCACCTAATTTGTGCAATGGGACAAGACTTCAGGTAAACGCCCTCCACAAACATGTGATAGAGGCAACTATCATGACTGGATGCGGTGAAGGAGAGTCAGTTCTTATCCCGCGGATACCACTAATCCCAACCAACTACCCGTTTGAGTTCAAGCGTCTGCAGTTTCCAGTCAGCCTCTGCTTTGCGATGACTATTAATAAATCCCAGGGCCAGACGTTGAGTATTGCTGGACTTGACCTCAGATCACCCTGCTTTTCCCACGGGCAACTGTACGTCGCATGTTCCCGAGTCAGCAGCAGCAAGTCCCTGTTTATATGTGCACCAGAAAATAAAACACGAAACATTGTTTATCAAGAGGTTCTTCAATGACTCGGTTCTTCCTTCGCTTCAGTACGTGTACTGGTGACAAATTAAATGAAATTGATCCCATAAACGAATAGACTCCTAATTATGGGAAGATCATCAGTGTTACTTAATTTTTCCAAGCACACTGTTGATTATCTGGAAGTAGAAATGGGGGCATGCCAACAGAATGAAAACTGGCCAAATCGACACTGACTGGGAATAGGGAAGAAGACCTACGTTAAAATGGGAATTCTCCGAATTGACTGCGATTGGCCCTAGGTAAGGGGGTCTGCCCTTAAAATGAAAACTCTCGAGCTTGATTGACACTGGTGGTAGGCAAGGGGGAGTGCTATTATAATTAAAACTCCTCAACTCGATTGTGAATTGCAGTAGGTAAGGGGCTTGCTATTATAAAAATCCTTCCCAATTCGACTATGACTGGAAATAGGAAAGGAGATCGGCCGTTATAATAGCAACTTCAAACTCGACTGTGACTAGCACTGGTAAACTCTACCAGCATTGATGATGAAAACTCCCCATTTTGAATGTGACTGGTAGTAGGCAAGGGGAACTGCTACTATAATTAAAACTCCTCAACTCGATTCTGACTCGCAGTAGGCAAGCGGGACTACCATTATAACCAAACCTCGCCAATTACACTATGACTGAATATAGGAAAGAGGGCTGTGGCTATCGATAGGCAAGTGGGCCGGCCATTATAATGAAACCTGCGCAAGTCCATTGTGACAGGCAATAAGAGAAAGTATGCCTGACATCATAACTAAAGGGTGTATTCTGCCCGAAGGCAGGTCCGAACCTCCGTAGAGGTGTGCCTGAGCCGGAGTTTACGTACGGTAGGGTGGCCAGTCCCTTTCCGCTCCTCCATTCCCTTAACCCCACCCAACAGCGCGTGGCAACCCATCCAAATCTTGACCACGTCCAGTGTTGCTTAACTTCGGAGATCTCACAGGATCCGGTGCTTCAACACGGCTACGGCCGTTGGCTGTCATCATAACCAAAGCTGCTCAAATCTACTGTCTGTAGCGGTAGGGAACCTTCCACCTCGACTGTGACTGGCAATAGGCAAGAGGATCTGCCACTGTAATGAAAATACCCCACGTCGGTTGTGACTGGCAGAAGGTAAGGGGGCCTGCCAATATAATTTTAACTCCTCAACTCAATGTTTTTCGCAGTAGACAAACTGGAATAATATTACAATGAAAACTGTCCAACTTCGTTGTGACTGCCAATACGCAAGGGGGCCTGGCAATATAATCAAAACACGATAACCGGAAATAGGAAAGAAGATCTGCCGTTATCATGGGAACCCCCAAATTGACTGGGTTTGGCAGTAGCAAGGGGACCTACTTTTATAACCCACACGCCCGAACACATTTTTGATTGGTAATAGGCAAGAAGGCTTGACATTGTCATGAAAAGTCGCCAACTTGATACTAACTGGCCATAGGCAAGCGGAAATGCCATTTCAATGAAAACTTCGCAAATCAACAGTGACTGGGGATAGCAAAGACGACCTATAATGATAATGGGAACCTTGAAATTCGATTGTGACCGCCTGCCCACCAGTGGGCCTGCCATTATATTGAAGAACCCTAAATACATTTCGCTAACAGTAGACAAATGGGCCTTCTTTTCTAACCGAAACTTTCCAACTCATCTGACTGGGAATAGCAAAAATGATCTACCGTAATAACGGAAACCCTCCACCTCGACTGTGACCGGCACTAAGTAAGCAACCGAGCTCGATAGCTGCAGTCGCTTAGGTGCGGCCAGTATCCAGTAATCGGGGGATAGTGGGTTCGAGCCTCACTGTCGGCAGCCCTGAAGATGGTTTTCCGTGGTTTCCCATTTTCACACCAGGCAAAAGCCGGGGCTGTACCTTAATTAAGGCCACGGCCGCTTCCTTTCACTTCCTAGGCCTTTCCTATCCCTTCATCGCCATAAGACATATCTGTGTCGGTGCGACCTAAAGCAAATAGCAAAAAAATAAGTAAGCAGAACTGTCATTATAATTAAAACTCCCAACTCGACTCTGACTTCTACTCGAACTCCCCAATTGGACTAATACTGTCGGTAGACAAGTCCGCTTGCCATCATAGTTAAAACTCCCCAACTGATTATCATTGGAAAAAGGAAACAAGATATCCCATTGTAATGGGAACTCTCCAACTCGACAGCGACTGGAAGTACACACGGTGGCCTGGCATTAAAACGGAAAAACTCCATCACGTTTTTGATTGCTAACACCCAAGGCCACCTGCGATTTCATGATACTTCCCCAACTACACTATGACTGGAAATAGGGAAGGTATTTTCATTATAATGGCACGTTCCCTTTACTACTGTCAGTCGCAGTCGAATTCGAGTGCTATCATGATGCCGTGTCATAAGAGGCGACTACAAGCAACCTCAGGGGCTGTTAAGTAGGGAGTATGGGTTGGCGATCGCGGGACCTTAGCTGAGTCCTGACATTGCTTCTGTTTCCTTGTGCTAGGCTTCTCACTTTCATCTATCCTTTTCGACCTCCCTTGGTCAACTTTCGTTCTATTTCAACTCGCACGGTATTACGTGTGGAGGCCTTTCATTTTCACGCCCTTTGTGGCGAGGGGGGGAGTGATATATACTAATAATCGAAAATAGTGTCGAATCCATAGATTTCGGGGTCGCTGACATGAATACTGACACTTCGGATTTTTTAAAGTTCAACTTCAGCCCCCTTTGCGGTGGGGGCGTACAAATATAACCTACTATGTGGAAAAAGTACTGTGGGAGCAAGACGCCCCTAGAACCCCTCGGTAGGGGGGTGAAATATAATATATATATTAATAAATTGAAGTCGCTTTGGAGACTCACCTAAGGGTCCGTGGTCGCGAGCCCACCCTGCCAAGTTACGGGCCTACTCACTGCCTTTACCGTAATTTACGGAGGAATCCGTATACAATGTAGAGTACCGTAGCGAAGCACGGGTACATTTGCTAGTATGTATTAAAACCGTATGATTTTATTTCCGTTAGTGTACGAAGAATTGGATCGTAAAGTTCAGGCACTTGATTCCTCCTTCCATGGCTGTCCACATTCGTTTAGACTTACGGACCTGCTTTCGTATTCTCTTTCTTTCACCCGGAGAGGTTCCTTCTCCCTTATATATCCTCTTTGAGCTAGACATAGCGGGACACAGGGTTCTTAAACACTACTCATTTCACTCAGTGCCAACAGTGCACTTTTCAGTAAGTGCCTCATACTACAATTGTAGACATTACGGATGTGTTCAACTACAACTCTCCCCACAGTTGTGTAATTTAGTATATATGAGTGTTACAGTGTGATTTATTACAAGTATGGAACTGGGTGATATAACAAGCCCATTCACATTTCAAGTAGCGGAAGAAGTGTCTCATACTCTGTAGTTGTCTTAAGTAATACAGTCTACGCTGTGCTGCGAATCAGTTCGGTTGTACAGTGTGCACGGTATTTACTTGGTGGTCGCGAGGAGTTTGTTCGTGCTTTGTGTCTTGTGAAGTTAGCGTGTGATGGCTGCCGCCAGTGATGGGAGGTCCCTTCTGGATATCTCCAAGTTACCAGTTGAAAAGGAGATTGAGGTGGAAATGGACGGTGTTTCTCTAAATATTCAATCTAATAATCAAAGTTCTCAAGATCAAATACCTAACAAACAAACCACTCAGAATACTCAAAAGTCGACATCTTTGATTAGTTCGGACGAATACACTCGAGAACATTCTGGTCCTTACATTGTTCTAGTAGAATCTGTAACGGACAAAAATGTTGGAGAGCTGCATCCTATGACCTTAGGTCGTTTATTTTATGATCGAAATTTACCAGTAAAATCCATCATACGTAAGGGCAGAAATCGTCTTCAGGTGCAATTTGAGCATGCTACCCAAGCAAATAAATTTTTGAGTCACCCGTTATTAGAATCTATTTGTGCACGGGCATATCTTCCAAGCACAAGCATATTCCGTGTTGGTATCATAAGAGGGGTTGATAAAAATTTGACTGAGGAATCTATACTCCAACATCTCAAATCTGACTACATTGTTAAATCTGTCCAGAGATTAAAACGTAAAGCGGTTGTTAATGAGGCTATCGAATACCTTCCTACTGGATCAGTAAAAGTAGTTTTCCGATCCCAGCAGTTGCCACGATATGTCTCTCTATATAGTGTCTTTCTGGAGGTGGAACCATTTATCTTTAATCCCATAATTTGTAAAAAATGCCAGCGATACGGCCATACAGTACGTCAGTGTCGTTCGCAAACGTTCCGATGCGGCAAATGCACCTTGTCGCATGCTACGGATAAGTGTACGGAGCAGTATACGAAATGTGCTCATTATAATGGGGACCATCCCACAGGACATGAGTCATGCCCCGAGCACAAACAACAACAGCTTATTAAGAAAATAATGAGCACCGAGCATGTATCTTTTCTTGAGGCCAAGTCCAAGATTTCACCACCTAGCTACTGCCCAGCGCAACACCCCCAACAATTTCCCCCTCTTGTTGGTGAACACTCCCCTCCTCCTATTTCAAATCCGAGAAAACGAAAGTTTACTCAGATTATTACTCAATCACCCAGACCGCAACCCGCTCAGGGGTATGATCGAGCTGCACACATGGCTATCCTTCGGGATACCCCTAATCCACTTACTGTGCCTATGAACGTAATGCTCCCCCCAGCCCCTTCACAGCCGCAATTCCCGGCTCCTTTGGCGAATGTAATTTCCCCCCTTCCATCTTCTTTTTTTTCTGCTAGGGGCTTTACGTCGCACCGACACAGATAGGTCTTATGGCGACGATGGGATAGGAAAGGCCTAGAAGTTGGAAGGAAGCGGCCGTGGCCTTAATTAAGGTACAGCCCCAGCATTTGCCTGGTGTGAAAATGGGAAACCACGGTAAACCATCTTCAGGGCTGCCGATAGTGGGATTCGAACCTACTATCTCCCGGATGCAAGCTCACAGCCGCGCGCCTCTACGCGAACAACCAACTCGCCCGGTCTTCCATCTTCTGAACAGCCACAACGTCCCGTTTATCGCCAAAAAGACGACTTACAACAGGACATTCATAAAATTCTTATCCTCCTACTGCAGGCGGTAGGCGGTCACCCTTCTTTACAGCATCTTATTTACCAATTACGTGACAGGTTAAGTGATATTTTTTCGTTATATGATCAATATCATCCAATGGAATGCTAGGAGTGTCCTTCATAAGAGGAGTGATATTCAGTTAATAATTAATGAAACTCATGCACATGTTATTGCTTTACAGGAAACATGGTTTTCCGAAAAAACAAATTTTCTACTTCCCGGATATGATCTTGTGCGGCATGATGGCCCGGGGTATGGAGGGGCTGCATTTCTTATTCATTCTACGATCTGATATCAATCATTACCTATACAGTATTACATTCCACATACTTTTCTTGTCGCCATTTCTTATCGGCAACTACACCTTATTAACCTGTATTGCCCCCCTGATATTTATATTTCGAGTTCGAGTTGGTCTCGCTTTTTCCAACAATTTCATCATTTGTCTCATATTATCATCTTTGGGGACTTCAATCCGCATCATACAGCATGGGGTGGCATTAGTGATACCCCACGAGGCTCATATCTCCTCATAGCGTCTCAGCAGCATGACGTAACTCTTCTTAATGATGGATCCCCCACTCGCCTCACTGTACCTGGATCCCCACCTAGTGCGGTTGATTTAACATTCTGTCGATCAATCTTGACCCCTATAATTACGTGGTCAAGACTCTCAGATACCTACACCAGCGACCATTATCCCATATGGATTACGTATGGGGTTGGTAGACGCATACAAGACCAGCCCACTTCAATGTCATCCAGCAATGTACGTTCAATACGATCATTTGATGAACAGACATATATATCTTATAGGCAATATCATCTTCGTCATAGCTCCGAGCGCATCAACACGTACTCTTCCCTTATGTCACTTCTTCATCAGTATCTTGATATCTATCATCCTCCCAAACCATTCGCCTCTTCTACTCCTCGCCCGTTCCATTATATCCATTGGTGGGATAAGGAATGTCACCAATTAATATTAACCCGCAAGGCTTTATTCCGCACATATCGTCGTTCTCTAACGCGAGATAATTATTTACGTTTAAAGAATCATATTGCCAAAACTAAACTTATCTTTAATCAGAAAGACGGGCTGCGTGGAAGTCGTTCAACTCCTCTCTCAATTTTCATATGTCAGTTCTGCATTTAAGGAACGCTATTCGTATGTTGTCGCGTGCCTCTCAACATCAAGTACATCGAATCATCCCACGTGATATATCAATAAGTTTCTGCATTCTGTGACCCCCGACTATGTGATACCTTATTTTGAACTTCCCTCGTATAATGTTCGCTCACAGTACTCCACTCTAATTCAACCCATTCAATTAAGTGAAATATCAGCTGTCCTTCATTCCGCCTCTAAATCCACCCCAGGCCCGGACTATATTCCATACACTATGCTCCGGCTCTTACCCTTACGAGCACAAAATACACATCTAAATTCTTATAATGATATTTTACTGAATAAACATATTCCACCGCATTGGACTGAATTTTTTCTGATACCGATCCTCAAACCACAAAAATCCCCAACATATCCAAACAGTTATCGTGGTATTGTACTTGGATCTTGTATTCGTAAGACATTCTTAAAAGTATTATTACAAAGACTATTATGGAGTATTGAGTATTATCAGTTAATACCTAAATATCAATATGCTTTCCTTAAAGGCAAAAGCACCCAAGATCCTATTAATATTTTTACTATTGACCTGCTCCTAGCCAAACATCGAAAGCAAAGTACTCTTTCTATATATTTAGATATCAAAGGTGCATATGACTCCACTGTCTTTGGGAAAGATTAGCGGCAAAAAGCATACCTCCCGCCTTTATTGTTATCCTGCAAAAATTATAGACATATCGCTCATTAAATATTAAATCATCGTATCATCACGTACCCAGCCGCTCTGCTTGCAATGGTTTGCCTCAGGGTGATATATTAAGCGGAATTTTATTTGCCCTTTATATCAGTGAATTGGAACATCTCATTTCACAATATGCCCGAGTACTTATTTATGCAGATGATATAGTTCTTTACACATCGCAAGACAACATTGATGTTGCCCGACAGCTGATGAACCAGGTCATGAGTCACGTGTATATATGGTTTCAAGATAATGGCCTTCAACTATCCATCGAAAAATGTGGGGCAATGAAATTTACTCATAAGCGTTCATATGATCACTCTCCCTTTACTTTTGAGGGATATAGTATCCCTCTCACTACTCATCATAAATACCTTGGCATAATCTTTGATCTCAAACTCGCCTGGCAACGTCATATTACTTTGATACGTCAAAAAGTTGATGGATTTATCAAAATTCTTAAAACTGTAGTTCGTCGTAACTGGGGTGCCGACCCCAATACTGCTCTTTCCTTATACAAAGCATCAATACGCTACATTTTTGATTATTCAGCTCACATAATAGACATCGCTTCAGTTACCTCGCTTATTCCACTCAATACCCTCCAATTTCAAGCTTTACGCCTTGGTATTGGAGCACTTAAGACTACCCAACCAATGCATTATTAGTGGAAACGAGTGAAGTCCCACTTGTGACAAGGCGTTTACTGCTCTCACAAAAATATCTGATTAAAAGGCTTGCTTTTTCATCTTCCCCTTTAATTCCAAAGCTACAGCTCTTACATGACTACTATCAACAATGTCAGCCTAGATCGGGACGCGCGCCAGCTATATATACTGCATATACCATTATAAACAGATTCTGCACTTCGATCGTTAGAACTCCTTCCATACCCATGTATTCTACTCCATTTGCAAGCTTACACTACACACCCACAATAATTTTCGCTCATACATCTTTATTAACAGGATCGTCAGCTATCGCTGATTGCGCCTACCCCATGTCAAAAAGAATGCGCATATCTCCCTCTGTTATCGGTGTAGGATTTTACACAGATGGGGCAAAACACCCCCAAGGAGTCGGTGCTGCTTTTGTTATTAGAGACTCCAACACAATTGAACGTTTTCATCTTCCGACTACTTTCTCCATCTTTTCTTGCAGACAAGCATTAATTTACATACAACAACATTCCTTGCCAAAAGCTACTATTTATACCGACGCTAAAAGTGTATTACAGGCATTATCCTCTGTTACTCCATCCTTAAATTTATATATTTATACTGTTAAATCCCTACTTTATCACCTTGAACAAAATGGCATATATATTACACTCGTATGGATACCGGGACATTCCAATATTTTTGGTAATGATCTAGCGGACACTGCTGCTAAAGAAGCTAGTCGACTCCCCACGCCCCCTCTCACAGTAGCTATACCCCCTCTTGATTTCTATCCCAGTCTTAAGGACACCGCCTACAGCTCCTGGCAAGATGACTGGAATCAAACTGCACGTTCTAGAGGCACGCATTATTATCAACTACAACCACATATTACCACAAAACCCTGGTTTGCCAAGGGTTCATACACACGTCGACATATCACTAACATAATTCGATTACGTTTCAATCATTCCCTTACGCCGCAATACAAGTTTCGTTTTCATTTAGTTAATCATCCTAACTGTGTATGTGGTGAATTAGAAGGGGATAGTAACCATCTCTTTTTTCAATGCCCTGTCTATTCTGCACCCCGGCGTAAGTTACTCGCTAGCCTGACACGAATGAAAATTCCCTTTCCTACAAGTCTTACTTGTTTATTAGTTGACCTCTCATCTGATATCATTGCAGTTCTTAATCAACTTATTGAAGATGCTCATTTGACCCTCTAATCATTCCACGCTTTTGGTCCTTTAATTACATATTTCACTGGTATATACGTTTATTCACTCATTTTCATTTGATCTTAGTTTTCATTTGGCTCCCGTTATACTTCACTTTAGTTGCTACTGCTTGTCTCGCTACTTTCCACAGCTACAGCCTTTTGTTACTCCCGTTCCTCGTGCTTCAAACATTACTATACGTAATTCCGGTGCATTCGTCTTTCACCAACTAAATCAGAACATTGCGCACTACTGTTTTTAGGATAGTATTCTCATTTCTGCACTAAATACTCTGGTATAGGCCTATACCTCAACTCCTCCATATTCCTTCAATTAATACTCCTATTAGCTTTAATTTTTTCCTTTCTCCCTACTACATTTTTCGTAAGTGTTTGTCTATCCCAATTGTAGGCCCGGTGTTGTGTTTGAGTAGTAGACAAGTCGCCAAGACAGGCCACTTCGGCGTGAAGTTTAGTACCTTTGTGTCCCTGTGCTTTTTTCTGTGTCGCACACCATTATTTTCCCCATTCTCACCTGCTTTACATTGTTACGTTCCATACAAGAATTTACATGTCATGTTCGCAGTTCGATCATATTTACTGGTGCTCCATATATTTTGTTCTCTCCACAAGTTTATACCTATCATTATTGCGTGCTGTTCTGGCTTCCATCTTTGAATCCAGTGCAAGTTTTGGTTGTATGTGAACATTGAACCCTTAGACTGCTTTCAAGACATAAGTTTTGTCAACCCTCTATAATATGTGCATAATGCACTTCTCCTATGTTTTTTGGACTCTATTTGGCGTGTGATCTCCTTTTTATACGCATAGTGGCTGGACGACAGTAAAAAAGTCCATAAGTATCAAGAAGAAGAAGAAGAAGAAGTCTTAAGTAATACATCCTTTCCTAAATCACTGCCTGCTCGATCCGCATCCGATGGCTGGTTATACTGCCTGCTCATTTCATATTCAAACTTACAAACAATCTGCCGCTAGATCGCAGCACCAGACGTACCCAGTTATCGCGTGAATACAGCTAGATAAGCATACAAGCAAAATTTTAAATCTGAAAGTAACAGAAAAATTAAAGAATTGTATGCATAAAGTGGTGCTCTAGAGAGTAATGGCTTCAGGACTTTTCGAGAAAGAGATTTCGACGAATAAGAAAACCTGTAAACTTTGTCTGTATGGTACTTCCCTACATTACTAAGTACCGGTAGAGGTTTCACGAATTTGGCCACCACAGTTTCTGACACAAGTTCCTGGTGCTTATTGTTACTAACACACTTTAAAATCTTACTGTGGCACAAAGAGGGTAAAGCCGGGCTGAGTGGCTCAGACGGTTAAGGCGCTGGCCTTCTAACCCCAACTTGGCAGGTTCGATCCTGGCTCAGTCCGGTGGTATTTGAAGGTGCTCAAATACGACAGCCTCGTGTCGGTATATTTACTGGCACGTAAAAGAACTCCTGCGGGACTAAATTCCGGCACCTCGGCGTCTCCGAAGACCGTAAAAGTAGTTAGTGGGACGTAAAACAAATAACATTATTATTATTATTATTATTATTATTATTATTATTATTATTATTATTATTATTATTATTATTATTTAAAGAGGGTAGAACATAGTTTTTTGTAGTCTGGAGCAGACTTGCAGATTTCTTGCAGTACGGTAGAGCTGCCTCAACAAATTCTGTAGCCCCATAATTAAGCCAATAAATCCTTGCTGGGGATAGCGCAGGCCTCCTCTATCAGACTGTCTGATGAAGTTCATCAATGGGGATGCATTAACTGAGGGGGAAACGTTATTCGAGCACGTGCTGCATTGTTTTTTCTTCGATTACATGCACTAAATAACCACACACTAATGCATGGGAAGCAGTTTCCAAAGTGACATACACTGACTCAGGGGGCTCACGAACATCTTCCAGTAAATCAAGTACATAGTCAGCGGGCATCACTGGTTCTGTTTCATCAAGTCCGGGAGAGGATACTGAGGCAGAAAATTTTGATTTTGTTTGTGGACAACGTTAGCATCATCGGTGGACATTAAAATACCGGATTTCAGAATTATTTTTATGGAATTCTGAGTAGCCCGGGAGTCAGTCATGTCATTGCACCCTTCTCCCATTCTTATAGAACTAAACATGGCTTCAACTGGATCTCCTGAAAAAGCCCGTGTCATGGAAGGAAATACCACGGCATTCTGGTTTCCCTTTCTTTGATTTGCAGAAAGGCACGCAGCAGTACACCATTTTCACTGTAAACAAATACAGTACTACTACTACTACTACTACTCTATTTCCCGCTATTTCATTCCGACAGTTCAGGAGCCGGTTGGTGCTGCCATCTGCTGTGGGTATTTGTAAACGGAGTGTTTCATTTAGTGCCATGTTAAAATGTGGTAATGAGCAGGCAATATAAGCGGCCATCGGTTGCAGATCGAGCAGGCAGTGCCTAAATTCAGCCTATTCTACTGACTGTTAGAAATCAAATTTGTACTTCAAGAGTTTGTTTTAAGTGGTTGAACAACATTCAAATATCCGGTTTTGTTTCGAAGTGCCTGGTATGTTGTTATATAAGGCCAATTCTACAGCTTATTCGGTTAAGAAAGTTACGGATTTTCTTCATTGAGGAATTGTGATTTATGTCTTTTTACACTGCGTCCACAACCTCTAACATATTGTCGGTAATGTTCAAGTTCAATAATGTACATTTGCTAAATGTATAGATCGCAAGTGAGAATATTAATATTAATATTTAAAGTTATTAGTTTTCTTAAATTTTATTTTTTAATTTAGCATTAAAAATGAATACGCATATAACTAGCATGCTTTTTAGAAAACTCCCAGCCTTTGAGTTGCAAGTGCCTGCAAGTTGTGTGTAGTAGCAATCTATCATGTATCTAAATTTTGTGGAATGAGGATTTTTTTTCTGAAGAGCATCGCAGATGAAGAAATGCGGATGGTAGTTAGACAAAAAATTGCAATATTTAGTGTGTAATTTTAATTACCGATATTGTTTTGCTGTGTTATTTACCTCTGTGTGCAATTTTATAGTGAGGCTGTGAATGTTGAGTTGTTCATTACTCTGTATGATGCAACATATGGAAGTAGGGTTCAAATTCGTGAGAGGTTTCCATTTAAAATATCTGTATCTTGTTTTATCAGTGTTGTTATGGAGATTCTTCTGTATCACATCAATACCCCGCAGCAGCTATTTCTGGTATTTTTTTTTTGTGATGATTTACGTTACTGTCGGCTGTCTTTCTGATTTATTGCTATGCGAAAGATTTTCAGGAGTGAGTGGTGGTGAGATTGCATGGGGTCAAATACTAGTATCTGCAGCCCTGAAAAACGTTTCCGTGGTTTCCCCATTTTATCATTAATTAACCTTAATTAATGCCACTGCATACCTAATCTTAACCCTTTACCTTGGAGTTGTTAGTGCAACATTAAACTGCTTTCAGGAATGGAAGAACAATCTTCAGGAATAAATTCTGGCTGTAGAAACTGTAAACGGTAGTCAGAACAAGTAAACACGGCACATTTCAGTATTGTCCCCTACATTAAAATATACAAAATACAAATGAGCATAGTTTCCTGAATAGATGTTTACATAGCAATGTATTCCCTGGGAATGTGCAAGAATCTACAAAATTAGCCACAGGAACGAAGCTTGTATTACCTGTAGGAGAAATTGTAGTATTCATTGTTTGTGCAGTATGTTTACATTTACAGTAAAATATCACAAAGTGAATAATGAACACTGCAATTGGGTGAAATGAATTCTCTCGGGCATTACTCGAGGTATTCAACATATAAAGTTAAAAATTTCATGATTTTCCCATATTGAATAGAGAAACGCACAATATTAAACAGCAGGAAGGATCCACCTTTCAATACTCTGTTGTTAAGTTCTGATCACTGTGTTAGTTGTTTTTAGACATTTATGACTTCATTTCTGCACTGCATTGCCAATTGGCTGATGATGACACTTCAAATGTGTTGAAACCGGTCCCAAACGAACAAGTTGTAACCTCTATTTGGCTCAATTTAAAACGGAGTATTCAAAGGTGGATCCTTCCTTCTGTTTAATATTGTGTGTATTCAACAGAGACAATTTTCGTACCACCTGCGAAACAATAAAAACTGGTTAACATTTAAACCACTCACTTGCAGTGGAACTCCCTACGAGGGGCTCTCTGTTAAACACCACTTGGTTGTGTCATTAGACATGATATGCATAGAAAAATAAAGAAAAGGCACTTAAGTAAAGTTTGCTGGCATTGTTGGATGAAATGAGCTGATAGAAGTATTGTATAAACTTTTGTCTTCATTTCAACAGAATTTTCTTCATTTTCCATTTCCAGTCTTCTGGGTAGAAATGTGAATCAAGAACCTCCTCAGTTTTTCTCTCTCCACCACTCCTTTCCTTCCTCGAATATTTTTTCTAATTTTACTCCACTCTTCTCTGTACTCTCCTTACCGTATCCATTCGCCCCTTTCTGGGCATTCTCCGATGTCATTCTCCTATGACTTTCTCTGTAAATACTTACTGTGGAACTCTATTCTCTTCCATTCTCATCATGTGTCCATACCATTTCAGCTTATGTGTCTCTATCTTGCCTTTCAGTTCAGGGAATCCAATTCACTCCCTCATTTCTATGTTTCTGACTTTATCCCTTTATGCCCTCCCTATTATTTCTCTAAAGAATTTCATCTTGACCTCTTGCATTCTGCGTTCATCATGTATTTTTGTTGTCCACGGTGTGTAATACATTGGGTGCAAAATTTTCTTGCATTCCGTTGGATGTCCCAGTTACAGACTGTACATCTCACACATTGGTAAAACTCATTGGCTTGTTCAAGTCTCTATCCAGTTTCTTAATTTATTTTCCCATCTTCTTCAATTATTCTCCCTGAATACTTGAAGCTTTCCACAACTTCTAATGGTCTTCCATTTACTTCAATATTCCCAATTCCTTCTCTATTACCTCTCGTCACCACTACTATCGTACTCTTTTCCACACTGATTTTCGTTCCGTATTCCTCCATCTCCTGATTCCTTACATTATCTTGTTCTTGTCCTTCCAGTTCATCTTCTCCACATATTACTGTCTTATCTGCAAAGAGTGAGGCCTTTGCCTCCTTGGTTCCCATTTTTTTGTTGTATACTCTTATGGATTTCATCAATGATTGTAATTAAGATTGGAGGGGATAAAACACATCCATTTTGAAGTTCTGTTTCTACTTTGAACCAGTTTGTTTGTCCTATCTTAGTATTCATACTACTTACTCACTTTTCGTTCATGGCTTTTATAATATGTTCTTCACCTCTCCCTGCCTTCTTTTTTATCAATGCATCCGAGACCACTTGCCATGGTACACTGACATATGCCTTCTCAATGTCGATAAATATCATCACTGAATCCAGCCTAAATTCCCATCTGTTCTCTGTCACGTTCTTTAGGTTGAACAGATTAAAAACTTTTAAAATTATGTGTACACTGAATATGGAGTATGAAATAACTTGTGCCAAGAAAAACAGAGTTTGAAGCCTTTTAAACGCCGTGTTATCAGAAGTTCTTGAAAATCATTTTGATAGAACATGTCTCAAATAAAGAGATAGTGAATAAGCTTAACGAGAGGAGAATGGTTTGAGAGAATTTGATCCTGGGAAGGAAAATTTTGATAGAACACATCGCAAAGAACTGTGAACTTGTTCATTTAGTTTTGAAGCCGATTGCAAAGGATAAAATTGGTAGGAAGATTCCATTATATGGACCCCGGTGATCAGAGTGATATGCAAACCGTACAGTCACTGAATTTTCAAGAAAGGTCATCTTGTTACGGTTTCAGTTGCATATAAAACTGTATGTTAGATAGCTATTAATAAGATATAAGGTGTCATGTAATACTTTTTTTTTTTTTTTGCTATTGGCTTTACGTTGCACCGACACAGATATGTCTTATGGTGACGATGGGACAGAAAAGGGCTGGGCGTGGGAAGGAAGCTGCTGTGGCCTTAATAAAGGTACAGCCCCAGCATTTGCCTGGTGTGAAAATGGGAAACCACGGAAAACCATCTTCAGGACTACCGACAGTGGGGTTCGAACCCACTATCTCCTGAATCCTGGATACTGTCTGCACTTAAGCGACTGCAGCTATCAAGCTCGGTCATGTAATACCAGGGGCCCTTTGACTATGATCTTGATATCGACAGATAAGTTAAATTATATTTCCTATGGAAGTGATCACTATTTTAGAAATCATATAAAACAGCAGGTCCTTAGCTTTGATTGAAGTATCAGTCATAGAAAACTTGAGGTCCTATAGGTATGATCATAATATCAACTGTCATGTAAAAATTTGTTTTTTTTTGGTATGATCATAATATTGATGGTCATATAAAATGACACAATTGTTGCTTAGTTCGTTGACAAACACCATAAGTATCAATGACATCAATAAGGTAATATATTTTTCTGGCTTATGTTTCAGTGTAAGGTCAGTGGAAGTAATCAACCATACCAGTACCTTCTAACTACTTCAGTTTGCAGTGGAAAATGGACCTGGAAGCAAAGATCAAAGAGGAACCAGCCTGGCTTGAAGGAAAAACAACTGCATCACTTGTAAGTCTCATTCCAGATAACTTTATAGAGGTCAGAAATTAACCCTTAATAGCTGAATAAGTTTGGCAGGGGCATAATTTTCTTTGTGCTTCCTCAGTATTAACACCAGCAGTCACCAATTGCTGAATGAGCATCTATGCGTAGTACAACTCTGTTTTGCTTATTTGTCCGGGAATACACCACAACGCACTACACAAAGCTGCCAACTCTTAGGAACTTAAGGTTGGGCTTGGATTAGCCTGTACTTTTTACTGTCAGTATCGAAATTACTTTGTTTTAGGGGTTACACTTTTTTATATTTCCCCTCTGATTAAAATAGAGGATGGTTGTCCAATTGTACTTTAAAAAACTAATATCCTCCTACACTACTGCACCAGTTAAAAATTATTACTCCTACCATAATTAGTGTAGAAGAAGTTAAATCACAAATCTTTCATTAGTGTTTTTGAGCCTGGATACACCAGTCTGCTAAACGAAATGTCAACACAGGTGTGATTATTCTGGATTACCCTCATATCCACAATGTGCTGGAAGATATTATGTGTTTTAAGGAACGAGCAGATTTGCCTATGACATACGAGCTATGAAATAGCTCAAAATCTGAATGTACGTTCTCTCAAAATAAGTATTTTGCTCAGATGTTGAATTCTTCTAGAAAGACAGAATAGTGATTCTTCTTCTTCTCCTTCTTCTTCTTCTTCAAGTGCCATATCCGGTTTCCCAGATGTCGGCGATTAATCTGGAGAAAGTTTTTCTATCTTCTGCTAGTCGGAAGAGTCTCTTAGTTGTCTCAATACCGGTCCACTGCTTGATGTTGTGTAACCATGTTATCTCTGGTCTGCCAACTCGCCGTTTGCCCTCTATTTTACCTTGGAGAATGAGTTTTATGAGGCCATATTTGTTTCCTCTTAATATGTGGCCTAGATAAGCTGTTTTGCGAACTTTTATAGTTGTTATTAGTTCTTGCTTTGTCCGAGCTCTCCTTAGGACTTCATCGTTTGTTATCATATCTGTCCAGGGTATTCTAAGCATTCTTCTGTGCAACCACAATTCAAAGGCGGCAAGTCGTTTGATACTTGCGGCTTTTAAGGTCCATGTTTCTGCTCCATATAACAGTACTGACCAGATGTAGCACTTCATTAATCTCTGTCTGAGCTTCAGATTTAGATGATTATTACAGAACAAAGAGCTCATCCTGCGAAATGCAGCTCTAGTGTTCTCAATTCTGCATCTGATTTCCTTATCTGGATCCATACTCTCTGTTATTACGCTGCCGAGGTACTTGAACTGTTGGACTTGTTCTATTTTACGGTTGTTTAATGACAAGGTGACATTTGCATTACTATTTCTGCTAAATACCTTTAACTTAGTTTTTTCTACATTTATATTGAGACCATACTGTAAACCTCTGACATGGATTCTGTTCAGGAGTTCTTGAAGGCCTTCTATAGTGTTGCACAGTATCAGAGTGTCATCTGCATATCTAATATTATTGATCAAAACACCATTTACTTTCACCCCCAGTTCAACATCATGCAAAGCTTCTTTAAAAATGATGTCAGAATACATATTAAAAAGGAGCAGTGAGAGAATACAACCTTGGCGTACCCCTCTTCTGATTTTCACATCTGATGTTTTGGTTTGGTTGATTTTGACTGTTGCTTGTTGGCCCCAGTAGAGATTCTGTATGATACGTATGTCTTTTCCATCGAGATGTTTTCTTTGGAGAATCTCTATCAATTTTTCGTGTTTCACTCTATCAAAAGCTTTCTCACAGTCAATGAAACATGCAAATACTTTTTTGTGTAGTTGGCGGCATTTTTGGAGCAGGACATTGACGCTGAATAAGGCTTCTCGTGTGCCAAAGGCATTTCTGAAACCCATTTGGTTGTCATCGAAGTCTATTTCGCACTTTGTTCTAATGCATGCGTGTATTATACGTAAGAATGCTTTTAGCACATGACTCATCAGACTTATGAGACGGTAGTCACTGCATTTCTTTGGATGACACTTTTTAGGTATTGCGATGAATAGAATAGTGATTAGTTCATTTTATTCCTCAAATACAGGTCAGATTCTATGTTATATAGAGAACCATGTCTAAGGGCTCTAGAATGTATGATTTCTGAGAATGTTTTCTTTTATATGCCCCTTCTTAGTGGGCTCTGACACTTTAAGCACTTAAGGCACATTAAACAGATTTTTTTTTATTTCCTCTTTGTCATTATTTCCCTGTCCTTTTTGTGCATCCTTTTCATCCATTCCTTAGTTCAGCTACTCTTCTCTTCTGTATTGAATGTGTTAAGTTGGCATATTCTAGAACTTGTTACTTTAATTCACTTCTAGAACTTGTTACTTTAATTCACTTTTATTAGTTACTTAACACGTTGGCTGCCAGAGCGGTACATTGTACCGCTGAGTGAGTGTCTCACGAGGCCACGGCGGTACAAAGTACCGCTGACAGGCGTTGCTATTTGACTTTCCCTGCCGGGCCGGCGGACCGCTGAGCTGTTGAATTCGCTATGCTAGCGTACCGCTATGGCCTCGGAGCAAATCCTGGCGTGCTTGGTTTCCAAAATATAGTCTTTATTTTTTATTAATCCAACCTCCATTCATTGGCAATATGTGAGTATTTGTCCAATCAGTTTAGCCATGCGCTTAGGTGTGCCGGGTTAGCTAACTCGCAAGCTCAAGATTTTGGAGATAGTGGACTTGAATACTACTGTCGGGAAACCTGGTAATGGATTTCTGTGATTTCCCATTTTCGCCCCAAGCTTATTATTACCTAATCAATACGTTACACAGATTTCTTCCAAATTGTTGCACTCATACCTGAGCTGATTTCTACGGTTATCGCAATAAATATAGCGTAAAAATGAGCGTATTTGCATTTTCTAAATTGACAACATTCATCGACAACATAGCAAAATTTTACATTAACGTTGAGCATTTGGCAAGGAGTAAATAGGAAATAAATATCCTTCAAATTTAATTTAGTGAAGAGTTTTTTGTGTTGCAAAATGTAATAGACCAGTTTGACATGGACACTACTTACCAGAGATCTCATACTGAAGGGTTAGCGTCATTATCTTCCGAGTTCGGAAAGAAAACGGTTTCATTTTTATAATTAACCTCTCCGTTCACTGGTAAAATAACGTAGAAATATCTCGCAAGTATTTCACACACCCCCTACTCTAAAAGAATGTGTGCCTTGCGATTGTAGTCGTAAGCGCTAGTAAACAAATCGTGGCTCGCTCTGTTATCTACAATGTGTACTATCAAGCGATGCAAGCTTCTGGTACCGCTAGACTGTACTGCTCTGGCCGTCTAGGCAAAACCATGCAGTGAACTTTTCTGTGGGGCCACGGCGGTACCTCGGGGTGCTGAGAAATTTTATTGTATTTCGTACGTACATTGAACACTTAAGTGAAATATCACTTCGAATTTTGCTTTAATGCTTATTTACTACATGCTTAGTAGAAAAAATGCTTTGGCCACCGGGACATTTCTTGCTATATGTCCTGGCAGTCAACGTGTTAATTTACATGAGAACATAAGCTTTTAATCACAGTCCCTCCCCCCTGTAATGCTGACAAGGTTTTATGAATCTAAGAGTGAAATTTAAATGTCTCGTAGTAGATCATAAAAGATCTTCTGAAACTGCAGATATTAACTCCAACACTGCTGATTCTCCACTGACGGTGTCCTCATCCCCTCAGCTCCTCACAGAACACTAGATAACATGCTTATAGTAGTGCAATATTTCATTTCTAGCTGCTTTGACTTTGGGTTACATCACATCTTTCACTGTTAAATGACTGTGATAAGTCTGCTTCTTTCATGTTTATGTTTTTTATTTTACACTTGGAAGCATTGAAGTATGCTGTTTCAAACAGAACTGTATTAATGTTTTATGTAGCTCCTGTGATCCTCAGCAGAACCATAGTAGAGAATGTGATTCAATTGTTTCAAGTAATTTTAGTCTGTCTATAAACAAACTCTATCCTGAGAACAAAAAATCATTTAGAAATGTAACGCTTCTAATTGGTTCAGACAACTTTTATCATTTGATTGATCTGATTGAACATATGAAAACAGTTCATACAATTTAGTGTTTATGCCTATGGCTGCGTCCTTCCAAATTCTGTGTGAGATAGCCCCCATTCCATCTCTGGTATTATATCTTCTGGTATGGCTAGAAAACGTTTGGCATTTTATATTTTGTTCTCAGTCTCATCCTTTCTCTGACATAAGGAGTGAGCAAGAATGGTAACACCATTCTCAGTACAGCCTTTGGTTATAACAATCCTCTGCTGGTAGAAATCTTCCTTAAACATTAGTGAAATTCTGAAAGTAACTGTAGTACTGGAAATTAATGAATTAAGATGCTCATTTGTTGGTGACTGTATTTGTAGATGTGTGTTATGAGCATACCTAATATTTCTTATTTTCCACAGGAAAATTTTGAACATGTGTCTGAAGTGATAGCTCTGAAAGAAGAAGTTAAATCAGATTTAACCGAGCCAGAGTCATCGCAGGAAGACTCTCTTGAGGTAGTGTATATAATTTGATAATCCATCGTCAGATAATGGAAATGGGTAGAAATTAGCTCAACAGATACCAGGGTTTGATCCATCCTTTTAGTGCACATGATTGATAGTCCTACCGATAATATACTTTTTTATGAGATTGACTGTTTACATATCTAGTTTTCACTTTTCCTTCAAGTTGTTCCACGATCTTGCGTTATGAATTGTGTAGCAGTTTGGATTATTCCAAAGAACTCTACTCTATGTCATTTGGTAGCTGATATCATTCCTACTAATACTTTTGAATTCGTTAATTAGTTTTGAACACAAAGTAGCTAAAAGGCACATTCTTTTGTTACTGTTACAGAATATTTTACTAGTCGTTTCCAAATGAAACACCTTTGTTATCTTATTGATTATATTAATTATTGTTTTCTAAATAATACAGTAATTTATTGATACAAGTTGCAGGTGATATGCTTGTTTACTGTGATTGTTCGCTTGTACACTACACACATTGTAGCCATCTCTTGGCAAGGGAAAATATTGTTTTTCTCCCTAATGTGGTCTGTGATGGTACTAGTCCAATGTGACTTAAAATATTTGTACCGGGAGGTGCACCTCAACCCCACACATTGAAAAGAAGCGCCTTAGGAACACTATCTATCGAACGAAACTTGAAACCACTAATGCATAATGTTGGGACATTGATTAGAAGATGTCACTACTGAATTACTGAGTATGTTATTTTAAAGTTTCCTAAACTGACTGGATTTCTTTGTTTTGTTTTGGTGTACATCAAAAAGTTTGAATTTTTCTCCATAGATGTCCCCACAAAAAGCTACGGTCCTGCACTCTGGTGCAAGGTGGAATAATTACTGATTTAAAGAAGTTTTGGGTTTATAAGTTTTTTCAAGTAAATTTACTTTCATTTATTTTGATACTTCAATGTTTTGCAACACTTCCTTTGAAGTCTGGCCAATCACAAATTTTCTGTATTTATTTTTCAGCCAATCATAAGCTTTTTGTAACTTTTTGAGTATCAAATAAAATGAGAGGGTGTGGTCAGATTTTGCCCGGAGCCTTCTCGAACCCTCCCCTCGGGTATAAAAGCCGCGGCTTTTTCTAGTTACCTTGTCTTATTCTCGTCAAATTTCTGAGTGTGTGTTAAGACAGGAGGCCTAATTCTTTGGCAGGCAGAACGTCAGCCCAGGTAATGGCCACCAGTTTTCTATATCTGTAGCTATCTCCTTAAACTCACAGGAGGGGAAGCTTCTAATGTTTAACTATGTAATCATGTGTTTTCAAAAATGTAAGCTTTCATTCTGCTAATGTAAAATTTCATACAGACTTAAACTGTAAATTGGGGATAGAGAGTGCGTTACCCACTCGAATTCCCCTTCAGTTTATCTTGAGGTGACTACGATTTTGTAACCTTTTTCTTCTGTAAATCACTCATTAACTTCTCTTTCGAGTCACCTCAGTTGTGTAGAATTAGCCTCTGCATCATCGGGCCACAAGCCCAAGTAGGGTTTCAAAAGTTGGTTTTCAAGGAGTGCAAGTTTACGACTGCATACATTTTGAGTTTGTACCAGTAATATAACCTGTTGTTCTCTTCCATGAAGGTCCAGAAGTATGGGTACTAGATACCGCTGTGTAAAGGAATTGTAGGTTGTGTCTAGAGATGCCGGAAATTGTATAGTTTTGTGTAATGTTTCCTTGAGTAGGCTGTAAGGAATTGGGAGCACAGCATCCTTGGTTGAATTTAAAGAGAATGTAAACTCTTGTCTGATATTGGTGCAATTTTCAGTCGGGCCTTTGGAAGGTCGTATGTGTAACGTTTGGTGCAAGGTGCTCTGGAACTGTGTCTTGGGAGATATCTCTCGTTATCTAACGAAACGCAACATGTGTGGCATTGTAAACTTGTAAATTGGAGCTGGAAGCTCAAAACTTTTAATTTCCAACCCTTTAATTTCTATTCTTGTTTGCTATTTTGTACCTGATATTTTGTTCCTTGACCTAGTGAAGAATTTTGTTAAATTTGAGATCTGAAAAGAAATATAACCTTTGTTTTAAAGTTTAAATTAATCTTTGATATCGTAGATAGACCCATTAATGCTGACACCTTCTTTCACCTCTCTGCGTTCCACAGATAATCTCGGAACAATATTACTTAAACATGCAATGAATAAATAAGCCATTGAAGAGTTATCTTGCCTTTCTGTTTCATACTTCGTAAGGGATAGTGTTTGTGAATAGACCTTGTAAGTTCACCATTACTCACCTGAACATTCGTTACATGAATAATTCATCATTACCAGAAAGCACATTTGATCACTGTCATCGTCCACTTCATAGCATGCGTGTCATCTTCTTTTACTATGACTATGTTGCTATGGGGTATTTCATTGCCCTTTTATTGAGATATTCATTTCACCATCTCATCCAGGAGTTCTGGATTAGCTGCTGAAAATATAGCCATGTGGGCAAGGTTGTGATGAGAGAGGAAGTATAATCATACCAGAGAGTGTAGTAATTCACTCTCCTATAAGGAAATTGGTTGTAGTTAGGTAAGAGGTGTCAAAAGGTTCATCATTTAGCTTTGGTGAAAGGATTTATGTGTTTCAAGAATGGTACATTTTTTGTTGGTGAAGCGATAAGAATCCATCACTTGTCTGGGGCGTTAAATCAGACTCATGACAGCTGCTTCCTAGATTCCACCAAAGTGTGGTGTTGCAGGAGGGATGAAATGCCACATCAGTCCCATGCCTGCAGTCGTGCGAAGAGTTGGTTTTCTGAGGGTTATTTTGCAGGAAGGCCTTGATTTCCTTAGCTGCTCCGTTGAAGTTTGTGCCATTATTGCTGTAAATGTTTAGGGGTTGACCTCTATGAGAACTAAGTTGATAAAGTGCGGAGAGAAATGTTGTTGTGGTGAGATCGGGTATCATGTCTAAGTAGAGAGCCTTATTAGCTAGCAGTCTGGTCTTGTTTGATTTCACACAATTTCTTTTTTAGATTTGGGCCAGCATAGTCTGTTCTAGTTTTAAGGAATGGGTATGTCGGGGTTAAAGGCACCATTTGTGTATTTCTCATTAATTATTCCTCTATGTAACACTTTGCATGGAGTAATCAGGATCCTGATTTTGACAGGCGTGAGATCACGGCTGATGATGCGTATGCAATGGGCATAACATAAATTAGTATGACACGATGTAACACCTGAAATGTGTATGAGTGTGGCTTCTTTCAGTTCCCTTTTCTGAAGAGATCCTAAACTTGTCTCTCAGAGTGTTGAGTGCCAGGATGAAGTAGTCCAAGGTTTTCTGCCATCATAATTATATTTGTGAGGTGATACAGAATTTCTAATATTTCCAGTCCGCTAGTATTGGAGTATTGTGCAGTCATCACTGGCAAGAAGATGGCCTTCTTAATCTATGATTGGATTAATAGTCTTTATATGAGTTTTTAGTTTCCTGCACAACATTAATATAATATTTGTGTAAAGGGTTCAACTCCGATACAAACAGTGGACTTCAATTTCACTCCGTTGGTTGTTTACAACAATCTCGGATAATTATATGTTACAAACCTCATGACTGGTCCATATTGAAATGTACATTAATTCAACGAGGTTACAAAAGTTTATTGAAATCCTCATATTCAATACACATTGGGTACTTAAAATTAAGAATTTCATCTTGTCATACTAATTTAAGGGGACATGTTTCGCCCATTGCATGTGCATCATCAGCCGTGATCTTATGCCTAAGGGATTAAAATCACCATCCTGATTACTCTAGTCAAAGTGTTACATAGAGGACCGTGTGTTATAAAAAGGAGGAAACTTAGTCCCATGCCTAAGAAGAGTCCCATGAAGAGTTGGTTTTCTGAAGGTTGTTTTACAGATAGGTCTTGATTTCTTTAGCTACTCTGAAGGAGTTTGTGCCATTATCGCTGTAAATGTTCAGCCTACAGCCAACAGCACATCAGCTCAATGCTCTGCCCATCTCCTCTTCTCCGCCACACCCCCTTCCCTCAATACCACACAGATACAATACAAGAAGTGCAAGTGTCATTTGTTCTGACGCTACAAAGGCAACTAGTTCATACCAGAAAGGTTGACGGTGTAGGTAAATGTATACACAGTGTTTTTCACAAAATTTTACCCTTTTTTCTCTGATCTTAAATATCGTTCTACCCTCCTCTCGTTACTGATTCTGCATTACATATCCCTCAGTAGTCGGTTTCAACATTGAAGCTGTAGCCAACTTCAAGCATGAGCGTCTCCACTTGACTGATTCGACAAAAGGAGGTTAGCACATCAACTAGTAAAAACATACACAGCAACACACGGTCATGAACCTTTTTTCACTTCAACGAAAATAAAAAGTGAGTGGCCTCCCCATACAAATATGAGTTTGATGCTGCTTGTTGTTTTAAGGGGCCTAACATCGAAGGTCATCGGCCCAAATAAGGGTTTAACAGGGTGTCCACCTGCATGGAAAACCGCAAATCAGGGAATGTCAGAGAATTCGATTAATAGTGGGAAAACCAGGAAATGTCAGGGAATTCAGAAAATATTTGGAAATTCGTTCTTTGGCCAGATAAAATGGACATACCTTATTTATCCCTTAATAGAAGCACATTTTTTAATTTTTATAACACTAATCTTGGGTAGGCTTACGTCTTTTATAATACCAATATAAATGGTCCCTTATTGAATATTATAAATTTTCCAGCTAACTCATTCTTGGTTGCCAGCGTTTCGCCCTCGTGTGCTAGGGTGGGCTCATCAGTTGGTACCTAGCACACCTACCAATACGCTGGCTAGTGCATACCGTGGAGGCCACTGCGTAGGTTAACTGGAGCCACCGGCAGTGCCAATGCACTGAGAGACTTTGTCTCAATACCAAAAAGGGATGCCTGCTTGGCCGTCAGATGATATAGATGTTGATTCCCATAGGGAATCTGAAATATTTGTCCTGAATGAGTAAATTTATAATACCAATATAAATGGTCCATTATTGGACATTATAAATTTTCCAGCTAACTCATTCTTGGTTGCCAGCGTTTTGCCCTCGTGTGCTAGGGTGGGCTCATCAGTTGGTACCTAGCACACCTACCAATACACTGGCTAGTGCATACCATGGAGGCCACTGCGTAGGCTAACTGGAGCCACCGGCAGTGCCAATGCACTGAGAGACTTTGTCTCATTACCAAAAATTTATGCCTGCTTGGCCATCAGATGATATAGATGTTGATTCTCATAGGGAATCTGAAATATTTGTCCTGAATAAGTAAATTTATATTACCAATATAAATGGTCCGTTATTGGACATTATAAATTTTCCAGCTAACTCATTCTTGGTTGCCAGCTGATGAGCCCACCCTAGCACACAAGGGCGAAACGCTGGCAACCAAAAATGAGTTAGCTGGAAAATTTATAATGTCCAATTACGGACCATTTATATTCGTATTATAAATTTACTCATTCAGGACAAATATTTCAGATTCCCTATGGGAATCAACATCTGTATCATTATGTCTTTTATGCCAGGAATAAATTGTAAAGGAAACTGAATAAACATTCAAACAAAACCAAGTGTGATATTGAATGTGAGGTAACCAATAGCTTCAGTAGCTATATGGGTAGCCTATAGCGCTCTGATCTTTTGATCCAATTTTCAATGTTTTGATTTGCTTACTATTGTATATTCTGTGTTGTTGCTGAATGGAGAGGCCTATATTGCGTTTTCAGCTTTCTAATAGCTTAAATATATGGCTTCCACAGCGAAATATGCACATAGACAACAGATGACTCTGGTTGTTTACTATGTAATGATGTGTGCGATAGACACTACCTCGTAAAATGTAAAAAGAGACAAAATACACTGACTGAATGCAGGTAAGTGTGAAAATCACTTGAACTTAATACTCATTCAAGTGCTCATTGCTATTGCAATTATTATTATTATTATTATTATTATTATTATTATTATTATTATTATTATTATTATTATTACAATTATTAAATGTGCTGATGTAGGTAAACCTTGTGTAAATGCGTAATGCATCGTGACACCATTCGGGCCATGCCATGTTGAGTTTCTTACCTATCTGATGAAATGGTTCGTCACGGACGTGGGTGAGTGAGGCTCCTCAGTAATCAAGTGATTTGAAGGTGTTATACAGCAGTGGAAGTGATAAAAACCTGTGGCAGTGTTACGTTTGTATTTATGAATTGTACCAACACATTTTGTCGGTATTGTTCTTTTTCTTCCAAATTTGCATTGTAAACAAAATGGGCCGCCAAAACAACAGACTTAGAATACCAGCCACTACCAATGAAGCCAACGTAGACCCCCTCATGAAGTGCACGCCGGACGACTTTATTAACTCGGACAGCTTCCTTTAAAAAATTGTGCAGGCCATTTTGACCTGCATAACAGAAATGGTTATAAGAGAACTTGAAAAAAGTTTAATGTTTAATGTCGAAGCATTTTCAGAGTTGGCTGAAAATCTTGATAAAAAGGAAGTGGAAATCCACAAAATGAAGGAGGATATGGACTCCAAATGTTATTCATTGGAGCAATACAGCAGGAGGAATAATGTAAGATTTTTGGCATCCCCGAATGTTTGAACGAAAACTGAGATGAACTAGTGCTCAGCATGTGCAAAGCAGTAGGTGCATATGTTACACTTAATGATATTGATAGGTGTCACAGACTAGGTCCTTGATCACCATGGAAAACAAGACCTATCCTATTCAAATTTGTGTCTTATCACTCATGGCAGAATGTCTTCACTAGGAAAAAGAAACTGAAAGGCTCATCCACAACAATCTGTGAAGATCTTACAGCTACCAGAATGTCCATCGTAATGACAGCAATCCAGTGTTTTGGTTTTAGAAACACTTGGACTGACTCAGGAGACATCATAATCAAGAAGGCTGACGGGATGAAATTAAAAGTGTGCCAGTTAAAGGAACTTCCTATGGCATAAGCTTCTCTTGCGGTGCTATTTGATCACTTGACTATGTGAGTCCAAACCCATCGTTTACCGTAAGTCACAGCTGAGGAGCTAGCTTTTTTATTTTTTCAAGTAAATTTGTCTATCTATCTATCTATCTATCCATTTACTGTATTTATCTATCTGTGTAAATATCTATTCACTTAATCTGTCTTCTTATCCTACCACCTGTCGATCTACATACTCTTTAATAAAATTTTCCTAACTCGTTCTCTTTTAAGTCAGGCCTCCTTATTACGTGTACATAGCTTTAACGTCAACACTACGTAGAAAAAGCTCCTACTTGAGTATTCTGTATGCCTAATCTGCTGTTGCACATTATCACTATTATTATTACTGACAATTTAATTACCTAAAATATGTTAATTGCTGACCATTAATAGGGTGTAGTCACATGCTGTGTTTTAGTTTCATTTTAGCAATTGGCAATGCATACCACAAACAGCCATAATCCCTCTCACCATAGCAATATTTTCCCTTGCCACACTTCCCCTTCCCCACCTATCCCATCAATCTGTCTACCTGCTAGTCCATTAACCCTAATCTCCCCCTCCTTGAAGTTACAACTCACATTGTCCAGTCATACCTAAATAGACATAAAAGCACACTTCACTTATGTCACCTTAGTGCCAAGAGTTTAGTTTCTCAACTCATGTAGATGAACTAAATATGTCATAGAAAGAAAGAGATCCACCTAATCAATACTAATTTATTAAAATTTTCTTCTTAATAACAGGACCTGTTTCGACTCTTCACAAGTCATCCTCAGCTGTCATATACATTCACATTAGAATACATTTTTTTAATAGTTGTACCTTGCCCATAAACATTTCATATTTGACTGACATTAGGTAATATGTTTCAGAGTGAATAATACCGTTTTTTATGTCTAAGTTTAGAAAACTATTATATATTAAAAAGATACCACTTTTTGAACACATTAAA
Organism: Anabrus simplex; assembly: GCF_040414725.1. Classification (NCBI taxonomy): domain Eukaryota; kingdom Metazoa; phylum Arthropoda; class Insecta; order Orthoptera; family Tettigoniidae; genus Anabrus; species Anabrus simplex. The sequence continues at coordinate 128,280,846 of NC_090279.1, read as the reverse complement.
AGGATCACAACATATGATAAAACTTTGCTATGTACATATGACCTTGAATTACATCATTAACGTTCAAGTTTTACGAGTAAAACAAGTTCCTAGAATGACTTTGTTCTATTGCGTTGTTTTAATCTTAAGGTCTATATTACTTATTTTGACAAGGTGTAAGCCTAATATAAAGTATATTATAAAAGCATACACAGCTACATTTAAGCACATTTTATAGACCTTAAGACTAAAAACACAGCAGGCACAATTTACCAGTCGGTGTTGCGCAGAGATATCGATGTGGACCTGTCTTCAGAACATACTAATGCACATGTCCTATGAATATAGACTTCCTATCTCTAGTCTTTCAAGGTGTTCTGGATTTTATGGACATGAGTGTATTTCAATCATTCACAAAATTTACCAACACCAATAAGTAGATCAGAAGCGATAAGAATCTGCAACAGCAGAAAGTAATAGAAAATATTATATCAAGAATGAAGTCCCTCTGGAAATGAAATTAATATTTTAAAAAGTTACTTAAAATTTTATGATGGAAGTTGATTTATTCCTGGCTGGCAACGTCTCACGATTGGTCCCTTTACCACCCTTTAGGGTTTGGTGGGATCTCCCCTTTAAGTTAGACATTCCGGAAGGAATATCCCTTGCAAGGTGCACCATGATGAAAGTAAAGATTCCTCTTGCAAGCAGCATGATGATTCCCTTGTTCCTTGTCTTGCAGGCTTCTCGTAACAGTAGGCTTCCCCCCCCCCCCTCTCTCTCTCTCTCTCTCTCTCTCTCTCTCTCTCTCTCTCTGTGTAACTGAAGCGGCACATTGATATGTGTTCCAACCATGCCTCTTGAAATGTCAGTCGACACTTAACTTGTGGGTTCAGATGATTTATGCATACCACACATGTTCTGGAATTAGTATAGTCGTGGTTATGTCTTGTAGAAGATGAAATAAAGTGTTCCCTTTATGAGACACCACGACAAATAAACGTGTCTAGGCGAAGAATATCTTGTAGAATTGTAGTGGGAAAGCGAAGTGAAGTTGTGCTCTAAAGTAGAGCAGTACGAAATCAGTAGTGTAGGAGCTGAGTAAGTTGAGCGTCGATTACACACTGCTTTTATCAGTTCTCGGCTTAGAAAGTGTGATTAGTTGGAAACCAATCATAATTTTTTTCACGTCTTCTTAAAGTATCATGGTTCAAAACTGTTCTTGTCAAGAGTTCTGAAAACTTGCTGGGCGGTGTTAGGCTTGAAAATGTTAACTGTTCATATCTGTTGCATGGTAACCTCCTGACCAGTAAGAGAAAAGGAGTGGATCGCCACACGGCCATGCAGCAATGAGCCTAAAGGCGAATTTCTCCAGTGTTATCAGATCCTGGCCTTCACCACAGCTGTTGTAAATGACCCACTGACCGAATTAAATTAGGCTTTTGCGGCAATCTCAATTTTAACTCCAGTTATGCCATTTTCGGTTACAATATGTTGTAGGTGAAAGATTTCTTTCCACAGTATACACTGCTGTATAAATGTTGCAGAAGTATTAAAAGTGTATTATTTCGATATATTGATGCGGAATTAGTAAAATTGGTTTGTAGTAATCCTGCGTGTGGTGTGAAAACTGCATTTGCACTATAAAGTGTTGTGTAGAACTTTAAGGTGAAACTATCTGTAGACTTGTACAGTGCTTATGTAGTGTCATTCTACATTGTTAACAGTTAACTTCTCTGAGATGCCGAGCTATCTTTTAGCTGTTAATGTTAATACTATAATTGGTTTTACAGTAAAATAATGATAATCATTACATTTACTATTTCTTAATTGATATTGCACCCAAGTGTCATTGAAATGTGTTTGATCCAACCCTGTCTCCTCACTTTTGGAGATAAATTGACCTGTGAGTATTTCTCTATGCCCAGATACCTTTGATCCATGATTTCTGTTTACAACATATACCCTGCAATTTATTAGTGTTTTCGTACACTTCTCTTCCAAATATTCCATGCGATAATTCTGGACGTCAGTTTATCTTCACATATATGTGTACTTTGTTTCTTAATATGGATAGATCTGTGTTAATGTAGGACAGTCAAAGTTCATAGAACTATTGTGATAAACCTTTTTCTTGTTTGTTGTCTCTTTTTCTTTGTCCCTCAGTGAGAGACGTTGCTTGTTGTATCGTGTGGTATCAAATGTTCACATTGTCAAGAAATGTTAGTTGAAGTGAATTGTTTTACTCTAACTGAAGTGCTGTTAGGTTCAACTTGCATTAGCTTGATCACCTCAAGAATCATGTCTTTGGCTGTTCTTCTGAGTAAGGTTCTTTCATGGGGTTACTTCGGAATGTGTTGCAAGAATATAAGCATAAATTTGGAAGCATTGTCTAACGTAATTACAATGCCGATAAGCTTGATAAGTCTCTTAAAGGGATTCTTGGTGAAGGGCATACAGAGAAGCTGCGAAGAAGTAAGGGCCACCTTGATCCTAGATCCGAAGAGCATACGTAGGCAGCCCATCTTGACTTCAAGGGAGGAAGGCTTGCTCTGCATAGAATTTTGGGAATCTACTTTACTCTTTGGACATGTAAATTAAAACTTATGTCCAAATGTGCATGTACATCTGGGGAACTGTGAAAGCTGAATTTCTAAAATAAAAACTTACTTTTTAATGTATTGTTTGAAATTACATATTAATATACTCTCACAGTAAGTATTCGAAGATAAGGAATTCAAGCAATTGCTTCCTTGTTGTACTGAATAACTGGCCATGTAGCTCTTGGCCTGCATTTATAAGATCCTGGGCTCGAACCCACTGTCGACAGCCCTGAAGTGCATGTTTCACATTTTCACAGCAAACAAATGGTGCGAATGTACCTTAATTAAGGCCACGATTGCTTCCTTCTCATTCCTAGCCATTTTTAGCTCATCATCGCCATATGACCTATCTGTGTCGGTGTGAAAGAGAAAAAGTAGAAACCATCAAATAAACAATATGCCGTAGGTTATGTTCAATTAACTTTCATTAATATGGCTTAAATTTATGATTATAACTGGCCACTGTTCTTTGACTGATAATTACATTCAAACTATTCACCTTTTTGTATCTTTGATGAATCAAGGAAACTAAATTTTATGTCCATAGTCAATGAACATTTACATTCTCATAAGTTCCATAAATTCATACTTTAGGAATATTTGTTGCTTCAGTTAAACTATTGTAGTTAGGATACATCTAAATGTGGCTTAGAATTATTGTAGAATAATTATTTTATTAGTAAATATCATTCTTGCTTTATTATTACTTAATCTTTTCATTCTGTTTTTCCTGTTAACCTGTTGCAATTTTGATAATGTAAGTCCAGTTTAGAATTGAAGTGTAGCTATGTAATTAGATTTTAAGTTGCTCGCTTTGGAAAGGCCAGAAATCTCATGACATCAAAGATGTCGGTGAACTTATCTGCCAGGTTACATCCAGCAGGAATGGTGTTGATTTCATTGTGTGCGCAAGCATGCAAGATTGAGTTGCTGAGGTTCAGTGCTATTCCGACAGCCTTATGTGAATTACATTTGACGTTGCATCCTCTCGAACTTGTGTTTTCTATGTCACAATCTGGCTGTGATGACCTGGATAAGGAAGAGAATTGGCAGGAACTACGAGGTCATGTTGCAGCATATCCTGAAGATGAGTTTCCACTTCTCTGTGATGACCTTAATTCGCATGATGGTCACTAAGAATTTTTATAGCTGCCATGGTGGTAATACTTTCGGTACCTGATATGATGATGGAGCTCATATTTGAGGTTTCACTTGTGGTGACTGCATTAAGCAAATTGACCTTATCGTTGTTCAGCACCGTGATCTACGATGAAGAAAGGATGTGTATGTCATATCATCTGACTGTATTCCACCTCTGCATAAGGTAGGCATAGCGGATTTAAGGACCTCTATGCCCCTGAGAACATCAAGTGGTGGAAGCTTAAAGACTAGAAGGAGACCCTAGCAACAACATAAATTTTCCTCATGTTGATCTTAATGCATTTGACAACATGTAGACACATTCTACAGGTCTTTCTCTGCAACCGTCACAGTAAACTTGGGTACGATATAACCTAGTTCCTCTTGTATTGAATATCTAACTTTCCTATGGATGGTTGCAGTCCAAGAAGAGTTGTAGGATAAGGCGAAGGCATACTGTATATAAATCTCAATCGAAACGCACTCACTGTAATGACCTGTGTACAAGGTGTATAAGAACTATACTGACAGAGAAATCAGGGATGCTCTTCGTGGAATGTTGAGAATGATGGTGCAGTCAGATTCTCTGGGAAATGTTTCTTTTTGAGGAAATTAAAGTGACATTGTTTCTTCCAGTCATGCAGTTCAGATTGAGATTTCTTAGCCACAGGTTCCTCAAAGACAATTATTTCCCTGTATATAAATTGGCTTTCACAAAAGACTCCACAGAACACATACAGCTCAATCGAGACACACTCACTGTAATGACCTGTGTACAAGGTGTCTGAGAACTATACTGACAGAGAAAGCAGGGATGCTCTTCGTGTAATGTTGAGAATGATGGTGCAGCCAGATTCTCGGGGAAATGTTTCCTTGTGAGGAAATTAAAGTGACCTTGTTACTTCCGGTCATGCAGTTCAGATTGATGAACTTGCTCTATTTGCTATGTCAGAGAGTCAGCCGCAATGCGTCAGAAAAGAGAAGGGAGGGGAAGTGAAATTTGGAGAAATAGGTAATTCTCGATGCGAATGCACAAGTTTCTCGTTCTTTTCGCATAGTCGCTTCCAAACTCCGGTGGGCACTGTATAGTTTGTTCTACACGAATTGTCTACTATGTGAACCCTATAGAAAGAGAAGACATCTTGTAACAAGAATACAGGCAGCTTTCCAAACCGTTCGCCACATACTACACATCCTGGACATAGTCCATAGTCACTCACTACTACGCCATAGTGAACTATACACCAAAGTAGGAGGGGGGCCTTATTGAACATACACTGTAATCAAATCATTCGGCGTGTTGATTCCTTCATTCAGTATTTCATTGAGTTTACAATATTATGAGGGAAGGAATACACAATCTTCGAGCATGTTAATTAATATAGAATATTACTGCGACAAACAGACGAGAGGAGAAACAACCTGGTGCTTTCCTTGACTGACAAGTGTGTATTAAATACAGTGTGTTCTTTAACTGTGTGTGCAGTTACGGCTATTAGATAAATGGACTGTGGATATTGCCTGTTAGAGACAATCCTTTCGAAGTTGTATGAGGAAGCATTATCTCTGTCTGCCTATACACTCCACAACATCTCCCTAACCCTGTCTTCCCTGAAAGGCGGCAGCAGCTCTTCAATTTCAATCGCGCACCAGGAAGTAACAATTTAACCTCATTTTCTCAAAAATATAATTTTTCCCGCCAGTCTGATTGAACCATTATTCTTAACATCATACGAAGAGCATCCTTAAATTTTTGTCGGTGTTGTCCTGATAAAATCTGTACACCATTGAGCTCAACAGAAGAAGACGAGAACCGTTTTCCATCTGACGAAAATTGACACAAGTATTGAGCACACTGTCTGCATTAGAGACAAAGATGACCAGAGATTAGAGGACAAACAAGAAATCCTCAATCATCGGCAACAACATTTGTAGATATTTCCTGCATTGAATTACCACATCACCCTATTCCTGATGGTAAGTCCCATCTAATGCATCACATCAAAGGAAGTGGAGAGTGCCATTAGGAGTATGAAGGACCAAAAAGCACCAGGACCGGATGACCATCCAGCAAACTTCTGGAAGATGAGGCAGTTTAAAGAACTCATTATCAACTGGCTGACAAGCTTATTCAGTGCCAGAGTTGACTCTGGCTCTGTTCCCAGTCACTGGACTGTAAACATCCTTGTGCCTCTTTTTGAGCAAAATGACGATTCTGCAGAATGTGCAAATTACCATCCAAATTGCACCCAATTGTACATGAGAAGTTCTTTTAGAGTAGCCTTCATTATTGACTGGGTGAAATCGCCGGCATTATTGCTATCCAGTGCATCTTCATTAAGGGTGTTGGAACAACTCATGCAATTTTCACTGCCAGAATGCTAATTGAAAAGCACTGAGAGCACCAGCCGAGAATGTACATTGTCTTCCTTGATACTGGAATTACTTTCAGCTGTGTTACTACGGCTTGTTGCTGTGTACGGTGTTGAATATTGACAGATTAAGAAAGGTATGAAGTAGCAATTACACAACATGGGAATTTGTACACTTCATTAGTCGATGGTCATCGCAGCCGTCCCTTGTGATGCATAGGATATGTCACCAATGGTATGATCATGTCCTTTTGCAGTACCTGACGCAGTTGACAATTTCACCTAATCCTTTGAAATTACTTTACAATATCCACTATAAGGAACATTGAAGGTAATATACAAAAAATTTAAACTAGAAATGCTGCTGGGATGGGTAAAATTTCTTGGCATATACGAAAGTCAGTTCTTTGAGATATTGATTAGGGTATGTGTGAAACAGCTATACCAGATGAATGAATACTTAGTGTAGTAGCACTCTGTGTATAGAGAAAATGTGCTAAGCTTAAAGCTAGTAATTACACAATAGTCGTCTTGACTTGTGTTGCATGCAAGCTCTTGGAATGCATTCTTTCTGATTATGTTATACACATTTAAGAAATTACCAACTGGCTCGATAGAAGGTAGTTCAGGTTTAGGAAATATTATTCCACTGAAGCTCATCTTGTGGATTCCAGCAGGATATAGCAGATATATTAGATTCAGGATGTCAAATGTATCACGATTGACATATCTAAGGATTTTCTTAGGATAGATCTCGGGAAACTACTGACAAAAATTAGTGCGTTTGGGATAGATAAAACAATGGCTAAATGGGTGATTATAAAAATATGGCCAAATTATTAAACATTAAAAATTTGAGAATTGAACACATGAGATGTTACCAATTTTTAAGTTCATGACATTAGTACTAGGTATGCACCCCCTTAGCTTTCATGAGCGACTTGATTAGACTGGGCATGCCCTCAAACAGTATTTTACACTGACTCTTTAAATCGTCATCATGACACCACATCTGACCGAGCTTCTCAATCAAGCCAATTTTTGTCGTTATTTTTCTTTGGACTTTTCTTTGCTATCGGCTAAGAATATTCTATGGGGTTCATGTATGGACTGTTTCTAGGCTTTGTGGCAAGGAGGCCCATCTTGCATAAAAATAAATTCACTTTAGCCAACCTACTCTTGCACCTGAGCTACCAAACGGGTTCTTAATACTATACTGTTCACGTCTGATAGTTCCTTCTACAATATATAATCGTCCACGGCCATACCAAGAAAACACACTCCAGACCATCACTGAAGTTGGATGCCTCACTCAATCTGGATGGAATGCTTCTCCTTATCTTCTGACATATTGACTTGTCTCTTCTTTGACTGGAAATACCAATTCGACACTAAAGCAAACCTGAAATAAATAAAACAAATAAGCCTAGCATTAAATGCAATAAGCTGTAAGGTTTAAAAGAAGAATTTCATACATTTACTGTGCTGTATGGTTACATCACTTAGATTGGGTTGTAATGGAATAATGAATGATAATTTAGGAATTACAGTAATTGTCATGGACTTGCCTGTTTCCATTCATCAGATGACCAATTCTGGAGAGTCTTGGCACACTGGAACCTCTTTGCAGCCATAGCAGGAGTAAACTTTGCTTTGCCTTGAGGTCATCTTGCTTTCATTCCAGCATTAAACAGCTCTCGCCTCAGAGTCCTGGCTAATACAAATGTACCCATACTCTTCTAATTTCTTACGTAAATCCAAACTAGTAACCTTGCGGTTGTTTACTGAAAAATTAATCGGTTTTGCTTCCTCCTTGGGGTTGGTTTCTTCTTTTGCCCACAGTTTCCAACACGTTGTTGACATTTTGTCTTGGGCCGATGACCTTCGATGTTAGGCCCCTTAAAACAACAATCATCATCATCATCACATTTTGTCTTCCCGTTATCTTCACATTTTAAAATTCTACTTACAGATTGCTGTGGTATTTGCAATCTAGAATCTATTTCTTGTTGTGAATGACGTTTCTCAAGAAGTAGTTCTCTGACAGTGCCTTTCTTGGCGAAAGGTCTCTTCGTCTTCCCATAACCTCAAAATTTGACAGTTCTCTAGAACCACTCTTAGGAAATACAACTGAACTCCTGAATAGTATCAATAATACATGTAATCTACAGAATGCACAGTCTTTACAATAGGTCACATTATTTACTTCCAAACAGCAACAATATGCAGATAATAAAGATAAACAACAGAACACGATCACTAACAAAAATGACACAAAACCATGTGAATAATGAAATTACATTGTGGTTCTCACTGTAGCCACTGTATGAAAAAATACAATAGTGTGGACCAGGATATCCCAAGTGGAAACTTTGCCTCCAAACAAATTCAAGGATTAGGCTATAAAGGTCGATAGTTTACATAAAGGTAGAAATATACCTTTTACCATTAACATTTGGCCACGTCTGGTGTATTTCTACAAAATAGAACTCAGAGCATTAGAGTAGGTGAAACTTTATTTGATCCTGTAACAATTATGGGATTGGGTCCCACAGGGCAGTATTATGAGACCTTTATTTTCTGATATATTAAACAATATGAATAATGAACTGAAATAAGTGAATAAGCTTCAGGATTATGAGTAACTGAAAAAGACCTTGACAATATTGTAAGATGGACATCGGGCAATGCTATATTTGTAAACGTGGTGAAAAGTCAGTTTCTTTGGTTCACAAATAGAAAGAGTCCTCTCCGGTTTTATTATTGTAATGATGGGTGATATTTCTTCATGGGGATCTCTGTAAGTACCTAGCTATTCATAATAAGGATATAGCTTCATTATGGTAATCATTTAAACATATTGAAAATAAAATTACAGGTCTCTTAATATGATTATGAGGTTTTTTAGGGGTTGTAAAGGGGAGGGCATATAAATCTCCAGCAAAGCCACAATGAGAGTGTGAGACCATCACCAGTATTACTTGAGTAGAGAACAGGAAATGATTCACAGAAGTAGCTCCATTTCTTGCAGGTGATTTCTAACAAAAGAGTTGTGTTACAGAGATGTTGCAAAGTTTCAGCTGGGGAGACTTGAAGAAAGGAGACAAGTTTTTTGATTAAGCAGTATATTCTGAGATGTCATTCGAGAGATGGCTTGGAATGACATTAGTTGATGAATACATTTAAATCACGTTCTTTAAGTCTAGGAAAGGTCGCAACATGAAGATAAGTTTGAATTCAAGGGGACAAATTTTGGCAAATGTTCACTTATAGAAAGACGATTTAGTGATTGAAATAATTTGTTTCATATATTTCCACAATCTTTTTTCTATTTAAACAACCAACAGCCCTAATTGCTGTGGTTTGATTGATTCATTGATTGATTAATTCATTGATTGGGACATTAAGTGATTTATGCTTTTGGTCTTAATGTGATGTACAGAGGGGGATGATGGATATTTCTATGCTTATGATATAAGCATTGTCCACTTGTTGGGAAAGTGGTGGGAGTACTTTGGGATTATTTGATATTACAGTGAAGTGTTTTTGGAAAGAAAGTATATAGGAACATGGAAATGAACAAAGAGGTGACAAGTCAAGTCATATGTAGGAAGTTGGGAACAGGGGAATATGAATATAAGAGGATGAAGAAAATGGCTAGTTATTGTGGAATTAGGGATCAACAAAAAGATAAACAGAAGCAAGGAATGGTATTGGGCAATGATTTGGAGATACTGCTTACTATTATTTATTTTCCTAAAATTGTACTTGTTCACATACACGTATGTGTACATATGCTCTGCTGAATATTCACAAATATGTAGGAGATTTTAAACTTACAAATTTGCAATGTTGCCCCCTTTCTATGCTGCTGTGTCTACTGCTATCCAACAGTGTGTTCCTTTTCATGTTCTTATATCTCATCAATTGTTTGAAAAGCAGTGGCAAAAGGGACTCAGGTTAAAACACAGCAGGTCATTGTGCAACTTAGGTCCCAAAAAGGGTAAAAAATAAAATAAATAAGTAAATGCAATGTAAATTTTTACCTAATAGAATTTGTACAGTATTATTTGAAGTAGTTGCACAAGTGGTATGTGTGTTGATTATGTTTGTAAAACAGAAAATATTATGAGTAAGAGTTTGTAAATTCTTTACATTTATTAAGGATGAGCTGTGTGCTTAATAGAAAAAAAGAGCAAACATTTTATAATACTGTTTTTAGGAAATTGTCTTCTTCTCTGTTCTTTTAAAATTTAGTGCTTGATGATAATGTATTTTTGTGTTCCATTTGCCACCAAGGTAGACACCTCTCTTGCATTTAATGGGATTTTCATTTGATTGTTCCTTTCCATTATATATTTTTTAAATGGGAGATAAATTAATTATAGTCTTCTTGTGCCACTATGAAATTTCTCAGCTGTTTCTATTTTAGGCCTATATATTTTTATTTCCTTACTTCTTTATTCTACTTTTCTTATTTCTTACTGACAGCCTTCCGAAGATACTAAGGAGGAAATATTCATAGAGGAACAAACTGATGATCAGCTGTTGCCATACATCAAAGAAGAAACAATGTACGTATACTACAAGTCCTATACAATATGGAATATGTTGTACCTATTCACAGTTGTGTTCAGTAGTGGTTGGTTTATCTCCAAAAGTGGCCATTTTCATCAGTTCAATCCTGTCTCTACAAGGTTACATTTAAACACTAATATGTGAAAATTCTATTGGTTGAAATTATCTAAAATATTCAGGAACTTTAAGATCATTTTTAATGTTCCATCATGTACTCGTAGTTTTATTCAATATACATCTACAAAAAGAATCTGTGGTAAAGCTAGATATTTTTGAAGTGTATTTGTTTACAATACCTTTAAGCGACCATGAAAAAGTGTTCTTTCTTTCACTTTCTCTGCATCATTTGTTCATCACATTCCTATCATCTGAAATGCTATCTGAAGCTATTGCTTCCAGATATTCTGAGTAATATTTTTATACGTTCATGCCAACAGTGGCACACAGAAAAAGCGATATCTGTAGATTAAAAATTAAATCTACAAATTCGAAATTGTTAAGTTTTATGTACATTGTAAACAATAAATATTTAAAACTAACATAATCAGTTTCATTAATCAATATAATGATGGCTGAGTTCAATAATGTGATGACTCGAAGAATGTCATTTTGAAATTATTTGGTTAGATTCCTTTTTTCTGATCATTTCTGTTCTCTTGTGTGTTAAGTCAGATTCCTCCATTTGTGGACGCCAAAGCAGATAATGTGTTGTAGAAATGAAACTTTGAGGTCAGTTATGCTACATCTTCGGTATCATAGTTTGAAATAAAACTTGTGCATTGTTGTAAGCGTAAAAAAATTGTGCTATTGAGTTTATGTTCATTCCAGTGATGTGGTCACACTTTCTGATTCATTTTAGTTATCATTGTCAGTCAGGTGCTTCTAGTGTGTTGATTGCAAACATACTTACACAATTAGTATTACCTAATAAAATGGAAAGGTACAAGTGGAGTTTTAAATTTGTGCAGGTTGCCTAAAAAAATTCAGAATTCTTCAAGTAAGTGAATTTATTATCTCATAAAAGTAGATAAATAGGCGTTACATTATTGCTTCACGTCCGTAGGTTTAACCTCAAAGTGCCATACACGTGACCCCCGGGTGGTACTAAGAAAGCAATAATTGTGGCTGCTGGACCTATCTTTCTAAAAATCTCCTGGCAATGACAAAAGTATTTCATGGAAATAGCTCTTCTCGGAGCTACCAGACAAGAAACATTGGACCTTCTATCTGTGTCATCCAGCTTAACGTAGAAAGCATCAGTAGAACAAAATGTGACTACCTATCCAAAGTTATTCTGGATAATAATATAGATTTTGTGGCTATACAGAAAACACATGCAGCCAATGAAGAAGAGTTTCGGAAAAGGGGCCGCATTAATGGTTACACAGCTCTTGGTGCAACATATCATAGTGCACATGGTATAGCTACTTATGTTCTTAATAATATCCAAGATGCCTCACTGCTCTTTCAAAATGAAGACGAAGACATCCATTGTGTTGCTGTGCGAGTGGCAGATGTTACTATTTTTAACATTTATAAACCCCCAAACGCAAAGTGGCCAAGTACCGTTCTACCTACTGCTCAACACCCTGCACTTTATATAGGCGACTTCAACAGCCATCACGAACTATGGAAGTACTCGAATAACAGTGAATGTGGAACGAAACTCGTAGAATGGACAGAAATGAACAATCTTCATCTGATTTTTGACCCAAAAGATCTTGGTACTTTCCAGTCAGCTGCATGAAATAGGGATTTCAATCCTGACTTGTGATTTGTTAACTGCAATGATGCAGGACAGCCCTTACATACCAGTCGTAAAATGTTACGACATTTTCCCCACAGTCAACATGGCCCCATTGTAGTGGACATTGGCGTCAAAATTCCTGTTGTACGGTCAATACCACATGCTTGGAGGATCTTCAGAAAAGCAAATTCGTCAACATTCACCACTGAACTGGATAAATGTGTTCGGTGGATTGCTCCCAAGCACAATTACAAGAGTTTCGTAAATGCCGTTATGATGGCGGCTAAGAAGAGTATGCCATAGAAAAGAATACATCCCTGGTTGGAATGTAGAGACTGATGCACTATATAACTAATATCTGCATACTGGTGATGAAGACATAGCTGATGAACTTCTTTCCAGCATGGATACTACCCGGAGAGAACGGTGGATTGAGACACTGGAGAATATCGACCTAACTCATTCCAGTAGAAGATCTTGGGGGCACCGCAGAAAACTTGGAGGAAGGACACCTTTGATGAAGCAAGAGCCTCGAGTTACTCTGGATGAAGTAGCATATCACATCGTCACAACTTCCCAAACTCCATCAGATAAGAAACTTACCAAATACATACGGCGCCAGCTCAAACTCTGGAATCAAGAACACCACGCACATCAAGGTATTCACAACCGCTTACGGTGCAAGACATCAATACTGCTCTCAAAGACGTTAAACCAAGTACAGCTCCATATTTTGATGACATTCATCCAGAATTTCGCATTCATTTAGGGAAGAAAGCAAGAAGTTGGCTGTTAAGGTTTTTTACCGACCTTCTACAGAACAGACAACTCCCAGCAGAATTCAAACGAACGAAAGTGATTTCCATCTTGAAACCAAGTAAGCCTGCCAATGACCCAAGCAATTATAGACTGAGAGGCTATTCCACAACAGAATCAGCGCAACTATTTTTCAGCATATTACAGTTGATCAAGGTGGATTCAGGCCAAATCGCAGCTGCTGCGATCAAGTGCATTCACTGACATTCCACATGGAAGCAGGTTTCCAGAAACAACTCAAGACCTCAGCTGAATTCATTGATCTTACAGCAGCATTTGACGCAGTATGGAGGGAAGGATTAATTTACAAGCTTCTCCGAATTGCACCCCGTAGGACCATCGTGCAGGTTATAAGCAATATGTTCAATGACAGAAAATTTTGAGTGTGTATGGGAAATAGTATGAGTAGAGAAATGAAGCTCAAAAATGGATTACCTCAAGGATCGGTACTGTCTCCCCTACTGTTCAATTTTTATATCTCCGATCTCCCAGAAACATCATCGCAAACATTTTGTTATGCTGATATCATAACACTAGCCACTCAAAATCGATACCTTAGTGTGACAGAAGTGGTGCTACAAAGAGACCTGATTTCACTTGAAACATACTTCAAGAAATGGCAACTGTGTCCTAACTCTAAGAAAACAGAAGTGTCATGTTTTCACCTGAATAATCGCCAAGCTGGCATTAAACTTCACATACGTTTTTGTCACCAAGAACTTCGGCATAGCAGCTATCCCATATATTTGTGGATTACGCTTGATCGCACACTATCTTACAAACAACATCTTATGAATCTGTCAAAAATGCTCAAAACACGTAATATTATCCTTCAGAAATTGTATGGCTCAAGTTGGGGTTCGTCAGCAAAGACTTTATGATCTGCTTTGGGACTGGTATTCTCGTGTGGTGAGTACTGTGCACCAGTTTGGCTGGATTGCCCATATACAAGACTAATTGATACTCAACTGAATGTTAGCTTGCGGTTAATATCTGGTACTATCCAGTCCACATCCCTTTATTGTCTCCCAATTCTGTCAGGTATAATGCCACCTGTTTTTAAAAGATAAAATGCTCCCATCCGAGAGTTCAAGAAGATAGAAATGAACCCTCAACTGCCTGTTTTGAATGATATTCCTGTTCTCGAGGTAACAAGGTTGGAGTCACGACATCCATCTTTGCATGATGCTGTCGCATTGGCTGATGGGAATTTTCACCCTTTAGAAGAATGGAGAAGTCGCTGGAAAGTTGCCACAGACAGTTCCTTACACATCATCTCTTCTGGTGAACGTCATCTTCCGCGTAATATTTGGACCACTGAATTGGGTGAGAACAAATCATGTTCGACGCAGGGATGCCCTTTATAAGTGGAAATATATCTCATCACCAGAGTGAGACTGTGGTGCATCTCGACAGATGATCCCCATATTGTAAGTGAATGTACACGACGTTCCTACACAGGTAGCCCGAGTGACTTTTTGGAACCAACAGAGGAAGCTATACAGTCGATCACTCAGCTGGACATTCTGCTATAAAACATGTTTCTTGTCTGTGTATATTTGTAAATACTATATATTTGTATATATGTATCTAACTTGTTGCCCTATGCTAATAATAATAATAATAATAATAATAATAATAATAATAATAATAATAATAATAATAGGTAAATAACGTAGTGATATAATATTCTTTCAAAATTGTAATTATTGTCACTGACCTTACAAAGTACCACAAGTGTATGTCCTGTTTTAAAACATTTAATACAGTAGTGTTTTTGAACTGTAGTTGTGACATTGCTAATTAATTTTTTGCTGTCACACCTTTGTTGGTTACTGTGTGAAGTAATCTTTGATAATCTGTGGGAAATGATTATATAGTCTCGGATTGGTGCTTTTAACCAAGCCCTTGTATCAGCAGGTCATGCGATGGCTAGTCATAGCCTAAGGTTTGACTTCAAACCAGATTTGTGATGGAAACTATGAATTCTGTATGGTTTATTTGATTTTGTGAGTGGTTAGAGTCTTCTCGGCTCTTATGTGATGCACTGACTTGTTCCTACTGTACTTTCACAACTAGTGGCAAGAAATATTCATGTCGGTCCTCAGAACTACCAAGTACCAGCTCACACTCTCTGTTTCTTTGTCATTCATGTGTAACGGGACACAGTAGGCTACGTTGGAGAACAATCTTGTATTATGACCACCAGTAAAAATGTTGCTTATGAATCCTTTTCACACACAAAATCATATTTCTATTTTTGATGGAGTCTAAATTAGCTTTCTACTTTCTAAACATATTTTGTGCAGAGACCAGCAAAGCGACATGCATTTTATGTGTCTTCTTTTTTCTTGGCATATATGTCAGAGGACAGTCCATTGTTTACGTAGCTTAGTCCATTTTACATCATAGATTTTAGATGCTTCTGAAGGATTCAGTCGACCGGATCTTATCTGCTACTTCCCAGATTGTTTTATATCTCACCTCAGGCGCTATTGTTTCCTCACTCTCATTTCAGCAGTCTATAAATATCATGCCGCAACTTAAATGACTTCCTTTAAAATGTCTAAACTATTTGCCATGCCAGTTGGGTATTGAATTACATAA
The DNA here is from genome assembly GCF_040414725.1 of Anabrus simplex. Classification (NCBI taxonomy): domain Eukaryota; kingdom Metazoa; phylum Arthropoda; class Insecta; order Orthoptera; family Tettigoniidae; genus Anabrus; species Anabrus simplex. The sequence continues at coordinate 128,265,004 of NC_090279.1, read as the reverse complement.
GAAAATATTTTAAGATTCATAAAATTTCCTAATTGCTGACTTGTGGAAATACACGTATTTCTGAGGTTACCAATTAGTGATGAGATTACCTTCCATTTGTGGAGAGACACATCGCCCTGAGCTAAATTGTGATGAGGCTTACTTCCGTTTGTGTAGAGACACATGGTCCTGAACTAACCACTTAGTTATGTGGCTTCCTTCCAGGCTTATTGCGTTGAGTGTCACATGGCCCTGAGCCACTCCTCCATGGTCTTCATATTTATAGGCGTGATCGGAGTGAAAATAACAAACTGATTAATATGGTCATCTGCTGTTTATGACGTATGTAAGCAGACATATGAATTGCAAAATTCTATTCAGGCTAGAATACACTGACGGACTCCCCTCTTGTAGGTACTCATAGAATTTCACCGGATATTCAAACTGTCCTTCCCATTTAACACAGATATACCCAAATTTTTTATTTTTTTGAGTTATAAGTTTCTCTTCACAATGCATTTATAGGAGTCACATAAACACGAAATCCAGAAGCGTTCAGCCATTCAAACACTATTTTGCGAAAATAAGTCTTTATAGATATTGGACATAGGCATTAGGGGAGAAAATTTGAACATACAATAAACTAATTTGAATGTTAGGATGTGTAGAATATCCATTGCATTTCATTTTTGTAACAGAATATTCATCAGTCTGCATCTGGTGGCAGGGTTCTGTGTTGTGGTTCATTGACTCCAGTTAGTTCGGTCTCGGGCCATGTCTGCATGTAGTCTTCCAACTTTCAGGCCGTTTTGCACTTTATCAGTCTGTGCTGTCTGGTTCGTCCCTGGCGCCTCTTTTCGCCGACTTTCTGTGTAATAGTCTGACTTTCCCAATGTATCGTCCTCTACACGCACATGCCCAAACCAGCGCACACGCCTTTCCCCAATTTTCTTCTGGATCGGTGCAATGCCAAATCGTTTTCTAATAACATCATTTGAAATGTGATCTAGTCTAATTATGCCAGCCTTCCACCTAAGCAACTTCGTATCCATGATGCTTAGTTGCCGTTCCACCTCTAGAGCTGGTCAGCAGTCGTTGCCGTAGAAAACGACAGGATGGATATCGATAGGACAGATATCAGTTCGGTAGAACTTAGTTTAGAGATGGCCCTTCGTCCAAAGTTCGGAAGGGCGCCTGTTGTCATTCTCCACTTCAGTCAGGCTTTGTATATTCTTAAGTTGACTTCATCAGCAAGTCAGCCATAATCATAGATTGTGGAGCCAATATACTTAAATATCTCTACTCGTGCAATATCTTCAACGTCAACATGCATGGTTCCAACTTCTCGATGATGTAATGCAATGTATTCTGTCTTGTTCTTGTTGAGGCGCGGGGCTTATTGCGCTAGTCGATTGTTCCGGTCTTCTGTTTGACGCTGCAAGTCTAGCTTATTCTCTTCAGCCAAATGAGGGAACCAGGGACACATTTTCTAATTTTTTTGAGCAATCACAATGAAATTGATATGGAATATGTAGGACTATTATGAAAAGAATATATCTTAATTTCAACTTAATATCGTTATTAGTTCATGAGATATGATGTACTTTGTATTTATGACACTCGCGAAACAGGCAACTTTCAAAAAGTTCCCTGCGGGATGGACTTTTACCTGAGAGTTTGAAAACTTGTGAAATGATTCTTCCTTATAATACAAAACAACTCTAGGGTGGAATTTTTGATTCACCCTATGTTTCTCAATTAACTCCTGTTTCAATTTTTAAATTTTATTTCATGTAATTTTCCACTAATTTTCTGTACATTTTGCCTCATAAAATGAGTATGTTGAAGAAGAATGCAAAATCCATCCTACAATTTCTTTGTTAGGTCACATAGAAGCTACATACCGACTTTGGTAAATGTAGGTTTAGATTTGACCCGCATGGAACACTGCAGGTTACAAAAAATGGTGTTTTGAGTTAAATTAATTTTAGTTCTAAAACTATTTAAAATTTTCATAATGGCCTTTCCAAATCTCTTAAAATTTACCAACACTATAACTCCTACCCTCCTGTTTCTTCTTGGCTTTCTCCCTGTGTACCTTGAGGATTGTCAGTTCTTTCCTGGCTGTTTTCTTTTGTTGTGTGACTGACTGCTGACTGTAAAATTTTCTTCTTCCATCTCCTTGTGTGGCAAGTTTGTTGGATACTGGTGAAAGTTTATAATTCCTTATAACCATTTTCATTTCTTGTGTTGCACTACATCACATGTTGTATTCTGCAACTGCATTAGAAACAGCTATTCCAAGTCTTTTTGAGGACAAAGAGGTCTCTTTTGGGCACATTTTCCATTTACATGCATGAAGACTTTCATTACATTTTGAGTAGCCCCTCTACAACATCTAGACAGAAGTTCTGTTGATGCCAGCCTTTGGTATACAGGCACCATTTTCAGCAGCATTGCAGTTGTGAACTTAACTGACATTTTTTGTGGGTTTGGAGGGGTTTGTCCAGTTGCGATACTCTTGTTGTAGAAGCACCATGATTCAGGTCCTCAAAGGCATTTCTTATGCTTAGGATCTTCATCTGTGGAGGAGTAATGGTATAGTGAGGCATATATTGCAGATTTTATATTATCTGTTGAGGGAATATTTGGACATATTGCCTGCCTATAATAATTTGCGAGCTTCACAATAGTTGCTTCTTTCAAACTTCCAGGCCCCCTTCCACCAAGTGTAGTTCCTTTTACTTTCCACTCTTTCACCAAATTCCTCAAACCAGTCCCCATCCTTTTTGCAACATGGTTAATGCACTCTTCTTTCTTCAATTGTACATCTGGTCAATATACTGCTTTATTTAAAAGGAGGAGAAATGTTTTGGCATCCTTATCAGAAAGCACAGTTGTGTAGCGCATGCCACATTCTTCCACTGATCTTTTTCATAAAATATCAGCTGCAAATACTTCCATTGCTACAAATGATCCCTCATAATTCCTCGAGCATTCCCCACATGCTTTATGACCTTCCAGCCATATATTATATTCTGGAGAATCATCACCCAGTTCCCGAGCAGTTACAACACACATGTGACAATATTTAGATAACACATGGTAATCTATAACTAATCCACTCAGAATGTGAATCACTATGCCAATGCCATAGAGAGATGTATGGCCACGCCTGTGCCATGTTCCATCAACTGATACAGCAATGTCAAGCCCTTGTTTACCTACATTGGATGGATCTACTTCCTCATGATTTGATATAATATTCACTAAAAATTTCCCACAACCTTGCTTGCAATTCACGAAACTGACCAAAACAAACCCAATAGTAAACAAGAAAGTGTATAGGCTGATGTCAGGCTGTCCACTAACTTATTAAATATATCATTTGATTACAACTCTCATACATATTAAAATACTACTTCTAAAACCACATAGAATTTTTTCAAGTCAAACATGTCACTAGAATGGATAACATGTTTTGAAATATAAAGTTTTATGTTGACTAAATTATAGGTTGAAGTAGTTCATAACATAGCCAACAGACGGCAGTATATATTCCAATATTCAAAAATTGTTTCATCTCAATGCTACTGTAAATAGGGAATTAATGGTAACAGAAGGGAGACGGATAGCCGAGCATACAGAGGAATGGGGGCATGGTGGAGAATTAAATGACCGTGCAGAGCCATTTAAAACGGCCGTAACTACGCCAAAAATAGTCACAGCGACACAAAACCACCTTTGTTACGTAGAGGAAGGTTAATACAATTTATTTATGCCAGAATTCAAATTCCGACAATTTCATCCATTTACCGAAAAATATGTGTCCCCGGCCCCCTTAAGTTGACTTCATCAGCAAGTCGGCCATAAACATAGATTGTGGAGCCAATGTACTTAAATATCTCTACTCGTGCTATATCTTCAACGTCAACATGCATGGTTCCAACTTCTCGACGATGTAATGCAATGTATTCTGTCTTGTTCTTGTTGAGGCGCGGGGCTTATTGCGCTAGTCGATTGTTCCGGTCTTCTGTTTGACGCTGCAGGTCTAGCTTATTCTCTTCAGCCAAATGATATCATTTGCTTAGAGAAGTGTCCATGGTATTGGACTGCGCAGGTTTGTGGTAATTGTGTCCATCACAAGAATGAGCTGCAGTGGTGATAAGCCGGGGCCTTGATGGACTCCTACAGTTATGCGGAAGTCATCAGACGCTCCTGCGGCAGCTTGAACACAACTCATTTGTTCTTTGTAGAGCAATTATACCCTCTCAGCAAGGTGCTCTGGAATGCCATGTACTTGTAGGGCTGACTGATTAGGTCATGAAGTACCCGATGGAAGGGCTTCTAAGGGTACAGAAATTTGTGATGAAGCCTCTTATGCTTTTCACAGTGTTTCTCAAGTAATACTCCGGCAACATGGGTTTCTCTTATTGCGCCACAATTTTACACAAATCCAGCTTGGCTTGTTGTATGTTTGTTGAAATCGCTAATCCTTTTGTCGAAGATTTGTTCTAAGTCTCTCATTGCGAGGCTCAGAAGTATGTCCGGGCCGTGATTAGAAAAATCGGCAGGGCTTCCCTTATTTCTGAATTGATATTCCGTCGTTAGTCTGTTTGTTGTTGACCTTCTTTGATGATATGGTTGAAAAGCTTGCTTTAGCCACACTGCTGCATCCCCCCATTGAGAGAAACAAAAATCTGCTGGAAGATAATCGGGACAGATGGCTTTCCCTGGTTTCATTTCCTTCAGCATAGTCTGGACTTTAGTGACGTCATTTTCCTACGTTGGACCTTCAACAGCGGAGGTGATTAGGATTGGTAGATACGGAAATTCCATGATTGAGATGTTGTCAAAATAGTTCCACCAGTGTACTCGCGCTTCCCGCCTGTCCAGTAGCAAATCGTCTGTTTCCTCATTGATGCCGTAAAAACGTTGGACTTCTGACGTTTTGCGATGGCTCGATTGACTAGCCGTTAAAAATTCCGCTCGAATTCGCGCATGTCATGTTTCACATATAGACCTGCCTACCGGTTTGATTTTGTTACGGCAAATACCTCCTTCATTTTACGAGTGGCTGCCTTGTAGGCATTCCAATGAGCAAGAAACTCGTAGTACAGCTGCTTCTTCAACCGTACTGCATATTTAATATCTTCATTCCTTGGCCATATGTCATGTTTAATCCTTCGTTGTCGTCGCCCTGACTTAATTGTTCCAGGAATAGAGCGAAAGGCATCTTTCAGTTTAGTCCGGCTCACTTCAACTATGGTGATTTGTGACTCTGTAACTTTTGCAACGACGTTAGTCTCCTTCTTCAGGGGCAACCATTTGATCCCAATTTGTCTATTTCCTGTGAAGTATTGGCTCTTGGTGACTTTATCCACAGCTTAGAGGACTGGTCGTTGGTGCATCGCAAGGATTTAATAAGGGGCAACTGTTATCTCTATAACATCTTCGAGATTTCACCCCTTCACAAGGATGTAGTCAATGCGAATTGGATGGGAGCCACTGTAGTACAGAGTAGATGAATATCATTCTTTTTGAACCGTGTGTTTGCGATGATCAGTTTCTGCATAATCGCGAATTTGTTGGGCATCGTCGTTCTTTTCTCCATGTCCATGAACGCCATGGACTGTTTGTTCTTCTTTCCTCGGTCCGACACGTCCATTCAGATCAGCGGCAGCGGTCTTCTTGTCAGGCAGTGCCCAGAACGCATTTTTGGTTTTCATGCGCTCGTCAGTTTGTTGAGCGTTGCGCTGAAAAATTGGAATTTCCTTCTCTCCCCAATGCGGACGAGTTACATCAAGCGATTGTCAAACTTTTGCACCTCGGGGACTGAACAGTCAAATTTAGCTGATATGACAATGTCAACACCATGAGCTGTTCTTCGGTTTCTGTTGTACACCAGTTAGTAACCACACCTCTTTTCACATGACTTTTCCCTATTCCATCTTTTTTTCCGCACCTCTCAGATGCCTACAAGCCTTCTCTCAAGCGCAGTGGCTTATTCGCTGCTTCACCCAGGCATAATTCAATGATGGGCTACAAAATGGGGGTACTAGCATGGTTAGCCGTCACAGCCCGTGCGACGGTTACCCTAGCATACTTTTCATGCTGACTGGGCACTGGCAATGCGCGTCCCTTCCAGTGGCTGCACTAACCTTGGCTCCGATACCATGAGACATATTTCTGTAATGATGTAACGGTATTATTTTACGGCCGGCTTGTCTTGAAGCATTTAAGGGCTCATGACGGAAGGTAGTAACGCAGCTGCGGACATGGAGAACAGATGCCTTTTGCAGCCACTCCTCTAGAGAAGAAACGCTACCCTCTTTTCTGCATTATCTTCCAGAAATTTAGTGTACCTCTTCCGCCATCTGGTCCCTAGTGAACGTCTCCATCTCCGCCAAAGTTGCTTTTAAAGACTTTGTACATGTTTGGTACGCGAGAGCTTTTATATTTTGTTCATCTTCATCGGCACTCCAGCGGGGAACCTTTATCCGTCACCTAAGAAGCGCCACGTGTTACAGCAATATAGCTGGTTCGTGTAGAATATTTATCAATGCAAAATGAAACATTATTTTACTGAAAACTAATTGTGAACCTGATAAATTACTTGTCACAGGAATCACGTATTCGCGTAAAGAAGAAGGGTTACAGGCTTTTGCACCTTTGCTTGGTGTGATATGCCACAGAACGCATGACATACAATCCAGTGTCGTATTTTCTGCCCCCTGTTCTCTAGTGGTGTCAACATCAATATCTTGTTTGATGATCAAGAGATTTAGTCTGTCATATCTGGAATCAATGCCCCCCTTTCATTTGTCCAATTATTTTCTCCAAAGAGTGCAGTAACAATGCATGGTCGAGCCTCCCATTACTTTGCTTGTGAGCCAGTCATGCTTTCGACTGGGCCATGTGAATTCAGTTCATACAGCATGAATTGGAAAGTACCAGTTCATGTTACGATATATTTTAGCCTGCGTGATCGATTTTCCCATGTGGCAGTTGTAAGCGGATCTCACCTTTAACCAAGAAATTTGCATTTCCCGACCTTCTTCCGTAGAATATGTAGAACTACTCTGTCGTGGGGAGACAGGCTCAGAATTGGATGCTATCCAACTATGTTATGAATCCACTAAAAATAATCACGTTGCCCGTGATCTTTTGAAATAAATAGAATAATATTCCTTCTTTTGCATAGCAGCAATATCCACTACGGTGCAATTCAACGTCTTGTCATCTCGAATTTTGGCTCAAGCCTTGATTTTCATGCTCCTTCCATCCGTATTGTTAAAGTAATACGTGTAAGTATAATCAAGGGCATGATAGGTTGCGTTAGGTGTAGTATAATGGGAGAGTTCGGGCGCCTCCTCCTCCGCCCGCGGCGCGGGAAATTTGAAATTTGGCGGGAAATTTGAATTTTGGCGGGAGATTTGAATTTGTAAACAAAGCCACGTGCTTTTCGACAGCTGTCATCGACAACAACGCATCGCTAACCTCACTGCTGCGATCTTGACGGGCCTAAACCTCACTAGTGCCAACTTAACCTAACTAGCATGAGGTAAACAAAGCCACGTCTTTTCTGACAGCCACGTGCTTTTTGACAGACAACAACGCTAACCTCAGTCCTGCCATCTTGACAGGCCTAAACCTCAGTAGTGCCAACTTAACCTAACTAGCGCGTGGTAAACAAAGCCACGTGCTTTTTTGACAGTCGCGTGCTTTTTGACAGCTGTCATCCGCCATCTTTAAACTACAAAGCACTGTGCTGCCCTCTTTATCGTAGTAGATGTAAAAATCGTCACCTGTCATCGGCAGTGCTGCCATCTTGGCGGGCCTAAACCTTAGTGCTACCAACTTAACCTCACTAGCGTGAGATAAACAAATCTACGTGCAGCTGTCATCCGCCATCTTTAATCTATAGAGCACAGTGCTGCCCTCTTTAGCTACTTACCTTTGAAATGTGGTGGCGGATAATTTGAAAAATGCTTTTTGACAACAGCCATCTTTGAGCTCCGTGCTACCCTCTTTAGCTACTTACCTTTGAAATGTGGTGGCAGGCAATTCCACATGACAGCAGCCATCTTTAATCAAGAGAGCACCGTGCTGCCCTCTATGTGGTGGCGGCAAATTGTAAAATTCCACGTGCTCTTGTTTGGAAACAAACTCACGTGCTTTTTTGACAGCTGTCATCTGCCATCTTTAATCTATAGAGCACAGTGCTGCCCTCTATGTGGTGGCGGCAAATACCACGTGCTCTTGTTTGGAAACAAAGCCATGTGCTTTTTTGACAGCTGTCATCCGCCATCTTTAATCAACAGAACACCGTGCTGCCCTCTTTATGGCTACTACCTTAAGCACGTAGTAGCGGGCAATTTGAAAAGTTCTGTTAGCTATCATCCACCATCTTTAATCAAGAGATCACCGTGCTGCCATCTTTAGCTAGATACCTTTGAAATGTGGTGGCGGTAAATTGAAAAATTCCACGTGCTCTTGTTTGGAAACAAACTCACGTGCTTTTTTGACAGCTACCATCCGCCATCTTTAATCAACAGAGCATAGTGCTGCCCTCTTTAGTTTGAAATGTGGTGGCGGCAAATTCCACGTGCTCTTGTTTGGTAAACATAGCCACGTGCTATTTTGACAGCTGTCATCCGCCATCTTTAATCCAGAGAGCACCGTGCTGCCCTCTTTATCGTAGTAGATGTAAATTCGTCACCTGTCATACGCAGTGCTGCTATCTTTAGCTAGATACCTTTGAAATGTGGTGGTGGATAATTTAAAAAGAGAAATTCTACAGCAGTCCTCTCTCGACGCTAATTGCATAAGATGGCGGCTATACATGACTCCTTAAGGGTGCTGACGCAAGATGGCTGCTATACACAGGTTCTTATGAGACACCCTTGGGATGCTTGCGCAAGATGGCGGTTATACAAGGCTCCTTATGAGACGCCCTAGTGATGCTTGCGCAAGATGGTGGTTGCTCTTATGAGGCGGCTTAAGGATCCTTGCACAAGATGGCTAGAGACGCCCTAAGGATGCTTGCGCAAGATGGCGGACACAAGATGACGGCTATACACGTCTCCTTATGAGACGCCTTAAGGGTGCTTGCGCAAGATGGCTGCTGCTCTTAGCTTAGAGGCTAACGCGTCGTGCTCGTTCGATTCATTAAATTTGGGGCTAAAATGCAAAATGTTAAATATCTCGAAAGCGATGCATCGTAGAGCAAAACGGACAAAAAATTTTCTGCCCAGTACATCGGTTCGCAGTACGAGGAACAAGAAAAATATAGTCTAATGATGAGATCAACGGTTCAGTTCCTACTTAGGCCCTTTAGCATTCGCTCTGTTTTAGCTCGTATTGAAGCAAGTCTTCGTAACATGATCAGGTTTAGCTATGGTAGAGAGTATAACGTGCCGTGCAGGTTCAATTCATTAAATTTGGGGCTTAAATGCAAAATGTTAAATATCTCGAAAACGGACAAAATTTTTCTACCTGATACCTAGGTTTGCAGTATCAGGAACATGATAGCATAGGAAAAATATAGTCTAATGATGAGATCGACGGTTCGTTTCCTACTTAGGCCCTTTGGCATTGGCATCTATCTATTTCTACAAGATATTGGCTATACGTAGCTTCTTATGAGACAGCTTAAGAGCGCTTGCACAAGATGGCTGCTGCTCTTATGAGACGCCCTAGGGGTGCTTGCGGGAGGTAGCAGCGACAAGACGATGACTATACACAGCTGCTTATGATACGGTCTAGAGGTGCTTACACAAGATGGTAGCTGCTCTGATGAAGAAAGCTAGCTTTGCATCGTGCAGGTATCTTTAGAGCACTAAACCTCATACCTTTGAAATGTGGTGGCGGGCAATTTGAAAAATTCGACGTGCTTTTTCTTCACAGCAGCTATCTTTAAACAATAGCGGCTATACATAAGCTGTTAAGGCCTCCTCTTATGTCAAGGCATAGCTCTATCGAACAAGTTTAAACCTGCATCGGGATAGCTAGAGTAAGCGCGCGCTGCAGTGATGACGTCATTATGCATGTTTAGACTTTCAAATCACTAAAGAAACATAACAAGACTAGAATCGAACACCGCACTCTATGCCGTTAACTTTGTCAAGTGATCGAACATTGATTGAAGTGTTTAGAACACTAAATAAGTGATCAAGACTATAATAGAACACTGTACTCGATACAACATGTGTTTAGAACATGTCAGGGGATACCTTTGTTCTAAGAAGATTAGATTACCGCACATTCCTTGTAGGGCTAATAGGCTAAAGGGCTAATGGGCTAAAGGGCTAGGGCGCCTCTCCTCTCTTTATCCGGGCTTGAGACCGGCTCTACAACTAGAGGCGGAGTTAACACCCTAAGGAAGGGAGAATGTTGGGAAATAATCTAAACGAATATAGCTACTCGATCGACTATATACTACAGACGGATGACTTAGGTGAGGGTAAGCGCTTACTTAATAATACCAACACGACGTAATTCATGCTCTATTTCAAAAATATCTTCTTTGTACTGTGTGTAACCAGCATCATGATAGGCTCTTAGCAGTTGTAAACGTTTTACGAGTACGTTGGTGTCTTTACAGTAGCTTATATCTACATAGGGTAACAGAGGCTTGTTGTGAACTTTGAGTCTATATGCAGACAGTTGATGTGCAGGGACTTGTTTTGATGTAATACGTGCTTCAGCAGTAGCGTTTCTAGGTACAAACATAACTTGTTTCGATAGCGATGAAGCGTTGAAATTTCCTTCTTCTTTACCTTTCGTCTCTTCCTGAGATGCTTGCACTTCGACAGAACGTGTAGTAGGCTTAGGAAATGAAGTAAAATCATCAAGCTGTAATGGCAATGAATTTTCTTCTTCTTCTACTTTCCCTTTACTACTGTTTTGATCAACATCATTATCCTTATTATCATAATCATGATCTTGCCTCTCTTTATCTTGAAGTTTGTGCTCAGTAACAGAACTTGCAGCAGGCCTAGACAACAAGGGAGAATTAGAAATCTCTCGCAGAGGTGTACTTTTTAAACATAAATCAGTGTTCCCTTGAATATGGTTGAGCTCTTTGTATTTTGTTCCCGATGAAGCTACATTACACGCGGCTTCATGACGTTGAGCGTTGTATGCGTTCATGAACTCTCTTCTACAATATTTGCATTGAAAAATTGTCCTACATGATAACTCATGACGTCTCCTGTGATAGCTTCGGGATAATGCTTTCCCACACTCTTCGCAAATATACCTAGAAGTGGGTTTTTCCATGACCGACTTTTATCTTCTACTAATAGATTCTTCTTTAAATCTACTTGACATTTGTTACTCCCTACTTCGATGATGCGAACAACTTAGCGATTAACAGTAAACTAACACAAAAGCGTATAACCAAGGTAGCAACAGTAAGGTTTAAGCCCATCAAGATGGCAAGAGTGAGGTTAGCGACGTTCTGTTGTTGGATTTTAAATTCCGCGCTATAACATGCATAAGGTGGCAGCCTTGAGGTTTACCGCCGTAAAGATGGCAGCAGTGAGGTTAGCGACGCTCTATTGTCCTTCAAAGTGTGCGGATTTTCTGATGAATGTTTTACAAAGAGGAAAATGCTGACAGGGGACACGCGATTGCATAAAGTTGGGATTATAAACGAATGCTCAATATCTCATAAATATTTCAGGAAAAAGCCGGACGTTATGCGGTCTCACACGAGCGAGAACCGATACTGCTGCAACGTCTGTGGAAAATCCTTCAGCTGGAAAAAACTAGCAGGTCATATGGGTATTCACACAGGCAACAAGCCTAACTTTTGCACTGTATGTTGCAAATCATTTGTCAAGAAAAACTGTATATCTTATCACAAGCTGACTAAAACAGGAGACAAGCCATACACGTGCAATGTCTGCAGCAAGTCGTTCATACAGAAAGGCAGTTTAACCAATCATATGCGGACCCATACAGGCGAGAAGCAAGACAGTTGCAATGTCTGTAGCAAATCATTCATAAGGAGAGGTAAACTAACCGAACATATGCGGACCCATACAGGCGAGAAGCCATACACATGCAATGTCTGTGGTAAATCATTCACATGGAAAGGTAGTCTGACCGATCATATGTTTGGTCATACTGGCGAGAAGCCAATCAGTTGCAATGTCTGTGACAAATCATTCGTAAAGAAAGGCAATCTGACCGTTCATATGCGGACCCGTACAGGCGAGAAGCCTTACAGGTGCAATCTCTGTAGCAAATCATTCATAAGGAGAGGTAAACTAACCGAACATATGCGGACCCATACAGTCGAGAAGCCATACACCTGCAATGTGTGTGGCAAATCATTCACATGGAAAGGTTGTCTGACCGATCATATGCTTACCCATACTGGCGAGAAGCCAAATAGGTGCAATATCTGTGACAAATCATTCGCACAGAAAGGTAATCTGACCGTTCATATCCGGACCCATACAGGCGAAAAGCCATACAACTGCAATGTCTGTGGCAAATCATTCATAAAGAAAAGCAATCTAACCGAACATATGCGGACCCATACAGGCGTAAAGCAAATCAGGTGTAATGTCTGTAGCAAATCATTCATACAGAGAGGTAAACTAACCGAACATACGCGGACCCATACAGGCGAGAAGCCTTTCAGCTGCAATGTCTGTAGCAAATCATTCACAACGAAAGGCAGTCTGATCGATCATATGCGGACCCATACAGGCGAGAAGCCTTTCAGCTGCAATGTCTGTAACAAATCATTCACAAAGAAAAGCAGTCAGATCGATCATATGCGGACCCATACAGGCGAGAAGCCTTACAGGTGCAATGTCTGTGGCAAATCATTCACAACAAAAGGCAATCTGACCGTTCATAAGCGGACCCATACAGGCGAAAAGCCTTAGAGGTGCAATATCTGTGATAAATCATTCACAAGGAAAGGCAGTCTGACCGATCATATGCGGACCCATACAGGCGCAATGTCTGTGGGAAATCATTCACATGCGGAAAGGCTTACTAACCGGTCATATGCGGACCCATACAGGCGAGAAGCCATAGAGTTGCAATATCTGTGAAAAATCATTCACCAGGAAAGGCAGTCTGAACGATCATATGTGGACCCATACAGGCGAGATGCCATGCAACTGCAAAGTCTGTGGCAAATCATTCACTAGTAAAGGCAGTCTGACCGATCATATGTGGAGCCATACAGGCGAGAAGCCATACAGGTGCAATGTCTGTGGCAAATCATTCACAACAAAAGGCAGTCTGACCGTTCATAAGCGGAACCATACAGGCGAGAAGCCATACAGCTGCAATATCTGTGGCAAATCATTCATAAAGAGAGGTAAACTAACCAAACATATGCCGACCCATACAGGCGAGAAGGCTTACAGCTGCAATGTCTGTGGGAAATCATTCACATGCGGAAAGGCTTACTAACCGGTCATATGCGGACCCATACAGGCGAGAAGCCATAGAGTTGCAATATCTGTGAAAAATCATTCACAAGGAAAGGCAGTCTGAACGATCATATGTGGACCCATACAGGCGCAATGCCATGCAACTGCAAAGTCTGTGGCAAATCATTCACAAGTAAAGGCAGTCTGACCGATCATATGTGGAGCCATACAGGCGAGAAGCCATACAGCTGCAATGTCTGTGGCAAATCATTCATACAGAAAGGCATTCTAACCGGTCATATGCGACTCATACCGTCGAGAAGCCATACTGCTGCAGTGTCTGTGGTAAATCATTCATACAGAGAGGCAAACTTACCGAACACATGCGGACACATACAGGCGAGTCATAAAGAGAGAGGCAAACTAACCGAACATATGCGGACCCATACAGGCAAGAAACATTACAGCTGCAATGTCTGTGGCAAATCATTCACAAGGAAAGGCAGTCTGACTGATCATATGCAGACCCATACAGGCGAGAAGCCAAATAGTTGCAGTGTCTGTGGCAAATCATTCACAAAGAAAGGCAGTCTCATCTAACTGTTCATATGCGGACACAAACAGAAGAGAAGCCGTACTGTTGCAAAGTTTATTCCACTGAAGCACAACTTGTAGGATGCCAGCAAGGTATAACAGATATCCTGGATTCAGGAGGTCAATTGGTCTGTATCGCGACTGACCTGTCTAAGGCATTTGATAGGGTAGATCATGGGAGACTACTGGCAAAAATGAGTGCAATTGGACTAGATAAAAGAGTGACTGAATGGGTGGCTCTGTTTTTAGAAAATAGAACTCAGAGAATTAGAGTCGGTAAAGCTTTATCCTGCCCTGTAAAAATTAAGAGGGGAATTCCTCAAGGCAGTGTTATTGGACCTTCATGTTTTCTTATATATATCAATGAAATGTGTAAAGAAGTGGAATCAGAGATAAGGCTTTTCGCAGATTATGTTATTCTGTACGGAGTAAGAAATAAGTTTCAAGATTGCGAGCAACTGCAAAATGATCTCTATAATGTGGTCGGGTTGTTGCATTTTCAGATTAAAGCTCGCAAATGAGCTGTTTTAATTCAGTAATGGCTACTATACCCCACCCATATCCAATCCCTCCTTCAACGCTAACGCCCCTTCCTCCCCAACATCAATAACCGAACCACCGCCGTCTCAATCTATATATGTAGGATTGAGACGGCAGTGAACCGAACTGCCGAACCTTACCCCCACCACTACCACGTGCAAGGGTTTGACAGCGGCATAGGTCCTACCCTTCCGAGGGCCCGGCTCAGACTGAATACTTTTGCCCTCCACCCGCGTGGGCGCGCTGCTGTACATCACGTCACTCACCCTAAGCCCACGTGACGATTACGGCAGCTCCTATTGGTAGAAACATCTCCCGATTGCTATTGGTCGATTTGAGTTTGACAACTTGGACCACGTGCGACGACCACGTTTTTGACGTTTGTGACATTTTGCTTTACTTTGATTTGTATGCGCATATCTGTTATCTTCGTTTGCGTGTTTGAAGGAAAAGTACAAGATATTTGAGGTAAGCATCCTTACTGTTCTTGTTTTACTAATCTCCTGAGGCCAGAACATGAAAACATACCACACCAAGGCAAATGAATTTCGGATAATTTGAAACATAAGTGCGGCCAGTATCCAGTATTCGGGAGATGGTAGGTTCGAACCCCACTATCGGCAGCCCTGAAAATGGTTTTCTGTGGTTTCCCATTTTCACACCAGGCAAATGCTGGGCCTGTACCTTAATTAAGGCCATGGCTGCTTCCTTCCCATTCCTAGGCCTTTCCTCTCCTATCATCGCCATTTGACCTATCTGTGTCGGTGCAACGTAAAGGAGCTAGCCTTATCATAGTTGTCCCCCTGTGGGTAGGGCCAGTAGAATTACAGCCACAGCATCCTCTGCCTGCTGTAAAAGACGACTAAAAGGGGTCCCATGTGGACTCTGCACTTGGGAGCTTGGGTAGGCGACCACGGAGCCCATAATTGAATTTTGGCACTGCTTCCGCTTACTTGTGCCAGGCTCCCCACTTTCATCTATCCTATCTGATCTACCTCGATCACGACCTGTTCTTTTCTGCCCCCGATTGTATTATGTATGGAGGCCTAGGGAGTCTTATTTTCCCTCCATGGCCCTGGTCCTCCTTAGCTGATACCATCATTTTTCCTAGTGTCAGCCCCCTTCCATTTCTTCTCTCCGATTACTAATATATATAGGGGATGGTTGGCTAGTTGTACTTTCTCTTAAAACAATGAACTAGATTTTAGGCCCTTTTAATCAACAAGCATCATCATCTTAAGCAAGGAGATTGGGGGTGAGGGCAAGATGTTTGGTGGCCATGACATATACTTGGAACTGTCCCATCATTTGCCTTACTGCAGGCGAAAGGAAAAACCATTCTCAGGACAGCCAGTGGTAGGGGAACAGCCCGTTTCTGTGTCCGAAATGCAGAGGTGTAGAAACACGGTGGAACCATAGCCACCCCTCCTCTGCTTGGTTGGCCGGTTAGAGTGCATGCTGTCAGACCACAGATCAGCCTACTCTGCAACCACCAACATAGATTTCTGCCTTCGATACAGTAGGTACAAATGGCACTGTCTGAAGTGAGTTTCCACTGTCTTCAACTGGCATTTCGTCTAGGTCACAGCAAAGTCCCGTCCCTTGCACACCGTAATGTTGTGGAAGTAGCAGCATATTGTTCATAATACTGTACTAAATTAGCAAGCAATTCCTTGGACATAGCTCTTAATAGGTGGAGCTATGTTGTGACTTGGCATGGGAATGTTTTGTGCTGTATCAGCTGCCATATTATTGTATGTAGATCCTGATGCTACATATTTCTGTAAATTTATTAGAAATCCTCTCCTGCAGATGGACCGAAAGGAAGCATTATTTGTACCTCCTGCATATTGTAAGAGGGAGCAATCACAGAATCTGTAAGCTCTCTCTTGTCTTTTAAACCCTCAAATATATTCATGATTCCATCCTTTTCCATGTAGCAGAAAAATTTTGATATATCCTACTGTCACATAAAATAGAACATTTTTTATTGTAAATAGTGTAGGTTAATGAATACAAGGGATGCATACAATTTTGTAGCTTGACATTGCTTATCATCTAAATGCAGATGACTGATTGAATGATATGTTGTGTTTTGGTGCAGTATGTAGGAACAGAGTATGTGCTATCATGTCTTGGTTTCTCCAAACACTACTCTGCCAGAGATTTTCCATCCTCTAGTAGATGCAAAAGAAGTACAAATCTCAATATTTTTCAGTGTGTGGCCCTAGGTGCCTCTTTTGACAGACTGAAAGATGTATCATATAGTATGTTCCTTGGGAAAATACAAATGGTGTTGCTGAAAACTTTTGCAATGTCAGTGCAACATTAAACTGCAATAAGAGAGAAAAGTATTATGTTGTACCTTGTCAGTTCCAGTCTTTCTTTCATAGATAAATGATCTTGTATTTGTGTTGTACTGAATAGTTTTCTGGCTGATGAATATTAATTGATGATTAACACTGCTGAATATAATGTCATGAGATTATGATAGACTATGATCACTAAAACTTTTGTTCAAATTTCTACACAATTTTATACCTGTAACACTGTGGATAGTAGGTAGAATATAGCTCCATAAATCAAACGATCATGTTTCATTTCAATTTACCTTTGAATCCTACAAACTCCCTCCTTAGCATATGAGTTTCCTTTCATCATTTTGGTTCCTGTGCATGGTTTTCTTTCTTACATTGTATTTATATTTTATTTCCTGCATAAGTGGCATATCTTGATACTATTGACTGTTACAGTTGGCGTAAGTAGTGTTAAAGAGGACTGATGTACGAGGGGATGTTAGTGTCTATTTCTGTCACAGGTCTTAATCTGAGATAAGTATTGCCAATCCCACTCACCTTCAGGTCACTTCCTTCCTCCCTTTGTGAGTTAGCTTCCTTTCTCCTCAGCAGAAACAAACAAAAGCAGCACAGGCAAGGCCAGTGACTCCTATCCTGGAAGGCTTTGTGAATGAGTAAAAATAAAATATAGCTCCATAATTGAAATAATTAAAATAAGCAGCACAAGTGGTAAGCTTCTTTTCTCCAGCAAGAAAATTATTAATAATAATAATAATAATAAGCACAGGCCAACCTCCAGGTGTATTGTTGTTCAGAATGCAGTATTTCAGAAAAAGGTAACAGAAAGAAGGGAAGAATGAAAAGGAAATGAATGAAAAATATAAGAGAAATAAAAAAAGAAAAATATATTTAATATAATATATAAGAGTGGAGGGGGGACGAGAACCTGGGGACCCTCCGCGCGCTAAACGATTAAAATCACCCGTCCGGTAATTTTAGTTCAGCACTGCTCACACTAGAGGCGCTGGTGTGCAATTCCTGGCGATCTTTGCGCAGCCGTTGCGTACAGAAGTGAAAAATAACGTTGAGAGTCATCTCTTACTCATTCTCTTTGACCACGTGTAAAGCCCACTAGAGCAGGACTGTATTGATAGTTGATAGTTAGAAATATAACGGGACATTACACCCAGTGCTGTTTTCAAGAAGTGTCGTGTACTCTGGAGTTCTCACTGGTAATTCATCCTTTCCTTAATTCAGCCCGTTCTACTGACTGATACAAATCAAATCCGTTCTTTAAGTGTTTGTTTTAAGTGATTACACTGAATTAAAATATTAGGTTTTGTCTCTAGGTGTGAGGTATGTGTTACATAAGACGCGTATTAGCCATTTGTACAGCCTGTTCCGTTAATTTATTGTGCTACAGATTTTCTTCATTGAGAAATTGTGATTTCTATCATTTACACTGTGTCCACAATCTCTATTATCGGTAAGGTTCAAGTTCTTTAATTTACTTTTGCGAAAATTATACATCACAATTGGGAACAGTAAGAAGTTAATACTAATCTTTCTCAGTTTCAGCATTCTACATATTTTTAACATTTAATATTTTTAATTTTCTTAAATTTTATTTCTACTTAAGCATTAAAATTGTATACGCATATAACTGGCATTCTTTTTGAAATCTTCTGGCCTTTGTGTCACAAGTGCCAGCAAATCTGTTCCTCGTGTGTTGTAGCAATATAACGTAACTTACCTTACCTATCAACATTTTTTGGAGTGAAGAATATTTCTGAAGGGCTACGCAGGTGAAGAATCGCGGATATTAGTTTCAGAAAGAAATTACAATATGTAGTGAATAATTTTAATTGTTGTTTTTCTGTGTTATTTACCTATGTTTGCAATTTAATAGTGACGCTGTGAATGTTGAGTTGTTCTTTACACTGTAGGCTGCGACATATGGTAGTAGGGTTCGAAATTTTGAGAAGTTTCCGTTTAGGATATCATATGTAGAATTCTTGTTATGGTTATCAGTGTTGTTATAGAGATTCTTCTGCATAGTATCAGTCATAGAAAACTTGAGGTCCAATAGGTATGATCACAATATTAACAGTCATGTAAAATTTTGAGTCTTTTTGGTATGTTCATAATATTGACGGCATGTAAAATTTCAAGCATAATGCTTAGTCTGTTGACAGATAACCTAAGTAGCAATGACAGCAATAAGGTAATATATTTCTCTGGCCTATGTTTTAGTGTAAAATCATTGGAAGTAATCAGCTACTTCAGTTGCAGTGTGAAATGGACCTGCAAGTAAAAATCAAAGAGGAACCAGCCTGGCTTGAAAGAACAACAAATGCATCACTTGTGAGTCTCATGGCAAATAACTTTATAGAGGTTAGAATTTAACCCTTAGTAGCTGAATAAGTTTGGCAGGGGCATAATTTACTATGTGCTTCCCCAATATTAACCCCAGCAGTCGCCATTTGCTACATGGGCATCTAGGAAAAGTATGTCTCTCTTTTGTTTCTTTGTCTGGGAGTATGTGATAATGTGCTACGCAAGGCAGCCAACTCTTAGGAAGTACAAAGAACAGTATTTATATACATCTATAGGTCCAACTAGTGACAGAAACTTTGTTCATGGGGCAAGGAAAGGGGTTCTGGTGGCACATGCCCCCAGATTATGGTCGCCAAGTGGACAATTGGCCTCTAGCATTTACTAGGGAGATGGCAGTGCATGCTATGTTTGATAGTGGCAAAAAGCTGAATTAAAGTTGTGGACTTGATAGTGAAGGAACCTTGGATAGGTCCAGCTACCAATGAAGTTGTGACAGGCAGCGTTTCAAGATCAAGGCATCAGGACAATTCATGAGCTAAGTACCCATCAAATGACTGTTTATTGTTTATTGATTACGTCTGGCGTCTATTGAAATGGATTTCTGTAGGTTGTATGGTTATGTTTTATTCTCCATGGTTTGGTAATGGTATCGTTGTGGGATTGACATCATCTCCTATCATACATTATCCAATTTTAGTGCTAGTAGCTGCTGAACTGAAGGACAATTGTGGGTGCTGGATTCAATTCGGTTATGGCCAATAGGACTTTGAATCTCATAGTGAACATATTTTTCCACCAAAAGAAATTCCAGATAAGATTTGCATCATTTAAACTTCTTTACAATGTTACTAATGTTGGGTGATCTCATAGTAAAACTCTGCCTTGGCGGAGAAGCTGTGAAATAATTTTGGAGAAGAAGCGACTTATTGTCATCATCTTTCCTTGCTCTGTCTGTTGCTACTGTAAACACAGTCCATTGTAATCTTCTGAATGTGTGGCTTACAGTTCAGTCTCTCTTCATCTGATAGCTTACATGGTGATGTGATAACATTCTACTTTCATGTTGGGGAGTGTAATTTGGGTCCATTCTAGAGGTACTTGATGAAGCTGAATATCCCAGCACACGTCTGTAGTTATACTGGCATAAAAGTGAATTCGTGCACATCATTCTTGCACCTCAGAGTCTTTGAAAACCTTGAGAGTTGGAAGAGGGATATTCAATGAATAATTGTGACTCGGCAGCAAGAATCTACTCCCAACACTGTGAACTGCTAATTTATAGATGTGATATTGTCCAGGAGTTGCTTAAAGGTGAAATTCTGCTGCTTATGCACACTGTTCTCTGAATAAATGTTTGATGGTTGAGTTCTAAATTATAGACACTACAGAAGAGAACGGTGTCTGAACATATCTGAGATGCGAGTGCACTGCTATTCAAGATCTATACTCTTGACACTTCTTGTTATGTTCTATTCTTGGGTATATAGAAAAAAACAATAGCTGTCATCAACAACAACGGAATTCAAGAACTACAATGTGACCCTACAAATAAATTTCAAAACAAAATAAAACAAGCTATCCAGCAAACAGACTTTATTCTCACAGAACAAGAAAAGGAAAGCCTCACTATCAAAAAATCCCAAACTACCCAGGGTAAGAGCCATCCCCAAAATACACAAAAGCTCATGTCCCTTTAGACCAATAGTAAATAATGATGTGCCAATTTACAATTTAAGCTAACAACTGAAAAAATCCTAAAAGAGAAAATCTCACATAAAGAAGACAGATAAATTAAAACCAGCGTAGAACTAATCAACCACTTCCCGCCCGAAAGCGCCCGACTGTCCACTTTGCCTTACAGTCCGTATTGCTCGAAAACACCCAGCTGCATTATCTGCATACGTGTGCAATCTATGCAATAGTTTTGTATTTTTTGGTAGTGAATTGTTTATTAGGCTTTGATGAACATGCAGTACAATATACAAGGCTTAGGAAATAAAAGAAGAGTGAGAATTTGTCTTGAAGTTGTCTAGGCAACGGACTTGAACTTCCGCGAGTGCTGGTCAGCTGTTTAGTTCGTAAACATGACGGGATTGAATATTGCAGATATTGAGACTGAGCTGAATAACGGCATAAGAAATGACACAAAATTGTTGAGCAGGGGTGGAGGTAAATTCTTAGTGAGTAAATAACATATCAACAAAGATAATTTTACTGATAACTGTGATATAAGTGAAAACGGATATCTAGATATCGGACCTGATGATGATGCGGCTGCAATTCAGGTAACGCAAACATTTTGTTTCATTACTCAATGATTATATGGATTATGTTGAACCTATCAATAATTTCAAAAGAGTATTATGAGAAATAGGTTATATTTTTACATATGTTAGGCGGAGACAATCTATTCAGTGACATTACCGATTGCATATATATGAATGCAGCAATCAAACAGGCGCATTTCAGTAAAATAGAAACAGAATGGGGAGACACTTGCTAGAGGAAATGAAAGTTGATATACAAGGTCACCGTTACACTTCCAGAATCTCATCTTTATTGGCTTAGGGGGATTTAGACAACATGAGAATATGACAAATACAGCCTACCTCAGTGTTGAGTATCTCCAGCATGGGTGGGGGTTTGAACCGAAAAACGTATGACTCAACGAATAAAGAAATGGACATGATGGTATGTTAAATGTTGTAAATGATGGCATGTTTTCTAATATTATTGAAAATGAAACGGTGTGCGCTGCTTGAATGTTTCCTAATTAATAGGTTGAAACCTGGGGATAAGCGGAGCAAAAATGTGGGTGGTGAAGGGTTAAAGATACCCTTTGACATCACTAACATGTACACCAACGTAACAATAGATGAATCCATTAAAATTATCGAAAATCTTCATAAAGAAAATACTTCACTGCAGGAAACCAAAAAAATAATTAGCCGTATTAGAGCAATGCTACACCAAAATTGCTTTGCATTCACTGACAAGATTTATTGCCACAAAGAAGGGTTAGCCATGGGCTCACCATTATAAGGTATAATAGCAAACATTTTTTGAATAACTTTTAAAACATCTTCTGAACGTATCAGCATTCAAAAGGAATATTATACTGGAGCAGGTATGTAGGCGACATCATGTGCATATGATAATGACTTCACTAATGCACACCAGTTATTAAACACACTAAATTATTTACAAAATTCCACCAGCTTCACAATGGAGCAAGAATCTAATAAGAAAATAACACCACAATCAGCAGGAATAATGGAAACCTGTGTTACAAAGTGTACAAAAAGCCCACTCAGGTGTTGCATGCTAATGACGAGTCTAACCATGCATACACACTAAAAATAGCAGGATTGAATACAATGATACACAGAGCTGGTTCCATACCCGTGAGCACAATGGAGTTCAATGAAGAGGCACAAATTGTTAAACAAATCATAAAAGAAGACAACCACCCTCCAGGCACAGTAGATAAAACATTAAACAAACAAAAGAAAATTCCCTGGAAAACCACCACACTTGGTTCTCAACTACATTAATAATAACACATAAAAAGTAGGTTATATCTTTAGTAAACAGGGTTTTAATTAACCTTTAGGATGAACAACACACTGCAGAGACACATCAACAAGTGCACCTAAACAAAAAAGACCCTTTCTCAAAGTCACGAGTCTATGAACTCAAGTGCCAAGAACTTAACTGCAATGCCATCTATATAGGTCAGACAAAACAAAATTTCTACACAAGATTCAAAGAACACAATAAACGATCAGATATAATCAGCATTCAGCCTTTGGGGAGCTCATATACGACAGTTCACACTATTTCACAGACATCAACACAGATCTAAAAATTTTACACATTGAAAATAAAATCAAATCTTCGAATATGAGGGAAGCAATCGAGATCTACATCGCAAAAAGTGCTAACGTAACCAACTTAAATGACCATACACACTTAAAAAAATTCCTGCACATCGCTCTACTCACATATTATCTGGACCATACTTACTCATTAAATTGGCATTTATCTTAATAATATCCTATAGATATTCTCTATTTCAATTCCATACATTATTCATCTAAAACCATTCAGTTGCATTCATCCATCTTACATAAAAGTACAATATAACATGAAGTAGGTTAATAACCTTCTCTCCCCTCTCCAGTGTGGAAAGAGTATTCCACAGTGCTCCACTCGTTCCATCCTACTTCCCCCTCTCCTCTCCATGGTACAGTGTACTAGATTTTAACATCCAGTAGGAGGGATCCACAATGTTCGGCACTCCCCTCTCATGCTTCCCTTCCTCTCTCCGTAAGGTTTGTGCTATACTCAAAACTTAACATTTACCTCTCCATGACCACAGTCCTGAAATAGTATTTGGTGACAACAAAGTTGGCATTGGCAGTCTAGATAAGTTCAGGAGTTTTCTCGATATATTAATACTTGTAAATTTCTTATTCGTCAGTACTGGCTCATATTATCACTGAACTCTCTATCATTGACAAGTTTATGCAACGCAAACAATGCTGTACATATATGCATATTTTGTGTGATTTCATAGAGTCTGAGGATGTTCTTGTAGAATGAAACATGTCATTCTTTGTATAATAGAGTGTTTATTTTTTACGGGTATGTTCATAGTGTAATAATTTACGTTAAAATAGTATGTTTGCCAAACTAGAAAGCTTTTTGTTACATTTAACTAAGTCTACAATGGAAAGTATGGCTTCATCTTTAACAAACTCTCCATTTTGTGCGTCATTTTATCTTCCTTTCCTTAGTTCAGCTACTGTTCGATTTCTTCTGTATTAAATGGGATAAGTGAGTATATTCTGGAATTTTGTACTTTAATTCGCTTTTACTAGTAAACTAACTTGTAATAGAATGTAAGCTTTTGATCACAGTCCCTCCTGCACCCCTGTAGTGTCAAAATGTTTCATGAATCCAAGTGAAAAATTTAAAGGTCTCGTAGTACGAGGGCCATCCGATAAATAGGTTTCCCTATTTTACAAAAAATACAAGCAGGCTATTTACACTTGTGCTGGCCCTGCAGTGTGGGGGTAGCATGCCTGCCTCTTACCCAGAGGCCCCGGGTTCAATTCCTGGCCAGGTCAGGGATTTTTACCTGCATCTGAGGGCTGGTTGGAGGTCTACTCAGCCTATGTGATTAAAATTGAGGAGCTATCTGACAGTGAGATGGTGGCCCTGGTCTAGGAAGTCTAGAATAACGACGGAGGGGATTGTTCGTGCTCACCACATGACACCTCGTAATCTGTAGGCCTTTGGGCTGAGCAGTGGTCACTTGGTAAGCCATGGCCCTACGGGGGCTGTTGCCCCATGGTGCTTGGTTTTATTTACCTTTGAGAAATATTTAATTTTCATTCTACAACTCGTACACTACTTTTCCACATAGTCACTATTTCAGTCCAAACATTTTGTTATCTTGGCAGCAGTTTCTTGATACCTTCATCATACCGGGTCGGGTCCCATCTCTGTAGACAGCGGTTCACTTCCTCGTCCACCTCTTCATCAGTTGCAAACCGCTTACCTCCAAGGTGCAACTTGAGTTGTGGATAGAGATGGAAATCACTCGGGGCAAGTTCCGCAGGATAAGGTGGATGGGGAAAAAGGTCCCTTTTGAAGTTCTGCAGCAAATCCTGCGTCCTTTGAGCTGAATGGGCAATATTTTCTGAGACAAGACAAGAACGTTTTCGTTGGATTTCAACTCTGAGCTTCGTGAGGACCGTGCAGGACCTCTCATGTGTGACTACAGTGCATTGGTGCAGTCAGTCAACCAATACAACATCATTACACATCATTAAAGTCCCAAAAGGCGGTAGCCAAAACTATGCCTACAGAGGCTGAGGTCTAACCGGGCAATTTGGCCATGCGATTAAGGCCGCGCTGCTGTGAGCTTGCATCTGGGAGATAGTGCGTTCGAACCCCACTGTCGGCAGCCCTGAAGATGGTTTTCCGTGGTTTCCCATTTTCATACCAGGTAAGTATTGGGGATGTACCTTAATTAACGCCACAGCTGCTTCCTTCCCACTCCTAGGCTCTTCCTCTCCAATTGTCAACATAAGACCTATTTGTGTCGGTGCGATGTAAAGTAAATTGTAAAAAAGAGTCTGAGGTCTTGGCTCTTTTTTATGAGCATGTTCGCCAAGTTTCTTCCATAGCATGCTTTGTGGTTTTGTTTTTAGATTTGAATAATGCACCCTGCTTTCATCTCCAGTAACAATGCGGGAAAACATTTGATCTCCCTCTCTTTGAAGCATTTGCAGGAAAGCTCAGGCTACCTCGTTCTGTTATTGCTTGTGAGCATCAGTAAGAAAACTTGGGACCCATCTCGCACAGACTATTCAATACTGCAAGACATTCAACAATATCATTGCAATAAAGGACTGCCAGTTTCCGTGCCGGGAGGCAGTAGATTCATTATCTCATCAGTGCTGACGCGTTAATCTTTGTCCACCACATTCTGACCAACAGTGGCTGTAATGGGCCTGGCGCTGCGCTGTCATCATGTACATCTTGCTGCCATTCCAGGAACCATGAATGCCAGCATGCATCTTTCACTATAAACTCACACCAAATGACAATGAATATTGGTAGCCATTTCATTTTTTGCCGTGGAAAAGCGAATAACAGAACAGAGTTCACAAGTGGAAACGCTTTCAAGTGGTAGCTCCATGGCAGGTAGCGCCGTACTGGTGAACACAGAGCAAGCACGTGCGGTTGAAGATCACCTTACCCCAGCCATATGCCAGTGGAAGTTCCTACAGTACCAACTTAATTCTAAAACATGTGGTTTGCAGAGAAAAAATAAGGAAACTTATTTATTGGATGACCTTCGTAGATCATGAAAGAGCTTCTGTAACTGCAGATGTACACTCCAACTCTGATGGTGTTCTCATCCCCACAGTTCTTCACAGAACACTGCATAACATCCTTGTAGTAGTAAAACATCTAATTTGTAGTTGCTTTATGTTTGACCTGCATCACATCTTTCCCTGGTCTATGACTGTGATAAGCCTGCTTCTTTCATGTTCGTTTTTTATTTTTACACTTGGATGAACAGAACTGTCTCAATGCAGTGTTTATCCCCTGTGAGCTTGGCAAAACCAGATTATAGAAAATGATTAAAATGTTTCAAGGGATTTTGATCTGTCTGTCTAAACAAAATGTATGTTAAGAGCAGAGTATTAATATTTCTCACTGTATGGCAAAAGATTTAGGACAGTTTTAATACTTGGATTTGATTCAAACAACCTCAATGATTTGATAGACGTAATTGGATACATAAAGTCAATTAATATAATTTAGTGTTTATGTCTGTGGCAGATTCCTTCCAAAATTTTGTGCGAGATGGTCCCAATTCCATCTCTGGTAGGATATCTTCTGATATGGCTAGAAAATGCTTCTCACTTTATATTTGGTTCTCAGTCTCATGCTTTCTCTGACATTGGGTTTGAACAAGGATGATAACACCATTCTCAGTGCAGCCTTTGGTTTTGAAATCCTCTGCTGGTAGAAATCTCTCTTAAACAGTAGTAAAATTTTGAAAGTAACTGTAATACTTGGAAGTAGTAAATTATCATGCTCATTTGTTGGTGACAGTATTTGTAGATGTGTGTTAAGTGCATAACTTATGTGTCTTATTTTCCACAGGAAAATATTGAAAATGTATCAGAAATGATACCACTGAAAAAAGAAGCCAAATCGGAGTTAACAGAGCCAGGGCCAATGCAGGAAAACTCACTTGAGGTAATGTACATAATTTGATAAGCCATTGTTAGGTACTGAAAATAGAAAATTGCTGAACAGATATCAATGGTTGACTCTTCATTTCAATACATATGATTGATACACTTTTTTATGAGATTGACTGTTTACTTACCTAATTTTCACCTTTCCTTCATGTTCTTTAAGATCTTGCATTATGTATCACGCAGCAGTTGGGATAGATCCAAAGACCTCTACTGTATATCATTTGGGAGGTGGTATCATTGCTACTAATATTTTTGACTTAGTGATTATTTTCAAACACGGAGTTGCTATAAGGAGCACTTTATTGTTACTGTTCCTGGGTATTTTACTAGTTGTTCCAAATGAAACACCATTGTAATCTTGTTGATTATATTAATTATTGACTTCTAGATAATACAATTATTTGTAGATACAAGTTGCAGGTGATTGCTTGCTTACTGTCAGAATTCACTTACGTACTACACACATTGTAGCCATCTTGTGGCAAGTAGAAAATATTCTTATCCTTCCTAATGTGGTCTGTGATGATACTAGTCTATGGTGACTTATAATATTACTTAAACTTTCAATGAATAAATGAGCCCTTCAAGAGTGATCTTGCCTTTCTGTTTCATATGTGGTAAAGGACAGTGTTTGTGAATAGGCTTTGTATGTTCCCCATTACTCACCTGAACATTTGTTACATGAATTAGGATACACATTTGATCACTGCCATCGTCCACTGTATAGCATGTGACTGTGTTGTTATGGGGTATTTATTGGGATATTTAATTGACAATCTCTTTCAGGAATTCTGGGTTGGCTGCTCAATATACAGCCATCTGGATAATGAGAGAGGAAGTATAATCATGATCAGGGAGTGTAGTATTTTTCTCTCCTACAAGGAAATTGGATGTAGTTAGGTAAGAAGTGTCAAAAGGGTCGTCACCGAGCTCGATAGCTGCAGTCGCTTAAGTGCGGCCAGTATCCAGTATTCGGGAGATAGTAGGTTCGAACCCCACTATCGGCAGCCCTGAAAATGGTTTTCCGTGGTTTCCCATTTTCACACCAGGCAAATGCTGGGGCTGTACCTTAATCAAGGCCACGGCCGCTTCCTTCCTACTCCTAGCCCTTCATTGTACCATCGTCGCCATAAGACCTATCTGTGTCGGTGTGACGTAAAGCAAGTAGCAAAAAAAAAAAGGGTCGTCATTTAACTTTAGTGAGGAGATGTGAGTATGTGTTGTAAGAGTGGTCCATTCTTTGTTGGTCAAGAAATAAGAATTCATCACTCTTCTAAGGTGATATATCAGACTGTTGACAGCTGCTTCTCGTTTTCTTTCAAAGTGTAGTGCTGCAGAAAGGGATGGAATGCTGTATCAGTCCCATGCCTGCAGTTGCAGGGAAGAGCTGGTTTTTCTCAGGATTGTTTTTCAGAAAGGCCTTGATTTCCTTAGCTGCTCTGAAGAAGTTTTTGCCATTATCACGGTAAATGTTCAGGGGGTCACCTGTGTGAAAATAAGTGAACAAAGAGAGGCAAGCAATGTAGTTGTTGTGAGATCAGGTATCATGTCTATGTAGAGAGACTTGGTAGCTAGGCAGTCTGGTCTTGTTCCATCTCACGCCAATGTTTATGAGAATTGAGCCAGCATAGTCTATTCTAGTGTTAAGAAATGAGTACACGCACACTTTGTGTATTTCGCGTTAATTGTTCAGAAGTATATGCATTCAACTTACGACCCTTTAGACGTGCATAAATGTTGCTTCTTTACCGCCCCCCTTGCTGAAGAGATCCGAAACTTGCCTCTCAGAGATGTGATTATGGGTTGAGTGCCATGATGAAGTAGTCGAAGTTGTTTCGCAATGATAATTAGATTAGTGAGATGATGATATATATACAGAATGATCTAATATTTCCTCCCCACTAGAATTAAGATATTGTGCAGTCTTCTGCCGACAAGGAGATGGCTTCTTGATCTATTATTATGGTTATAATCAATATGATTTAATATTTTCTACAGAACATTAATGCAACATTTGAGTGGAGGGTTCAACTCCTATATGAACAGTGGACTTGAATTTCACTCTTGTTTATAACAATCTGAGATGAATCAAAAACAATATGCAGCTACTCTCTGTACCTTTTTTAATCTTGAAACTTTTGTTATGAATAAGTCATCATCAAGTCTCTAAGAAGCATTTGTAGCATTTTTTGAACTGGGAGATTAATTCGAACATCACGTTTTCATTTATTCCTACTCATAGGATCTTGATTCATCCATCCAGAACTATGCCAACAAACTGTATTCTTGACAATTGTGTTCATTTGTGGTCGTCTGGACACTAAGTCAGCGGTTTTCTCTTATGACGGCACATGGTGCCACTCATTTGTATCTTTAGCTACTTCAAACTGGGAGCCTTTAATGTTTTCTTTGAATAGTCTTGTCAAGAGAAAGGCTCTGCAAATCTCAGACTTTGAAGGGAGAGTTATGAAAAACCAATTTGTTTTTAGAGCTTTGCTGCCTTGCATTTTACACAGAGCAACATTTTATTGCTAAACAATCTGACGTACACACGTAAATGCTATTTGTTGAGCCCGCAGTCAGATGATTATAGAGAAGAGATGTTCTTGAGTGGATGACCCTTAATGGTGTATGCAGTTGAGACTAATGCCATTGTCAGTCTTGACTGAAGCATTAATATTAACAAGTGTTTTTGCTGTTTTACTTGAATGATTTATGACAGGGTAATGTGGAATTTAATAGTGTTTTCTTCCTGCAGGTTTTTACATTCCTCTCATGTTATCAAGTGATTTGAATTCTAACATGAATTTAATATATTCCTGGCAAAACTTCTTATTTTTCAGACGTTTCTTTCCAGGGACAGGACATGCTTAATTTCCATTTGTTTAGATCAACCAAGTTTTAAAGCATTTCTTCACAGGGAGTTATACATTGTATCTAACTGACGTGTCTCTCATCATGTTTTGCTGGAAGTTTGCTTCATGCTGTTTTTCCATTGGTGTTGTTCTCTTATGTTATCCAAAATAGTGAATTTTGTTTTGTAGGTTGCATACGAGTAGAGATTGATGAGGCATAGGTTTTATCTTGTCAACTCACCTCTCCCGCATTCGTCATTTACCACTGCTTTCTTCCTGGCATTTGACATGTGCACACTGCTGCAGTCAGCCGATTACCTGCATCAAACATGGATGGCATCATCCGTTTAGATTGTACACTCTACACTCTTCATGGATTTTTTCGGCGTTTCTAGTGCCATGTGTCATGACTTTTCCTCTACCTCCCCTCTTCATGTCGTCTATACAATTATTTGTCTTTACCTGTTACCTTGATGCACTCTTTGGCTGTTGGACAGAGGGCAAAATCTTTGTCTTATACTGGTGTAAATTTTCACACTGGTATGGGACTTATTCTTGACCATAAGGTATTGTAAACTGCGCTTGATTCTCGAGTGAGCCGATGACCGTAGATGTTAGGCCCCTTTAAACAACAAGCATCGTCATCATCATCATCATCACCATCATCATCATCAAGACTCATGAATGGTAATATTTGATTATGTATCCATAAAGGTGCAGCTGCATGTGTAATTCCTTTATTTGGAATGCTTTTGGAATTTATGTGAAAATGAATTTTCTGTGTCAATTCTCTCAAAAATCCTGGAATTAAAAATTTGTTTACATTCCTGAACTGCATAATAGTCTTATCTTGAACTTGCTTTGCTCATATTTTCTAGTCATTTCAATTCTTACTGTATGCCCAGATTTTGTAATTGAAAATGCTGATCTTTTATTCAGTCACCCGTTCATATATTTTTTCTATAGAGACACTAAGTCAGCGGGTTTCTCTTTGGACGGCACATGGTGCCACTCATTTGTATCCTTAGCAAATTCAAACTGGGAGCCTTTAATGTTTTCTTTGAATAGTCTTGTCAAGAGAAAGGCTGTTGGTTAGGAAATGTCTGTTCTGTTTAATGTAACTAATTGTAAATGTTGGTGACACTCTTACTGATCTTTGTAGTATTTCCTTTGTGTTTGGTTGTGAATTACCTTTTGATTTTTTTTTTGTGTTGTACTGTTTGTAAGTTGTTGTGCCTTGGCTTTCAATACATCCGAAGTAGCCAGTTCTTGTTCATGCACTAGTGACCTTGTATTTTCCTGACTGCTTGTGCATTATTTATATCTTACCCCTGTGTACAATCCATAGTATAACCTTTCTTGGCCAGCACGTGCATATGTCTCTTTGATGTTTACCTTTCATCTTTCGTAAGAAATTGTACTAACCTGTCCATCAGAGATTCATCTCAATTTTGTGTTTTGGAGAACTGGTTAGTTTTTATGAGTTTGCTGATACATTATTAAATGGTGTATTAAAATTTGAGTTCTTATGAATAGGTCCATTTGAGGAGTATGCAAAATGGGATCACCAAGTGTTAAGTCTCTAGGAATGTTCCGGTAGGAAATTGGCATTGTTGAAATTGTGTTTCTTTTTCAGAAGCTCACTAGCCAGAGTAAAGTCGGTGATGAAATTGTCTGTAGTGACGTTTCTCCCTGTTCCCTCAATATCTTTGACAAGTCTGAATACCACATTCCTTCCATTGTTCACTTCTCTCTCTCTGTTTACTGATGTAGCATTGTCAACTGCAGAGGCGCACACATAAACCGTGTCCAAATCCGAGAGGAGGCATAATTTTGTTCCATATTTTCCTCTTGGTTTGGTAGATAAATACTGCTTAAAGAGGTATTTTCCCTAAAGGAAGCCAGATGTTCATCCACAGTATTATTTTCAAATGGAACAAACACTTTAGGTAGTTGTGAAACGAACATGTCATGAACATCTCTTCTTGTTGTTAACTTGCCATTACATCTATGGGCTGGTCTCTCTTCCTTATTATCGAAGCTCAAAACTGGGTTATCATTTGGGACCATTGAAGAGATATTGTAGCTCGAAGGATAGGGTGACCGTCTGCTTCATTCCATACTTCTCGAAGTGATTTGCCCACTGATTTGTAGACTCCAGCAAAATCAAGCCTGCAAATATAGATAACTGCATGTTATTGTTGATTGTGATTATTAGCAGTTAACAAAAGACAGAAACTGCTATTGTTTCCAAATTGTGTAAACCGTACATATCTAGAAATGTTTCAAACTCTATCAAAGCAATGGGATTGTAGCTTTCCTTTTATCTGCAAAAACCCTCTTCGTTTCAAAATTTGTTTCCCATAAAGTGGTTTCCAGCATTTTATAAATGATGAATAACTTCATTGCCTATATCTGGGATCACCTGTCCTCTGAAGAGCATATCTCGTGGGTCCAGGTGCAATTCTCATTATGTTACTCAATTTGGAATACGCATAATTGAAATTTACGTTTCTCTGAAGTATTATTAATATAAACACCTAAAATATTGAAGAGCATATAGGCCTATAGATATAGGTCCATGATGTAAATGAAGCAGTAGCATTGTTCATATTACAGTGCAACCCCAGTTTTGTGTGACCTCGATTTAGCACTATATTCAATTTTACATAAATCAAAATTCAAGATACTGTAGGGCAAAACGCGCATTTAGCGTTAAGGAAATGTTAAAATTTTCCTATATTTTGGTTATGGGACATTAAGAACCACTGCAAAAGACATCATAAGCTTGCTAAGGATGATTCAAGGCAGAAGAGGAATTTGGAGCATGGGCACTTACAGCTAAAATGAGATGTCTGACTCTGATTGACATCTGTTCGCGGCCGATGTAGTAGAACAGAACCCCCGTTTTAATGACAATGTTGTTATAATCTATGAAAATTCCGGTATTAATATGTGGAATATCCTTTAGTTACAATACAATGAGAATTCTTTTACTGTTTCATCCATTATCACAGGCAAATTCAGGCATGTTAGTTTTCATCCATTACCAGTATTCATACACTCTACTCCAGGGTTTATATTGATTGCGATCAATTTTCTTCTGTGTTGATTCATAGCTACGCATGAGTGAATTGATCTCGAGTGAGTCTGAGGTCTTCTCACAACACAGACTGGTGTATTAAACATCGGGATAACATATTTTTGCAATAAGTGCAATGACAGCACTTGTTAACTCTTAGAAATAAAAGCTGAAGTAAAAGATTCCTTAATTTACTATGTTCTGAAATGAAATAAGAATGTGATACTTCTCAAGATACAGTGGTGTGCATAACTAATTTCAGAGGTTAGGTTATGTACTTGCGCAGCTTGTTAAATTTCAGAATGGCTGTTCCCTTGTATATTTATAGTAAAATTGTTATTATTCTACAGGGAGCTTGAAATTTATTTTTATAAAATGTGCACGGTAAACCTATGTTACAAAGAAACAATAACAGAAAAAATTTCCACCTATTTGATATTTATATTTGCATTAAGCAAATCAATTAATCATACACAGTACATGTTTCATTCCATTTTGGAACATCTTCAGCTGTATTACATTGCTTAGGTGAAAACACTAAGTATTTATCTTTTTAAGAATATCTCGAACAGGTTCCTTGTTCTTCTTAAAATCTACGTAAATTTAAAATTTGCAATAAATTAAAATGAATGTGGATGGTTGAATGGGGTCGAAGGCTGCATTAGCTGTGCTCCTCCAAGGACATAGTAGATTTTAGCAACAAGACTATGGGGAAGCTCTTTTATTAATAGTAAAACAGCAATCAGCTTCAGGGATCCTGAACTAACCAAATTCAAGAGATATTTTTGTAAATTTAAAACAAATAGCAATCACCTTTGAAGGAGCAAACGAAGAGAACACCTTGTAATATTCAGGACGGTGACAAAGGAAAGTTATATTTTCAAAAAACTTTTTATTAGAAGACAAGCAGAATATTTTGGTGATAAAAGTGCTGGAAACATTTTTTACATCTGTTCAAGTGAATAGATTTTTTTTAAATAGGCTAACCATAAACAGATCCATTTCCCTCTCATTTCACCACCCCATTCAACCATCCACATTGGTTTTAATTTATTTCAAATTTTAAATTTATGTAGATTTCAAGAAAAACAAGGTACCTGTTTGAGATGTTCTTAAACAGATAAATACTTAATGTTTTCATCTAAGCAATGTAATACAGCTGAAGATGTTTCAAAATGGAATGAAACATGTACTGTGTGTGATTAATTGATTTGCTTAATGCAAATATAAGTATCAAATAGGTGGACATTTTTACTGTTACTGTTTCTTTGTAAATAGGATTTGATACGGGAAATGAAGCTGATTTCTTGCAATTGAAACCTAGGTTAGGTGATGCCGCTTGAAATAGGAAACTGGCAATGTTTGCAACAATCCTCTGGACTGATGCTATTGCAGTTCTTAAGAAGGAAATGTAATATGGGTGTTCAGTCTATTGGAATTAGAAAATACATGCTAATGAGTCGGCTGCTGCTTGGAAAACATCCGCAATAATGTTTAAACAAACTGATTGCTGTTCTGTAGTAATTTTAATAGGTTTGTGTGAGTTCAGTATCTTTCCTGCCTTTTATGAAAAATCATGCATAACCTTATAAGAAAAACCTTAAACTGAAGAGATTTGCATTCACCAACAGAAAATTGTTAAAATGAAGCACAAACTGTAACTACAGTACAGTGTATAATGTAGATATCTCCATCTTTTATTGCTGTCATTGTGTAAATAATGTATGATGGCACAATTTATGTTAACCCCCATTTAACAATAAGAATTCAGGTCCCTGTAAAAACGTTAAATAGGGGTTCTGCTGAATGTGGAACGTACCGTACACCTGATTGTCAATATGGTTGTTTTCTCCATTCCGTCCCATTTCGAGATATGTACACTTCTTTTAGTACAGAGTCAATCTCATCTTGTAGTTTATAACCAGATACTTGGAGCTCGTCATTTTCTTCTCCCTCCAGAGAAACGTGATCGTCATCAGTTTTTTTGAAAACACAAATTCAGGATCAGCCAATGCATCATCAGCTTCCTCTTCATGTTTACTCTCACTAATTTTGTATAATATATTTCATATAAATTTCTCATTAACCGCTGATGACCAGCCATATTTGATCACAGAAACAATGCAGCACTCCCTAGTCGTGGGGGTAGTCGAACATTGTTTGTGTAGTGACCAGCAGGTAGGGCAGCATTGATATTAATGGATATGTCCATTTGATCCATTCATCATATATGTAATTTTTTGAACTGGTAGAGTAGTCAGCAACTGAAAAATATTTTTAAATCATGTCAATACCTACTAAAGAAGATGAACAAATACACAAGTTTTTTGGCATATACAGTTCATATTTTGTCAGTTACGAGCAATTGAATATTAAATCTGGGTCGACGCAACCCATTCAGATTAGAAGGATTAAATGGGGTAGAGACGAGCCTTAATGAACATGTCGAGATGCTGATAATAATGTCTAACTTCATTATAATGCTACAAGTGGGGCAGAGCTTATTTGTACATTCAAAGATGTGCTTCGCATACTCCAATGCAATCAGCTTAGGGCAGTGGTAGTGGTTATGAATTAAGTTCTACAGTATGGTTATATTTGGTTCAATCATGGCAATGTTTTTCTAGGGTTTTCTTTGTCTAAACTTTCAGAGACAAGGTGATATTTTGAAACTTTTGATTCCAGTTAGGCCTTAATTTCTAGTGATCTTATTTAAAAAATTGCCCTTGAAGTATAGTCACAACATTATGTCTCTGTCGAAACTTGGTAATTTTAATTTTTGGAAGGCAGACCTTTGTCTGTCTGACCAATTCTCTTGATTTAAATAAATCTTTGCTTCAGTTTCATTACAATTAGCTACTGGTTTTAGGGAGGTTATCATTTTTGATTCCAGTAAGTCGTAAAAGACTTTGAAATCTTTTTCATATGTGTCGTGTCCATGTCAGTGAAACACCCCGTCTTTTAGAGAATGGTTATATAGTTGTACTTAGTGATTTTCTTGATACTGAAACGTTATTTGGGGTATATTCCAAGGAGCTCCCACAAGGAAGGGTGGAATATTACGATCAATTTTCCAAGAATTAGTTTACCCCAAAATAATAATAATAATAACATCCACGACACAGGGTAGGAAAATATGCCAACAGGGAGACAATAATGCCAAAATTAATTAAAAGAAAAACAGGTTAAACAACTCACAATACTAAATTCATAACAGGGAAATCAATTCATTTCCACCAACATTCATCAACAATCAGCATCACCATCAATAAACATAATATTCCCATAGAAACGAAAACACGCTAGGTAGTTAAGGAAGATGGCCAATCATAGGCCACCAAACAATAGGCATGTACATATTAAGAGACAAAAGAAAAACAGGACGTCGAAAAATCACGAAAATACCAAACAAATTAATTTAATAATATAACCCAGAAGTAGGAAAATTAAGATGGAAAACGAACGTTTGTTCCACATCCTTGCAGCAACTCGCTTGGTTAATAACCCTGCCAAAACATTGGATTAACCCCTACTTATTAGGGCTAGAAAGTCGCTACCAATCATTGAGTATTAAATTTACAATTTCCAAGAATAAGAATTAATATTAATTCACAGCGGGTGCAAGTCCCTGGTAAACAAAAGTAGTTTATATATAAGTTTTTTGACTCGAATAATGTTCAAACACCGCAGGTTAAAACGTAGACTTAAGTTGATGCAAAGTTACATCCTGTCGTGGTACGCACTTCACGTTTTGAAATATTCAGTTCACCAGTTGGAACATATTAAAGATGAGTTTAAAAAACACTTACAGTGTATCTTGCCATAGTCGTGAGTTCGCTTCAGCGTCATAGCCTTACTTACGTATGGTAAAGGTAATCCTTAGAGTGCACTCAAAAATTCCAGGCGAGGTACATTAAATGGTAATAAAATTTAAAATTAACTTTCACAGTTCAAGAGTGCATAAGCCGTATCAAGCGAACGTCACCCTGGGTCCATGATAATCACTCTATCCATCCCGGCAAGTGGAGAAGCACGCCGTCCTTCCATCACAGCTCACTAGCAAAACCTTAATGGCGACTGGCCAGAAGCCTACATGTCTGACCACAGTCGCAATGTTTACGTGCGCATACTCGCTCGGTGGAGGGGGAGAGTGGCGAGATGGTTCATACCGACGACACTAGAATGCAGGAGAATACTGGAAAAGGCACTGTCTTGCCATACACCACAGATGGTCACATTAATAACTTTAAAGCCGGTGGAAGTTAATGTTTATAAATATTGAAAACCATGGTATCTGTGACCATGAATCACTTGATGAATAACGCAGCGGCAAACCACATTAAAGAGTGGAATTTCAATGGCCATGCAGCCAGCACTTAAAGTATTCACAGAGAGGTATAAATTCTTAATCCGGTAATAGTCTCCCTCCACGAAGCTCCACATATACAACATATAATGACTTTCATAAGGTAGTGGTCTGGATACAAGCTGAGTTTTGATGGAATAGTTCGAATAAAAATTGACCACCGATCACATGTCCCAGTTTATGCACCACAAGCAAGATGAATCCAATAGTCAATTAGTAACCAAAACATACATGAATTGAGTAAAAAACAATTGAGTGCATTTAAATGACACTAGCTGTCCAGTTACTTTCAATCATTAAGAAGTCCCATGCATTAAAGGGGTGCTACACGCAAGTCGCAGGTAAATCTGTTAATGTTCTAGATAAATGGTGACACTCATGCTCCAGATCATTTGCTAAGTTTTAATTCCAATAAACAAGTCTCGCAAGTTCATATGTATCAACTGTTCAAAGATTTCGTTACTTTGTGGTACACACACACAACTGAACAACTTCCTAAATGTTCACTGGTAGAATAATAAACCTTCTTAGATTTAAATGCACGCGATTATACACCCAAATTGAGATTATCACATGTTAGACATTCATTTTAGTATTGTTTATCGGACTTGCGTAAGTTAAGAAACGCCTTCATTTGGTTTCAATTTTATTATTATTGCCAGGGTGGCATAAACCAATTTAACAAATTAAAAACGCCCAGAAGGGCAAGGAAAAGAAATGAACAAATATAGGAAAACAAAATTGGTGAGCATGTAATAAGATCACAAGATCCAACAGGTAAATCCTTTACATAATCTTAAATTGGATTAACTTGACTTAAGACTACAGTATGGCATTGGATACAACTACTAGTAAGAGCAAAAGGAGAACAGGATTACAATAGAATACAATAATTACCTAAACAACCCTTGAGCAGGTACTAGGAAATATATAACCATAAATATATCATGCTAAAATGAAATATATCGGCAGAAATTTTATGCACAACATATAAGGAAAAGAATTAACTTGAAAATTAAAGATAGTCATCTCCTCAAATTACTTTTCTGTGCACGTCAGCAACCCTATCGGAATGCCACATAATAAAGACACCACCAGCAACAATGAAAACGAGAAGCTACCGTTGCGTAGACATACAACTTCAAACATACACAATACACAGAAATAAGTTAAGCTTAGGAAAGAAAATACTGACAGAATACAACAAACCACGAACGGGGTAAGTTCAATAAGTCCAGACATCAATCAAGTAAGAACACGCTACAGATCACAACACCTGATCCTGCAATGCATGATAACACAGCAAGAAACACATCAAATTATCGATCACAGCCACACCGACAGTACTCTTCATATAGATGACCTTCCCAGAGATGTCAAATCATTTCCAGAATTGAAATACTCAGAGAACAGCAATCCACACATAATTTCAAAATAACCAGACGTTGACCAAGGGAGAACATGTTGCGAAGCAATAACACATTACACAGTAATCCAAGTTAATTAAAATTACAATTAATTTTTTAAATCAGTGGAGTAGCCAATAAACAAATTTTTTAACCCATTAAATACACGACCAAAATCTAGAAATTATATTTTGCAATTAATCAATTGTAATGCTACGTATACACTTCATGCATAACCCGTCTAAAGAAGAGATAAGATCAGATATAGTTATACTCACAAATAAGGGAAACACTGAGAAACTGGATATGAGAAAAAGATCAATATCCATGGGTTACGGTAAGTAATTACTCAAGGCAGGATGAATATAGTTAGCTGCAGTTCGAGACTTTAAGATCTTTCAGATGGTGGATACGCGTATCAGCAACACCAAGTCAAGAATAGTATTAGGATATAGGAACTCATAATAACACCATGGTGGAGCAGGACAGAAAATGGCAGAAAGAAATTCCGAAGTGTCACCCAATCTTAAATTATATTCCTCACAACTTCACCGAATTTTCAAACATATACATCAACAATGGAATACTCATTTAAATAAATGGTTTAGAAATACCCCTCAATTAAGTGGCCAATTTGGAAATGAGAGCAGAGACCTGACACGATTCCCTACCGGTCATCCACAAGGGATCTCGGACAAATCCGGAATAGTAACAAGTGACATCCATAGACTCACACTGTAGCCACACAGCCACAGGTACCGTGCGAAATATATATGAAACAAGGTAAATAAAATTTAAATGGTAGATCATGAACTAGGACGACGGAAAACGCTCAATAGAACGGTGAAGAAGGAGAAAACACCACGAAAAGACCCGATCATCGAATAGTGGTAGGCTTCAATACCACCTATGAAGCACTAGTTAATCCCATACTCAACTGGCGCCCCGCAGAACGACAAGATGACCAAAAATTACTGTAATAGCAACGAATACTAACACTCCGGAGAGAAAAGGACCAATAGACTGGCAGGTTAATCCAAAATGAACTTTATAGTACAGGATAAATACATGATGACGTCAAATTAAATGGGTATGCAGAGAATTAAAACGAAACAAGAATAGACCAGGTCATACAGGAATCACAAAGTACATGCAAGCAGACCAGGTTTTTCTAAGAAGAGTGGTAAACCCATACCAGGATTTATTTCCCAATCTACGGGCACACAGGGGTAAATTAAATACAATACCGACCATACCGAAGTGTTATAACCATTTAATTATACAACACAATAACAATACAACCTTAATGAATCTCAACGGACATGCGTTAGCAAGAAAGGGGGGAAGGGAGCACTAACTATCCTGAACGACAGGCCGTGAAGCCATCATGCCACCTCACAATGCAAGCTTAAATCAAAATCACGTACCGTTACAACATAACTAACTCAGGACCAAAACCATTACCTACTAGGTTCGAAAGGAGAGGATCCATTGGTGCAATTTGTGAAAAATAACACCACCATAACAAGTAGACGAGGTAGGACGACATGGACTTTACAACTCAATAGATTAACACACTTCATGAATAATACACCAATTTAGAGACAGAAACCAGGCAAGTAAGGTCTGCAGAAGAATGCAGAATTAATACCACATGCGCCCCGAAAATACAACAAATAAAAACGTAGTTAACCACCATTATCAGATAGAAAACCCAGATGCCTAATTTTGAGAAGGTAGATAGGGTAAAATTTTACTCACCAGAAAATCCAAAGGACAGGAATGACTAGAAATAGATCACTCAGTTAACGGGTAATTCACAACTGATTACAGAAATGATTAAAAGTTGGACATGAGACCAATCGGAAATTAGGAAATCGTACCACCAGAAGTTGGAGACCGAAAGCAGTGAAGACAGTTAAGTCCATGCTGTAAAGGCAAACAGCCAACCACCACCAAGTCCGATCGACAGAGTTCCGCAATAACCAATATCCACAGCAAATCCAAAACTCAAAAAATAGGATCTAACACCGGGTACTATCCAGTTCCTAGTCAACCCCCCAAATAAAGAAACTAACCTAACAGATTACTCGGTTCGTTTAATGCACACCTAACAATAACACAACCGGAATAGACAGTTATATCACCAAATTAAAGTCGGATAACAAGACATAGGCAATAGAATACTAGAACAGTTAAAGATAAATACAGGTTAGGACACCTTAACAGTTTTCATACCAGTGAACAACAATGCACAGACCTAATATTATATACAATTTTCCAAAATTTGCTACAAGACAAAGGCTACCACATAATACATAATTAAATTAATGATCAAAATTCAGTAATCTTCAATGATCAGGATAGAATCAATTTATGATGGACAGAGCAGGCATGCACCCAAACCAAAGGAGCAATGAGATATTAACGATTAAATAAATAGGTGCCAATAGCGCAAGTGAAAGGATCCACACGCCACGAACCACAATCACATTTTAAAGTACAATGGTAACAAGTACACGGTAGTAAGCTACTACACAGTGATATTAAGATTCACATGAGACATGAATGCAGAAGATTTGGTGCAGAAAATCATAACACGTTGTAATTAATTCGCACACTACTAAACAACAATTTTTGGAGATAAAAAGGTCATACGGTCAGGAAGCAATACTCAAAACAAAAATACTATACATGGAAAAGTTACTAAATAAAATTCACACGCAACCAGAATAGTTACAAAATAATCTAAAGATAATTAAACAAATATTCTCACTGAAATGTAGCCCTCATCCGCAGGTCCGAACTACATACCATACGTATTATAAAGAAGCCCTTAAGAGAGAAGAGGGATCACGCATAACCTGATATTAACGGGGAAAATTGAACTCGCCTAATCCTC
The DNA here is from genome assembly GCF_040414725.1 of Anabrus simplex. Taxonomy (NCBI): domain Eukaryota; kingdom Metazoa; phylum Arthropoda; class Insecta; order Orthoptera; family Tettigoniidae; genus Anabrus; species Anabrus simplex. The sequence continues at coordinate 128,223,450 of NC_090279.1, read as the reverse complement.
TTGGTGATGGGGTCACTCCCCAGTACCGATACTGGAGACAAAAACTGTAAAATAGTACAGGGACTTTGATACCTAGGAGCAAGCTTAGCATAACATTTGTTAATTTCTTTACTAATGATATAGGACCTGACAAAAACTTGATCACCAACTTTCAACCTAGTTGACTTTCTACATTCGTTGTACTTATCTCTGCCTGTCTTACAGGATACCGACAATTTCTTCTTCTGAACATAGTTGGGTTTAGACAGGTCGGGAAGATTATCAATACCACGTTCGTTGGACATAGGAGAATACGGGGTGTAACAGAACATAAGGAACATGGCAGTTTTACTATGAGATTCGTGTGTGGCAGAATTGAAGGCATGGGCTAACCAGTGTTGGCAAGAATCCCACTTGGATTGGATATTGTGATGATATGCAATCAGGGAAGATTTCAGGTTCCTGTTCATTCTCTCGGCGTAAGATGGGTTTGGATAGTTTGGAGTTGTAGTACCATGGGAAATGCTCAACTCGAATAGGTTCTTCTTAAACAAGTGGCCAGTGAATGCACTGGCATTGTCATAAACCAGAAACTTGGGAGGACCAAAGGATGCGAAGATAGAATTAAGGCAACTTAATAGACGTACGAGAAGTCATAAATCTAGTGGGAATAATCCCGGAAAACCGAGTACGCATCAATACACACAAAGATATGAATGTTTCCCAAGCGAGGGAGCGGACCTACAAAATCGATGAAAGACCTTTCCAACTGCCGAGAGGCTTCTGAAGATGAAAATAAACCAACACGGTTCTTCAGGTTGGGTTTACTGATAACACAAGTTTTACAGGACTTAACCATTTTCCAAATGAAGAATTTTCTAATTTTCTGCCTAGTTTTAAATGTGCCCAAGTGACCATCAATGCGTCAACAGTGATAATATTTGAAGGTGATTGGCACTAGGACCTTGGGAACAACAATAATGAAATTAGCATCAATTCGACCTTTTCAACATAGAACACCCTTCACCAGAGAATAAGGTTTTACTACCATTCTGTCACTAATCTTGTCGGTGATTTCATTCAACTCAGGATCAGCTTTTTGATCGCCAAACTCATGGTATAACAAAGGTAGATCCGGAAGAATGGCGCCCACACTAACAATATTAGTTTCATCAATTTCTTCAACTTCAGATTTTACATCACGGCCAAAGCTCCCGTCAAACATTCTACTTAAGCTGTTAGCGGTGACATTCTCCGAACCTCTGATACGCTTAACCTGAAAACTAAAAGCGGGTATCCTAAGTGCCCTTCTAGTGATTCTGCCCGTTCTTTTGGGTCGGTTCAAGGTCGAAATTTACATGTTCAATAAAGGGTCTGAATTTCTCAAGTGCAAACAGCACGCCCAAACATTCCAACTCATAGACTGAGTACTTACTCTCCAGATTATTGAGTATCCTAAACACATAGGCAACGAGTCTACGACCGTCCTCATGTTCCTGAAAGAGTGCACCAGCAACAGCTTCTCCAGAGGCATCAGTTTGTGCAATGAAACGTTTACTAAAGTCGGGTATGGCCAACAACGAGCATTCGATAAGGCAAGTTTCAGAGTTTCAAAGGCTTCTTGCTGGGAGGGGCCCAGATGAACTCGACTTCCTTACGCCTCTGATAGTTAAGGGGTGAGGTACCACAGCAAAATTCGGGATAAACTTGCGGAAGAAATTTACCGTACCCACAAAGCGTGCAACACCTTTTACGTCCTTAGGTGGTTGGAATTCCCTGATAGCCTGGGTCCTAGATTGATCAACGGAGACTCCGTCGGGCGACACGACATGGCCAAGAAAGGATATATATAGCTTGGCGAAGGTTACCTTGGATAGTTTCACAGTAAGACCAGCCTATTTCAACCGCTCAACGACTTCCGTGACATGATCCACGTGTTCTTCAAAGGTATTCGAGAAGATCACAAGTCATCAAGGTAATTGAAAACAAACTTAAACTTGATATCCCCTTGAATAGAATTCAGAAATCTAGTTAAAACAGCTGCTCCGCAAGATAGTCCGAACGTCAACCTGAGGTACTCATAAATATTCCAGTCCGTGATGAAGGCAGTTCAGGGAAATATAAGGTTTAGAGTGCGGAATCTGATAATAGGATTGATTTAGATCTAACACGGTAAAGAACATGGGCGGAGAACCACCCAAAACATGTAAATCTGGCAAAGGAATAGATTGCAGGATGATTGTGCGATTAAGGGATCTGTAATTGATAACGGCACGGTATCCTCCAGAGGGTTTAGGTACCAGGTAAACCAGAGAGGAGTAAGGAGAAATGGACGGTCTGATGACACCATTGGCAAGCATTTGGTCCATAATCCTTTAGAGTTCTAACATTCGAGGAGGTGAAAGAGGTAAGGAGGGGTTCTAACAAGTTGGTTGTCAGACAGTTCAGTATCGTACTCCAATACATCCGTCAGTCCTAACTTGTTGGTAAATACCTCAGGAAATTGATGGCACAAGTTACGAACTTTATTAGCTTGTTGATAATCCAAGTGATCAAGATCCAACTGATCGATTTCATTGTTCTTCCCTGGTGGCGGCCTACCTACACAAGAAATTCTGAAGGTACCCAAAGGAGCATCAATAATATCGACGTTACAATTTGAGGAACATTTAAAGTAGAATTGTCTAGCCTGGAGGTCTAAAACGAATCCGGTCCTTGACAAGAAGTCAGTGCCTAAAATAATACTACAAGCTAGCTTCGGAGATACCAAGCAATGAACCTTCCAAGTAAAATTACCAATACGCAATATCACGTCAACAGATACAAAAATTTCCATATTATCCTTATTAGCCGTGACACATGCAATTTTGACTTTCTGCAACTGAGGCAGTTTACAAGAGGACCTTATTTCATCATACCAACTGGCATCAATTAATGTGGGCCATTGACCTTCGATGTGAGGAGGTGAAAGACGGTAAGCACCGTGCTCGATAGCTGCAGTCGCTTAAGTGCGGCCAGTATCCAGTAATTGGGAGATAGTGGGTGGTAGATGGTGGATAGATGCCATAAGACATATCTCTGTCGGTGCGACGTTAAGCAAATAGAAAAAACAAGAAGCATCATCATATATTAAAGTGACAACGTTACCCGAGTCATTTAAAGCAACAATCGGTTCATTATTCAGCTCTGCCTTCGCGAAGGTACTTTTAGACTCAACGAAATCGGAGATTTTATTACATTCCTGCCGACAAATAACTCTCTCTGAATCCACAGAAAATTCAGGGGCAAGATTCACAAGTATTACTATTAACCTTTAGTCTTTATTGCGTTTTTTGAAAGAGGTTGGGCAATTATTCTTAATGTGCTGCCTCGACCCACACAAATAAGAACAAGGACCAGTACTACGCTTTATTGACGGGCGAGCATTCCGAAGGTGGTCACGTAATCCACAATTATACCATTTTTAAGATTTCCACTATTCCTAGATTGAGGCGAGGCCGGGTTAAAAGGAGGAGGGTGGCAGATGGGTCTGGCCGCGTCCCCGTGCTTGACATATTCAGCAAAGGTACAAGCAGCCTCTAATTCCACAAAATTAGTCGGGCTCTTCCTGAGGAAGAGGTAGGATCGGTTGTAGGGAGGAAATCCTTTCAGAATATGTGCCACCATTTCTTCTTCTGGCACCGAAATTAGAAATACCATGCAATAAAACCTCGAGTCTAAGATATAGTTGAGTCCTAAAACAATATTGAGGAAACAAATTTTGCAGTGCTAAAGAAGGGATAAATTTTGATAGTACAAGCTCATGAAATTCCGTAATCTTTATATTCTTCGAAATAGCTTCAGAAATTTCACGTTTCAAGATTCCCTCACAATGGCGGAACAAGGCATTTAGAAATATTGAGTTCACCAGTTGGAACAAGTTAAAGATGAGTTAAAAAAACACTTACAGTGTAGTATCTTGCCGTAGTCGTCAGTACGCTTCAGCATAATATCCTTACTTACGTATGGTAAAGGTAACCCTTAGAGTGCACTCAAAAATTCCAGGCGAGGTGCATTAAAATGATGACAAAATTTGAAAGGAAATTGCAAAGTTGACGAGGGCGTAAGCCCTATCAAACCAACTTCACCCTGGGTCTATCCACCCCGCCAAGCGGAGAATCACGCCGTCCTTCCATCACAGAACCTTAAAGGCGACAACCCAGAAGCCAGAAGTCAGACCACAGTCGCAATGTTTACGTGCGCATACTCACTCGGTGGAGGGGGAGAGTGGCGAGATGATTCATACCGACGACACTAGAATGCAGAAGAATACTGGAAAAGGCACTGTCTGGCTATACACCACAGATGGGCACATTAATAACTTTAAAGCCGGAGGAAGTTAATGTTTGTAAATATTGAAAACCATAGTATCTGTGACCATGAATCACTTGATGAATAACGCAGCGGCGAACCACAGTAAAGAGTGGAATTTCAATGGCCATGTAGCCAGCACTAAAGTATTCACAGAGAGGGTATACATTATTACTCCGGTAATAAGAGGATATTGCCTTTGCTGGCGGGACCTAGTGTTTACAGTGCACTATGTCTTCTGGTATGGGCTAGAGCAATCTTGTTACTTTCATTGATCTGTCTCAGCTTTATCCTTCGCTTTGACAAAATGAAAGTGACTGAGGTATGAGTGATGCTAGTAATGCCATTCCTTCTGCAGCCAGTCCCTGCTATGAATGGTGTGAAAATATTGTTCATAGGGTCGGTTGGTGCATCCATTTCAGTGGGCTTGGCAGACTGATATGCAATAGCAACTTCTGGCTCGGTGAGGAAAGCAACGGGAAACTACCTCACTCCTCATTTCCCTAGTACGCCTCTTCAGTGATGCCTAAGCCATCTATGACAGCTGATGGCGGAGCTGTTGAGGATCCAACCAGCTTTCGGGCTGAGGACTAAACATACATACATAAGAGGATAAATAAAATAGCTAGTCATTGTTGAAATAGGGATCAGCAGAAAGGGAAAAGGAAGCGAGGAATAGTATTGGGTAATATTTTGAAGATAGTATTTATTGTTAATACTATTATTTATTTATTTTCCTAAAATTCTACATGTACAAATACACGGGAGTGCCTCCATCCCCGTATGTATGTGTGCATATTCTCTGCTGAATATTCAGAAATGCATAGGTAATTTTAAATGTACGTATTTACAAATGTTCCGCTTTTTCTACGCTAAGTTGTCTACTGCTATCCTACAGTGTGTCGCTTTTCACATTCCTATCTCTTATCAGTTGTCTAAAAAGCAGTGGCGAAAGGACTTGGGTTAATACGCAGCAGGTCGCTATGCAAGTTAGGTTCCAAAAAGTGTAAGAAAATAAAATATATAAATGCAATGTAAATTTTATTCTAATATCAGTTGTGTATTATTGTTTGAAATAACTCCACATGTTGTATATGAGTTGATAATGTTTTTAATTACAGAGGATATTATGAGTAAAATTTCCACGAACCTACTACGCTGGCTTAGCAGGGGGAGAAGTGGTACTCCCACGTGGCGCGTCCCAGGTGGCGGATAGGGGGTCTTAAGCCGCTTGCTGGCGGACTTGAGGGAAATAAAATAGCTCTCGCGCACCAAACACACAACCCCCCTGTGGGAGGGGGACGCAGACGAAGAATACGCCCACGGTATTCCCTGCCTGTCGTAGGGGGCGACCAAGTAACCACGAAACTACTTGTGATTATTACCACCATGCGAAGAACATCATGGTTCGCTTTTACTTGCGCGTAGTACCACTATACTAGGTATCAAATATGTTTGTGATTAGTATCATAGGAGCACCGTGTGGTCGGCTTTTGCAGTACCTGTGATTAGTACCACTATATGAGCGGGGCCATGAGATGATAGCTACTATGGTCCTGCCTTGCCTGTGATTAGTACCCACTCTATGAGGAACACCGCGGGATAGTGCAGGTCCCTGTTGCTAGTACTCTTATGTGATGAACACCATTGGTTTGCGTTGCCTGTAAATGGCGCCGCAAGGTGAGAAAACCCATAGGTCTCTATTACATGTCGAATTTCATAACCTGTGTGTAGTACCATAATATGTGGAATACCGTGAGTCTCTGCAACTTTTGATTAGTACCGCAACATGACAAATACCATGTTCTACCTTCCTAGAGGTAAGTAGCGTTATGCGGGGCCGATAACTCTGATTTTCGACCCTCTTTAGACTGCAAGCATGATCCATTCAGTGTTATGCTATAGCAACAGTCCCTTGGTCAGTAATCCTATTGTTTTACGTCAGTTTCTGTGAATGCAAGGCATTGTGCGTCGCATCCACTGATTGTTTTAAATCCATGTCCATCCATTCATTCTTCGTCCTCACGTATTGAATTCTGGTCAGTGGAGAATTTTGGACTTTTAATTTGTCATACCATTTCGTCTCATTTCGTACCATTAGGAGCCGATGACCTCGATGTTAGGCCCCATTAAACAACAGGCATCATCATCACCATGAGTTAAATTTTGTAAGTAATGTAAATTTATTAATGATGAGCTATGTGTTTAATAGAAGAAAAGTAAGTGTAAATTTTATAATACTGTATTTTAGGAAATTGTCTTCCTGTCTGTTCATTGACAATTTAATGCTTGATAGTAAGGTATTTTTGTGTACCATTTGCCACCAAGGTAGACACCTCCATTGCATATGAAGTGTTTTTGATTTGATTGTTCCTTTCCACTCTTATATTTTTTAAATGGGAGATAAATTAATTATACTCTCCTTGTGCCACTGTGGAATTTATTTCCTCAGCTGTTTCTTGTTTAGGACTATATATTTAATTCCCTTACTTCTTTATTCTACTTTTCTTATTTCTTACTGTGCCATTTCACCGTTCTATATTTGCATCAGTAGGAACAAAAATGGCGTTCAAACCATTAAAAGGTCAATGTGAAAGCAACTAACATCGGTACGAGCCGAAATGATAATCCTTTCAACCGCTAGTCACCGAAAGAACCATTCTTAGAAGGCTGTGAGAAAAGAATGACAGAAGCGGATTATTTAAACTAATTATTAGAAAAAAGAGACTTCCATTAGAACATTCGACACAATTGAGCACTACGGCAAGTAAGACGGAGTCGAGCAAAGAAATAAGCCAACGTATCTGTTTTTAAGATCAACTATTGACGGAGAATAAAATCCGCGGCAGCCCGCTCAACGTCAACTGCATAGATTGAAATAACTGCGCGAAATATAAAGACCAGCAAAAAGGAATCATCAAGTCTAGTACAACTAATACGTCACGGCTGGACTTGGAAGCTTTATATTTGTCTGATACTACACATCGTAGAGAGCAGAATCCAACCAGCTGTCAAGTGCAATTCTAATAAGCACGGAAAAATTGCATTCGCTCGGCAAGCGAGAGAGTTTACAAATAGTAGCACAGTTAGAACTGTTATAGCAAAACTAGACGGCCCAGAGCACATTCATTCTGATATCATAGGCAGTACGAAACGAAGATAAATTACAACATGACAACATTAACTAATACATTGTATTATTCTGTTCTTAACGTACCAGAGACCACTATGATGTTCTAAAAGACCAAGGCAGAGACTACTCCGACTATGGTGGCGCTTTACGAGGTTGATGACCCGGGAGGATTGGAAATCAGCTGAGAAGACGAGATGGACCCGATTACCTAAAGCAGAACCATGGAGCGAGGCCTACCATTCCCGGTGATCAACAGCGAGGTGGCAAACAGGGCCCAATAAGCAAAGTTAAGTCCCCTATGACTCTTTTTTCGTAAGTAGAAACCTTTATTTTTTGGCTATGTGTGATATGATTTGTGACATTGTGCGTGCGTATATAATATTGAAGTGTAATTACATGGATGTAGGTATTCATCTGAAGTTACTGTTAATCCCATATATAGGCGTGAAATACCAGTGAAAACCGTTCGCAAATTTATCAATATGGTGTGAGAGATAGTAATAGTTATTTTTAATCGTTATCAGTGAAGTATTGGAGTATAATATGAATGTCAATATACATGTATGATGGCTTTATCGGAATAGCAAGCTTGGAGATCGTATTTAGGGAATGTTTACGACGAAGTATAGTAGTACAGCTTAGTATTGTGAGACACTTTTCTTTGATACTATGACGGTAAGGATAATGTTTTTTTTATATGTGTAGGTTATGGCACATATGCAGCGTATTTAATGAGATGAGTGCTTGAGATGCATTGATATGATATTACGTGATATTTGAAGTGATAAATGGTGAATGAAGTGATAATATAAGCGGATGTTAAGTTGTGATGGTGATATTTATTTTTATTTGAAAGGTTGGTCATAGTAGTCTTTTAAGAGATGATAGTACGTGCAAATTATGCATGCTAAGATATATATTGAAATGTACTGCTTTCAATTGCTGTTTGTATTCCCAGATACACAAGGTAGGTTAGGATACGATCTCAATGCCATCAACACAGAGTTGTTTGAGTATGTAGGATCATCAGATGAGCCAACAGGCTAATAACGTTAATATTTAGGCCTTCACTGAGTTATTTATGACCACTTTCAAGTACTCTCACACATGGTAACCTAATTCCTGATTTTATGGGAGCAGTTTGACTCATCACTGGTAACTTAGTCATTGATATATGGATTTTTAGATGAAGGTAGAGTCTTCTAATATGCCAATTTTTCCACTTATGGTACAATTTGTTAGAAAGTTAATTAAATACACTTGGCAATGCTACATTCAGCCAGATACGCACTTAAATTGAATTTTAACCATGGATTAAGATAATAATTAAGTGAATGAGCCACATAAGCCTTATGATAGAATTAATTTGAAATCAATTACGACTTAGAGTGGACCTGAATTTGTTTATATGGAGATCAGATCTTATGAAACATGAAACATCCAAGCGAACTTTTAAACATATGAGTTAACTAAAGTCCTCAGAAGATAGACATTGCTTTCCCATACGATTTTCTACTGTGTATGGACACAGATGTTAAGTTTAGCAAAGTGACATTCGTTTCACCGGTCATATGTGAATTAAAGGTTAAATAATGGAATTTTGAGTAACTTTGAGGAGCAATTCAGCTCAGTGAGAAGAGATTCCAGATCTTAATGAATTATTTATTTGGCTATTTTCACTGCGTTCTACATTCTATTTTAAAACTATAATCTGAAATGATCTATATAGTAGGGAATATAATTTTCTTTTCATTTTTAACCAATTGGATGCATCTAATTCTTTCAACTCTATTTAATATGTTTCATTTGATTTATATATTTTAATTTTTCAATTGATTTCTGCAAACATTACTTAACTATGACTTAGTATTTCAACAGGCCAGGGTTAATGAATCGATGATTAAGGCCTAGATTTCAACTGCTTCTTACGGGATTTTCCAAACCTATTTTTCTTTATTTCAACGTAATTGCAACTGATGGAGATGTTTATAGCATTATGAAGCTGTCTACTTTGTACGAGGCATTTTTTAACGATATCTTAGATGACATTTACTTGATATTTGGACTGAATAGTCAATAAAAGCTGAGTAGTGAAACTATATAATTATTTTAATGCCTACTTAGTATAAGAATTAGATGTAAGACTGTAAGGACTCATTTTCTGATTGAGATTTCGTTAGCAACACGTACGAATCACTTGAAATATCGTAGTAACCTGAAATTTGCGATTAATTTTGACGACATGCGAGTATGGTATCCGACTGATAGCGTGTTGGAGACGTCCTTCTGCGTAGGTTGAGATTTACCATAGGCCGTCGGCGTACTTTTTCAAGCGGAACCCACAACCCAGCAACATTAATCAGATAGAATCATTTATCAAGAGCTAGTCTGGATCTCATGTATCCTCACCTGGACGCGGGAGCGGTGCATTACTTACAGCGTTCTGAAGATATTAAGGAGGAAATATACATAGAAGAACATACTGATGATCAGCTGTTACATCAAAGAAGAAACAAAGTACGTACACTACGAATCCTATACAATATGGAATATATTGTACCTATTCACAGTTGTGTTCACTAGTGGTTGTTTTATGTCCAAAAGCTGGCCATTTTCATCAGTTTAATCGCTTGTTTACAAAGTTTCATTTAAACGCTAATATCTTAAAATTCTGTTGGTTATATTTATCTAAAATATTCAGGAATTTTAAGATCATATTTTTGTTCCGTGATGTAGTTATACTGATTATATATATATGCATACAAACATAATCTCTGGTAAAGCTATATATTTTTGAAGTGTATTTCTTTACAATACCTTTAAGCAACCATGTAAAAGGTGTTCTTTCCTTCACTGTCAATGCATCATTTGTTCATCACATTCTTATTATCTGAAATGCCGTCTGCAACTATTACCTCCAGATAGTCTCAGTAATTTTGTACGTTCGTACTCTGCCAGGAACCATGTGTGGCCTGGAGCATAATTTTATTTAATGGAAGTCAGCGCAGCGGGGGGACCCTAGCATGCGATGTAGCGCAACAGAACGGTTCGAGCATGCATACAGCAAGCAAGATACGTCACGCAGCGCGTGATGCAGCTATCACGTGAACACCCCCTGATATTGTCGAACATACTACAAGAAATTGTACTAACTTTGGAACCCACTGATATATCAATTAATGAGATACGCCATCGTATAGCCCATTATTTAAAGGCAAACATACTGCAATTTCATTAATGTCGTCCTAGGGACTTAAAGAGTAATTCAGGTATAAAAAAACTTGATTTTTCCACGAGAGGAGAGGAAGCTGAGCTCGGCAGATTGGTATAAAAGAACGGGGTTTTGCTAGGTCAAGTCAGTTCAGTTCTCAAATCGCTGCCGTCGTGTAGTCATGCTGTCTCACATGAACGGGTTCGCGAGGTTCGAACTTAAAACATCACATCGTATGAACTCTACGGTAAAGTTTTCGCCAAGACTTATAAAACAATAACTCGTGTTGGAACTTAGAAACTTTTCTAGTGATATGATACTAACATAATAATTTCAAAGTGTTGTCAAAGATTTATGATATTTAATCACTGTACAGACTTAGTACTTTCCACTGCAAATTGAACAAATTTAATTGATTTAAACTTCTATTCATATTCAAATGAAACTGACTTTAAACATTCAAGAGAAATAAGCATATGAATATTAAGACGATTTTCAAGTGAAATAATTAAACATTTAATCTGTCAAACTAATCTATTTCATAAAGTTACCTTAAGTACGTGTGTAATAATTACTGGTTGAAGTTTTAATTCGGTTAAACCTTCATCACAAGTGAACAGTATTTGACATTGTATGACATTGCCTTCATAGGAACTTGTAAATATCCGCGAATTAAGTATTTCGTTATGGTGGATAAGACTGATTTTCGTGTGTAAATATGTTATAACTGTGCTTCAACATAAACAGTGAATCCAATCTAATGAGCAATAACAATCATCTACCAGTGATTAAATATTAGAGGATATTCACGTAGTAAAATACAGTGCCAATTTTACGACTTACAAGCATAGAACACTCACAAGTTAATCTTGTCAGTTGAACGTTTTCGTGTTTATAAATTTTATAAGTGACATCTGAAACCCTGACTTCGCGTATTTTGTCATATAAAGCTGCTGTCATTTTGACTACGTGTGAGGTGGAACGTGGTGACTTCATAGAATTTAAACATGGTTACTACGCGGGACATGGTACGCGGTTTGAGGTTCGATTCGGAACGTGGTTACTACGCGGCAATCATGCGTGGTACCGTGGGGATAGCATCACAACACCAGCTGTCGAGGACTTCATATGATGTTCGTTCAACCGCATTTATCTACATTTTCAGTTTGATATTTGGATGTTTCTGGTGACATGAGTGTCACTGTAAACAAACTTGAGATTTAAACAGACTATATTACAAGTTGAACTGTAGAATCAGTGATTTCATTCATAATTCAACAAACTATTTCGCTCATTGGATTTCACATTAATTTTTATAAATGTTGAGTGACAGTTATAAAATAGACTATAGCACCGAACTTTAGAAGAAGATAAAATTTGCCAAATTTTGAAGTGTTAAAATATTGAAAGTGGTGTAGGGAAATTCATTTTACACGTGTAAGGGTGTTACATTCATTTTCAGTTTTTGTCATTTGAACCAATACGTGAAGAACTTTATGCACTTTATCAGGAAAGAACTTATTGATTTTCTACGAAAGATAATAGTTTCATGTTAAAAGATGGACAATCATAAATATTTATTTTGTTTCAATTAGCCAGGCGACATGAACTTGCTCAGACAATATTTTAATTTGGTTTAATGCTACGAGTCAGAAATAACAGGGAACTTATTCATCAAATTCTCCAGGTGAATAAATTAAGTTTTAAAATATATCCATTATTTCGCTCTGCATCTAAATCTCTCTGTATCTGCTCCCTAAGGACCGTTCCCCCTTCACAACATTCTCATGCCCATATCCTTCATTTTTCCTGGTACAGTACCAACAGTGACACACAGAAATAGCCATTTTTGTAGATTATAAACTAAATATACAAATTTGAAGCTGTTAAGTTTTATGTACATTGTAAACAGTACAATAATTTTAAACCAACATAATTAGGTTCATTAATCAATATAATGATGCCTGAGTTCATTCGTGTGATAACTCAAAAATGCAATTTTCAAGTATTTATTTGGACAGATTCCTTTTTAATGATCTTTTCTGTTCTCTTGTGTGTTAATTAAGATTCCTCCATTTGTAGATCCCAAAACGATAAGTTGTAGTAGAAATGAAACGTTGAGGTCAGTTGTGCTACATCTTAGGTATCATAGTTTTCAATTAAAACGTCCACATTTTTGTAAGCAAAGGAAATTTGTGGCATTTAATTTATGTTTTTTTTCAGTGTTGTGGTCACACTAGCTGATTGTTGCCAATTCCCACTTTTCATTTTAGTGCTTATTGTCAGTCAAGTGCTTGTAGCATGTTGATTGCAAACACATTTACACAATTAGTATAAACTAATATAATGGACAGCTACAAGTTAACTATAAATTTGTGCAGGTTGCCTAAAAAATTCAGAATACTTCAAGTAAGTGAATTTATTATCTCCTAAAAGTAGGTAAATAATAATGGAATGATATAATATTATTTCAAAATTGTAATTTTTATCACTGAGGTTAAAAAGTAGCACAAGTGTACATCCTGTTTTCAAACATTTAATGCAGTAGTTTGTTTGAACTGTAGGTGTGCCTTTGGACTATATGCTAATTAATTTTGTGCTGTCACACCTTTGTTCGTTACTGTGCGCAACGATCTTTGATAATACCTGGGAGATGATGGTATAATATCGGATTGGTAATCTTAACTGAGCCCCTGTATCGGAAGGTCATGCAATGGCTAGTCATAGCTTATGATTTGACTTCAGACCAGATTAGTGATGGAAACTATGAATTCTGAAAGGTTTATTTTATTTTGTGCGTGGTTAGAGTCTTCTTGACTGTTATATGACGCATTGATTTCTTCTTACTGTACATTTGCAACCAGTAGCAAAAAATATTCATTTCAGTCCTCAGAACTACGCAGTACCAGCTTACATGCTTTCATTAGTCAGAGTAGAACCATGCACACAACTGAAGATCGCCCAAATACAACTCTTTGAGGAGGAAATTCTGCTGTTTCTTTGTAATTTTTATGTGACTGGACACAATAGGCTGTTAGAGAACAATCATATATTATGGCCACCAATAAAAATGTTCCTTATGAATACTTTTCACATGCAAAATGCACATTTCTGTTTTTGGATGGAGTTTAAATAGCTTTCTTCTTCCTAAACATATCTTGTGCAGATGCAGTCTCGAACCAGCAAAGCGACAAGCATTTTGTGTGTATGCTTTTTCCTTGGTATATAAGGCTCTGAATGATTCAGTTGACCGGATATTATCTACTGCATACCACTTTGTTTTATATCTCACCTCATGTGCTATGTTATCCTGACTCATTTCAGCATTCTACAAATATCAAGCATCAACTTTAATGACTTCTTGCCTTGTCAGTTTGGTACTGAATTACATATGAACAGGTTTTAAGGTTCATAAAATTTCCTAATTCCTGACATGTAGAAAGGCACATGTTTATGAGCTTACCAAATACTGATGAGATTTCCTTCCATTTTTGGAACAACACATCACCCTGAAATAAATAATTAGTGATGAGGCTAACTTAAGTTTGTGTAGACACATAGTCCTGAAGTAAACATGTAGTGATGCGGTGTCCTTTCACTTGTAGATGTCGAGTGTCACAAGGCCCTGAGCCGACCTCTTTTTGTCTCTCCTCCATAGTCTTCATATTTATAGACGTGATTACGGTGAAAATAAATTATTATGATCGTCTGCTATCTATGACGGATGTCAGCAGAAATATGAATTGCAAAATTCCAATCAGGCTAGAATACACTGAAGGTCTCCCGTCTTGTTGTTACTCGTACAATTTCACCGGATATTCAAACTGTCACTCCCGATAAAAACAGATACTCCTGATTTTTCATTTTGTTGAGTTATATATTATTCTTTATAATGCGTTTATAGGAGTCACTTAAATACGTAATCCAGAGGTGTTCTGCCATTCAAACACTATTTTGTGGAAATAAGGCATAGATATTAGACATAGGCTTTAAGGGAGAAAATTTGAACATAGTAAGTTATATGTTAGGATGTGCAAAATATCCATTGTATCCCATTTCTATAACAGACTAGCAAATGTACCCGTGCTTCGCTACGGTACTCTACATTGTATACGGATTCCTCCGTAAATTACTGTAAAGGCAGTGAGTAGGCCCGTAACTTGGCAGGGTGGGCTCGCGACCACGGACCCTTAGGTGAGTCTCCAAAGCGACTTCAATTTATTAATATATATATTATATTTCACCCCCCTACCGAGGGGTTCTAGGGGCGTCTTGCTCCCACAGTACTTTTTCCACATAGTAGGTTATATTTGTACGCCCCCACCGCAAAGGGGGCTGAAGTTGAACTTTAAAAAATCCGAAGTGTCAGTATTCATGTCAGCGACCCCGAAATCTATGGATTCGACACTATTTTCGATTATTTGTATATATCACTCCCCCCTTCGCCACAAAGGGCGTGAAAATGAAAGGCCTCCACACGTAATACCGTGCGAGTTGAAATAGAACGAAAGTTGACCAAGGGAGGTCGAAAAGGATAGATGAAAGTGAGAAGCCTAGCACAAGGAAACAGAAGCAATGTCAGGACTCAGCTAAGGCCCCGCGATCGCCAACCCATACTCCCTACTTAACAGCCCCTGAGGTTGCTTGTAGTCGCCTCTTATGACACGGCATCATGATAGCACTCGAATTCGACTGCGACTGACAGTAGTAAAGGGAACGTGCCATTATAATGAAAATACCTTCCCTATTTCCAGTCATAGTGTAGTTGGGGAAGTATCATGAAATCGCAGGTGGCCTTGGGTGTTAGCAATCAAAAACGTGATGGAGTTTTTCCGTTTTAATGCCAGGCCACCGTGTGTACTTCCAGTCGCTGTCGAGTTGGAGAGTTCCCATTACAATGGGATATCTTGTTTCCTTTTTCCAATGATAATCAGTTGGGGAGTTTTAACTATAATGGCAAGCGGACTTGTCTACCGACAGTATTAGTCCAATTGGGGAGTTCGAGTAGAAGTCAGAGTCGAGTTGGGAGTTTTAATTATAATGACAGTTCTGCTTACTTATTTTTTTGCTATTTGCTTTAGGTCGCACCGACACAGATATGTCTTATGGCGATGAAGGGATAGGAAAGGCCTAGGAAGTGAAAGGAAGCGGCCGTGGCCTTAATTAAGGTACAGCCCCGGCTTTTGCCTGGTGTGAAAATGGGAAACCACGGAAAACCATCTTCAGGGCTGCCGACAGTGAGGCTCGAACCCACTATCCCCCGATTACTGGATACTGGCCGCACCTAAGCGACTGCAGCTATCGAGCTCGGTTGCTTACTTAGTGCCGGTCACAGTCGAGGTGGAGGGTTTCCGTTATTACGGTAGATCATTTTTGCTATTCCCAGTCAGATGAGTTGGAAAGTTTCGGTTAGAAAAGAAGGCCCATTTGTCTACTGTTAGCGAAATGTATTTAGGGTTCTTCAATATAATGGCAGGCCCACTGGTGGGCAGGCGGTCACAATCGAATTTCAAGGTTCCCATTATCATTATAGGTCGTCTTTGCTATCCCCAGTCACTGTTGATTTGCGAAGTTTTCATTGAAATGGCATTTCCGCTTGCCTATGGCCAGTTAGTATCAAGTTGGCGACTTTCCATGACAATGTCAAGCCTTCTTGCCTATTACCAATCAAAAATGTGTTCGGGCGTGTGGGTTATAAAAGTAGGTCCCCTTGCTACTGCCAAACCCAGTCAATTTGGGGGTTCCCATGATAACGGCAGATCTTCTTTCCTATTTCCGGTTATCGTGTTTTGATTATATTGCCAGGCCCCCTTGCGTATTGGCAGTCACAACGAAGTTGGACAGTTTTCATTGTAATATTATTCCAGTTTGTCTACTGCGAAAAACATTGAGTTGAGGAGTTAAAATTATATTGGCAGGCCCCCTTACCTTCTGCCAGTCACAACCGACGTGGGGTATTTTCATTACAGTGGCAGATCCTCTTGCCTATTGCCAGTCACAGTCGAGGTGGAAGGTTCCCTACCGCTACAGACAGTAGATTTGAGCAGCTTTGGTTATGATGACAGCCAACGGCCGTAGCCGTGTTGAAGCACCGGATCCTGTGAGATCTCCGAAGTTAAGCAACACTGGACGTGGTCAAGATTTGGATGGGTTGCCACGCGCTGTTGGGTGGGGTTAAGGGAATGGAGGAGCGGAAAGGGACTGGCCACCCTACCGTACGTAAACTCCGGCTCAGGCACACCTCTACGGAGGTTCGGACCTGCCTTCGGGCAGAATACACCCTTTAGTTATGATGTCAGGCATACTTTCTCTTATTGCCTGTCACAATGGACTTGCGCAGGTTTCATTATAATGGCCGGCCCACTTGCCTATCGATAGCCACAGCCCTCTTTCCTGTATTCAGTCATAGTGTAATTGGCGAGGTTTGGTTATAATGGTAGTCCCGCTTGCCTACTGCGAGTCAGAATCGAGTTGAGGAGTTTTAATTATAGTAGCAGTTCCCCTTGCCTACTACCAGTCACATTCAAAATGGGGAGTTTTCATCATCAATGCTGGTAGAGTTTACCAGTGCTAGTCACAGTCGAGTTTGAAGTTGCTATTATAACGGCCGATCTCCTTTCCTATTTCCAGTCATAGTCGAATTGGGAAGGATTTTTATAATAGCAAGCCCCTTACCTACTGCAATTCACAATCGAGTTGAGGAGTTTTAATTATAATAGCACTCCCCCTTGCCTACCACCAGTGTCAATCAAGCTCGAGAGTTTTCATTTTAAGGGCAGACCCCCTTACCTAGGGCCAATCGCAGTCAATTCGGAGAATTCCCATTTTAACGTAGGTCTTCTTCCCTATTCCCAGTCAGTGTCGATTTGGCCAGTTTTCATTATGTTGGCATGCCCCCATTTCTACTTCCAGATAATCAACAGTGTGCTTGGAAAAATTAAGTAACACTGATGATCTTCCCATAATTAGGAGTCTATTCGTTTATGGGATCAATTTCATTTAATTTGTCACCAGTACACGTACTGAAGCGAAGGAAGAACCGAGTCATTGAAGAACCTCTTGATAAACAATGTTTCGTGTTTTATTTTCTGGTGCACATATAAACAGGGACTTGCTGCTGCTGACTCGGGAACATGCGACGTACAGTTGCCCGTGGGAAAAGCAGGGTGATCTGAGGTCAAGTCCAGCAATACTCAACGTCTGGCCCTGGGATTTATTAATAGTCATCGCAAAGCAGAGGCTGACTGGAAACTGCAGACGCTTGAACTCAAACGGGTAGTTGGTTGGGATTAGTGGTATCCGCGGGATAAGAACTGACTCTCCTTCACCGCATCCAGTCATGATAGTTGCCTCTATCACATGTTTGTGGAGGGCGTTTACCTGAAGTCTTGTCCCATTGCACAAATTAGGTGGGCTGAGATTGCGCATGAGTATGATTGGTGCGCCGATCTTTAAGGTAATTTTGTGCGATGGAAGCCCCGGAGCCGTTATAGAATTCAGGAACTCAGGAGGATAGTGAACTGCGTCGTCAGAGTTGATTACTTCATTGACAGACGTATAAACTGTCTCCTCGCCGTGGAACATTGTGAGGATAGTCGAATTAATGTACGCCGCTTGTTCATTAGTTGGAGTTAAGATCGCTCTGCAGCAGAGCCATGAGATGGGTTTGCTCCTAATATTTTCTACGTCCGGGTACACCGATGAAATGAGAGCTTCAAGGTTAGAAAGCGACAAACAAAATTCATCAGAAAGAGTAATGATCCCGTTACTGTCTCCCAGTGAGCCGTTCCCAATCGACAACAATATTTCAGTGAATGTATGTATGTTTTCATCACCACCTAGATGTACCCTCATATTCTGTGTCAGAGACAGTTTTTTGATATTTGGCCAAAGTGATGATCTCCTTAATGAAGCGTTCACTTCATCTGCTCTGCTCCCTCTTGGAACAACCGGTAACGTTTGACGAAAATCACCAGAAAAGAGGATAGGGACACCTCCAAAGAAGTTATCACTGTTTCGGATGTCCCGCAGCGTTCGGTCAACTGCTTCAATCGCCTTTCTGTGAGCCATAGTGCATTCATCCCAAATTATAAGACTGCAGTCTTGGAGAACCTTGGATATGTTACTTTGTTTTGTGATGTTACATATTGGTGACTCTGTGCAGTCAAGATCTATAGGCACTTTAAACATCGAGTGAGCAGTTTTGCCACCGGGTAAAAGAGTGGCTGCGATCCCCGAAGAGGCTACTGCTACAGCAATCTTACTATCCTGTCTGATCTTAGACAACAGTAAGTTAATCAGGAATGTTTTTCCAGTTCCGCCCGGAGCGTCTAAGAAAAACATTCTACTTTCCTTATTTCTAACACAGTTTAATATTTCCCGATATACTACAGTCTGTTCATCTGTAAGTTTTGGTTCATTTAATAGAACAAAAGACCTTAACGCTTCTTTATTGTAATTTGTTTCCCTGAGATAGTCAGCATTTAACGTTTGTAAGATCTGAGGGGAAGGAAGGCCGTAAATGTTCAAAGGCTGACCGCCAATCGATAGAACGTATTCTTCGAGGTCTTGAAGACATCTGTCTTCCACATGGGCGATCATTTCATGAGCAGTACCGTCGTTACAGGGGGAAAGTTGTCGTAAGAAATCTTCTGCTAGGCTCTCCTTATATTTGTTCCACAGATCCAACGGATCAGAGAGACTGCAAAAGACTAACAATATGCCAAAAAGCCGGCGAAGTTTTGCTGGGCTTTGTGAAACTATCGCCTCCTTCAGTGTCTCTTCCCATTGAGAGTCATCCAGGAGTAATCCATGGGCTTTGCATGCACTCCGATATGTAGGGTGAAGTATGCCATTGACGGTGCGAAGGTCAGTGAAGGATGTTGGTCCCCTGACAGTGAACAGAAGCATGCGTAAATAGAAGCACTCGGAATTATTAGGATGGACTGCATACACTCGGCTAATTACGTGCTGCTTTCTAACGCCCGAAAATGCTACCACAGGTACTCCTTTCTTTCTTCTTACAAATGTACCTTGCTGTTTGTTATACGTATAGTAAGAGGGAACGTCTTCATACAACAGTGTCTTAGCAAAATCATCTGTCTGACATAAGTTAAAGAATGCCATTAAGGTGGTGTTACGTGGATTTTCTACTATGTCATGAGCCGTTTCTGCAGTAAAGACAATTCTTTGAAAATTTTGTAGATGAACATCTAAATGCATTACTGGAGGATACCTTTCATGGATAGGAAATGAAAGAATTCGCCAAACTGCTTCTGAGCTGGATATGTACCTTCCGCTCTGATACTGGCACACTTCATCATTTTTGTCTTGCAAACCTAAGACTGCCTGATCGCTTCCTTTGTTGATGTACTTACAGATGTATTTGATGGACTTAACACTGCTACAGTATTCAACATTGATGTGTGTTTTGAATACCCTAGACAAAACAGGACAGTATGGCACTATCCATCTATTATCCACTTCCATATCCTGTCCATTTATCATAAGGCGTGCAGTGAAGCCACCCATAGAAGGAATCCTGCGCTTGTAGGATGGGTACCCATCGTTCCCTGTGACAGTTTCATTGACGAATGCTCGTGGGTATCGTTTTGAACATCGTCCACCTTTCATACATGGTGAGCCTACGTTGAAAGATCCGCATGGTCCATGGACCATGTGACATTTAACTATGTTAAAAAGCTGTGGATCTTTATCAGGATCTGGAAATTCAGCACTAATAACCTTATCAATATCGACGGGTCGTATCTTGTCCTTAAGCCATAATAATATGTGGGCGTGAGGCAAGCCACGCTTTTGCCATTCAACAGAGTACATAAAACAAAGAGTTGGCCCAAATATTTGTTCTCTGGTTAGTAAGTCCATGAGAGATTTTAATTTCATGTGAAATACACGTGTAATAATGTCGTGACGATCATTCGCTGACTGACCATTATATACGGCATTACCAATTTCTTCCCATTTTGGATTAGTTGTAGCTGTAATAAAAAGATCTGGACATGAGTATTTTCGCACATAACAGAGTGCATCTTGAGATCGCTCGTGCATATATCGGGGTCCTCCAGTGAAAGTGGACGGTAAAATGACTAACCGTCCCAAATCTGCCATGTTACCCTCGTCCTTCCTCAGGGCGTCTTTAAGGTGAATGTAGCTCTCAGCCCTTAATTCCCTTTGGTGTGTTCTGATATAGACTAACCTTTCAGTCTCTATTTTAGCATACATGTCTACCGAGAACTGATTGGACAGTTGACGGTAACAATGTAAGTAGTTTACCTCGCCTTGTCTTATCATTATACGATAAGAATAAAACTGAAGAGAAGATGTTTTCTTGAGAGGGGTCTTTAGTTCTCCGGTTCGTGGGTCTACGTGGTACAGTAGGAAGTGGTAGCCATCATCTCCACGAGGGAACATCAGGGGATATTGAAGAGCGTCGTATG
The DNA here is from genome assembly GCF_040414725.1 of Anabrus simplex. Lineage (NCBI taxonomy): Eukaryota > Metazoa > Arthropoda > Insecta > Orthoptera > Tettigoniidae > Anabrus > Anabrus simplex. The sequence goes on along the minus strand of NC_090279.1, from coordinate 128,202,320 downwards.
ATCGGTGGGTTTCAGATATTCGTCTCAGGCCCTGGTCTCTTGTCCGAAGCACGATGTCTCGCTTATCACATTCGTGTCCAACCAATATGACAGCTATCTCGTTTGTTGTCGGCTGATTATAACAGCCTCTGTGCTCACCAGCAGGAACTCGGTCGGCGTGGATCACAATCTTGTGGGTGTCACCGTCCGGCATTGTCTCTAGAGTTGTCTTCAGTTCCTTGACATATGGGTTCACATCATGTAACATGCCCTGCAAATCATTAACTAAATGGGTTTTTAAATTTGGTATTATTGCTGTTCTTTGATCTACCTGTGCTTTGTGGTCTGCAATGAAATATATTTGAAGATATTTAGAATTTTCATTGTTTGCAGGGAGAAGTGAACCTATTAAGTGGTATACTTGTCCTTGAATTTTGAATGTTGGCATAAAATTTCCTTCCACTACTTTAGTAGCTCCGAAGCTTGTCATTTGGAATGCGCTGTTGTAGGCTCGCACAAATTGAAGAAAATGGCGAGAGTCAGTATGCGTCCCATTTAACAGAGAAATAAGAAGTTCCGGTAGAGGAGTTAGATGATTTAATTTAATTTTTCCGTAAGAGCAGCACATTCCCTCTGGCTCTTGCTTCCATTTGAGAGCCCTACAGAAAGGGCACACTTTACTCAAAGACCCTATATGGGCTCTTGGATGGTAGTCGATAAGAGGGTTATAAGCAAATGCACTTCGCTGCTTTTCATGCCATGGAATCATATTAGGACACCTAGATTCAATTGACGTTGAATGTAATTCTCTAACATTGGCATGTCTCACTCTATCTTCATCTAACCGTCTGAGATATTCATCAGTGGTCTCTGATGAACGTCTTTCTGCTGCACGTAGTCTTTTCTCTTCCTGCTGGACATTTTGCATTTCGTTTAACGATGCGTAGGTACTTCGTCGTTGTGTTAACGCCTGAGAATATTCCTCCGCAGCTAGGTTTTCGCGTGTGAGGGAATGGTGCTCTCTGTCATGCTCCATTCGAGCCATCCGCTGATCCTCTGATTCTGTTTCTCTTAAACGCATCTGTCTAAATCTTTGCGATCTGAGTCTTGCCTCGCGGTCTGAAGCAGTCTCAGAAGCCCTAGATGTGGACTGGCGTGCTCTCTGTGAGCGAAGCCTGGCCTCGCGCTCAGAAGCAGTCTCCGAATCACGGTCAGTGCTCTTCCTCAGTCTGTCTGCATTGAGTCTGGCTTCGCGGTCTGAAGCAGTCTCAGACGCCCTAGATGTGGATTGGCGTGTTCTCTGTGAGCTAAGCCTGGCCTCGCGCTCAGAAGCACTCTCCGAATCACGGTGAGTGCTCTTCCTCAGTCTGTCTGCACTGAGTCTGGCCTCGCGGTCTGAAGCACTCTCAGACGCCCTAGATGTGGACTGGCGTGTTCTCTGTGAGCTAAGCCTGGCCTCGCGCTCAGAAGCACTCTCCAAATCACGGTGAGTGCTCTTCCTCAGTCTGTCTGCACTGAGTCTGGCCTCGCGGTCTGAAGCACTCTCAGACGCCCTAGATGTGGACTGGCGTGTTCTCTGTGAGCTAAGCCTGGCCTCGCGCTCAGAAGCAGTCTCCGAATCACGGTGAGTGATCTTCCTCAGTCTGTCTGCATTGAGTCTGGCCTCGCGCTCAGAAGCACTCTCCGAATCACGGTGAGTGCTCTTCCTCAGTCTGTCTGCACTGAGTCTGGCCTCGCGCTCAGAAGCACTCTCCGAATCACGGTGAGTGCTCTTCCTCAGTCTGTCTGCACTGAGTCTGGCCTCGCGGTCTGAAGCAGTCTCAGACGCCCTCAATATCTTAACTTTTTTAGCTTTTGATATGGACCGTCCAATGTTAATTCGCTTCCTAGCAGGCATGGTCAAAGGAACAGTCACAAAAGTGTCGAAACCCAATCAGTAACTCTGTAATGGGCAGCAAAGTGCATGTGGTGGTGATTATTTTCTGTTGGTGACGGTGGTGTTGGTGATTATTGTTTTAACAGGACGTACAACGGGGCAACTATCCTCTATTAACACTAATCAGAAGAAAACTGAAAGAGATCCGATACTTCGAAGAATGAAGTAATCGCAAAATAAAGGGAAGGGCCGCAATGAGCTCGAAAATATCAAAAACAGAAACCCCTCCCAGAGCAGAAACTGGGAAGGCAGGAAGTACTAAGGGGTAATAGTCAACAAAATAGAGGTAGTTGTGATTATTGTTTCGAGAGGTAGTACAAATGCGCAACAATCTTCTGTTAACACTAATCAGAACGAAATATGAAGAGATGCGATACTTCGAAGAATGAAGATATCGGAAAAGGAAGATAAAGTCCACAAAGGGGTTAAAAATCGCAATCAGCAACAGAATTGAAATGGCCGTATTGGTGATTGTTTCAAAAGGAAGGACAACTCCTCAACAATCCTGCCTTATCACTAATCAGAACGAAATTGAAAGAGATCCGATACTTCGAAGAATGAAGATATCGGCAAAAGAAAGGGAAAGGCCGCAAAATGCTTCCAAATAACAACCACAAACCCCGCCCAGAAAAGAATTTCAGATGCAGTGGTTCCCAATGAAATTAGAGTATCCGAAAATTTCTAAAGTGGAAATAAATTAACGTACCGTCGCAACACTTCTGAAACAGGAAACAATATTTCAGATATTTTTAAACGCAATAACTGACATGAACACTCACATAGATATGTTAACAATCTCAGTTAGAAAGTAACAATGTAATACAGAGAAGAACTAAGCGCCACCAGTGTGAATACCATTAAGCAGTCAAGTTCCTTTTGCTCAGAGCAATATTGATTTCGGTTACGCTTATCGACATGGATGATATAGACTGCTGAAGCTGACCGAAGTAGCTGTTGCCTGTGACTCACGGGTGGCCCAGATTGGTTGCGCAGTAGTGTCGTAGGACAGGTATCCTAATTAGGATAAAACCTTCAATACTGGTATTTTGAAGGTTTATGATGAGCCGAAATTATTATGTTATTATATTTATGTTTCGTGTCCATGGACGTATAACGTGCGGACGTACGGCACACAGATTTCCAATATGGCGTCAAGGAACAGCACCATTAGATCTCTGATCACTGCCTTCGTGATGTCCAGGCCGTATTGTAACTAGCGCGGGAAAGCAATCAGCTGATCGTTAGGGGGGAAGTTTAGCACATGAGTTAGTAGAGTTAAACACAGTTTTTCGCAGTTTTATTGAAACTTTTAACGATGGCTGCATGTTCACTCAGATATATGTGAGAATGAGTCGTCATCGACTCCATTATTAAGTGGAAACTCGTTAATTAGTGAAGAAAACTTAGTGTGAGCGTGTATTTATGTGAAGCTATAGGTTAAGAAGATCGTTCTTCGGTGTTTTAATTTTGTAGTTTATTTGTGTAAAGTTATATTTATAGTGTAAAATTAATTGAGTTTCTGCATTCTGTGTTTTATTATTAACCACGAATTGTATATACTTGAATTAAGATGATCAGTGAGGGAAATCACCATGCCTGTTGCTGTGTGCCTGGCTGCAAAGCCAATTATAAACAAGGAGAGTACACTCCGGTATTTGTGTTTTCTTTTGATGAAGAACTAGTTTAGTTATGGAAGAAGGCTATTCCCAGGGAGAATTTCATAGTTAATCAAAACACAGTTGTGTGTATCAAGCACTTTCCTGAAAATCACATCCTGAGAGAAATAAGAGTGTCACGTCCAGATGGTGAGGTAATTTTTTTTATTATGTCATAAACATGGGTCCCATTAGGTAGGTCCTGTATTTTTATGTAATCAGACCTATGGCTTATCTGAATTCGGTGTATTTGAAAATGCAAGTCTTATTTATGAGTATCACCGAGCTCGATAGCTGCAGTCGCTTAAGTGCGGCCAGTATCCAGTATTCGGGAGACAGTGGGTTCGAACCCCACTGTCGGCAGCCCTGAAGATGGTTTTCCGTGGTTCCCCATTTTCACGCCAGGCGAATGCTGGGGCTGTACCTTAATTAAGGCCACGGCCACTTCCTTCCCATTCCTAGACCTTTCCTGTCCTATCGTCGCCGTAAGACCTATCTGTGTCGGCGCGACGAGAAGCAAATAGCAACAACAACAAAAAAAGAGTATCAAACAGCAGTGTGATTTATGTAAATGTTATCTTCTGACAGATTCAGATCTTATATATGAATTATCTCCAGAAGTAAGATATCTGAATTTCCTAAATCGAGGGGGCTTAAAGTATCCATCAGACATGTCAATAGAACTTAGAATTGAGGTGTACAAAGTATTTTGTGTGTTAGTGTCAGATACATATAAGATGGTATTTCTAAATTCAGACAATCCTAAGTGTGTCACTATATCCTTGGCTTTGGAGTCAATGCATTTGGCAGATTCCCTAGTCATTTGTGACTGCGGGAAGAAATTGGAAGACCTGGCCGGACAGTGTATATATATTTGGGTGAATATGTTTTTAAATAATTTTTCCAAAATTCACACCGACTTGTGTATTCAACAAAGTGCTTCAAAGAGAGCAGACCTACTCCTTACTGGTGTAACTTCCTGTAAGAGGTCCAGGAAAGCTACAGTGTTCATGAAGTGGAAACAGTGAGGTACAGAAATAATTTATATTTGTAATAAATAGTATGGTAATTGGCTGGCTGCATGTTTTCTGTCAGTGTGTGTGATGTGAATGTTCCAGTTGACCAGAAAATGGATAAAATCGCAAGAATATGTCTCAAAATGTTAGGCTGTACTCACGCAAACGAACGTATATACGCGAGAAATAGAACGTTACGGAGAAGAATATGCATTGTATGTCAGAATTAACAAATATTTGACGATAGGTTTTGGTTTTATAAGGTGTTAACAGTTCTTTAAGTAATTTAAACGAGTGTGTTATTCAAGCGGAGCGTATGCGTATCGCCTTCAAGTTCCCCCCAAAGCGTGACGTCATCAGAGGTACAATACGGCCTGGACATTACGAAGGCAGTGCTCTGATGTAAAACATGTATAAATTCTATGTAGATTGTTTTAGAGAGCGATTGTTTTCTTTTTTGTATTCCGAGAGAGGCACTGAATGTTTTCTTCTATCTGACAGGATAAGTTCGTAGCGATAATAAAGTTGCTTTTAGAATACGTAAAAGTGTTCTCGTGTGATATTTTTATTGCGTAAAATAGAAAATCGCATATAGAGAACGACAGTAGATGTTGGTTTTCCCCACAGGAGCACCGTGACTGTGTAGCACACAACCGCACGTGTATCTTATTTCTTTGTTTATAGCTGTCTCTCTTATAAAGGAAAGATTTCCATGTAACATCTGTACGTAATTTCTTTCCTTATATTGCTGTTGGTGTATATAGTGACCTACTGTATTTTGCGTAGCGTGTACATCGTAGTTCGTTTCTGTGAACCGCCTGTTGCGTGGTGAAGGTGGGAGGGGGGGGGGAAGGAATACATCCGGGTTATTCCCTGCCTGTCGTAACAGGTGACTGAAATCGCCCCAGGGGTCCTTAACTTGGCAGGGTGGGCTCGCGACCACGGACCCTTTTAGGTGCACTTACTTATGCCACGCTCCTCACTTTAGCTATATTATCCGAACTTCCGTGGTCTATTCTTGTTCTTTGCAGACTCCGACGGCATAAGAACATTCGAGGCCTCATTTCCACGCCCTTCGCGGATAACTTAATTTCGGAAGAGTCGGATTCCTCCATTTTTGTCACTGATTACTGTTAATATAGGATGGTTGCCCCGTTGTAGTTCCTCTTGAAACAAAAATCAGCACCATCACCACTCTCTTCTCTCATCCGACTTGTGTTCTTATGTTTGAGAGATCTCGGGAGTTGGCCCAATTTTAAGATCGTATGCCGTTCCTGAGGCCAACCGAATGTGGAGGATTGTATTGAACAATTACGCCTTTCTGCTGGGATTCAATCAATCAATCAATCGATCAATCAATCAATCAATCAATCAATCAATCAATCAACATACATACGGAGTAATTAAGGAAGAAAATAATAGTTAAGAAATCTGACATTAATGGAAAATAGATTATAATAACTGAGGAGAGCCGGATGACGACAAATATGTAAATACCAAGTGAATGTATTGCTCTTACTTATGCCCCTCAATAAATTATGCTGGTGTGAGTTATGGATATAAAAAAGCCGTAACAGAGGAGCAAATTAGGCGCAGGGATTCTTAGGTAAACATATAAGATGACTAATGGTGTTATTACTGAAGCTGTTCGAGAACGGTTATAGGCCTAACCTCCAACGATATTCCGCCATTATCCCTCAGAATGGCCGATTGACACCTCTCTTGTTATTCTACCGCCCCCACCCACAGGGGGACGTTGTCGGTCTGTCGGTCACTCAATGCAGAGCATGGTACCAGCAGAAAATTGTAAATTTCTCCGTCATGTGAAGAGTAAGGTAAATTATGATCATAACGAAAGTTGTTTATAATGAAGAGACGTTTCACGTACGGTAAACGAAGTTTACAGAAAATCAATAGTGTAAGAGAAAAAGGAGGAAAACCATTCTGGTTTTCCTATAAACCCCCCATCTATTGTAATATTTTAAAATGTTATGCACATAGAAACCTTCCCCGGGATGAGCATACTCTAAATATGAAGTTTGGTTGAGATCTATTTAGCCGTTTCGACGTGATGGCTTTCGTATAAACACCCCGTGTATTGAAAGATTTTAAAATGATATGCATATCGAAACCTTCCCCGGGATAAGTATACTGTAAATATGAAGTTTGGTTGAACAGACAAACAGACAGACAAACAGACAAACAGACAAACAGACAAACAAACAAACAGACACGAAACGTAAAAACCACCGATTCGGTCTTGAGTTGACCTAAAACGGATAAATATCTGAAAAATTGGCAAAACAAAAGAAATTACAGACAGCGGACCCCCTACAATTTTATTTATATAGATAATTTCGCTGCTGTAGAATCCTGGAGCTGACGTTGCCATGGTACGGTATTCTACATTGTATTCGAATATCGAAGTAAATAGTGTACATGCAGTAAATAAGATAGTTTTAAAATTGCATGTCTCTTAGCGTTATCCGAGAAAGAGCATGGGGAGGTCCCCGTACGTTTCCAATGTAAAGTGTTTGTTACGGATTTGTGATATAACGGCAGGCTCACTTGCCTACTGGCATTCACAATCAGGTTGGGAAGTTTACATTATAATTGCAGGCCCCATTGCCTACTATGCGGACAGAATCGATTTGAGGAGTTTTCGTTAAAATGGCAGCCCCCCTTTCCTACCTCCAGACAGATTACAGTTTTTATTATAATGGCAGGCAATTACCCTACTATCACTCGAAATTGAGTTGTGCAGTTATCATTATAATGACAGGCCCCTTTTCCTACTGCCAGCCAGCGTACTGCCAGTCACACCAAGTTGGTGAGTTTCCATCAAAATAGCAGGCCACTATGCCTAATGCCAGTCACATTTTAGATGAGTACATTTCTTTATAATGGCGGGCACCCTTGCTTACTGCCAAACACAATCGGGTAGGGGAGTTTTAAACAAAACTGCATGCTCACTTACCTTCTGCAAGTCAAATCGAGAAGGGAACTATTCATTACAATTGTAGGCCTTCCTTACTAATGACAGTTACACAGGAGTTGGAGAAGGAACCCTTTCCTACTGCCAGTCAAAGTCGGTGTGGGGAGTACTGATTACAATAGCAGACCGACCCTTTCTCGATCGCTAAATCGACATCAGTGAATATATATAGATCGACATACGAAAGTATATGCGTGTTTACAATATTGAAGACCTTCATTTACAGATTAACTGCTACTAAACGTACGTCATATCGACAAAGGATTATACCATAAGACACGCCGGATTTAGTGGCCTAAATGGCTGGTCCAATGATATGTCATCTATTCTTGGGTCAGATTTAGAAACGTGGAACAGGGTAAAGGTTTTGTAAGATCATCTCACATTACATTACTTTTCGGATAATAATGTGACAGCTACATACGTAGCATTTGGCTCACATATGGCTACTGAGTGGGCCAATTTTCGTGAAGAGTTTGATGATTCTGTATTTCATATAAGTAATTGAAAGTATGAATAATGCATGTGAAAATTCCAAATTGACTTAACATCGATTAATAGAGAAAAATCAAACGTAAAAGGGATACAGATACGGCATAAAGTCATAAGACCAAAGTTGTAGATCATTCCAAATTGAACGGAGATTGTGCAATCCGTTACGTGATAGGAATTTCCGAAGGTCTGCACCATCATTAAAATTGCCTGCATATTTCGATATTCTTCGGGGATAAAAAATGAAAAATTTAATGATATAGGATTTTTCATTCGTTACAGGCTAAAACGTATAATTTTGTCAAATTTCAATTATCTTCTTATTCTTCTGGCAGATTATGCCACAATGTGGATTTTGGGCGAGGCGGGTAAAAATTAGGACTTTCAGGAAATCAATAATTATGGAGATTGTTATTATTACCCCTTAAACGGAAAGCTGTACGAAAGTTTCGCCAAAATAGTCAGTGTAGAGGTACACAGTCGTTACGATTTGATTTATATAGATAAGGAATCTGCTCCATGTAAAACACCTTTTGGGCTATGTCCGCTGGACTTAACCTGCAAAAGTGACCATTCATGATATCTCCCTTATTAATCCTCCTGACGAAAAAATGCACATGAAAAAAAAGGTTTAGAGGTGGAATTCCATCAGGTTTGGTCGATTTCCAGTCAGGTTGGTCTTGTTCTGTATATATTGTGGAAGAGTAAAATCACCATTTCGGTTCCTTATAAACCGCCAGTCCATTCCGGAACATGAGATGTTATTTACGTTTAAAACCTACCTTTGGACAGGTGGATGCTAAATATAAATTTTGTTTCGAATGTCTTCAGTAGTTTTCAAGTTGTAAGGAATACGCTTTACACGCACCCGCTCGTGAGTTAAGTCCGATGGGACTTGTACAAAAAAACGGTCCTTTAATGATATCTCCCTTATTGATCCTCGTATCGAAATGATGCACATGAGAAAAAAAGGTTTAGACATTAATTTCTACCAAGGTAGGTAGACTTCCATAAACTTTTGTTGTGTATATTTTTTGGAAGTGCAAAATCACTGTTTCGGTTTCGTATAAACCCCCAGTTAGTTCAGGGATTTAGAAACAATATTTGCCCTGAAACCTATCAAGGACAGGTGTATTCTAAATACGAATCTTGGTGGAAATGCATCCAGTAGTTTCTAGCATTCACGTACATACGGCGTAATTAAGGAAGAAAATAATACAGTTAAGAATGTTGAAACTAATAGAAAATGGATTATAACTGAGGACAGCTGGATAACGACAAATAAATAAATGCCGTGAGTTATGGATATAATAAAGCGCTAACAGAGGAGAAATTTAGGTTCAGTGATTCTTAGGTAAACAAATATGAAGATGACTAATGGTGTTATTACTTAATCTATTCGAGGGCGGTTATAACCTCCAACGATATTCCGCCAATATCCCGCAGATGAGCCGATTGATGCCTCTCTTGCCATCTACCCAAGGAACAACCACGAATTTAAAAGCATGATGAGGAAAATGGCAATACGTTACTTCCCTACTGGCATGCAGTCAGAGACGTTGCCATGGTAACCTGTAGGTTCGTTGTCGGTCTGTCGGTCACTAAATGCAGAGCATGATACCAGCAGAAAATTGTAAATTTCTCCGTCATGTGAAGAGTAAGGTAAATTATGAACATAACGAAAGTTGTTTATAATGAAGAGACGTTTCACGTACGGTAAACGAAGTTTACAGAAAATCAATAGTATAAGAGAAAATAGAGGAAAACCACTGTGGTTTTCCTATAAACACCCCGTCTATTCAAAGATTTTAAAATTATATGCATATCGGAACCTTTCCTGGGATGAGTATACTCTAAATATGAAGTTTGGCTGAGATCTATCCAGCCGTTTCGACGTGATGGTGGGAAAACCACTCTGGTTTTCCTATAAACCCCCCGTCTATTCAAGGATTTTAAAATGATATGCATATCTAAACCTTCCCCGGGATTAGTATACTCTAAATACAATGTTTGGTTGAGATCCATCCAGCCGTTTCGACGTGATGGTGGAAAAACCATTCTGATTTTCCTATAAACCCCCCATATATATAATATTTTAAAATGATATGCATATGGAAAACTTCCCCGCGATGAGTATCCTCTAAATATGAAGTTTGGTTGAGATCTATCCAGCCGTTTCGACGTGATGGTGGAAAAACCATTCTGGTTTTCCTATAAACCCCCTGTCTATTCAAGGATTTTAAAATGATATGCATATCAAAACCTTCTCCGGGATGAGTATACCCTAAATATGAAGTTTGGTTGAGATCTATCCAGCCGTTTCGACGTGATGGTGGAACAGACAAACAGACAGACAAACAGAAACAATTTTATTTATATAGATTTTTACACTCGTTCTTCACCCCCTTTCCATCCCCGCCCAAAGGAGTCCTATGAGTGCCTTACACAACAGTATATTTTTTTCCCAGATATTAAGTCTTATTTGTACCTATTTTGGTTGACAGCTATGCCCAAACGTACATGCATAATCTCACTGCTCTAGAATCCTGGAGCTGACGTTGCCATGGTTACGGCAGTTCATTTCTTTATCCGATTCCTAGAGCAGGGGTAGTGTGGTGCCAATATCTCCGTAACGGTTGGTTTTAGGGCCTTAAAACATGGTTTTCGGGCCCGTAGGGCTTACCGAGTTTTGTTCTTTGCGTCAAGAGGATTAAATTGAGCTTTGTCTCGTCCTTATACGACAAATTCGATATTTTGCCTATAATAGTATAAGAGAAAATGGAGGAAAACCGTTTTTCCTATAAAAACCCCCGTCTTTTCAAATATTTTAAAATGATATGCATATCGAAACCTTCCCCGGGGTCAGTATACTCTAAATATGAAGTTTGGTTGAGATCTATCCAGCCGTTTCGACGTGATGGTGGAACAGACAAACAGACAGGCAAACAGACAAACAGAAACAATTTTATTTATATAGATAGGGAGGTGAAATTCCCTCTACAATAGCTTGTACAATCTGATCCTCAGGGAAATGAAGAGCAAACACCCTAGTATAAAACTTAATGTCCTGTATGAAATCAGCCAAGTTTTCATCCAAGCGCTGTACCCGATAATAGTACTTCTGAATAAGGGAGGACCTGGCTCTAGCAGGGATGAAGTTAGCTAGCAAGTGGGCATGGAAATCCTCAATAGAGGATTGCTCGGCAATATCTCTTACGATTTTATCAGAGAGAATACCAATAGCATACGGATAGATAATTTGCAAGATTTGACATGGAGAAAGAGAAAAAACAAGGGCATGATCCTGAAATTCCACTAGAAATCTTAAAAATGAAATTACGTCACTGGTGGTATTAACGGAAAACTTAGATATACCTCTGAGCAACATTGCCAATGGATGAGGCAAGCTACTAAACCCGGGTGACATAGTAGGTAAAGGTTTCAATGGCAAAGAAGTTAATACAGAACGGATGTTACTCAACGATGCACGGCGTTCAGACTCGTTGTCCAATGGGGCAGAGATAGTTTGAGCAGCGATGGTTTTCCTATTAATTTCTCCCTTGGGAGGCGCTTCCTCACTACCTGCATTCACTATGGTGGGTTGATCAGATTTGGGAGGAACTTCCCCAGTTAACAATTGAGTGACCTTGCTAGATAATTCAGACATATTTTCGAGCAGCGTACTAGCTTCCTTCTTCTGAACGTCATTCAACTTCAGAGACAACAGATCATTAACTCTATTTGAAAAGTGATATAACCTGGCTTGCACACGCTTAATTTGATTAGGAGACGGATCATTTTCATCAAAAAAACTAACTACAGAAGCTAGCCCAGTAATATTCTCGACGATCGTGGAAAGAGAGTCATCAATTTCTTTCTCTCCCAAATTGGGGATGGAAATGGGCAAATCAAGGGACTCTCTAAGCTTGTTAGTGTCTACTGCAACCGTGCCTCCAGATTGCACATTTCTGATAGTTAATTCATAGATCAACTCCTCTTTGCGCAAATAATTAAGATGGAGAACATCGCGAGGGCCGGGCATGGTGACAGAACAATTTTGAAAAAGTCAAAAAATTCCAGCAACTGAGAAAATGGTTAGAGTTCGGATCAAAACAATGTGTAGCCGTCAAAAGGGGCTAAATTGAGACCCATTCAACCACGCTCTGCTACCACTTGTTACCGTGTTTTAGCGGCAGGTAGAGGTGAAAGAAGGTGCGGGTGTGAACGGATCTCAAGCTACGAAATTATAGTGCATGTAAACTAAATTTAAAATTTAATACGGTTATATTTTCTTTTCAAAATAAATAAGTAACAAGCATGGCAGGTACAGAATAGCAAGTCAAATAAGGTAGTTACAATATTTACAGAATTTGGGCTTCGCGCCCCGAATTCACAATGCTTGGGCAATCAGCTCAGTTTTACCCCAAACACAAGTTTTAACAGAGGGGCAGAAAACCCCATTCATACCTAGGAGCCCTTGCTCCAAATTACACAGAAAAGCCTCCTCGAGGCATACAACATGCAATTTTCAAAAGAGCCACTCGCTCTCAAATTTAAGCCTCTCCCAGGCCACACCAAACTCCACCTTCAAGCTGTCCTCAACGGACATAAACACAGGGGTAAAATACCCAATCTACTGAGGTTTATTAAACGAAAAGAATGTTAATTAAATGACCTCTAAAATAACAATTTGAGAGGAGGCGAACTTGCACTCCTAATACACTTTGATTTTAAAACCTACTTTGGCTCTTAGGCCGCTGATGCAAGGGCTAATCCCATACTACAGAGGTGACGTAAGAAAAGAACAATTTGTTTTACATTAACGAAGAATAGGTTGAGAAAAATAAGTTCACCTCAAAACAATATGAGTGGGAGCTCGAGAGGGTTAGCACTCTCTATCCCAGAATGTAGCTTTACAAGAGAATAGATGAAAAGAGTAGTTACATTTTAGGAAAAGGTTACATAGTGGAACGCTTCGCACCCGCCCCGAGAGTTAAACTGCTGAGCTAGCAAAGAAAGAATTTATTAATCGGCCATTACCTTATTGTTGACCGCTGCCGAAGAAAGAGGCGCTTCCCGCCTCCTGCTATGTACTTAATACACTGAAAGATGGAACAGAAGTGGCCCGGAGACCCAAAAATCAGCAGTTTATATCCTCTCGCGGAAGGTTCTAGGTGTTAGGGGAAAGAAAACACCCTCCCACAAACTTTTTATTGGCTAGGGTATAGAAACATTTTCAAGTTGGGGGAAGATACCTATGATTGGTCAGAAATTAATAACAGAAATTCGGGATTGGTCAAATGCAAAAACAAGGGGAAAGAGAGGGGTATACAGCCAACTTAAACAATAACAGAAAGAAATTTAACAAAGAACAAACTTTTGAAATAAAATTTTCTCCAAAGAACAGTTATTTTTCTTCCCACTAGGGTGCACTATTGTAGTTTTTCAGTGGTGTCCTCTAGAAGAGAAAGTTCACACTTCTTACTTCAAGCAAAACAAAAGTACGTCGAAAATGACACAGTTCACAAACTCAAAAATTTCCAGGTGGTGACATCTTCTGAGAAACTAGAAAATTAATAGGGTAAATAAAGTTCAAACTTCCTCCAGCAGAGGAGTTTCCACAGGCGCACATTTTAAATTAGCGGAGTGGAGGTGTACCGCCCGGTACACTAGGCAAAGGTGTATTTTTCATCTGCCTAAAGTGAGAACTGTGGCTCGGGCTAACTCTTGGTTTGTGGGGGCACTAACATCAATGAATGAGGTGGGTGAATCAGTGGACCGTTTACACTCACCAGACATGCCCTATTGACCTCATGAATGTATCTGTAAGATATGTAAATACGTAAATGTTAATAGATGTAGTTTAATAATTTCAATTATTTAAGGAGATTTAGTTTTATTTATTTATTTATTTATTTATTTATTTATTTATTTATTTATTTATTTATTTATTTATTTATTTATTTATTTACTTATTTATTTATTTATTTATTTATTTATTTATTTATTTATGTTGAGAATATTTATATATATATATTCACTAGCGAATGTACCCGTGCTTCGCTACGGTATTCTACATTGTATTCGAATATCGAAGTAAATAGTGTGCATGCAGTAAATAAGATTGTTTTAAAATTGCATGTCTCTTAGCGTTATCCGAGAAAGAGCATGGGGAGGTCCCCGTACGTTGTTCCAAAATGTAAAGTGTTTGTTAAGGATTTGTGATATAACGGCAGGCTCACTGCCTACTGCCATTCACAATCGAGTTGGGACGATTACGTTATAATTGCAGGCCCCATTGCCTACTATGCGGACAGAATCGATTTGGGGAGTTTTCGTTAAAATGGCAGCCCCCCTTTCCTACTTCCAGACAGATCAGAGTTTTTATTATAATGGCATGCAATTACCCTACTACCACTCGAAATTAAGTTGTGCAGTTATCATTGTAATGTCAGGCCCATTTTCCTACTTTCAGCCAGCTTACTGCCAGTCACACCAAGTTGGTGAGTTTCCATCAAAATAGCAGGCCACTATGCCTAATGCCAGTCACATTTTAGATGAGGACATTTCTTTATAATGGCGGGCACCCTTGCCTACTGCCAAACACAATCGGGTAGGGGAGTTTTAAACAAAACTGCATGCTCACTTGCCTTCTGCAAGTCAAATCGAGAAGTGAACTATTCATTACAATTGTAGACCTTCCTTACTAATGACAGTTACACAGGAGTTGGAGAAGGAACCCTTTCATACTGCCAGTCAAAGTCGGTGTGGGGAGTACTGATTACAATAGCAGACCCACCCTTTCTCGATCGCTACAAATCGACATCAGTGAATATATATAGATCGACATACGAAACTATATGCGTGTTTACAATACTGAAGACCTTCATTTACAGATTAACTGCTACTAAACGTACGTCATATCGACAAAGGATTATACCATAAGACACGCCGGATTTAGTGGCCTAAATGGCTGGTCCTATGATATGTAATCTATTCTTGGGTCAGATTGAGTTAGAAACGTGGAACAGGGTAACGTTCTTGTAAGATTATCTCACATTACATTACTTTTCGGATAATTATGTGACAGCTATATACATAGCATTTGGCTCATATATGGCTACTGGGTGGGCCAATTTTCGTGAAGAGTTTGATGATTCTGTATTTCATATAAGTAATCGAAGGTGTAAATTATGCATGTGAAAATTCCAAATTGACTTAACATCCATTAATAGAGAAAAATCAAACGTAAAATTGATACAGATACGGCAAAGAGTAATAAGACCAAGGTTGTAGATCATTCCAAATTGAACGGAGATTGTGCAATCTGTTATGCGATAGGAATTTCAGAAGGTCTGCACCATTATTAAAATTGCCTGCATATTTCGATATTCTTCGGGGATAAAAAGTGAAGAATTTAATGATCTTGGATGTTTTCCGTTCGTTACAGGCTAAAACGTATAATTTTGTCAAATTTCAATTATCTTCTTTTTCTTCTGGCAGATTATGCCGCAATCTGGATTTTCGGCGAGGCGGGTAAAAATTAGGACTTTCAGAAACTAAACCAAAAATTATGCAGATGGTCATTATTACCCCTTAAACGGAAAGCTGTACGAAAATTTCGCCAAAATAGTCAGTGTAGAGGCACACAGTCGTTACGATTTGATTTATATAGATAAGGAATCTGCTCCATGTAAAACACCTTTTTGGTTATGGCCGCTGGACTTAACCTGCAAAACTGACCATTCATGATATCTCCCTTATTAATCCTCCTGACGAAAAAATGCACATGAAAAAAAGGTTTACAGGTGGAATTCCATCACGTTTGGTCGATTTCCAGTCAGGTTGGTCTTGTTCTCTATATATTGTGGAAGAGTAAAATCACCATTTCGGTTCCCTATAAACCGCCAGTCCATTCCGGAATATGAAATGTTATTTACGTTTAAAACCTACCTTTGGACAGGTGGATGCTAAATATGAATTTTGGTTCGAATGTCTTCAGTAGTTTTCAAGTTGTAAGGAATACGCTTTACACGCACCCGCTCGTGAGTTAAGTCCGATGGGACTTGTACAAAAAAACGGTCCGTTAATGATATCTCCCTTATTAATCCTCGTATCGAAATGATGCACATGAGAAAAAAGGTTTAGAAATTAATTTCTACCAAGGCAGGTAGATTTAAATTAACGTTGGTTGTGTATATTTTGTGGAAGTGCAAAATCACTGTTTCGGTTTCGTATAAACCCCCAGTCAGTTCAGGGATTTAGAAACAATATTTGCCCTAAAATCTATCAAGGACAGGTGTATTCTAAATATGAGTATTGGTGGAAATACATCCAGTAGTTTGTAGCACTCGCGTACATACGGCGTAATTAAGGAAGAAAATAATACAGTTAAGATAGTTGAAAGTAATAGAAAATGGATTATAACTGAGGACAGCCGGAAAACGACAAATATGTAAATGCCAAGTTAATGTATTGGAAAAACAAATGCCCCTCCATAAATTATGCTAGTGTGAGTTATGGATATAATAAAACGGTAACAGAGGAGCAATTTAGGTCCATTGATTCCTAGGTAAACAAATAATAAGAAGATGACTAATGGTGTTATTATTTAATCTATTCGAAGGCGGTTATAACATCCAACGATATTCCGCCAATATCCCGCAGATAGGCCGATTGACGCCTTTCTTGCATTCTACCCAAGGAACAACCAAGAATTTAAAAGCATAATGAGGAAAATGGCAATACGTTACTTCCCTGCTGGCATGCAGTCAGAGACGTTGCCATGGTAACCTGTAGGTTCGTTGTCGGTCTGTCGGTCACTCAATGCAGAGCATGGTACCAGCAGAAAATTGTAAATTTCTCCGTCATGTAAAGAGTAAGGTAAATTATAAACATAACGAAAGTTGTTTATAATGAAGAGACGTTTCACGTACGGTAAACGAAGTTTACAGAAAATCAATAGTATAAGAGAAAATGGAGGAAAACCATTCTGGTTTTCCAATAAACACCCCGTCTATTCAAAGATTTTAAAATGATATGCATATCGAAACCTTCCCCGGGAGGAGTATGCTCTAAATATGAAGTTTGGTTGAGATCTATCCAGCCGTTTCGACGTGATAGTGGAAAAACCATTCTGGTTTTCCTATAAACCCCCCCCGTGCATTAAAGATTTTAAAATGATATGCATATCGAAACCTTCCCCGGGATGAGTATACTCTAAATATGAAATTTGGTTGAAATCCATCCAGCCGTTTCGACGTGATGGTGGAAAAACCATTCTGGTTTTCCTATAAACCCCCCGTGTATTCAAGGATTTTAAAATTATATGCATATCGAAACCTTCCCCGGGATGAGTATACTCTAAATATGAAGTTTGGTTGAGATATATCCAGCCGTTTCGACGTGATGGTGGAAAAACCATTCTGGTTTTCCTATAAACGCCCCGTGTATTCAAAGATTTTAAAATAATATGCATATCGAAACCTTCCCCGGGAGGAGTATACTCTAAATATGAAATTTGGTTGAGATCTATCCAGCCGTTTCGACGTGATGGTGGATAAACTATTCTGGTTTTCCTATAAACCCCCGTGTATTCAAAGATTATAAAATGATATGCATATCGAAACCTTCCCCGGGATGAGTATACTCTAAATATGAAATTTGGTTGAGATCTATCCAGCCGTTTCGACGTGATGGTGGAAAAACCATTCTGGTTTTCTTATAAACCCCCCGTGTACTCAAAGGTTTTAAAATGATATGCATATCAAAACCTTCCCCGGGATGAGTATACTCTAAATATGAAATTTGGTTGAGATCTATCCAGCCGTTTCGACGTGATGGTGGAAAAACCATTCTGGTTTTCCTATAAACCCCCCGTGTATTCAAAGATTTTAAAATGATATGCATATCGAAACCTTCCCCGGGAGGAGTATACTCTAAATATGAAGATTGGTTGAGATATATCCAGCCGTTTCGACGTGATGGCGGAAAAACCATTCTGGTTTTCCTATAAACACCCCGTGTATTCAAATTTTTTTAAATAATATGCATATCGAAACCTTCCCCGGGATGAGTATACTCTAAATATGAAATTTGGTTGAGATCCATCCAGCCGTTTCGACGTGATGGTGGAAAAACCATTCTGGTTTTCCTATAAACCCCCGTGTATTCAAGGATTTTAAAATGATATGCATATTGAAATCTTCCCCGGGAGGAGTATGCTCTAAATATTAAGTTTGGTTGAGATCTATCCAGCTGTTTCGACGTGATGGTAGAAAAACCATACTGGTTTTCTTATAAACCTCCGTGTAATCAAAGATTTTAAAATGATATGCATATCGAAACCTTCCCCGGGATGAGTATACTCTAAATAAAATTTTGTTGAGATCCATCCAGACGTTTCGACGTGATGGTGGAAAAACCATTCTGGTTTTCCTATAACCCCCCGTGTATTCAAAGATTTTAAAATGATATGCATATCAAAACCTTCCCTGGGAGGAGTATACTCTACATATGAAGTTTGGTTGAGATCTATCCAGCCGTTTCGACGTGATGGTGGATAAACTATTCTGGTTTTCCTATAAACCCCCGTGTATTCAAAGATTTTAAAATGATATGCATATCGAAACCTTCCCCGGGAGGAGTATACTCTAAATATGAAGTTTGGTTGAGATCTATCCAGCTGTTTCGACGTGATGGTGGAAAAACCATTCTGGTTTTCTTATCAACCCCCGTGTAATCAAAGATTTTAAAATGATATGCATATCGAAACCTTCCCCGGGATGAGTATACTCTAAATATGAAATTTTGTTGAGATCTATCCAGCCGTTTCGACGTGATGGTGGAAAAACCATTCTGGTTTTCCTATAAACCCCCCGTGTATTCAATGATTTTAAAATGATATGCGTATCGAAACCTTCCCCGGGAGGAGTATACTCTAAATATGAAGTTTGGTTGAGATCTACCCAGCCGCTTCGACGTGATGGTGGAAAAACCATTCTGGTTTTCCTATAAACCCCCCGTGTATTCAAAGATTTTAAAATAATATGCATATCGAAACCTTCCCCGGGATGAGTATACTCTAAATATGGAGTTTGGTTGAGATCTATCCAGTCGTTTCGACGTGATGGTGGAAAAACCGTTCTGATTTTCCTATAAACCCCCGTGTATTCAATGATTTTAAAATGATATGCATATCGAAACCTTCCCCGGGATGAGTATACTCTAAATATGAAATTTGGTTGAGATCTATCCAGCCGTTTCGACGTGATGGTGGAAAAACCATTCTGGTTTTCCTATAACCCCCCCCCCCGTGTATTCAAAGATTTTAAAATGATATGCATATCTAATCCTTCCCCGGGAGGAGTATACTCTAAGTATGAAGTTTGGTTGAGATCTATCCAGCCGTTTCGACGTGATGGTGGAAAAACCATTCTGGTTTTCCTATAAACCCCCCGTGTATTCAAATATTTTAAAATGATATGCATATCGAAACCTTCCCCGGGAGGAGTATACTCTAAATATGAAGTTTGCTTGAGATCTATCCAGCCGTTTCGACGTGATAGTAGAAAAACCATTCTGGTTTTCTTATAAACCCCCCGTGTATTCAAAGATTTTAAAATGATATGCGTATCTAAACCTTCCCCGGGATGAGTATACTCTAAATATGAAGTTTGGTTGAGATCTATCCAGCCGTTTCGACGTGATGGTGGAACAGACAAACAGACAAACAGAAACGAACAACTTTATTTATAAGATTATTTTTATACCACTCCCCTCGCCCCCTGCCAAAAGGGTGCTAGGGGTGTCTTACCCTCACGCGGTTTGTCTCCTGATACTAATTGATAAGTGTACCACGTTTGGTGAAATTGCTCCAGTGGTTTAGGAGGAGATGTGTCATATACACACCCACACCCACACACCCACGCACACACATACATCAATTTTTATATATAGTAAGAAGAAGAAGATAATATTTTTATATGTAGTTTTTCGATTAATTTTATATCTCACCCCCTTCGCTCCCCACTTGGATTTGCAAAAAATCCGGAGTAATACTATTCATCTCAGAGACCCTGAAATCTATGGATTCGAAACTGTTTTTAATTATTTCTATATCTCACCCCACCCCCCCACCCTTTGCTCCCAACCTAAAAGGGGGCTGGATTTTAAAAAAATTCTAGAGTATCACTTTTCAACTCAGCGACCCCGAAAACTATGAATTCGACACTATTCTCGATTATTATTGTAACTACCACCCCCCTGACCCTCTCCCTTAAGGGCGCTAGGGATGGCTTAACCCCCACAGTGCTCGTCTCCCGATAGTAAGTGATACGTGTACCAAGTTTGGTTGAAATTGCTCCGGTGGTTTAGTTGGAGATGTGTCATTTACACACACACTTCCATTTCTATATATAGTAAGATTTTTACACTCGTTCTTCACCCCCTTTCCATCCCCGCCCAAAGGAGTCCTATGAGTGCCTTACACAACAGTATATTTTTTTCCCAGATATTAAGTCTTATTTGTACCTATTTTGGTTGACAGCTATGCCCAAACGTACATGCATAATCTCACTGCTCTAGAATCCTGGAGCTGACGTTGCCATGGTTACGGCAGTTCATTTCTTTATCCGATTCCTAGAGCAGGGGTAGTGTGGTGCCAATATCTCCGTAACGGTTGGTTTTAGGGCCTTAAAACATGGTTTTCGGGCCCGTAGGGCTTACCGAGTTTTGTTCTTTGCGTCAAGAGGATTAAATTGAGCTTTGTCTCGTCCTTATACGACAAATTCGATATTTTGCCTATAATAGTATAAGAGAAAATGGAGGAAAACCGTTTTTCCTATAAAAACCCCCGTCTTTTCAAATATTTTAAAATGATATGCATATCGAAACCTTCCCCGGGGTCAGTATACTCTAAATATGAAGTTTGGTTGAGATCTATCCAGCCGTTTCGACGTGATGGTGGAACAGACAAACAGACAAACAGAAACAATTTTATTTATATAGATACTAGCAAATGTACCCGTGCTTCGCTACGGTATTCTGCATTGTATACGAATATTGAAGTAAATACTGTACATGCAGTAAATAAGATTGTTTTAAAATAGCATGTCTCTTAGCGGTATCCGAGAAACAATATGCAGAGGTCCCCATACGTTGTTTCCAGTGTAAAGTGCTTGTTACGGATTTGTGATGATAACGACAGGCTCACTTCCCTACTGCGATTCACAATCGAGTTGGGAAGTTTACATTATAATTGCAGGCCCCATTGCCTACTGCGCGGTCACAATCTATTTGGGGAGTTTCCGTTACAATTGCAGGCCCCCTTTCCTACCTCCAGACATATTACAAATTGAAGAGTTTTTATTATAATGGCAGGAAACTTCCCTACAACCAGTCAAAATTGAGTTGTGCAGTTATCATTATAATGATAGGCCCCTTTTCCAACTGCCAGCCAGCTTCCTGCCAGTCACACCAAGTTGATGAGTTTCCATCAAAATAGCAGGCCAGTATGCCTAATGCCAGTCACATTTTAGATGGGTACATCTGTTTATAACTGCGGGAACGCTTGCCTACAGCCAAAGACTGTATGCTGCATGCTCCCTTGCCTTCTGAAAGTCAAATCGAGAAGTGAATTATTCATTACAATGGTAGGCCTGCCTCATTAATGCCAGTTACTCAGGAATTGGAGAAGGACTCCATTCCTACTGCCAGTCATAGTCGGTGTGCGGAGTACTGATTACAATAGCAGACACACCCTTTCTCGATCGCTACAAAATCGACATCAGTGAATATATATAGTTCGACATACGAAAGTATGTGCTTGTTTACAATATTGCAGACCTTCATTTACAGATTAACTGCTTCTAAACGGTACATCATATCGAGAAAAGATTGTACCATAAGACGCCGGATTTAGCGGCCTAAATTGCTGGTCATATGATATCTCATCTATTCATGGGTCAGATTGAGTTAGAAACTTGGGTAAAATTTGTGTAAGATTATCTCACATTGCATTGCTTTTCGGATAATTAAGTGACAGCTACATACATAGCATTTGGCTCACATATGGCTACTGGGTGGACCAATTTTCGTGTAGAGTATGATGATTCTATCTTTCCTCTAAGTGATGGAAGGTATGAATTATGTATGTGAAAAGTACTACTTTACTTAAGATCGAGAAATAGAGAAAAGTCAAACGTAAAATGGATATAAATACGACAAAAAGTCGTACGACCAAGGTTGTAGATCACTCCAAATTGAACGGGGATTGTGCCATCCGTTATGTGATGATACTTCCCCAAGGTCTGCACCATCATTAAAATTGCCTCCATATTTCGATATTCTTCGGGATAGAAAGGGAAAAATTTAAAGCTCTTGGAAGTTTTCCGCCCGTTACAGGCTAAGTCGTAAAATTTTGCCAAATTTCAGTTTTCTTTCTCGACTGGCAGATTATGCCGCAATCTGGGTTTTCAGTGAGAAGTGTAAAAAGTAGAACTTTCAAGATACTAAACCAAAAAATATGCAGATGATCATTATTACCCCTTAAGCGTGTAGCTGTACGAAAATTTCGACAAAATAGTCTATGTACAGGCACACAGTAGTTACGATTTTATTTACATAGATAAATAAGGAACCTGCTCCACGTACAACACCTTTTGGGCTATATCCGCTGGACTTAACCGGAAAAACGGACCGTTTATGATATCTCCCTTATTAATCCTCCTGTCGAAAAAATGCACATGAAAAAAAGTTTTAGAGATGGAATTCCATCATGTTTGGTCGATTTCCAGTCAGGTTGGTCTTGTACTGTATATATTCTGGAAGAGTAAAATCACCATTTCGGTTCCCTATAAACCGCCAGTCCATTCCGGGAACATGAAATGTTATTGACGATTAACACCTACCGTTGGACAGGTGGATGTTAATATAAAGTTTGACTCAAATATCTTCAGTAGTTTTCAAGTTGTAAAACATACGCTTTACACGCACCCGCTCTTGAGTTAAGTCCGGTGGGACTTGTACCGGAAAACGGTCCGTTAATGATATCTCCCTTATTAATCCTCGTATTGAAATGATGCACATGAGGAAAAAGGCCTAGAAATGAATTTCCATTACGGCAGCTAAATTTACATTAAGTTTGGTTGCAAAATGACGGTTTCGGTTTCGTATAATCCCCCAGTCAATTCAGGGATTCAGAAACAATACTTGCCCTAAAACCTACCAAAGGACAGATGGATTCTAAATATCAAGTTTGGTGGAAATATATCCAGTAGTTTCCAAGTTTTAGACAAACAGACAAACAAACAAACATACAGACACAAAAAGAGAATATATGCAGATGGTCATTATTACACCTGAAACGGATAACTGTACGGAAATTTCGCCAAAATTGTCAATGTACAGACATACTCTAGAAGTGTAGACCTTTATTTCGATAGTTACTGCTTTGCAACTGTACGACGTATCTACAAACGGACTTCACCATCAGACGCCCCTTTCAGTGCTCTACATGGTTGGTCCTATGACATCTTCTCGTATCTCCTTTATTTATGGGTTAGATTGAGTTAGAGTCATTGAATGGGGTAATGCTACTTTATATTTTTGATTCTCATGTGACAGCTAGAATCATAAAATTTGGCTATAACATTGCCAATGGTCATGTCAATGTGCGTGCCGAATGTCATGATTCTACCTTTCCTATAAGTGTGCCAAATGATAACATATACGTGTAAAAGTACAAAATCAACTTGTGTTTAATGTATTAGGGATAGAAATACGACGAAAAGTCACAGGACAAAAGTTGTAGATCTCTCCAAAATGAAACGCAATTTGCTTTGTGACTTTTGATACGACTTACTGATTAGCCACCAATTACCCCGAAACGAAGGTCTGCACCGCCGTTAAAATTGCATCCATATTTCGGAATTTTCCTGGGCCAGAAGTTATACATTTGCATAGCTTAGAATATTTCCTCAAAGGAAAGAGTGTACAGCATTCGGGATTAGCACTCGCATACATACGTGGTAATTAAGGAAGAAAGTAATACAGTTTAGTAAGTTGAAATTAATAGAAAATAGATTATAACAGAGGACATCCGGATGACGACAAATATATAAATACCAAGTGAATGTATTGGAAAATCAAATGCTCCTCAATAAATTATGCCGGAGTGAGTTATGGATATAAGAAAGCGGTAATCGGAGAGAAATTTAGGCGCAGGGATTCTTAGGTAATCAGATAAGAAGATGAATATTTGTGTTATTACTTATGCTATTCGAGGACGGTTATAACCTCCAATGATATTCCGCCAGTATCCCGCAGAATGGCCGATTGACGACTCTCTTGCTTTCTACCCAAGGAACAACCACGAATTTAAAGGAATGATGAGGAAAATGACAATACGTTACTTCCCTGCTGGCAAGCAGTCAGAGACGTTGCCATGGTAACCCATATATTCGTTATCGCTCTGTCGGTCCCTCAATGCCGAGCATGGTATCGGCAGAAAATAGTAAATTTCTCCGTCATTTGAAGAGTAAGGTAAATTATGAACACAACGAAAGTTGTTTGTGATGAAGAGACCTTTCACATACGGTCCACAGAGTTTGCAGAAAATCAATAGTATAAGAGAAAATGGAGGAAGACCGTTGTGGTTTTCCTATAGACCCCCGTCTTTTCAAAGATTTTAAAATGATATGCATATCGAAACCTTCCCCGGGGTGAGTATACTCTAAATATGAAGTTTGGTTGAGATCTATCCAGCCCTTTCGACGTGATGGTGGAACAAACAAACATTTTTATTCTTTTTATTTTGCTAGTTGCTTTACGTCGCACCGACACAGATAGGTCTTATGGCGACGATGGGACAGGGAAGGGATAGGAGTTGGAAGGAATCGGCCGTGGCCTTAATTAAGGTACAGCCCCAGCATTTGCCTGGTGTGAAAATGGGAAACCACGGAAAACCATTTTCAGAGCTGCCGACAGTGGGGTTCGAACCTACTATCTATGGATTCGAAACTGTTTATATTTTATTTTTTATTATTTCTATATCTCACCCCCACCCTTTGCTCCCCACCTAAAAGGGGGCTCTACCGGGCGAGTTGGCCGTGCGCGTAGAGGCGTAGAGGCGCGGCTGTGAGCTTGCATCCTGGAGATAGTAGGTTCGAATCCCACTATCGGCAGCACTGAAGATGGTTTTCCGTGGTTTCCCATTTTCACACCAGGCAAATGCTGGGGCTGTACATTAATTAGGCCACGGCCGCTTCCTTCCAACTCCTAGGCCTTTCCTATCCCATCGTCGCCATAAGACCTATCTGTGTCGGTGCGACGTAAAGCCCCTAGCAAAAAAAAGGGGGGGCTGGACTTTAAAAAATTCTAGAGTATTACTTTTCAACTCAGCGACCCCGAAAACTATGAATTCGACACTATTCTCGATTATTATTGTAACTACCCCCCCTGACCCTCTCCCTTAAGGGCGCTAGGGATGGCTTAACCCCCACAGTGCTCGTCTCCCGATAGTAAGTGATACGTGTACCAAGTTTGGTTGAAATTGCTCCGGTGGTTTAGTTGGAGATGTGTCATTTACACACACACTTCCATTTCTATATATAGTAAGATTTTTACACTCGTTCTTCACCCCCTTTCCATCCCCGCCCAAAGGAGTCCTATGAGTGCCTTACACAACAGTATATTTTTTTCCCAGATATTAAGTCTTATTTGTACCTATTTTGGTTGACAGCTATGCCCAAACGTACATGCATAATCTCACTGCTCTAGAATCCTGGAGCTGACGTTGCCATGGTTACGGCAGTTCATTTCTTTATCCGATTCCTAGAGCAGGGGTAGTGTGGTGCCAATATCTCCGTAACGGTTGGTTTTAGGGCCTTAAAACATGGTTTTCGGGCCCGTAGGGCTTACCGAGTTTTGTTCTTTGCGTCAAGAGGATTAAATTGAGCTTTGTCTCGTCCTTATACGACAAATTCGATATTTTGCCTATAATAGTATAAGAGAAAATGGAGGAAAACCGTTTTTCCTATAAAACCCCCGTCTTTTCAAAGATTTTAAAATGATATGCATATCGAAACCTTCCCCGGGGTCAGTATACTCTAAATATGAAGTTTGGTTGAGATCTATCCAGCCGTTTCGACGTGATGGTGGAACAGACAAACAGACAGACAAACAGACAAACAGAAACAATTTTATTTATATAGATGACTCTGGCTGAGCCACCATCAAGTAGCGCCACCTACACACTACGGTTTCTTTGTCCATTCTGACACGTCATGATTGTAATCTCCATGTCTATTGTTTCACTGCATCCATCCTGTGATTTACGTATGTAATAAATAGTGTCATTTTAATATAAACCGTGCTGAAATTATTACTTTCCGATTCATCGTGCCTTTTCAACAATTTATTTATTTATTTATTTATTTATTTATTTATTTATTTATTTATTTATTTATTTATTTAAGGTGTATTTGTTGTATTTTATGTCTTATTGAATAATCCTTAATTGGGAAAATAACCTGTTGATGAGAAATAAATCTAAGTCTAAGTCTAATGTTGTGAGATGGTGGTAAATGGGATGGAAAGACAACAGAAAGTCCTGTCAGTTGTAATTAGTGTGTTGATGATATGATGGTACCTCACGGAGAACACTGTAAGTATCTAGGTGTGAATGATCTTCACTGGGGTAATCATATTAAAGAGGTTGTTAGGAATGGTTACAGATCTCTTCGCATGATTATAAGAGTACTTAGTGGTCGTAGTAAGGATGTAAAGGAGAGGGCAGTTAGAGTATGGCTCCACACCGGGACTACTTGATGCGAGAACTGGAAAACATCCGAGAGAAAGCAGCACGATTTGTTCTGGGTGGTTGGCGACAAAGGAGTCTTCTTCTTCTTCTTCTTCTTCTTCTGTATGCCTTGCCCAGTCTCTCGGACGTTGGCGATCGGTATGGGGACAGTGTTCTTTCATCTTCAGCAACGCGGTGGAGTTGTACGACGGTTCGTATTCCAGCCCGGTCTTGAATGTTCTTCAGACATGAAGTTCATTTTCTGCCTACTCTTCACTTTCCTTCGATTTTGCTCTTTAAAATGAGGTGTAATACTGCACAGCCTATGTTCCACCACGTAACACATGCCACAAGTACGCAAGTTCTCTTTAGAGTTTACTCTCTGTAATATTTGTTCGTTAGAGACGTGCTCTATCTAGGATTCTCGTAGCATTCGTCTATGAAACGACATTTCTAGAGCTCCCAGCCTTTTTATGGTGGTTATTTTTAACGTCCAAGCTTCAACTCCATAAACCAAAATTGACCAAACATAACATTGAACCATGCGCTGTCTCAGATTTAAGTTTAAGGCGTCATCACACATTAAAGCCTTCATTTTCTTGAATGCTGATCTTGTCATTGCTGTACGGGTTTTAATTTCGAGATCTGGGTCTAAAACATCTGATATCCAACAACTGAGGTACCGGTATTCAAATTTGTCAACTTGTTGAGCTTTCAGCTTCGAGCTCTTCCTCGACTGAAAACCATTAATTTAGTTTTCTTACTGTTGATATTGAAGCCAATTTCTTCTCCAACTGTGTTAAGCTTGTCTAAGTGCAGTTGTACGCTTTCAATACTA
Source organism: Anabrus simplex (assembly GCF_040414725.1). Classification (NCBI taxonomy): domain Eukaryota; kingdom Metazoa; phylum Arthropoda; class Insecta; order Orthoptera; family Tettigoniidae; genus Anabrus; species Anabrus simplex. Next base: position 128,174,610 of record NC_090279.1, on the reverse strand, counting down.
CTGGCAAGAAATTGTGCCATCTGGATATCTGAGTGTGCATATTAGTTCTCAGTTGGCCGTAATTCCCAATTCTGGATCTGTTACAGCCTTAAATGCAGCTCTCGAGTACATATTGAATAATAACAGGGACAAAACAGAGCCTTGTCGAACCCCTCGCCTAATTTCCATATAGTCCGATGTATCACCATCGATATTCACCACACCTATTTGATTCCAGTGCAGGTTTTCCATTACTTTTATATCTTTACTGTCAATTCCAGTTTGTTAGAGTATTCTGATGAGCTCAAAGTGTTTTACTCTATCAAATGCAAACACATCTTTCTGATGGTCCGAACATTCTTGGAGAAGTGTTGTTAATCCAAGTAAAGCCCCACGAGTTCTACAACAATTTATAAATCAAAACTGGGTATATTCTATCTGGTCTTCACATTTCTATTTTATTCGGGCGAGTATAATTCTCAGGAAGGATATCAAGAAATGGCTCATTGAGCTTATAACACGATATTCGTTGCATTTTTTAGAAATTGATTGTTTTGCCAGGGGAATGAAAGTAGAGAATAGGAGGAGTAGTGTTGCAAACTTTGGGCTGGGAATGCTTGGGAGTAAGGAGAAGAGATGTTCGACTGTGTGGTATGATCCTGGCTGTGACTGGTGAGACATTAGCAGACGAATAAGCTTGGACGGAGGGAAGCTAATATGAAGATAAAGTTGGAATTCAAGAGGACATTATAAGACGAGGAGCAAGGGATTCAAGAAGAAGCAATTCATAAGGAATCTGGGCGACAACGTTAAATGCAGATCATTGATGGTGATGGATTGATTCTGTTACGCGTGCCAGGTATGTGCTAATTCGTTTCTGCTGAAGGTGTTTATGTCTGATGGCTTTACTCCAGCGAAGTGCCAGGGAGCGGTAAGCTGTGTTATGGGGCTGCACTTAATCACAGCTCTGAGTGCCCTGAGAGGAGGATTTAGGTACAAAGTCAGAGGATGCAACAAGAACCAAACAACAAAATCAAGGCCACAGTGGGAAGGCTGGAAAAGGAGAAAGGAAAGATAATTTGGGGTTATAATTAGGGATGCAATTTTGCCGATTTGCCTGTTTTGTTCCTGTAATAAAAAACGTAATATTTTAAGGTATAAACAAATGCAATAGCATCATTATGGCGGCGTTATTTTTTGCGTGGTTCCTCTAATCTTTGGTGGGGCTATTTGAGGATCCCACCAGCATGTGGGCTTAAACTTAACATGGGAGGTTGTGGAGGCGATTAGTTCATTTACAGAGGTTTGCATAGAATGCTAAAATGTACAAATAATAATAATAATAATAATAATAATAATAATAATAATAATAATAATAATAATAATAATAATAATAATAATAATAGTAATAATGTCATCTGGTTATAGTTTGGATACATTTCATGTGATCCAATAGATGTCACTGTCTCTCTCACTAAATAGAAATGACTTGACTGAAATAGTGGAAGTAAGAATTCTTAGAAACATCCTAGGTTCTGCATTGGAAGATGCGGAATACCGGAACTCTACTCTCCAAAGGAGTGCTCTAATACTGTGCCAGGAAAAGGAGACTGGCTTTCTATGGTGATGTGGTTCTCAACCACCTGTTCATCTTCTAGCGAAACAAGAAAGTCCGCACCACATGGCTGTGAGATAGAACGTGAAGAAGAATGGTGCCCTCTGGTTGGAGGAGATGTGACAACACTGGGCAAAGAACAAAGCCCAAGAGTTGTACAAGCCTGGACCCTGGTAAAAGAAGAAGAAGGAGAGTCGTGGGCGTGAGCATTCTGTTGCACACGGACAGTCTGTATCTTATCGCCCCAATGCTCCTCACAACAGATGTGCAGATTTGTTGTGTTGTCTTATCCCATCCAAGACCAAGAGTCTCCCAACGTAGAACTTTAGGTCTTAGGTAGTCGGAAGTCTTCAGAAGTACTTCGCAGCTAGTCATTGCCTCTTCTCCATCTGTCTGTTAGTTAACTCATCTCTACTAATATTATGAAGAACCACTCATTCGGTTTATTTTGTCCCAAACTGAATCAGATAGTTCATTTCTGCTGAAGGGAATTGAGACTGTTCCACACGTCCATTCTGTATAGCGTTTTAAACTCAGGTGTTCGTACTTTGGATTGCGACAGGCACAGCGAGAGAAGACGTGTGACAAAGCCATGTATCGGCCAACACTTCCTGCACCTCGTGAGAATGACTACGGTAAGTGTACTTGTAGTGGTCTGAATAGGGAGGCTTTATACAAATACAAAGACTGTGATGAAGTGTGGCTTGTTACACGGACTTCCTAATTTCCGACGCCCTCCTGCACTGAGTCTGCAAGCTTCTGTGGCCTCATTTAGTTTCTCACCTTTAATCTTTAACTCATTAGAAATTGAGTCTAAACATCACCGTCTTGGTCTCCCTCTCCTTCTCTTACCCTCTATGGCAGAGTCCATTATTCTCCGTAGTAACCCATCATCCTCCATTCGCCTCACATGACCCCAACACCAAAGCCGGTTTGCACGTGAAGCTTCACCAAAGAAGTTCATTTCTAACTTCGCCTTCATCTCCCCTCATTCAGAATTCACATTTCCCAACTACCATTGTTCCCACCAGTAATAAATCTCACTACTTTTCTATCTGTTACTTCTAACTCATGAGCAAGATGTCCCAAGTCCAACTATCTTTCTCTCATGTGCAGCAAAGTTGGTCTCAAAACAGACAGGTCTAAAGATCCAGTAGTTTGGTCCGAGAATTACCTCTCACAGAAGGCCGTTGATCACTACTGCGAGTTCACTGCAGTAACTTTTCACAAGGAGAACTACGACTCAGAATATTGTCGAGGTGCCCACTCATATTCTCAGGACCGCTTACTAGGTCACTCTTCTGTTGAAGGACGTGAGTACATCGACCTGCTCCATGATGTATTTTTATTAATATAAAAGTGAAAATATGGTAGCAAATTTAAAACTTATTTGCGTAACCGCAAGGACTCTGTAAAAGTAGGCCTAGTTTTCATGAACGCACATTTCAGTACAAGTAGCTGTCAACGTACAGAATCTTATTTCCAGGTGAATGTAGGAGTTTCGATACTCCTGGGAAGTAAAATATTATAATGTACGTGTTTTCAATTAAACTCTACCTTATGTAGTCACTAAAGATCTGAAGAACAGACAATACCAAAAATATTGCCTCCTCAGTATAGCCTAGTCCCTATCAACCACTTTGTCGCAGAAAATCTATTGACATTAAGGTGTTAATATACGCGGAGAGAAATTGTGAATTTTCACGTGAGTTCTGATACGCTCCACAGGAAACACACGACGGCCGGGTACAGATACATAACTTTCGGAAGAATCATTACTGCGAAGGCATTTTAACATCATGCCTTTTACAAAAGATTGACTGACGAAGAAACTGCAAGATCCGGTGTCCATCACGCGTGAACCACGAAGAACCTTGGCGCAGGGTGAAGATGAAGGAAGTACGCAAATTTCACGATGCGAAAAATTACTAGGCACCATTACGTACGAGGTTAGTTTCCCTGGTTGGTAAACGCCTGTCAAGCCACATTGACTACACTTCCCAAACGATTTTGGCCTGCAATTACGAGAAACATGCCGGTCATTCCCACAATTCCTACATTTAGCAGTAATCGAAACCCTACGGTGACACCTGTCTGGACTCTAAAGGGCATTTGTGCGACGATCTGGATGATGATGTGGTTGTAAATGGCCAACAGGCTTATTCGGATCTCAAACACGGGCAGGCGATCTGGCGAAGGAAACGGTTTTCGACAGTATGGCAAGCAGTATCAGGGATTTAGCAGCAGAAGGGGGAACTTGATGCAGGTTGTTAAGGTGCAGTGTTGATTGAAATCCACAACCAAGATAAATGATATCATAGACGCAGTTCACATCGGAATTCTTTATAAATAATTTGTATCGAGGGGCTAGATTTCAATATAAAATGTAAAATATTTCATATTCGTGGACATTAACGTCGAGCCGATTGAACGGGGTTAAAATACCCTTCCTGATCTTGCGGCCTTCTGAGTATGTATTGTTTGAGAATGAAATCCATATTCGACAAACCAAACCTAGTCTTGAGTCCATTTGAAAAATCAGCGCGACGTCGAATTGTATATTTCCATAGATTGAACCATTTGCGGGCACAACCTTCTAACATTCCAGGAATGACGGAACAAACAGGTCTAAAGACACTGAGGCACATCCTGCTATATCTTAATCTATCCCTAAAAATTCTATGACTGAAGGCCCTTTCCTTTCATCCAGAACAGTTCAAGTTCCATTAACGGGCGATGTCCAGACCAAGACTCATAATAATAATGTTATTTGTTTTACGTCCCACTAACTACTTTTCAAGGTCTTCGGAGACGTCCAGAGCAAGACTAACATGGGGTGACCTATCCGTAACAAAATGTGGAATCTGGCCCTTTACATTCACATTGAGATCGGGTACAAGTTCATTACCACCATTTCTAATCATTAATCTTGATTGTGAATATGAATCAACACTGCACCTTAACGGCCTGTGTCAAGTTCCCCCTTCTTCTCCTGAATCTTCTTTCCCTGATACTGTTTGCCATACTGTGCCGAAAACCGTTTCCTTCGCCAGGTCGCCTACTTGTGTTCGAGATCCTAATAAGCCTGTTGGCCATTTACAACCACATCATCACCCAGATCGTGAGATACGAAGGAGTCGTTATCATGTGTTACGTCGTTACCCTTGTTTGATTCATAACTGTGAGGGTTATCTGACGTTATTTCGTTATCACCGCATGCATTTCTATTAATTTCATGATCCATGGTATAATGATGGAGTAGATAACGTAAAGGAGAATATCTTAGAGCAATCATCAAAATCAAGAATGAAATCACCAAGATTTCGCCCGAAATGAAATTAATAAAACATAATAGGGAAGTCGATATTGACCGTAGAAGGATTAGAATGTCAAATAATGCATACAATGACAAAGTGAAGTCAAAATATGGGGTTTAAACAAGTTCAGCTCTGTTCCACCAAAATGATGTTTTGATGAAACATTTCGATCAAACCACGCTCTGCCACTATTTGAAATCAATCCCCCCCCCCCACACACAACTAGAGGTAGCAAAGTTACGCATAAAGGGCGATAAATGTAGATAGTATTCGAAACTGAGAGGAAGCAGTCAGCAGCCGAACTTGGCTTCCGATACCAACAGACCAAGTACAGGAAACAACACTACAATCGATACACAAACATTGAAACAGGGATAATCTTGAACAAAAGGAAGTTTATTCAAATGAAAAGGAAACACAAAATAAAAATTGACTTAACCTCATAATAGTGAATAAAGGAATACAAAGGGATACATACATACAGGTACATCAGAATGTGTACGATTGAGCCACGTCACGCTTTCTCTCCCCCCCCCCACTTTCTTGTTTTACAACATTATCAGAATGAAATGTGAATGCCACCAAATTAGGAAGTCGCCTCTCTCATCCAGAAAAAGGCTATTAGAACGCGAAATTAAAGTATTCCCCTTTTATGTTCGAGTCAATGAATTGACCTCGAATCAAAAAGTGGCTTCCTCCTTTTTACCACATTACCTCTCCGTTTATGTGCGACAAAAATTCTCAAAGAGAAAATCTCTCATCCTTCAGGCACAAAGAAAACATATTATCAAATAAGAAGTAAGGTGAGGGTAGGTGGGCGAGGCAAGGAAGTGTGCATAGAATACATACATGGAAATAATAAAAAATGCGAAATTTCCATGGTTACCTTCAAAATACATCAGTGAAGTTAAAAGATGGCAGAGCCAAAAATAAAACGAGAGAATGGCTGGGGAAGCCAGAAACGAGAGTGAAATAACAAAAGATACTGGGAATTGGACATCCAAAAAAGCAATGTAGATCCAGATATCAAACTAATTCAGACGAACACACATAGAGACCAACACACAGGAATGTAGGACGGAGGAACAAGCCGGTAAAGCATGTCGTAATAGTACAAAACAAGTATAATTAAAACAATCAATATGCTCGTGAATCCGGTCTGGTAAAACAAACACAGAACCAGACCAATAGGGAAAACGTGTACCACACCAGCAACAACGAATCACGCAGGTAAAACCCTCGTTATCAGTACACATCCACTGCACACACCAAGAGTGGGCGAGCGAGAAAACACCAAAGAGTGTCGGAATCGAGCAGAATATACAGGTCTCCACACATGTATACATACACACCAACCAATCAAACTCAGCAGAAAACATAACGGAATCTACACTACTCTTGGTTTCCGAACAGAACATTGGCAAACTTACGATAATATAAGGTCAATGAGAAACAAGTCTGCAATAGAATTAAAGTAGAAGAAATACGTAACCCCAGAAAACACGCAAAAGCAACCACGACAAGTCTTAGGATTAACAAAACTAGGAAAATAATTAAAGGAAAAATTACTTAATGAGTATTAAGAACAAGAAGTCTCTCGAAGGAACCCAGAGTTTCGAAGTACCATGTTTAAAACGGTTAAAGTCTCTTTTATCGGATAGGAAAGCTATGTGAGAAAACTCAGTCGCCATTTTCCGTTTCAAAACTGAACAAGAATAAACGAGAGGGCAGATAAAAAGCACAAGACTAGGCATAAATAAAGACGAATCTGAGAGCGAGAGTCGCCATCTGTCTACATAGAGATGAGTCGCACGTCAAAGAAGGGAAGTAGTATAATGAGTAGTAAGGTGTGGTTGAGGCCACGGCCGGTTCCTTCACACTCCTATCCCTTTGCTGTCCCATCGTCGACAGTATTTCATATCATGAAATGAAAAATACACAACCACAGGACACTGATTCAGAAAATACAGTTATGAAGCACGTTCTGCCTTTTTCTGTTTACTTTCCATCGCTTCTGCTAACTCCGTACATAAGAAATTCTTTCGGGGTATGTATTTATGAATGAAGTTCTATTTTTCTGTTTGTTTGAAATTATTATTGAAAACTGTGGACATAAGATTAGTGCGGAAAATGCGTTTGAGAAACAAGTTCCATTACTAATATTGTTAACATATAGAAATGATTGTATTAATAGTCATTCATCATTCCACATGCCTGTCTTCATGTTCATCTTGCCCCACCCCTTCCCAATAATTACCCTAAATCGGCGCGCCTGCTGTCCTGTAGTCTAGAGCGATGATTTTAGCAGGATAATACGCTCTTTAGAGATAATTGACAAGCATTTGCGATGATCAGTTTGGAGATGATCACTGCAATTCTGAGACTACTTCTAGCAACTAGTGTGTGATTGGTGAGTATGAGCAGGTAGAAATATTTTAAAAGATGCTAGGTTATTTTTGGCACATGTAGAAAAAGCATTACCTTGTTGTAAATACCACATTACACACAGGAGCACGTTTGGTAGCACCACATTTTAACACTTTATAGTACTTCCTTTTTTATCAGTGGTTATGTGATATAAAACCAGAATATTTTAAACGTTTTAAAATATTTTAAGAATTTTAGCAGATAAAAATATTTTTTCGTATGTTTAACACATAAAAAGCCGCTCCTTAGTTGTACCATCGCTACCTTAACGATTAGCGGTGTTCGCCGTTGATGACCGCTTTACTGGAGCTCGTAGACTGGCAACTAGAGTTTATTTAAACTTTTTAGGCATTATCGGACATATTTAGATTTCTGTGAAGAAATGTAGTAATCTGGAAAATTTCATTTCATTTAACATTGATCTTGCTCGTGTGGCATTTGTTTACTTAAGAACGCATACTTGCCCATATTTGTCCTCCTGTATTATGGTTCTTTGCACTGTTATTCGTCTACTCATGCCACCATCCCATCACTCCACTCACTTTCTTAGGAACACCAAGACCATGACGTCGGTGTGGGAGCTTGATCCCGAGGACTTACCTATGATGGATTGGCCTCAGACTCGAGTTCCCTGAGACATTCTGTACTCTTTCTCTTCATTTGCTTGTCTGACCTTCATAAAAATTTTAGTTCTCTGTCTCTCCTCGGGTTGTAAGGTTGTACGGAGGTACCCTCCTCCCCCCGCGCGGCTACTGGGAGACTAGTCGCACCCGGCCGGCCTCCATAGAGCGGACGCCCTTTGCAGTATCCAGCACTACCTCGGCATGCGAGCGTTAGTCCTGGCATTGCTGCAACCTACTTGTGTAAGGCTCCTCATTTTCATCCGACCTCCCTTGGTCAACTCTTGTTCCTTTCCGAACCCGACGGTGTTAAAGCACTCGAGGACTAGGCAGTCTTTCATTTTCATGCCTTTCGTGGCCCTTTCCTTCCTTTGCCCGATACTTTCATTTTCGAATTATCGGTTCCCTTCCATTATTTTCTCTCTGATTAATGTTATATAGAGCATGGTTGCCTACCTGTACTTCCCCTGATATGAATAATCACCACCACCACTGTCCTTCCCCTCAAGTGCTATAGAGTTCACTCGTGCTGTACAGGGACACAGCTCCTAGCCGGACAAATTTCGCAATCAAATGCTTAAATATTTGAGTGACTAATGTCTCAAGAATATCGTCACCTTATTCAACAGAATATGGAGTGAAGGAGTATTTCCCTGTCAGTGGCTTGAGGGCATTGTTATATCAGTTCCCAAGCCAGGTAACGATCCAAAACTTATCGATAATTCTAGGCAAATATGACTTACAAATGGCCTCTGTAAGCTGTTTTAAACGATGGTGAACCGGCGACTTGTGTGAGTCATGGAAGAGAGACGTTTTCGGTCTTCTCGGTCTGCCACCGGTTATTTCTTCAAACTGGAGGAAGGAACACATACTGCCGGATTCTTTTTATTATGGACACTCGTGTTTAGGCGTTAATTGCAAATGAACCAACAGGCTTATTTCAAAAGTAGTTGTGCCGATATTTTTCTTGTTTACGTCTGCATTAGAGCGTATAAGACAAATTGTTTTTGAATTTCATTAATTATTTTTATTTGTGGTTGTAATAAATACTGTGCGAGTTTTTGGCTTCTTCTCTAGGAACCGCAATTAAAAAATATATGCATGGAAACTACTTATCAGGTTGTAATGAAATTTTTATATGTTATGGCCACATGTGTTCGTAGTGTAATACTCAAGTTTCAATATTTTTTCAACAACCCCCAAAAGAGTTATTATCATTTTCCTAAATGAAGTTTTCCTAAGCCCAGTATAAACGTACAAGAGGAAACTTGGGCTTGCTTTGAAGTACTCAGGCGTCGTTATCAGACACCACAACCACTGTAACCGTATAGTGTGATACTGAATTTATGAAGAAGTTTTCTGTGCTCTGGATCGTGGATGAAGGGTTGCCGTGTACACGCGCCCAATGGAATGCCGGAGACTTCGATTTCTCCGCATGTTATGCCTGTGTTCTTCATATGAGGTACATCGCTTGAAGAGGCCTCCGAGGTCAGCGTTATCAGAGGGCGAATTTGGAATGGTTCTGAGCGGTACTTGTTTCCTTCAAAATGAGGGGGAAAATTAGGGGACACGGGTTCGGATAGTCTTTGATTATCGTCAGTGAAGAGAGCTGGAGCCGTTTCAAAGGAGAATGGTAGAAAGATATTATGCAGGTCAGGAATGAAGCTTGGGCGTTGATTTGACCACTATACGAAGAAATATACGCGATTGTTATATTTCCCCGCGACGCTACAGATGTGGGAAAAGCGGTGAGAGAAGGAGATACGCATAAGAAATACCCCGCAATCAAACTCCTCTGACTGAACTATTGGTATATATTGGGTATTTTACTTATATGTCAATTTCTACGCTTTTGAAGCTCTGGAAACTATGTAAAAAAAACACGCTAAGAAAATCGAAGACCAACACTGGGAGAAAGATGGACTGTGTAAAAATGTCCCTCGTTCCCAACCGGTCGCAATGAACATGAATGACAGCAGTTCTGATTCATCGGAACATAGTGATTTTTTCAGACATAATTCAATAATAAATAAAGTAAATAGAAGTGTAAATAACACCTCTAACACTGCGGCAGTTCTGAAGTAGGAAGAGAACCATTTCTAAACCTGCATTTGAATGCCCAAAGTCCGTATGAGAAAAGGTGATGGGAAGTGGAATTCGTACGAGGAAACAAAATCAAAGATTGAGAGTAAACAAAAATTCTGTATTCATTGCGTGCTGTGTTTACTACTGAGCGCTGCAACACCGTACGCGATTTCACCACCCCGTCTGCTGTTAGTCGCACCGTCCAGTGCTCGCACGATTTCCCATCAATATTACTCTTCATAAATTCAGTATCACACTGTACGGTTACAGAGGTTATAGTTTCTGGTAACCACGACTGAGTGCTTCAAAACAAGCCCGAGTTTCCTGTTGTTCGTTTATCCTGGGCTGAGAAAACGTTGCTATAGAAAATTGATAAGAACATTCTTTGAGGCTACTGAAGAAAATGTAACTTCAGTATTAAACTGCGAATACAAGTGGCTATAACGTATGAAAGTGTCATTACCGTCACACAAGTAGCATCGCATGTATATATTTTTATGTAAGCGATTCCTAAGGAGAAGCCAAAACATCCGACAGCAGTCGCCATGTTTTTGACCTGGATATGACCTGACGATATGGGGTTATACTAACACCAGTAGAGCCTTTCTAGTCCTAGTAGGGAATGCTTTTACTCAATATTACCACGGATCTGTGCTGAGTGGCACACTGACGTCAATCGCCATCAACGGCATAGTTGCCGCTGCTGGGCCCGCAATATGTTTCGGTTCCGGAAAGATGGTTTCTGCTGTGAGACAGCTACATCAGGTCATTAACAGAGTCCACTGATGGGCCCTGCAACATGGCGAAAACCTCAGTTGTACACTTCTGTCGACGTGCATCCTGAATCAGAGCTCGCCTTGTGATGCTGCTATCGTTTAACTCTGCTACAGGAAATTTCCCTGCCTGCTCGCCGAATCGGAAGTTCCACCGTTACGAATAAGATACCTCACACGTACGCTACCAACATTCCTGAAATGCCGCAGTAATCAAGCTATCAATGCATCTTTAGTACCCAATACCACCAGAGGTACCAAAACCGGCCAAAGGCCCACACCGGTTGCGATTCGAGCTGTTACCTTGGGTCGTGAGTTAAATGTGGCTGTCGGTGGTTGTCTTGAATGGACCCCTGGCGAGGTACTCTGTGGTTAATTCTGCGACTGGATATACTCAACTACGTCGAGACGTCTTGGCGTCCTGGGAATTGGAGTCCCATTGCAGGTGGGGGACGGTAGAATAACACCCACGGTATCCCCTGCCTGACGTAAGGGGCGACTAAAAAGGGCACAAGAGCTCTGATTTTTGCAGCATGGGTTGGCGACCACGCAACCCTTAGCTGAGTTCTGGCGTTGCTTCCACTTACTTTTGCGAGGCTCCTCACTTTCATCTACCCTATCTGACATCCCTTGGTCAACTCTTGTTCTTTTCCGTTCCCGACTCTATTAGGTTTTCCAAGGACCAGGGATTCTTTCATTGTACGCCCTTTGTTGTCTTTGTCGGTCTTTGACCGATACCATCATTTTTCGAAGTATGGGATTTCTTCCACTTTTCCCTCTGATTAGTGTTATATAGAGGATGGTTCCCAAGTTGTACTTCCTGTTAAAACAATAATCACAACCACCACCTTCTCTACCATTTGTTTATTTATCCGTTGCCACTGTTGAGTCTGACAGACCCATGACGTTATTAATTCTTGCTTTTGAACATGTTGGCAACAGTGGACTCTCTAATCTAACATTATTATTAGTAACAGTTTGCTAGTGACTTTACACTCCAGCTTTGTTTTAATCGTTTGGGGGTCAGGTAAGTAAAACAGGGGTTCGCTAGACCCAGGGTAGGAATACTGGCGTTTTGTGTATCTCCACCTCAGTACGAACACAACCTCGGTCTATACAGGAAGCGTGCATGAAACGGAATGTCCACGTATTCTTGAGATGATAAGGGTTCCTACCTTATGAAATCAGATGAAGATTCTGAAGCTGATCCCGAATTTTTAAATATGCACTGAACGTGAAACACAGAGAGGAGATATTGCAGCAGAAAGTAGTGCTACATTATTTCTTGGGAAGGACGGGGCAATGGAGTGGAAGAAAGAAATGCCCAGTCGTTCAGTTAGAACTAGATCACATAATAATTCATGGCGTAAAAGGAATTTTAAAACAGTGAATTCCTCGTGTGTCCCAGGAAACATGCCAAGTTCATTTGTAGAGAGCGCCTACCTACAGTAAGAATTCTGACAGCGATTCATTCTTCAGATTCTCATCAGTGATGTTATGTTTTCTGATGTCCTTGGGACTGAAAAGTTATAAAAAATCATAAACCAAAACAAAATATTTCTTAAGTGTAGGCTACATGGAACTTCAAGAAACGTTACAATGGACAACTGGTTTACGAGCTTCAAGTTAGGAAACACGTTGTTGACCGGCTAAACCATGACTGTAAAAAGGAACAAGAAATAAATCACACACGAATTCAGCAACAATACACGTCGACAATATTTTAGTAGCACTTCTTGATTCCTAAAAGACTGCACAATAATCAGTTATATGCCGAAGAAGAGAACCATGCACCACGATGATAAATCTGGCGAGGCACAGACAGACAACGATCCGTGCTCGACCAAATGCGTACTTTATGTGACGTAGTGTGACATTTTCCTCAGATCGACGTCTTTGCTTCACGGAGAACGGAAACTGCATCTGTAATTATCTTTGAAACACGACGGAAAAACGACATTTCAGTATGGTAATGTATTTAAATGAAAGAATTAATTATAAAACTTACGGAGCAACAATTGTAAATTGACGGCATGATTTGTAAGGTAATAACGAGAAAGTGCGATACGACAGACGCGGCCCATCACTCACTCTCTTGTCTTGGACGTGGAAGGAAGCAATCGTATAAGCTGAGCATTTATTAATATTACTATCGCCTCAGGATCGTCGCCGATGTTCACGACACACGCGACCGGTATTCTGTCGTACGGTCAGAGTTATGGAATTTAATACTAATCTGAACTGCTTGCTGTTAATTTCAAGATTGGAATTACAGTTTCTCGGTCTTATAAATATTGATTTTGTTAACTGTAATTTACGCTTGCTTGGCAAAGAAGCCCCAGGGACTATTAACGTTGGAGCGTGAGTTGGCGACCACGAGGCCCTTAGCTGAGTCCTAGCATTGCTTCCACTTACTTGTGTCAGGCTCCTCACTCTTATCTATTCTCTCCGACCTCTCTTGGTCAACGCTTGTTCTTTTCCGACCCCGACGCTATTAGGTTTGCGAGGGCTAGGGAGTCTTTCATTTTCATACCCTTCGGGGCCCTTGTCTTCCTTTGGCCGATACCTTCATTTTTCAAGTGTCGGATCCCTTCCATTTTCCCTCTCATTAGTGTTATACAGTTGTTGCCCAGTTGTACTTCCTCTTATAACAATAATCACCACCACCACCACTCCGCAGGCAATAAGGCGCACTCGTGAGAGCTCCACTATCTTCGGCTATGCTTGGACACAGTGTGACCAGACGTTCCCGACCACCGGGGGACTTCGGAATCATCTACAATGGCACCATGACCAACAAATTCGCAGTCAGAATAATGTGGTTCTCCCGAAGCCGGCCACGATGAAGACTCGCAGCACGAGGGGTGGTGGTCTTCAAAATTCAGATCTGGCTGAAGTCCTAGCCGTGCCTGCAGCGGATCGGGCTGAGGTACGAGCTGTGCCCGCAACGGAACACGCTGAAGTCCTAGCCGTGCCTGCAACGGAACGGCTGTATTCCTAGTTGTGCCCGCACCAATCCCGAGCTCATCCTATCTTGTGGACATCGGGTCGGGTGACGTTCCTGTGGACTATCTAACACAGAAGGTCTGTGATAATGACAGCCATCCGGTGCCAACAACGTCTGGACTGGCCACGGCTCCCTCGAGTAACTCTGCTGACATCAATATCGGTCAAGACGGCGATCTGATACCAAATCAAACTCCTGACATTGACGTCATTTTCAATAATTCAGAAAATACCACCACTTCTGAAGATGACCTGACCTTGAGGGAGTTGCGTGGTACACCTCCCGATTCCCTGACTCTCCCATCTTCTAGCGCCCCCGAGGAGAACGCCTTACCTCGAGAGGGTTCAGACACTATGGCTGCTAATGATGACATTCAAGATCTTAACGGTGACAATCAGCCTGGCCAAGAAGATTTTTTCCTATTGGCGTGGATAACAAGTCACCTTTCTACGTCCATGTTCCTGCTTTGGATGTTGGAATCTTTGACACCAACTGGCAGAGATTTGAAGGGAATCTTCAAAAACGTCACCGAGGAAGCTCAGAACATGGCCAAACCCCAGTCCACCAAGGCGACTCATCAGAAAATAAAAGGACCCAGAATACCCGAAGTATATTCAATCACTATATAGGAACAACAGAAGGAAAGCTATGCGGTTTATCCTGAGAGACGAAGTGCGGAGGTGTAACATAGATAATGAGACTGTGACTCAGCACTTTAAAGAGGCTGCTGAGGGAAAAACAAGCAACTTATCTGACTTCCATTCTCGACCACCATAGAGTACCCCATGCGTGAATACCACCAGAATCACGCCACATGAAGTACAAAGTCGCCTACAAACATGCGAAAACACAGCTCATGGGGACGACTGTATTACTTACAAACACTGGAAGGTGGTCGATCCTGCCTGTATACTGCTAGCCAGAATATTTAACATCACCAACTGGCGACATGCGGACCATTTATAAGCTATACGCAGGTGTGTTGGCCAAGAGAATAACCACCTGGATGATAGACAACAATGTTTCAGCGCCAGCACAGACAGGTTTTCTGCCACATTACGGAGTTTTTGAGCATAACTTCACACTCAAAACGAAATTTGATAAGGCAAGATGTGAGAAAGGCCAGTTCCTAGCAGCTTGGCTGAATTTTTCAAATGCCTTCTGCTACGTGCCGCATGACGCGATGTTTGCGGCCCTTGAAAGAAGTGGAGCTGGCACTAAACTAAAGAAGATTAGTAAAGATATGTATACGGGTTCTTCCACCCGTACACAGACTGGAAATCGGGTCACAGAAAACATTTACACCTAATGTGGAGTAAGGCAAGGTTGTCCTTATGAATGGACTTCTCTTTAACCCTGTTATTGACCCCGAACATAGAGCTATTGAGAGAGGGAATACAGACCATCAGATTCTCGCCTATGCTGATGACATCGTACTATTATCCGACGACTCGATAAAGCTACAAAACAAGATTAATGTCATCAATACTATGTCAAAGAAATCAACACAAGTCTTACAGCTTCAAAGTTCTTCAGCCTACATCTGTCTGGTGAGACCCCTGAAGGAACGAGAAACTCCATTTTTAAAATTGACAGTGAAGATCTAAAGGCTTTGAAAGATGGAGAGTTTGAAAAGTTCCTTGGGAAGCCTGTTGGATACCGCATCTCATCCGATACTAAAAAACTAGCTGACCTCATCTCTATGGCACAGAAGATCTTACATTCCAAGTTAGAGTTATACTATAAAGGCCGAAGTTAAGAAGACCCTATACCTATCCCAGGAGGCCTCTAAGGACTATTTATATGGTCCTACAAAGGCAGATTGTCTTGGATTACCTGTTGCAGAGAATGATTCAAATTATCACCTGATCGATAATGCCTTCAAGGTTCTGACTTCAACTTACATCTGTACTGCAGAGCTTGCCTTTGAGGCCTGAAGACCTTAGTCCAGAAGAGACTTTAAAGACTTGCCCTTTATGAAGACGTATCAGCCTTCCTGAAAGGCCATAACGAGGGCGAGTTCAGATGGAACTCTAATCCATTACAATATGTCTAAACGCAAGCTCGCAAGGCCTCGAGAATAAATCAGATTATATGGAGAAAGGAGGACTTCGTACAATCGGTTACCATATATGAAAAGACCATGTTAAGCAATGATCGTCATAAGGCGCTAAAGACACTCAGAATAAACCTTCAGTCTAAGCACGTTAATAGATTGATCAGCCTGCCCAATCAAGGTAAAGTAATGGAATGCGTAGCCGCAGACACAGCTAGCTCCCACTTCTTGAGGACCGGTCCATTTACCAGATTTGCAGACTGGAGATTTATCCACCGAGCTAGGCTGTATTTACTACCGCTCAATGGGAGTCGCCGTTCTGCATCTGATGGCAACAAGAAGTGTAGAAGATGCGGCTACGGGAATGAGAGTCTGCCTCATAAAGCTAATGATTGCATGAGATACTCTGTATTTTATCTGCGGAGACACAATGTTGTAGTCTCCAGGGTCAGAAGGGCAGCTGCTACAAGATACAGTATCTTCAGTGATAACCAAGTCGTGCATGACAACCTACGCCCAGACCTGGTTAGTGTCAAGGATGGTAAAGCCTTAGTGCTGGACATTTCAATTCCATTTCAGAACAGTCAATATGCTTTCGAAGATGCCAAACTGGCCAAAAGAGAGAAGTACGCGACCTTGGCGACGGCTCTTCGTACACGTTTTACATCGGTGGAAGTCACTGCCATCTTAGTAACACTTGCTACTTGTATACGGACAATAAGTCTCAGCTTTCAAATGTTAAATGCAAGAAGTTCATATGTCTGCAAAGTCATTTGTAGAGAGCGCGTACAGTAAGAATTCTTACATCGTTTCACTCTTTACCTTGTTCTCACTGATATTTACTATGTTTGCTGATGTCCTTCGGAGTGGAAAGTGTGAGAGACTAAATTGCAGACGCAGTGTGACACTAAATTTGTAGAAACGTATACATAATATTTAGTAGTGTAGATTAGCAATTTTATTCTGTAAATGATAAATATAGTAATAATAAACCAGAAAACATATGTCTAAAGTACATTTAAATAGCCTACGTCATTTTAATAACCTGAACCGTAGTCCACAAGAAGGTGGTGGTGGTGGTGGGGGTGCACCATGAGGGTCTCAGGGTAGCAATGGCGCTGGCAAGGGATACCTAGCCCCATCTACAGAGGGATGACCTCTAGAACACAAGGTAACTTGTAACATGTACTCACCAACTCCTTCACCATCAAGTTTTCGCTTCATTTTTCTTCCATTTATACTCTTCCGTTTCTCAGCAACGATCGCCCTTTGTTGTATCTGACACATTGTTTTGTTACAGAAATATTTAGAGAATACGGTAATTCTGATGTTGTTTATTTGGTAATAAGTCCCTCGATGTTGTTTTCCTGGTATGAAGACGCTTCAAAATGAATTCTTTATGAAAAGTTCGATATCAAGATCATCGCAACTCGTAGAGGATGACAAATTGACTTCCTTCTTGAACTTTATTTTCCTCTCTTTCCCTATGCATGGGGACGTAGACTGATCCTTTCCCTCAATACGTTCATTCTTTCTGTTCATTCTCTTGAGCGGACTCTGTGTCATGCCACCTATACTACCTGAGCTTTACATTTCAGCTTCCAGAGCTTGTGTAGATGTCTGCAGTAGTGTAAATTTGGGAGTTCTGACGCCACCTCCACGTCCGGCCCACTGTACGAGGCCTCCACCTCATTGACTGTGCTGACTTAGAGTCACATGACCTCACTAGAGTGGCTGGCTACGTGTCCAGGCTTAACCTTACAGACCTCGTTCTCGACCCTGGGCTTAATAGCATAAGACCCAATTTCGATGCCAAAAAGTGCAAGCTTAACCTAACAACCACCGTGATTAGGGTTAAGAGGGGAGCTTAACCTAACAGGCATGACGTGTCTAGACTTAAACTCGCAGATCCCTGGTTTGACACCAAACTTAAGGGCGTTAACCGTACAGAACCTATTTCGAAGCATAAGAGTGCAAGCTTTAAAATAAGAACTCAAATACCAACACACGCGCTATCCGCATAAGAGAAGAAGCTTCACCTAACAGACTTCAAGTTCTATACGCAGGCTAACTGCAGGCTTAACGTTACGCTGACCACGCGTTAACCTATCTTAACCTCCTAAGACATGGAGTTGAAAGTGGAACAAGTTGGCTGATCTAAGGCTTCATACGTATGATTTTAGACATCAAGTTCTATGCCCAGGCTAACTGCAGGCTTAACATCACGCTGACCATGCGTTAACCTAACTTAACCTTCTAGGACATGGAGTTGAATGTGGAACAAGATGGCTGCTCTAAGGCTTCATATGTATGATTTTAGACATCAAGTTCTATACCCATGCTAACTGCAGGCTTAATGCCACGCTGACCACGCTTAACCAAACTTAACCTCCTAGGACATGGAGTTGAACGTGGAACAAGATGGTTGCTCTAAGGCTTCATATGTATGATTTAAAACATCAAGTTCTATACCCAGGCTAACTGCAGGCTTAACGTCACGCTAACCATGCGTTAGCCTAACTTAACCTCCTAGGACACGGAGTTGAACGTGGAACAAGATGGAAGCTCTAAGGATTCATACGTATGATTCTAGACTGCTAGTTCTATATCCGGGCTAACTGCAGGCTTAACGTTATGCTGACCACGCGTTAACCTAACTTAACCTCCCAGATCTTGGAGCTAAACTTGGAGATAATGGCGGCTATAAGGCTTAATAGCGTGCTTTATTCATAGGGGCGTAACATTGGAATACGACTTAAGGGAGCTTGGAGCTGAACTTAGAAAAAGATGGCGGCTATAAGATTTAATACATATGCTTCATTCATAGGTGCCGAACCATTGGAGAGCGATTTATGGGAGTCTGGAGCTAAACGTGGAAAAGTATGGCTACTATAAAGCTTAATAGGTATGAGTTTATACTTCAAGATCGATACGCCGGCTAACTGCAGGCTTAAGGTTACGCTGAACGTGGAACAAGGTCGCTGCTATCAGGCTTAATACGTATGCTTTATTCTTAGGGGCGTAACATTACAAAGCGACTTGAGGGAGCTTGTAGCTGAACTTCGAACAAGATGGCAGCTATAAGACTCAATGCATGTGCTTTATACATAGGGGGCGTAACACTTGAAAGTGATTCAGTGGTGCTTGGATCTGAACTTAGAAAATTTTGGCGGCTATAAGGCTCAATAAATATGTATAAATCATAGCGGCGTAATATCGGAAGGTTACTTCGAGGGCTCAGATCTGGACTAAGAACAAGACGGCAGCTGCACGTGGTGTAATATTTAATATATGTACTTTATTGGCAGTGGGTGAAACAACGGGACCTCATAGCCTTACACATCCTCCTCCTCATAGTTTTAGATATCCTGATTCTCCTCCTTCTCATCATAGACTTAATAGCGAATGACTATCACCCTTCCTCCTCATAGACATAGACTTCTTCCTCATCCTCCTCATAGATTTAGTCTTCCTACTCCTCCTCCTCATCATCATCACAGACTTAATAGTGTATGGCTATCTCCTCGACTTCCTCCTCCTCCTGAGTGCAAGCTTAACCTAACTGGGCTGAGCATGTAACATAATAAGGCCACACGGTTTTTGACACGCAGTGATCACGTGGTCATGGGTATGCATGTGTAAACTTGTCCGCTATTAGGCCCTCTCTCTTGCAAATTCATGTCTTTATGTATGCTATGAGTAGACATTGTTTTATTTAGTCGACAATATACTGTAACATAGAGTTGATCGCTTTTAAGTTCATCATGACAAGGACATTGACAGTTGATGTTCAAGGCTTTAAAGTGAACGGAAACAAATTCGTGTAAAGAGAGGTTGCTGTGTTGGACTGCACAGTGTTGTGGGCACCAAAAGTCGTGAGTTTAGTATTTAGCCCAGCTTCTTCTTACTGCTTGCAAAGGGTTGAAGATAAAAGGCTAACACAATGGGTGAAAAACATTTAGGACTTCGCTGGAAAGAAGAAGTAATTCATCGCTTTCTACCTATGATAATGAACGCTTATTTGTCAAAAGAGCCGACTTTGTTTTTCTACTGGTTGTGAAAAGAAGGAATGGTTGCGTGAGTATCCACCATCAAAATGTGAAATTATCGACATGCATGAATTAGGATGTCCACCATTTAAAACTTTTCTCAAGAAGCATAGTGGAGAAACAAGTAAACAGCCTTCACGACATGTGTGCTTGCTTTTGATTGGTTGTGTCGTAGTGCATGCCCGGAGGTGAACAACATATGTAAACTGCAGTTTTTTCGACTACGGTGACGTAGTATACAGTAACATGAACGTCTCACTTTCCATCAAGCTCCTAAAGGCACATAACGCATGTGTTCGATTTATTTCAGATATACCAAGGTTAAGCCATATTTCTCCAGCATTTGATAGACTTTCATGGCTATGCTTAAGAGAGCGACGAAATTTACACACTGATTCCCTGCTACATCGTATACTGAACCTGAACACCCCTGAATACCTTGCCACACATTTCCATTACCTAGCATCACCTTCTAGTATTCCTACCAGATCATCATCCACCTCAGTACTAAGCATTCCCATTCACCGCTCAACTGGCTACAGTAGATCATTGGTAGTCGCCGCCAGCCGAAATTGGAATTCCCTACCTGCTGAAATTAGGAGCGTGTCAAACCACCTCCGCTTTAAGAAACTCTGTCACACCTGGTTAATAACTAATAATAATAATTATTCGTAACATAGTAGGATTAGATCATAGCTAAGTTATTAGGTTAATTAAAACATTTGATTGATACCTTAAGATATTAAATTATAGATGATTGAGTGTGTATTTAACTCTTCATGTAGGTGTATGTATGGTTGGACAGAATAGCAGGCTTCATAGCCTGAGTCCCGCCATATAAAACGAGAAAATAAATAATAATACTAAGTGTAACGAAGTTGAAAAGGCAATCGTACAGCTTTGTGCTAGCAAAAGGTAACTAAACACTTTTACTGAAGAAGTTTTGAATGCATTAGCAAAGGCATTTTTGGTCAATGTAGCTGCAAATACTGTAAAGAAGATCTGGGATAAGGTGCCTGGTGAGTGAACTCAAGATCATGTTTTGTCAGAGATTCAAAAGTGTAGTTTACACCACGAATATGTGAGACTTTCAGTGAGACAGTGCCGTAGGTGTCAACTGTATTACGGACCTAAAACAAACGACTTGACTTCGCTTGTAAACACTTCTCACAACTGCGGAAATATTAAGCAAGCAAAGGTGAAGAAACGTGATGGGAGAGATGTGAGGAAGCATGGACTCATCAATAAGGTGATTGATCTCCTCACTTTTGAGCTTCATCTTCCTAGTTACCATACTGTGGCCCCCGAACTCGACTTGACGTCTGCTTACCACGCGGTGATCCTGGTACTAATATGTTAGATGCTGCCTGCAAAGAGCATGGCATTGCTTATCGTGAAAATCAACATGAAATAAGACGTGTAACTGCCGAAAATCTGCTTCGTAAAGTTATGGAGCCTGTGACGTCACCTAATGCTACAGTTGCTGAGAAGAAAGCAGCACTTGTCGTTGCTGGGGCAATTAAAGGGAAACTCTTGTTGGGTGGAGGTCATAAAACACAAAAACGTCAGAGAAATATCTGAGGACTAAACAGGTTTACTTTGGTGAATGGAAAAATTTTACATATACGCTGAAATAAATACATTTGTAAAACACAGTGCACGTGTTGCTTGATTACTCTTTTAACTTCTCTCTTGTCCAGCACTATTCCAAATCCTAACTTAACTACTAGTAGTGATGTTGACAAACGAGTTTATGCAATCTTAACTAGTAGTAGTGGTGTTGACTAATAAGTTTATGAAATAGTAGGGAGGAGAGGTAGAGGTTCTAGAGAATAAAGAATATTAAACAAACGTTTTAAAATACATTCTCTTTATTAATCAACGAATTGAGTGTGTTATTAAAACCAAGCCATTAGACATACGTTTATTACCGCGACAACCAATAACACGTTCTATTAAACAGTGATTAGGACGTTCTCTTCTGTGTAGAATCCTCCTTTGGTAGGCTGTCGTGAAAGATCGTGTAGTAAGTTGGTCACTGGATTAGTAAGCTTAACTCTGCAGACCATCGGCAGCCCTGAAGATGGATTTCCGTGATTTCCCATTTTCACACCATGCAAATGCTGGGGCTGTACCTTAATTAAGGCCACGGCCGCTGCCTTCCACCTCCTAGGCCTTTCCTATCCCATCGTCGCCATAAGACCTATCTGTGTCGGTGCGACGTAAAGCCCCTAGCAAAAATATACTCTGCAGATTTGAACATTTTCTGTGCTCCAGTTAGGGTTGCATGCTTTTACGAAAACTGCCTTATGTTTGCTGATAGGAACATAATCACCTTTTTGATAGCGATGGCAGTAGTGTAAATAGGGTGGTTCTGCGACCTCCTCCTCCTCCCGCCGCGCGGGAAATTTGAATTCTGGCGGGAAATTTGAATTTTGGCGGGAGATTTGAATTTTGGCGGGTGATTTGAATTTGTAAACAAAGCCACGTGCTTTTTGACAGCTGTCATCGACAACAACGCATCGCTAACCTCACTGCTGCCATCTTGACGGGCCTAAACCTCAGTAGTGCCAACATAACCTAACTAGCGTGAGGTAAACAAAGCCACGTGTTTTTTGACAGCCACGTGCTTTTTGACAGACAACAACGCATCGCTAACCTCAGTACTGCCATCTTGACGGGCCTAAACCTTAGTGGTACCAACTTAACCTAACTAGCGCGAGGTAAACAAAGCCACGTGTTTTTTGACAGCCACGTGCTTTTTGACAGACAACAACGCATCGCTAACCTCAGTACTGCCATCTTGACGGGCCTAAACCTTAGTGGTACCAACTTAACCTAACTAGCGCGAGGTAAACAAAGCCACGTGCTTTTTGACAGCCACGTGCTTTTTTGACAGCTGTCACTTAACCTAACTAGTGCGAGGTAAACAAAGCCACGTGTTTTTCGACAGCCACGTGCTTTTTGACAGACAACAACGCATCGCTAACCTCAGTACTGCCATCTTGACGGGCCTAAACCTTAGTGGTACCAACTTAACCTAACTAGCGTGTGGTAAACAAAGCCACGTGCTTTTTGACAGCCACGTGCTTTTTGACAGCTGTCATCCGCCATCTTTAAACCACAGAGCACTGTGCTGCCCTCTTTAGATGTAAAATTCGTCACCTGTCATCGGCAGTGCTGCCATCTTGACGGGTCTAAACCTTAGTGCTACCAACTTAACCTAACTAGCGCGAGGTAAACAAAGCCACGTGTTTTTTGACAGCTGTCATCCGCCATCTTTAATCTATAGAGCACAGTGCTGCCCTCTTTAGCTACTTACCTTTGAAATGTGGTGGCGGATAATTTGAAAAATGCTTTTTGACAGCAGCCATCTTTGTGCACCGTGCTGCCCTCTTTAGCTAGATACCTGTGGTGGCAGGCAATTCCACATGACAGCAGCCATCTTTAATCAAGAGAGCACTGTGCTGCCATCTTTAGCTAGATACCTTTGAAATGTGGTGGCGGCAAATTATAAAAATTTCATGTGCTCTTGTTTGGAAACAAACTCACGTGCTTTTTTGACAGCTACCATCCGCCATCTTTAATCAACAGAGCATAGTGCTGCCCTCTTTAGTTTGAAATGTGGTGGCGGCAAATTCCACGTGCTCTTGTTTGGAAACAAAGCCATGTGCTTTTTTGACAGCTGTCATCCGCCATCTTTAATCAACAGAGCACCGTGCTGCGGACAATTTCGTCAGCTGCCATCCGCCATCTTTAATCCACAGAACACCGTGCTGCCCTCTTATGGCAATTTGAAAAGTTCTGTTAGCTATCATCCGCCATCTTTAATCAAGAGAGCACCGTGCTGCCATCTTTAGCTAGATACCTTTGAAATGTGGTGGCGGCAAATTGAAAAATTTCACGTGCTCTTGTTTGGAAACAAACTCACGTGCTTTTTGGACAGCTACCATCCGCCATCTTTAATCAACAGAGCATAGTGCTACCCTCTTTAGTTTGAAATGTGGTGGCGGCAAATTCCACGTGCTCTTGTTTGGTAAACATAGCCATGTGCTTTTTTGACAGCTGTCATCCGCCATCTTTAATCCAGAGAGCACCGTGCTGCCCTCTTTATCGTAGTAGATGTAAATTCGTCACCTGTCATCCGCAGTGCTGCCATCTTCAGCTAGATACCTTTGAAATGTGGTGGTGGATAATTTAAAAAGAGAAATTCTACAGCAGCCCTCTCTCGACGCTAATTGCATAAGATGGCGGCTATACATGACTCCTTAAGGGTGCTTACGCAAGATGGCTGCTATACATAGGTTCTTATGAGACGCCCTTGGGATGCTTGCGCAAGATGGCAGTTATACATGGCTCCTTATGAGATGCCCTAGGGATGCTTGCTCAAGATAGCGACTGCTCTTATGAGACGGCTTAAGTGTTGAAACATGCTGCTCCAGCATGGTTTCCATAATTTATTACCAATGTTTCACTGAATTGGTTTCGACCTGTTACTATATGTGTTTCCGGTTTTAATCGATAGAGGACAGCCCCCTCTGTCGAGAACATTAATGATCTTTTCTCGACTAAGTCTTTAACTATCTTCTCCTTGGTTTATATTCTGTTCTGAGGATGGTGGCTTATAATAATATGGGACCCTCACACACAGGAGCTATGTTAGTGCTTTTCAAATGGATGTATCGTAAGTTTAAAACCGTGCTGATCGCTGCACGATTAACGTGTTCTGATGCTTGTTATTGTGGGTGATGTACCATTTAGTATTTGTATTTCTCCCTTTTTTGGCCGACCGTAACCCGTCTTGATACTCGAAGAGAGGAAGGCGTGTGTGAGAGTGTGTTGTTGATATAATAGTGGTGCATTCATAATCTGAGTCTCTGTGCATTATAATGAATTTCTCAATGAGACGTCTTTGCTCTCGTTTGGAATTATGATCTGTGTGTCGGCCGTCGAATTATTATGGCCGTACACAGCGATGTTTGTGGCAGATCTACGCGTGGCCTTGAAGCCACGACATGTGCTGTTGTCATTCTACTACTATTGACGTTTGGCCTCATTGATGTTAGGTAATATTGCACTCTACGAGTTGACTGGATTGATCTATTCGCACCATTTGTCACTGTTATCTGCCCTCGAGGCGATTGGTTCGTATGGCTGAATGAATGAATTAATGAATGAGTCGAGTATTTAGATGAGGAAGTGTCGGCCTATCTAATTTATGTTTAACTTTTCGTTATTTGCCCCTTTTATCTCGGGTTCTATTTTTCTCCTTATTTGGTGCGCGCCCTGATCTTTTTCGACCTGGGCGTCGCCATGTTGATTTATTTTGTTCCTTGGCCGCACGATGGCCCGTGTTTATCTGATTGATTCATCCTATGTATCTTTTTCTCTTTGCCCGCTGGGGTTATTCTTTACCTGGTCTACCCTTTTTTGGGGTGTGTGCGCTCCTTGGTGTGTGGGGGATCCTAATGAAAGGAGATCATAGTATTGTTTAAAAAAAAAAAGGAAATGGATAAGAAGTAGGGGGTGGAATGAATAAGGTACTCCCGATTTGTAATCATGTGTTGACCCTCATTAGTTAGTCTTCTCGCAATTGTTATATGCGAAATCTTCGTGAGTAAAAATGCTAAGATCCCTTGCGTAATTCTGCAACTGTGCATGTACGTATTGATGAGATATGGATATCACGATTAATTGTCATTGGTGCTAACCCATATACGTATGTATTACCCTATTATATCTTATGTTTTCCTTTTCAATTAATTCTTTAATTAACGTTGTTTTTCAATAAACATTCATTTATCACTTATTCGGGTTTCGACTCTTAGTAGTGTTAGTTTATGCTAGAACTAATTAGGTGAATAACATTTCCAGTTCAGGGCAGATTTATACGCCCTTCTTGATCGTGATTCACGTGCAGTTTCCTCTTTTATCCTCCTTTTTTTTGTCTACGTATTTATTTTTACTTGAGGGAGGGTGTGGCTCAGTAAATGGTAGCAGAGACGTGCTCGATCAAGATATCTCATCTGGAAAAAGCACGGGTGAGATAGAACTGGGAATGGTATTCTGTTTCGGATACGTTAAGGAAAACCATTATTTCTTTTCGATTTAACCTTTTGAAACTTGTTATATTAATTCTGATCTTGTGTGTCGTTTATTAATTAACTCTTTCGATGACCATTGTGTATGTGTGGGTTTTTCATTGCGGATAAAACCTCGGTTGAGACATGGAAAGTGATAAAGTTGTTGACATGAGTGGTGAGAGTGATGTATTTGCTGGAGAGGTCACCGATGTCGAAAGAGAAAGGCGTGAACGTATTAATCGGGATAATGCTTCTGCCCTGTCAGGTAGTGAGAGTAATGTGTGCTTAGGAAATAACAATGCTGTTGTTGACAGAAATTGTGGCCTCGATGAGAATCGTGTCGGTTTGGTTTCCCCCTGTTATGGACCCAGTAGTGAACGTAGTCCTCATATTAACCCCGTTTTCGATATAGTTAGGAAATGGAAGCTCAATTTCTCCGGGGAAGGGGAAAATTCTAATGTGGTTGAATTTCTTGAAAGAGTCGAGGACATCGCTGAATGCAGCTCGATACCCCTTAACCTTTTTGTTCCTGTAATTCCGGGGATGCTTGAAGGGCCGGCATTAAGGTGGTTTAGGTTGGTTAAAGCAAATGTCCGGTCGTGGGAGGATTTCGTTGATCGCATTAAAAAACGTTTCGGGTTGTCCGATATGGATTATCGTTTGAAACAAGAGATCTTTAGAAGAACCCAAGGTGTTGGGGAAGGTGTTGACGACTATGCAACTGGTATTTTGACCCTGTATAACCGATTAAGTGTGAAGGTTCCTGAGTGTGAAATTTTCGACCAGTTTTACCGAAACCTGTCCCCTCAATACAAATTATTCATTAAGAGATCCGAGGTTCAGACCGTCGATGATGTTATTAACTTGGGTCGCGAGTTTGAATCAATCGTATGTCAAAATAAACAGTATCGTCCCCCTCCGACTCCGTCTGAATGCTCTTTCCCCGACGTCGCCTGCCACACGTCCTTCAAGTCAGTATCCTTTGATGCGCCCCCTTCGGCGTCGCGCCCCTCGAGTAGTCCCGAGCGAAGGACCAGCGTTGTGTCTCCGGCCCGACGCTATATTAACGCCATCCAACCCTCCGAGTCGCCTGTTGAACGTGGTTCCGCTACAAGAAAGTGCTGGAATTGCGGTAAGGCGGGACATATTTCTAATAATTGTCGGTCAAAATCGCGACTGAAGTGTTTTAAATGTGGCCTCGTTGGTGTCACTGCGCGTGTATGTCCTAGATGTAGTTCCGGGCAGGGAAACTGAACGCGCGCCGGCGAAATGGCCCTTCGTTGGCGCAAAATGTCGGTGTTAACAAAAGGATCTGGGGCATTCCTTCGTCGACACCCTGGGCCAAAGTTTGTATTGGGTCCCGCACGCTATACGCCCTGCTGGATACCGGTTCCAGCGTTTCCTTCTTGAATCTGAGCCTTGTGTCTTCCGTACATTTAGAGTATCTCTCGGACAGCGGGAAGATAGATAAGTTTATGTCTGCTGAAGGCCGTCAAGTGTGTCCGGTGGGCCGCGTCGTATGCCACATCAAAATTCATAATCTTTCGTGGAATTGGAAATTTTATGTTGTTGCAGATCTGTCTGTCCCGATCATTTTAGGGACTGACTTTATGCAAGCGACGGGTCTATCCATTGATTTCATTACTCGAAGTTTCGCCTTCCGCTTCCGGTCTGACGTAAATTATCCTTTCGAAACCCCCTTTCTGCGTAATATTGTGTGCCCTCTTTCTACTTTTGTGACTCCAAGTGCGTCGTGTGACCTAACCGACGGACAGAATTTGATGCTAAACAGTTTAATAGAGGAATTTTCTGATGTTTTGACGCCTGAGTTAGGTTGTGCGAAAAACTTTTCTTATTCAATTGAGCTCAAAGATAAAACTCCTGTTAGGTCCCCTCCTTTCGGATGTTCGCCTCCGAAGTTGTCCGCCATGAGAGAATGTGTAGATGAACTTTTAGAAAAGAAGGTCATCAGTCCATCCAAGTCACCTTATGGTAGCCCCGCCTTCCTAATCCCTAAAAAAGACGGGAGTTTTCGTTTCATTGTGGATTACCGCAAGGTAAATAGGAACATTGTATTTGACAGCTTCCCATTGCCCACCATCGAAAGCGCCTTTCAGCATTTTCATGGTGCTAGGTTTTTCACTGTCTTCGACTTTAACTCGGCGTATTACCAGATTCCTTTGGACCCAAAAAGTCGCCCTTGTACAGCCTTTGTCACCCCTTTTGGCCTTTTTCATTTCAATAAAGTACCCATGGGCATCTCGATAGGGGGACAAGCACTTAGCCGGGTCATGGATTCGATCTTTGGCGATCTAAAGTTCTCCTATGTATTTAATTTTCTGGATGATCTCCTCATATACTCGGCAAGCTTTGACGAACACCTGGCTCACCTACGTGAGGTACTTAGTCGTCTGCGCAAACACGGGTTCACTATCAACCCCAAAAAAGTCTCTCTCTGTTCCAAACGATTGAATTTCTTGGGGCATGTCATCTCGGATTCCGGTATAGCTGTAAACCCTGAGAGGGTTAAATGTATTAAAGAGTTTCCTCAGCCCAAGAACGTCCGCGGCGTAAGAAGGTTCTTGGGTATGGTGGGTTTTTACAGTCGGTTCATCGAGAATTTTTCTCAAATTTCGGCCCCTTTGAATCTTCTAAAAAGGAAGAATTGTCGTTTCGTCTGGGGTGAAGCCCAAATCCTTGCCTTCGATCAGCTGAAAGATGCCCTTTGTCGAGCCCCTGTTCTCCACAGCCCCGATTTCTCCCGCGATTTCGTGCTCCAATGCGATTCCAGTGAAATTGCGATTTCCGCCGTGCTAAACCAAGCCGATGAGGACGGAAAACTAGTCCCGATCGCTTATTTTAGCAAGCTACTACACGGGGCCGAGTTACGTTACTCCATTTACGAAAAGGAATGTTTGGCCGTTGTGTTGGGTGTAGAAAAATTTAGAACTTACCTCGAACACCGTCACTTCTTTGTCCACACTGATAATCAGGCCCTGTCGTGGATGAGTGCCAACGTCAAACGACTTGGAAGAACAGCCAGGTGGATTCTTCGACTGTCTGCGTATAAGTTCACCATTGTACATGTTCGCGGAAAGGAAAATGTCGTGGCTGACTGTCTGTCACGTATGTTTGATGGAATAAACATGAGTGAAGCCGATGACGCGGAGAAATACCATAAATCTGATGGTGCTGGATGTGTTAATATTATGCAGAAATATCCTTGGTCATTTTCTGATATTTCAGAGCACCAAAATACTGGTGACGAGTGTCAAAAACTGATGAAAGGTGTCACCGATGGGTCACTTCATGATAAATCATTTTGTATTAAGCGTGGATTGTTAGTTCGTCGTTGTGGTAATAAGGGAAAGGACAAGATTTACATTCCTGATAGTATAAGGCGCATGGTATTACATTATTACCATGACTCTTATTTAGGGGCGCATTTGGGTCAGTACAAGACATTACATCGCGTTTCTCGCGATTTCTACTGGCCAAATATGAAAAAAGAAGTGCTTGATTACGTGAAAAGCTGTGACGTGTGTCAACGGTCTAAACCTGCCAAATCATCTCAAGTTGGGTTGCATTCCGCTGATGTGGCAACGTACCCCGGAGAAAGGTTATTCGTAGATTATTTTGGCCCTCTCGTCAAGTCCCGTAAAGGCAACGTTGGCATCCTATCTGTCATTGATGGTTTCTCAAAATTCGTCTGGTTGTTCCCAGTGCGCAAAATCAATTCTAATAACGCCGTTCACATCTTGTCTCGTCACGTCTTTGCAATTTATGGCCCCCCCAAAAAGTTGGTAACTGACAATGCATCCACTTTCAGCGGTAGTAATTTTCGTCAATTGTGTTTTGAGTGGGGAGTGAACCAGATATTTCTCAGCCCTCACTACCCTAAACCGTCTCATGTTGAGAGGTTTCATCGTAATCTTAAGGCCTGCCTAACCGCGTTCCACAGCGCTGACCAGCGCAGTTGGGACGAAAACTTAAATTTCTTTGTTCTAGCTTTCAACAGTGCTCTACATGAATCGCATCGGCACACACCGGCGGAGTTGTTCTTGGGCAGGAATGTTACTGACCCATTACAATTAAAATGGAATTTTGGATATTTGTCCGAACCTTAAGGACCAAGAGCGTCGAAGAAAAATGGAAGGAAGCAGTCGAGCAACTGATCAAAGCCAGAGATCGTGTAGCCAAAAGGTTCAACAAGGGAAGGAGAGAAGTCACCCTAAAGGTTGGAGACTTAGTAATGATTAAAAGGTTCCCGACAAGCTCGGCAGCAGACCAAATTGGAGCGAAACTCTGCCTAAAATGGTCTGGTCCCAACCGTATTGTGAAATTCTTGGGACCTGTTACCGTGTTGTTGGAGGATGAAATAAATAAGAGGGTATCCAGAGCTCACGTGAGTCTGTTGAAGCCCTACCATTCACGGGCCAAAAATAATTGATCTAGTAGCTATTAGTACCTGGTGGTAACATGGTTTGATCAGTTTATCACTCTTAGACTCGTTGTTCTAAAGTCTTTTTCTTTTCAGGGAAAAATGAAAAAAGGAAAGGGAAAGAAAAGAAGAGTCAAAGGATATTTCAGTATCGAATGACAAGGATAATATAAAATAAACAACGGACCTATTGATAGGACACAAAAATTGTATGACTGCTTTTATCCTCTACCTGCCTGCAACCGATTCGTGAAAGTGTCATATTAATGATAGGAAAAAGACTGATTAAATTCAGCGCCTTTCCTTCTTTTAATGTACTGAACTTTAAAGCAATGTGTAATCCTCCAATCTATGCTCCCTTGTGACTGTTGGTGATTTTCAGTGTTATTTGTTGTTACTCTAATTAATTAGGTTAGTAATTAGGTTAGTTAATTTTAGTTATATAGTGCGCACTATATATATATAGAATTTCTTCATGTATGTATTCTTATTATAAGCTTTACACCTCACTTTAAAATGTGTCCCTTTGACCCTTCGTCAAGATCGGACACATTTTAAAGACGCATGGGTGTGATGATGAAACATGCTGCTCCAGCATGGTTTCCATAATTTATTACCAATGTTTCACTGAATTGGTTTCGACCTGTTACTATATGTGTTTCCGGTTTTAATCGATAGAGGACAGCCCCCTCTGTCGAGAACATTAATGATCTTTTCTCGACTAAGTCTTTAACTATCTTCTCCTTGGTTTATATTCTGTTCTGAGGATGGTGGCTTATAATAATATGGGACCCTCACACACAGGAGCTATGTTAGTGCTTTTCAAATGGATGTATCGTAAGTTTAAAACCGTGCTGATCGCTGCACGATTAACGTGTTCTGATGCTTGTTATTGTGGGTGATGTACCATTTAGTATTTGTATTTCTCCCTTTTTTGGCCGACCGTAACCCGTCTTGATACTCGAAGAGAGGAAGGCGTGTGTGAGAGTGTGTTGTTGATATAATAGTGGTGCATTCATAATCTGAGTCTCTGTGCATTATAATGAATTTCTCAATGAGACGTCTTTGCTCTCGTTTGGAATTATGATCTGTGTGTCGGCCGTCGAATTATTATGGCCGTACACAGCGATGTTTGTGGCAGATCTACGCGTGGCCTTGAAGCCACGACATGTGCTGTTGTCATTCTACTACTATTGACGTTTGGCCTCATTGATGTTAGGTAATATTGCACTCTACGAGTTGACTGGATTGATCTATTCGCACCATTTGTCACTGTTATCTGCCCTCGAGGCGATTGGTTCGTATGGCTGAATGAATGAATTAATGAATGAGTCGAGTATTTAGATGAGGAAGTGTCGGCCTATCTAATTTATGTTTAACTTTTCGTTATTTGCCCCTTTTATCTCGGGTTCTATTTTTCTCCTTATTTGGTGCGCGCCCTGATCTTTTTCGACCTGGGCGTCGCCATGTTGATTTATTTTGTTCCTTGGCCGCACGATGGCCCGTGTTTATCTGATTGATTCATCCTATGTATCTTTTTCTCTTTGCCCGCTAGGGTTATTATTTACCTGGTCTACCCTTTTTTGGGGTGTGTGCGCTCCTTGGTGTGTGGGGGATCCTAATGAAAGGAGATCATAGTATTGTTTAAAAAAAAAAAGGAAATGGATAAGAAGTAGGGGGTGGAATGAATAAGGTACTCCCGATTTGTAATCATGTGTTGACCCTCATTAGTTAGTCTTCTCGCAATTGTTATATGCGAAATCTTCGTGAGTAAAAATGCTAAGATCCCTTGCGTAATTCTGCAACTGTGCATGTACGTATTGATGAGATATGGATATCACGATTAATTGTCATTGGTGCTAACCCATATACGTATGTATTACCCTATTATATCTTATGTTTTCCTTTTCAATTAATTCTTTAATTAACGTTGTTTTTCAATAAACATTCATTTATCACTTATTCGGGTTTCGACTCTTAGTAGTGTTAGTTTATGCTAGAACTAATTAGGTGAATAACATTTCCAGTTCAGGGCAGATTTATACGCCCTTCTTGATCGTGATTCACGTGCAGTTTCCTCTTTTATCCTCCTTTTTTTTGTCTACGTATTTATTTTTACTTGAGGGAGGGTGTGGCTCAGTGTCCTTGCACAAGATGGCTTGAGACGCCCTAAGGATGCTTGCGCAAGATGGCGGACACAAGATGGCGGCTATACACAACTCCTTATGAGACGTTTTAAGGGTGCTTGCGCAAGATGGTTGCTACTCTTATGAAGAAAGCTAGCTTAGAGGCTAACGTGTCGTGCTAGTTCGATTCATTAAATTTAGGGCTTAAATGCAAAATGTTAAATATATCGAAAACAGTGCACCGTAGAGCAAAACGGACAAAATTTTTCTGCCTAATACTTAGGTTCGCAGTATGAGGAACAAGAAAACCATAGTCTAATGATGGGATCAACGGTTCGGTTCCTACTTAGGCCCTTTGGCATTTGCTCTGTTTTAGCTTGTATTGAAGCGAGTCTTCGTAACATGATCAGGTCTAGCTATGGTAGAGAGTATAACGTACCGTGCTGGTTCGATTCATTAAATTTGGAGGCTTAAATGCAAAATGTTAAATATCTCGAAAACGGTGCATCGTAGAGCAAAACGAACATTTCTCCGCCTAATACGTAGGTTCGTAGTATCAGGAACAAGAAAAAACATAGTCTAATGATGAGATCAACGGTTCGATTCCTACTTAAGCCCTTTGGCATTGGCAGCTATCTATTTCTACAAGATGGTGGCTGCTCTTATGAGATACAAGATGGCTTGAGACGTCCTAGGGATGCTTACGCAAGATGGCGGACACAAAATGGTGACTATACATAGCTCCTTATGAGACAGCCTAGGGGTGCTCGCACAAGATGGCAGCTACTCTTATGAAGAAAGCTAGCTTAGAGGCTACTGCGCAAGATAACAGCTGCTGTTATGCATGTGGTGGAGGGCAATTTGAAATTCTATGTGCTTAATCAACAGAGCACCCTGCTGCCCTCTTTAGCTGAAATGTGGTGGTGGATAATTTGAAAAATTCTTTTGACAGCTATCATCTTTAAACAATGGCGACTATACATAGGCTGTTAAGGCCTTATCACTCTCCTCCTCCTCCTCCTCCTCCTCCTCCTCCTTCTCTACCTCCTCCTCCGCCTCTTATGTCAAGGCATAGCTTTATATCGAACAAGTTTAAACCTGCATCGCGAAGGCAAGCGTGTGCAGCGA
The DNA here is from genome assembly GCF_040414725.1 of Anabrus simplex. NCBI lineage: Eukaryota > Metazoa > Arthropoda > Insecta > Orthoptera > Tettigoniidae > Anabrus > Anabrus simplex. Next base: position 128,140,904 of record NC_090279.1, on the reverse strand, counting down.
TAACATTATTGTGCATGTTTAGACTTTCGAAACATAAGAAGAGTAGAATCAAACGCTGTACTCGACACGACATGTGTTCAGAACATTGATTGATGCGTTCAGAAAATAAAATAAGTGATCAAGACTAGAATCGAACACTGTACTCAATATATCATGTGTTTAGAATATGTCAGGGGATACCCTTGTTCTAAGAAGATCAGATTGAAACATAACAAGACTAGAATAGAACACTGTAATCGATGTTGTTAACATCAACATGTGATCAGAACATTGATTGATGTGATCAGAACACAAAATAAGTGGTCATGACTAGAATCGAACACTGTACTCGATACAACATGTGATCAGAACATTGATCGATGTGTTCAGAACACAAAATAAGTGACCAAGACTAGAATCGAACACTGTACTCAATACAACATGTGTTTAGAACATATTAGGGGGTACCCTTGTTCTAAGAAGATCAGAATGAAACATAACAAGACTAGAATCGAACACTGTAATCGATTTTGTTAACCTCAACATATGATTAGAACATTGTTTGATGTGTTCAGAGCAAAAGTACAATTTTGATGATTTGCGTAGTGTAAAATCAAAAACTATGGAAACACACTGTGCACATATCGCATAGCTAACTCGCTCAGTAAGCAATATTGCAAAACTACAACTTCAATGATTTGCCTAGTGTAAAACATCAAAAACACACTGTACCCATACTGAGCAGCTAACTCGCTCGGTAAACCATATAGCCAAAGTATAACTTCAAATTATTTACCTTCCATCATTCGTCTTGTGTGAAAATCAGTCGAACAAGTTATCGCATAAACATGTAACATGAAATATCAGTCAATCTGTTGGCATGGGTTACAAGCATGTAGCTTATGCGGGAAGTAAAATTAAACAGAACGCTATTGCTATAAGAAATATTCTGTTTACATTTAAGTTCCTAGCTGTTGAACAAGTTATTACATAAATATGTAACATGAAATATCGGTTCGGAAACATATTGTTTCAATCTGTTGGCATAGATTACAAGCATGTAGCTTATGCAGGCGAGGGCTACAATGCAAAATTCTAAGCCGAAAAAAAAATCGTGATAGGGCATGGAACCCAGGGGTTACATCTTATCAGAAGGGCAAAAAGGATGAAAGGACTCTTCCTCCTCCTTACCGCACATTCCTTGTAGGGATAATTGGCTGAAGGGCTCTTGGGCAAAAGGGCTACTGGGCTAAAGGGCTAATGGGCAGAAGGGCTAATGGGCTAAAGGGCTAAAGGAGCAACAACCGCATCGATCGCTATCAGCAAGAACGCTTGTACTTTGTTAAGTGTAGAAAATTAATCTTTATTTGTAAATGGTTTTATGTTCAGAACAAGGAATGGAACCTAGGGGTTACGTCTTACCTAATAAAATCCCTGAGGTGCGATGAGTTACGTTTTTCGAACTAGTGTTTGGAACACTGAACTTTTCAAGATGGCAAGAGTGAGGTTAGCAATGTTTTGTTGTTGGATTATAAATTCCGCGCTACAACATGCATAAGGTGGCAGCCTTGAGGTTTACTGCCGTAAAGATGGCAAGAGTGAGGTTAACAATGTTCTGTTGTCGGATTTTAAATTCCCCGCTATAACATGCATAAGGTGGCAGCCTTGAGGTTTACCGCCGTAAAGATGGCAGCAGTGAGGTTAGCGACGCTATATTGTCCTTCAAAGTAAGGTTAGGGTTCGTCAAGAAGACAGCTGTCAAAAAAGCACGTGACTATGTTTACCAAACAAAAGCACGTGGTCGTGATATCACGGTCACGTAGTATGCTGCCTCAGCATGCAAAGTTCAATGTCTACACCTACGTAGTAAACATTCTGCTGTGTTCACAAGATTTTTTACACATAACTATTCTTTATGCTTTAAGTTCATGCACATAGGCTATGCTAAGATAGCAGCACAAACACATGCGAACTTTGTACATTCTAATGGAATATGTTTAGTACTGCGTGCATCATAGATACATGATGTGTACACGCATTTAAACATGGCTATACTTAATGCTGCTGCTTTGTTTACAAGATTTTTATACATTGCTATTCTTTATGCTTTAAGTTCGTGCACACACAAGCGTTAGTCGTACGCTCTGGCAGGAGAAGTTTAGTACGATATTCGATACATACATTATCGGTGGGTGATGTGTACACGCTTTAGAACATAGCTCTTCTTTGTGCTTTAAGTTCGTGCACATGGGTTAGGGATACACAAAAGCGATTGCTACATGCTCTAGCGGAAGAAGTCTAGTACGATAGTCGATGCATGTAAAATCGATAGGTTTTGCTAAGGTAGCAGCACACTTACACGATCTTAGCACAATCTAGTGGAAAAAGTTTAGTATGATAGTCGTTTCGTGCAAAATCATTAGGTAATGTGTACACGCTTTGAAACAAGGCTATTCTTTGTACTTTAAGTTCATGCGTACAGGTTATGCTAAGATAGCAGCACAACCTAGCGGAAGAAGTTTAGTACGATATTTGATGCATGCAAAATCGATAGGTGACGTGTACACGCTTTAAAACATGGTTATTCTTCGTACTTTAAGTTCATGCGTATAGGTTAGGCTAAGATAGCAGCACAGTCTAGCGTAAGAAGTTTAGTACGAGAGTTGATGCTTGCAAAATCGGTAGGTAACGTGTACACGCTTTGAAACATAGCTATTCTTTGTACTTTAAGTTCATGCGTCTTAGTTATGCTAAGATAGCAGCACAATCTACCTGCAGAAGTTTAGTACGAGAGTTGATACATGCAAATTCGATAGTTGATGTGTACACGCTTTGAAACATGACTATTCATTGTACTTTAAGTTCATGGGTATAGGTTATGCTAAGATAGCAGCACAATCTAGCGGAAGAAGTTCAGTACGAGATTCGATGAATGCAAAATGAATAAGTAATGTGTACACACTTTGCAACATGGCTATTCTTCGTACTTTAAGTTCATGTGTATAAGTTATGCTAAGATAGCAGCACAATCTAGCGGTAGAAGTTTAGTACGATATTTGTTGCATGCAAAATCGATAGGTGATGTGTACACACTTTGAAACATGGCTATTCTTTGTACATTAAGGTTATGCGTAAAGGTTATGCTAAGGTAGCAGCACAATCTAGCGGAAGATGTTTAGTACGAGAGTCGAGGCATGCAAAATCGATAGGAAATGTGTACACGCTTTGAAACATGGCTATTCATTGTACTTTAATTTTATGGGTATAAGTTATGCTAAGATAGCAGCACTATCTAGCGGAAGAAGTTTTAGTTCGATGGTCGATGCATGTAAAATCGATAGGTGATGTGTACACGCTTTGAAACATGGCAATTCGTACTGCTGCTCTGTTCCCAAGACTGTTAAGCATAGCTAATCCTAATGCTGCTCTTAACGACGTCGAGCTAAGGATTGATTACTTGACCGTGACGTCACAGCCACGTGCTCATGTTTGGTAAACATAGTCACGTTCTTCTTTGACAGCTGTCTTCTTGACGAACCCTAACCTCACTTTGAAGGACAATAGAGCGTCGCTAACCTCACTGCTACCATCTTTACGGCGGTAAACCTCAAGGCTGCCACCTTATGCATGTTATAGCGGGGAATTTAAAATCCAACAACAGAACATTGTTAACCTCACTCTTGCCATCTTTACGGCAGTAAACCTCAAGGCTGCCACCTTATGCATGTTGCAGCGCGGAATTTATAATCCAACAACAGAACATTGCTAACCTCACTCTTGCCATCTTGAAAAGTTCAGTGTTCCAAACACTAGTTCGAAAAACGTAACTCATCGCACCTCAGGGATTTTATTAGGTAAGACGTAACCCCTAGGTTCCATTCCTTGTTCTGAACATAAAACCATTTACAAATAAAGATTAATTTTCTACACTTAACAAAGTACAAGCGTTCTCGCTGATAGCGATCGATGAGGTTGTTGCTCCTTTAGCCCTTTAGCCCTTTAGCCCATTAGCCCTTCTGCCCATTAGCCCTTTAGCCCATTAGCCCTTTTGTCCATTAGCCCTTCAGCCAATTATCCCTACAAGGAATGTGCGGTAAGGAGGAGGAAGAGTCCTTTCATCCTTTTTGCCCTTCTGATAAGATGTAACCCCTGGGTTCCATACCCTATCACGATTTTTTTTCGGCTTAGAATTTTGCATTGTAGCCCTCGCCTGCATAAGCTACATGCTTGTAATCTATGCCAACAGATTGAAACAATATGTTTCCGAACCGATATTTCATGTTACATATTTATGTAATAACTTGTTCAACAGCTAGGGACTTAAATGTAAGCAGAGTATTTCTTATAGCACTAGCGTTCTGTTTAATTTTACTTCCCGCATAAGCTACATGCTTGTAACCCATGCCAACAGATTGACTGATATTTCATGTTACATGTTTATGCGATAACTTGCTCGACTGATTTTCACACAAGACGAATGATGGAAGGTAAATAATTTGAAGTTATACTTTGGCTATATCGTTTACCGAGCGAGATGGCTGCGCAGTATGGGTACAGTGTGTTTTTGATGTTTTACACTAGGCAAATCATTGAAGTTGTAGTTTTGCAATATTGCTTACTGAGCGAGTTAGCTATGCGATATGTGCACAGTGTGTTTCCATAGTTTTTGATTTTACACTAAGCAAATCATCAAAATTGTACTTTTGCTCTGAACACATCAAACAATGTTCTAATCATATGTTGAGGTTAACAACATCGATTACAGTGTTCGATTCTAGTCTTGTTATGTTTCATTCTGATCTTCTTAGATCAAGGGTACCCCCTTATATGTTCTAAACACATGTTGTATTGAGTACAGTGTTCGATTCTAGTCTTGATCACTTATTTTGTGTTCTGAACACATCGATCAATGTTCTGATCACATGTTGTATCGAGTACAGTGTTCGATTCTAGTCATGATCATTTTTTGTGTTCTGAACACATCGATCAATATTCTGATCACATGTTGAAGTTAACAACATCGATTACAGTGTTCTATTCTAGTCTTGTTATGTTTCAATCTGATCTTCTTAGAACAAGGGTATCCCCTGACATATTCTAAACACATGATGTATTGAGTACAGTGTTCGATTCTAGTCTTGATCACTTATTTTATTTTCTGAACGCATTAATCAATGTTCTGATCATATGTCGTATCGAGTACAGCGTTTGATTCTACTCTTCTTATGTTTCGAAAGTCTAAACATGCACAATAATGTTATCGCCGCACACGCTTGCCTTCGCGATGCAGGTTTAAACTTGTTCGATATAAAGCTATGCCTTGACATAAGAGGCGGAGGAGGAGGTAGAGAAGGAGGAGGAGGAGGAGGAGGAGGAGGAGAATGATAAGGCCTTAACAGCCTATGTATAGTCGCCATTGTTTAAAGATGATAGCTGTCAAAAATTTTTTTCAAATTATCCACCACCACATTTCAGCTAAAGAGGGCAGCAGGGTGCTCTGTTGATTAAGCACATAGAATTTCAAATTGCCCTCCACCACATGCATAACAGCAGCTGTTATCTTGCGCTGTAGCCTCTAAGCTAGCTTTCTTCATATGAGTAGCTGCCATCTTGTGCGAGCACCCCTAGGCTGTCTCATAAGGAGCTATGTATAGTCACCATTTTGTGTCCGCCATCTTGCGTAAGCATCCCTAGGACGTCTCAAGCCATCTTGTATCTCATAAGAGCAGCCACCATCTTGTAGAAATAGATAGCTGCCAATGCCAAAGGGCTTAAGTAGGAATCGAACCGTTGATCTCATCATTAGACTATGTTTTTTCTTGTTCCTGATACTACGAACCTACGTATTAGGCGGAAAAATGTTGTTCGTTTTGCTCTACGATGCACCGTTTCCGAGATATTTAACATTTTGCATTTAAGCCTCCAAATTTAATGAATCGAACCAGCACGGTACGTTATACTCTCTACCATAGCTAGACCTGATCATGTTACGAAGACTCGCTTCAATACAAGCTAAAACAGAGCAAATGCCAAAGGGCCTAAGTAGGAACCGAACCGTTGATCCCATCATTAGACTATGGTTTTCTTGTTCCTCATACTGCGAACCTACGTATTAGGCAGAAACATTTTGTCCGTTTTGCTCTACGGTGCACCGTTTTCGATATATTTAACATTTTGCATTTAAGCCCTAAATTTAATGAATCGAACTAGCACGACACGTTAGCCTCTAAGCTAGCTTTCTTCATAAGAGTAGCAACCATCTTGCGCAAGCACCCTTAAAACGTCTCATAAGGAGTTGTGTATAGCCGCCATCTTGTGTCCGCCATCTTGCGCAAGCATCCTTAGGGCGTCTCAGGCCATCTTGTGCAAGGACACTTAAGCCGTCCCATAAGAGCAGTCGCTATCTTGAGCAAGCATCCCTAGGGCATCTCATAAGGAGCCATGTATAACTGCCATCTTGCGCAAGCATCCCAAGGGCGTCTCATAAGAACCTGTGTATAGCAGCCATCTTGCGTAAGCACCCTTAAGGAGTCATGTATAGCCGCCATCTTATGCAATTAGCGTCGAGAGAGGGCTGCTGTAGAATTTCTCTTTTTAAATTATCCACCACCACATTTCAAAGGTATCTAGCTAAAGATGGCAGCACTGCGGATGACAGGTGACGAATTTACATCTACTACGATAAAGAGGGCAGCACGGTGCTCTCTGGATTAAAGATGGCGGATTACAGCTGTCAAAAAAGCACATGGCTATGTTTACCAAACAAGAGCACGTGGAATTTGCCGCCACCACATTTCAAACTAAAGAGGGTAGCACTATGCTCTGTTGATTAAAGATGGCGGATGGTAGCTGTCAGAAAAGCACGTGAGTTTGTTTCCAAACAAGAGCACGTGAAATTTTTCAATTTGCCGCCACCACATTTCAAAGGTATCTAGCTAAAGATGGCAGCACGGTGCTCTCTTGAGTAAAGATGGCGGATGATAGCTAACAGAACTTCTCAAATTGCCATAAGAGGGCAGCACGGTGTTCTGTGGATTAAAGATGGCGGATGACAGCTGACGAAATTGCCCGCAGCACGGTGCTCTGTTGATTAAAGATGGCGGATGACAGCTGTCAAAAAAGCACATGGCTTTGTTTCCAAACAAGAGCACGTGGAATTTGCCGCCACCACATTTCAAACTAAAGAGGGCAGCACTATGCTCTGTTGATTAAAGATGGCGGATGGTAGCTGTCAAAAAAGCACGTGAGTTTGTTTCCAAACAAGAGCACATGAAATTTTTATAATTTGCCGCCACCACATTTCAAAGGTATCTAGCTAAAGATGGCAGCACAGTGCTCTCTTGATTAAAGATGGCTGCTGTCATGTGGAATTGCCTGCCACCACAGATATCTAGCTAAAGAGGGCAGCACGGTGCACAAAGATGGCTGCTGTCTAAAAGCATTTTTCAAATTATCCGCCACCACATTTCAAAGGTAAGTAGCTAAAGAGGGCAGCACTGTGCTCTATAGATTAAAGATGGCGGATGACAGCTGTCAAAAAACACGTGGCTTTGTTTACCTCGCGCTAGTTAGGTTAAGTTGGTAGCACTAAGGTTTAGACCCGTCAAGATGGCAGCACTGCCGATGACAGGTGACGAATTTTACATCTAAAGAGGGCAGCACAGTGCTCTGTGGTTTAAAGATGGCGGATGACAGCTGTCAAAAAAGCACGTGGCTGTCAAAAAGCACGTGGCTTTGTTTACCACACGCTAGTTAGGTTAAGTTGGCACCACTAAGGTTTAGGCCCGTCAAGATGGCAGTACTGAGGTTAGCGATGCGTTGTTGTCTGTCAAAAAGCACGTGGCTGTCGAAAAACACGTGGCTTTGTTTACCTCGCACTAGTTAGGTTAAGTGACAGCTGTCAAAAAAGCACGTGGCTGTCAAAAAGCACGTGGCTTTGTTTACCTCGCGCTAGTTAGGTTAAGTTGGTACCACTAAGGTTTAGGCCCGTCAAGATGGCAGTACTGAGGTTAGCGATGCGTTGTTGTCTGTCAAAAAGCACGTGGCTGTCAAAAAACACGTGGCTTTGTTTACCTCGCGCTAGTTAGGTTAAGTTGGTACCACTAAGGTTTAGGCCCGTCAAGATGGCAGTACTAAGGTTGGCGATGCGTTGTTGTCTGTCAAAAAGCACGTGGCTGTCAAAAAACACGTGGCTTTGTTTACCTCACGCTAGTTAGTTTAAGTTGGCACTACTGAGGTTTAGGCCCGTCAAGATGGCAGCAGTGAGTTTAGCGATGCGTTGTTGTCGATGACAGCTGTCAAATGTACGTGGCTTTGTTTACAAATTCAAGTCTCCCGCCAAAATATAAATCTCCCGCCAAAATTCAAATTTCCCGCCAGAATTCAAATTTCCCGCGCCGCGGGAGGAGGAGGAGGCCGCAGAACCACCCTATTTACACTACTGATGGCGCTGTGGATCAGCTGTTTTGATTATTAGATGAATAGCGTTTAACCGTTGTGTATTGTTGGTAACAAGACGTGGCTTTGTGCTGATAGTGCGTTGAGGCGTCTCGTTGTAAGTAGATACGAGTCTAGGTAGGAGATCAAATCCATCGATGAGAGCCTTGAGCTATAAATTCTCGCCACATCATAGGCTTGGTCGTCCGATTAAAGCGTTCCACAAGGCAAGCGTTGAGATTGTTGTGCGTTGAATCGTGATGAATGCCGATCAGTGGCCTATGCTGGTATTAAGACGTGGGCTACCACTAGACTTAGGCTACACATTCTCGATAGTTGGTTTAGGGAACGCCAAGCCTTAAGCTTTTTGACCTGCAGCCAATAGCCAGCGGAGGAGCCTGCTGTGTTGACAAGGCTGCTTCACAAGCTGCTGCCCTCTCCTCTGCCACTGCCAATACTCACCCCTGATCAATCGAGTTGGTAGCCTAAGGTTTAGCAAATTGAAGTCCAGCTTTGAGGCTAAATGGATAGAATGCTTGCCTTTGGTCCGACGGCCCCGGTTCAATTTTCAGAATCAACCCCCTCATACTGTTAATTCCCCTGGCTTGGGGACTGGGTGTTTATGACGTCTTCGCCATTCATCCTTATCAGGTCACCACCAAGCCTATTCATATGCCATGCACCATTATTATTATTATTATTATTATTATTATTATTATTATTATTATTATTATTATTAAACACTTCATCATAATCGTTAAATAGAAATGTTGAATTTTACAGTGGTCGCACCCATCGTTCACTGGTTAATTATCTTCCTCGGAAGATCAGTGGTGGTGTACGACCCATGATCACGGGTTCGATTCCAACCAACATAAGAGAACACTAAACTTGAAAGCTTGCATTTCATTTTAGCAGATCTGCCTATAAAAATAAAACTATATTACTCCTATAACAGCAGGCCTGCAGTGTCTTCCTACAATGATGTAGAAGTAAACGGGAGTGAAATACCAGCACTCCGTTATCTATATAATGAAGTCAGAATGATGAGGTGAGGGAGTATGTACGATGATTAACGCATCGTTGATTGTTAGCAGTGGCGATCTGACGGACCGAAGCCTAGCACATCCAGCCTCCGCCGGTCCCCGCGCCTATAGGCATACAGCAGCAAGCCGCGTGAGGCGTGTCGAGGGGAGCGCTATGAGAGTCTGGGCTGCAATATCAGTCTCCGAAGCCTTGTTCTCAGAAATACGTGCGACGTCTTTTCTCATTGCTTTCAAGGTTTGCATATGGAGCAATGTATCAGATGCTTACAATATAATGCGCTTTAGATTCCTCGCTCGCATTTGAGGTTTGGGCTTCACTGATAACCTTGGTAGCCCTCAGTATGCGACACTGATGCCGATTGACTTGAGATAAGTAGAAGAAACGTTGTTGTAAAACTCTTTACCATGATCAGTTTGAAGAAGCCGTGGGTAGCGTTTTGATTGTTGAATAATACGTTGAAATGCGTCTTTGATATGAGCTGCTGTCTTAGAATCGCACCGGTTGTACGAAAGCGAACTTAGAGTAAACATCGATGAGAGTAGGTAGGTACGTACACTGTTTATTGCTAGAGGCATACGGAATAATTTCTACTAAGTCATCCTTTCCACTTGTGAAGACACGTCTGCGACGATAGGCGCGACGAGCTGGTTTGTGTAACTCGTATGCGATACTTAGTTTTACAGGCGAGGTCTTGCTTTGAGGAGCCATTATTCGATAATGCCAGCATGACGTAATTCCTCTTCTACTTCTAGAATCTCTAATTCATGACCTGTGTGACCGGCATGTTGAGAAGTTGCAAACTTTGTACGAGTAAGTTAGGATCGTTCCAGTACATTAGGTCTACATGGGGTAACAGAGGCTTGTAGTCAACATTAGGACCATGTGCACACAGTTGATTCGAAAGAAACGGCTTAGATATAAAATCGCGATACTTGCGACTCTTATTTTCATTTAGAGCTCTTGTCCCTATTTAATTATGTCGAGTAGTATTAGTAGCAAAAAGTATTTAGATGTTTGTTTGTTTGTCCAACCCTTGTCCCGTTTCCCTACGGGGTCGGGTATGAGGTGAGATGAATTTGTCGTGGCGGTTTTTTATGACCGGATGCCCTTCCTGACGTCAACCTCATCAGAGGAGTTAATGGGAGATGAAATGAATGACGTGATATATGATAGTAGGGAGAGGGTGAAACCCGGTGCCGGCACATAGCCTACTCCTGTCGAATAGCACCAAGGGGTCTGCTCAAGGCTTAACGTCCCCATCCGACGGACGAATCACCATCAACAGCGTCATATGCCCTCACTCCATATGAGCACTGCGGAGAGGTTTGGAATTTAATCCAGGCTTTTGGCACGCAATCTAGTGATTAGAAATTGTATACCACCACCTCCCCTACCCTGCCGGCCAACATTCAGATGGTGAAAATTTTTTCGACCAACGGGACTCGAACCGGCTAACCTCGGTGTTAGACCGTTTTAGACTTCAGCGCCTTAACGATCATGGCCACCAGGCGGGCTAGCAAAAAGTATTTAGATAATCTTGCAAAATTATATCTTTGTCACGTATCCGAGAAAAAAAGAGTTCTAAACGACCTTTAGTAGGTTTATAATTTACACATTTTACGATGAGACTGTTAGCATTTATCTTTACATTTGCATTACCTATCCGAAAACGGTCGTTTTCATTGCGAATACCGTAGGTTGTATCGGTTTGCCCTGTAAGGAATTTTTTCTGTTTTAGGTGCAGAAAGTGAGCCGTAGGTGTTTCGAATAAAAGCCTCTAATTGATTATGAGATTCCGGTGTGATTAGCACCTCACACAAAGAAGGTAAATCGTGTTCTGATGTATTAGGTGTTTCAGCAACAACGTCTGTAGTTAAAACTTAACTCGCTGGCGTGGTAAACGGACGTCAAGATCATCATCTTCGTCCTTACACTGCTTCTCTTCATCTTCATCTTGAATCTCTTCTTTTTATTTTTTTTTCTTATTCTTCAGACTTCCCTTCTAGCTTCTCGTTGTTTTCAGATATTTGCATAGTACCACAACTTGAAGCAGACTCAGAATATGACGTAGAATTAAAAATTACTTTTAGCGTTGCACGGAATTGCGTTTTCGAAAAGAAATCAGTGTCTGCTTGAACAAGTTAAAGATCTTCAAGTTTACGTCGAATATTGTTTCGCGCATTGATAATAGGTTGAGTGATCTCTTAACTTGATGTGGACTTGATGTCGGGTTTAGATCAAGTGCAGTGTGTAGCCGCTGTCTTGATGCTGGTAAAATGATAATGCGATATCGTCCGCGATGTTCATTACTCTCTTTATCAATAACTAAGAAGCCGTAACCAACATGTAGCGCACAGTCGTTTAAAGTCATTGAATGTAATATCAGTGTTAACATGATCGTCATACACATGATGTCGCATGGTGAGTTCATCTTGTCGGAAAAGCACAATAATATTAGCGTCGTCACGTATCAACTGCTTAGGGACACGAGAATAGGTTTGACATAAATAAAAACAATCTACATATTTATGACGTCGTTTACTAATGTATACACGAAAATCATCCTGCCGTTCTCTAGTGACATCGTCAAAGATCATAAGGGAAATTGGTAGCAAATCATCTGGTGGCAATACGTGCTCACGCGCATTTAATTGATAATATCTCAAACTAGCTTTTACGAGATCTTGCGTAATAAGTTGTAGAATAGTAAATAGTGGTTGATAGAGTGACTTTGCGAAAATGTAAATGTCATTTAAAAAGGTTATAAGGGTAAGTAAAACATTTGTCTTGCCACATCCTTATGCCCCAGTTTTGAACATCGAACTTTAGAAGGAAATAATGCTCCATGACGACTTTGCGTAGTTGTAGCAGAACTCGGTAGGAGATGTGACACTATGTCACTGACAGGTGCAGTAATGTGTCTTGCTGCTTCATGATCTTCATGCTGACTGAATAAATAAGTGGCACATCACAAGAATACATAACGAATGACGTAACACAAGTAACTATCAGTTCGTAAATCGCTCTTGGCAAGAGAAGTCGTGTCGAGAATGGTGAAACAAAGGTATCCCGATATTATGAAGAATAAAACTGAGACTGTTGGATGGAAAGAAGTTGTAAAGGCTGCGGGAAAAGCTACTCGAGGAAAACACAATCCACGAGTACCTGTTACTAAAGCACTACGTGCAGCTAGAGCGGGAAATTCTCCTAAGAGTAAAGCAATGTTTAGCAACCATGCTCGAATTATTCCTGCACCGAAACGAGGTGGATTCCTTCCAGGGCTGTTTTCTGGACTAGCAGCTTTAGGATTCCTGCTAGGTTGTGCCAGTGCTATAGCAAGATCTGTTAAAGCTGTGAAAGACGTGAGCCAGAAATTGAAAGAAAGTGACCGTCATAATAAGACAATAGAAGCCGTTGCATTGGGAGGTAAATGTTTGCACATACGCTAGCGCCGTACAAGATAGGTCTTGGTATCTACATATCGCCATATAACACCTACTGAGTGCACTGCCACATCGAGCTCAGTCCCAAGAAGTAGGTGCTACGTATACTAATCAACAAAGAATTCACGATTTTCGCTGTGTGTATATGCGAGGTCACCTACCAGCATGCCCTAACGGAACCTTGAGATTGCTGTAATCAACTTAGATGGCAGTCGTGGGCCCGGAACTCATTACGTTGCCTTCGTAAAACATAACTGTAAATTGTGGTATTTCGATAGTTATGGAGACTAACCCGCTCCATCTGAGTTCATACAATATTTCGGAAGCAGTGCAGACATTGTTTACACTAAAGGCGTGTGCAAAAATTCAATACACGCATGTGTGTGCGGTAATGTCCAATGTTCTCGTATTAAACCCAGACTGCAGACGAAAGGCATTAGTGTGCACGTGATGATAATCGTTGCAAGAACGTTTACTGTACGTGGAGAAGGACTTTAAACAACTGACTATTTTAAACCACCGATTGAACTCAATCATCGGCTACATAATCTTGGGCTAGTATCATCCGAAAGCTACAATAACATCTATAACGTGCGAGATGGCGGAAACAAGTTCTACTACGACGAGTACATCCTAACCCTACCGTCAGGCACTTATTCATGAATACATTGAAAGTGTGTTGATTGAACCGTTTGGTGATGAGAGTTTTAGTAACTCTTACGGGGATACCGTAGTTCACAGAGGTGCGGGCAAGAATGGGTGGATATAAGAAAATCGAAAGATTGATTTAAAACTTTAAAATTGGCAGTTTTATTTCATTCCATGACCTTTCCTTTTTAAATTTTTGATATTTACACCTTGCTGAGCGAATAACAGTAGACAAGGAACGAGGCTAGCTCGTAATCTTGGGTGGCAAAATTGACAAAAAAAACTTATATTCAACATGAGCTTGAAGTTTCCATGCCGAAGTAAACTATTGCGGGCGTGTTAACCGTGCGTTTAGAGTCGCCGGAGGTAATGTGTTCGAACCCCACTGTCGGCAGCCATGAAGATGGGTTTATTTTGCGTGACTCCCCTTTTCATATAAGGCAAATACAGAGTTTGTACCTGAATTAAAGCTACGGCTATTTCCTTCTCAAGCCTAGGCCTTTCCTATCCCAGCGTCGCCAAAAACACATCTGTGTTGCTACGACGTAAAGCATATAGTAAGTTGACAAGGCAAAATTGCTATTAATATATTGAAATAGTTCACTAAAAACAGACTGGACCGATTTGCTTCATGTTTGTTGTATTCTCTCCGGAATTACTTGCCGGATAATCATGAGACGTTGATAGGTTTCTAATATCAACCAACTATGGGTGATCATAAAACCAAATCATTAAATGATCACTCCAGTAATTGCAGGGGGAGACTTACCCTAAACCGCAATAGAAATATTATAGGAAAATTAATCTCCACAATTGACAACACCAAGTATGTGATACTTTTTACAAGAATGCAATAAAGATTGCACAATTACATCTTCAGACAGAGCACACTTACATTCATTGAATTCGTCTATATCAGAAAGTGTATTTTCAGCTTCCGCAGTGGACTTCAACTCCGAAATCCGTGTCAATCAGCGGTAAAGGTCTAAGAGGTCCTTGTTCTTTTCCTTGGAAATCGCAAGTGCGGTGTTGTAAAAATATTCTGCTGTAGTTTATTCGATACAAACAGATTTGTGTCATCATTCAGTGTGTATTCTGATTTCAGTCGAACTGAAGGATTCACCTGATGAAGAGAAATTTCATATCTGATTGCTTTTTCTTCTTCATCCTTGGCTAGCTTCAGTTTCATTCGTAGAGTTCCACAATTGTGACATGTTTGAAAGATATTCCCTAGAATATAGAGTGCGAGTACATAGTGTTCTTCTTGTGTAATGAGAACAAACCTCAGCCACACATCGCATTACCAGGTGACTTTAATGTTGAAAACATTTCTTAGCTGACAGTGTGGCGGTCCCCGGAAAAGTATGCAGTTTCCTCAATTGTGCCGAGAGTTGAGGGGCTAACGTGTTATATTGTGAGTACTGTAGAGCTCTATGAAGCTGAAAAAGCAAATTTCGAAAATCACTTCGAGCCCAAAACCGCTTGGTTCGTTACTAGTTTTCTTTCTTATTCAAATCCTAGCCGAAATATTATTTCTTTAATGCGTTCCTTGGTTCAATACCCTCAGGGATTTCTGAAATATCCGCACCGAAGGCTTAAGTGAAACTCTGTATAACCACCCATTAGCGCTCATAGTGGTAGAAAAAGGCAAAATGCTAATCTAATCGATCGGATAACGATGATTAAACAAAGGGTTGCAGTTTTCAGGAAAAAATATAGAATATATTCTCATAGTTTATTATATTTTCTTTACTTAAAATTCGTATCTCATATCCCTAGGATGATTTCACTATCGAGCTGCTTGCTTGAAGGCCTATAACTGTGGATTTTTCCTCTGTTATCTTCTTGCGTTATGTCAGATGTAGAAGTATTTGTGTTCATTACTACCAATGTGTTCACGAAACACCCCCTGGACACTTTTACTCATACCCTTTCTGTCTTAAGATATAAAGCGTATGGCAGGATCACCTCTTCAGTATCAACACGTGGTGTTGTCTTACCTCTGCTGCCAAGAGACTAATATTCTTTCAATAATCATTCCCGTACGTCTTCACGAAGTCTCTCTTTACACTTTGCTCGACACTCTCTACTGTAAGTAGTTTCATTACTCTGGCTCTAAAGTGGTATAAGATTTTCTCTTTCCGCTGATTTCAACCTGCCAGCGGCATTCTTCTGGCGAGAAATCAGATGGAAAACATTAACATATTCTCCACTTGAGCTTTCCGCTTGCACAGGCCGAAAATCTGGATGGTTTCACTAGTGTCATTCATTTCTTGACTTTCATCTCTGGCCATTGGCTGCAACACCGCCAAGCTCAAATGATCATTGTTATACTCCTGAGCACGTACGCCCATACACTAAGGGTACAATCTTACTCCTGCTCGCCTGTAATGTAAAGGTAGTGATTTGTAGTTACTTTTCTAACTGTTGGGTTTGTATGCAGTGTCGCTAACCACAACGTTTAGGGACCCTACTTTCCGATACGACGTCTGGCACGTTGGCACTATACAGTCAGGATTGCCACAATTATGTATTGCCACTGCAGTTACTAGGGTATATTGTAAATCTGTTCGGCTAATACCAGGTGACTTTGTGACAAATGGCGATCGCATTTTGGTTTTATTTCGTCCAATACTTACGTACAGAATTCAATTAGGATGTCTAAGGAGCACGATCAAGGACTCCTACGAAATGAATGCAATGTTACCTCGTTCACAAAAATCACTTCAGACATTGCTACGGGGTATTGAAAAAGAAAGGCGATGAGTTGTCACTCGTAGTGATGTGGACCTTATGGCAAGAGTTTCCCAATTAATTAGGGAAAGTGTTAATTTTAACTTTATTTCTGTGATTAGTTTCTGATAATGAGAATCAGTTGAAATGGAAAAATATCTTCATGAACCTGACCTAAACATGTCTTGTCTCGACTTCGATACGGTTTGCAGTCCTAGCCTTTGTGCATTTTTATGACTCACGGCATATGTGTATGCATTATACTTGCTCATGTGTATTGTTACAGCGAGGTTTCATTTAGATTCCTATTCTGTTCACTGGGTAACATCTGCCACCTGGGTGACTGTCCTAAATGCTTCCAGGAATGCTGGGTGGTTTGCACACCATTTCCAGAGGTGAAAACCTCCACTCTCTACTAAATTAATAGTTTCAGACTGCATCTGAAGATCATCCTGTATATTGTCACAGCCGCTTACTAGGTCATCAGCATAAAAATCTCTGCGAACAAATTATGCGTCTCTGGGGAAGCTCGATTCTTCATCTTCAGCAAGTTGCTTCTGCGATCTGGTAGCTAGGAAGGCTGCTGTTGCTGTATCATATGTTACAGTTGCCAGTTCATATTGACAGCGTTGGTCCCTAGGTGATTCCCTCAAGATAATCCGCTGATCGTTCCTATCATCTGCATGAACCATGACTTACCGATAAATTTCAGCAATAACTGCAGTGAAGGCAAAGATATGTATTGAAATCTTAGAATAATAGTGTAAAGATCCTCTTGTATTTTCGCTCCAACCATTAATATATCATTAAATGAAATATTGTTAGAAGTTTTAGCAGGTGCATCAAATAAAAGAGTCATTTTTGTAGCTGAGGTACTAATTTTAGAACCTGAATGATGGGGTAGATAATAGCTTCCACCTTGATTTCCTGAACTTGACCATATGCCCCATGGCCTCATACTCGTGATGAAGGTTACAATACTCGTGCTGAATTGAGGGCTGCCTACTGAACGCCGTTCTAGTTTCTCAGAACCTCAGGTTTCTGCTTGAGGGATATCTACATGTAGCATTCCTAGTGGTATCCTCTGTAAAGTGCCTTTCTGTTCCTCTTTCTTCTCTTCTCTTCTCTTCTCTTCTCTTCTCTTCTCTTCTCTTCTCTTCTCTTCTCTTCTCTTCTCATGACTGGGGTCGTAAGCTCTTCTATTTCCCAGAACTGTTGTAGCTGGGTGTCTAATCTGTCCACTGACTTCAAGAAACCCTCTGATAATCGATCCTAGTTCGGTGTCTTGAAGAATAGGATAATCTGGTGGCCGAGTTCATAACATAATGAAAATAAATGTTCTGCGCCAATTAACAACTCAATGTCACCTGGCGGGAAGAACTTGAGGTCAGTGAGCTTCAAGTCAGTGAGCAATTTCCAACGTTCATGCTGAATGGCTTTTTTTTCGCTAGGGGCTTTACGTCGCACCGACACAGATAGGTATTATGGCGACGATGGGATAGGAAAGGCCTAGGAGTTGGAAGGAAGCGGCCGTGGCCTTAATTACGGTACAGCCCCAGCATATGGCTGGTGTTAAAATGGGAAACCACGGAAAACCATCTTCAGGGCTGCCGATAGTGGGATTCGAACCTACTATCTCCCGGATGCAAGCTCACAGCCGCGCGCCTCTACGCGCACGGCCAACTCGCCCGGTCATGATGAATGTAGAGCTAACCACTCTACCCCACCAAGTGCCAAAGTTACGGTTAGTGGAAGCCTTAACCTTTCACCCTTCCAATGGCCCTTATGGCTTGTATGGAGATGACTTGCTTTTTGCTTTCTAAATACATGTTTATTATGTTTGTTTATTCACACTCCCTGCTTTGTAATTCAGTGAGCATGGAATGGATCTTGATGTTGTAAATAACCGTATATTTATTTTTATTGCATACTTTTGTTGTTATTATTATTACTACACATCTCTAAAAAAATTGTATTTATACTACTTACTCACTTTTCGTTCATGGCTTTTATAATTGGTTCTTCACCTCTCCCTGCCTTCTTTTTTATCAATACATCTGAGACCACTTGTCATGGTACACTGACATATGCCTTCTAAATATCAATAAATATCATCCTACTTCGCAAGCACTATCTAAACTACTTTACTTCAAGAAATAAACAAGAAAAGGCTCTCTATCTAGTGATACTCCAACTTACATGTTTTCTCAAAAATTATATATGGCAAGATTCAAGATGTCCGCCTCTGTGGTGTAGTGGTTAGCGTGATTAGCTGCCACCCCCGGAGGCCCGGGTTCGATTCCCGGCTCTGCCACGAAATTTGAAAAGTGGTACGAGGGCTGGAACGGGGTCCACTCAGCCTCGGGAGGTCAACTGAGTAGAGGTGGGTTCGATTCCCACCTCAGCCATCCTCGAAGTGGTTTTCCGTGGTTTCCCACTTCTCCTCCAGGCGAATGCCGGGATGGTACCTAACTTAAGGCCACGGCCGCTTCCTTCCCTCTTCCTTGCCTATCCCTTCCAATCTTCGCATCCCTCCACAAGGCCCCTGTTCAGCATAGCAGGTGAGGCCGCCTGGGCGAGGTACTGGTCATACTCCCCAGTTGTATCCCCCGACCAAGAGTCTGAAGCTCCAGGACACTGCCCTTGAGGCGGTAGAGGTGGGATCCCTCGCTAAGTCCGAGGGAAAAACCGAACCTGGAGGGTAAACAGATGATGATGATGATGAAGATTCAAGATTTCAAAGCTGTTAACACCGTGTTAAAACCTTTGGGGGTGGCGGTCTGTACCGGGGGTAAACTTTCTCCGTCCAGTTAAGCTGCGTGTACGTGGCGAGGTGCAACTGTGAGCTCGCATCCGGGAAGTATTGGGTTCGAATCACGCTGTCTGCTACCCTGAAGGTGGTTTTTCGTGGTTTCCCAATTTCCCACCACGCAAATGCTGGGGTGTACCTTAATTAATGCCACGGCTGTTTCCTTCCCATTTCTAGGGTATCCCTCTCCCATCATCGCCACAAGAACTATCTGTGTCGGTGCGAGGTAAAGCAAAAACAAAAAACGTAAATAAACAGCGTGCCTTCTGTAAGGCCATTTATGTAATTGAACTTTAAATAATGCTAAGTAAGACACTTGAATGTTCAATAATTAGATGTCTCTACCATCGGCCCAACTGTCCCCTCTGCCGGGATTAAGGGCAATTAATTCCTAAGAGAAAGCTAATTTTCAGAGGTGGCTAACTCTAGTTTTGAAGATCATTTTGTTCTTGTGTTAAAGTTGTCAACACCTCTACCTCGCCTCTCAATCTCCTGAATCTATGAACCAATTATACATTTTGTGAATATTTTCTCTACCCAAATAAAATATGGGGCGTGTACAAGCATGCAGACTATGTGTAAATGTTTCTGGAATTTCCCCTCGAGGTACTATAAACCTGGGCGCTTTAAGGGCGTATTGTCTCCAGTTTATTGTGTGCAGCGTATACTAAAGTGGCACAGGTCGCAGATCGGCGTTTGAGAGGCCCCGCAACTCATGGTAATGGCAAAATTTTCTTAACGTGTGATAGCTCCGGCAGAGTGGAAGGTTTCAAAGCTTTTCATTTCATGTACATTTGTAAACCTGGTGTTTGAAAATTTAAATTTTTTTCCAGTCTAAGGACTCTGTTTTATTCCCTACTGGGAAATATGTAACGTAAGGGGACAAGAGTGATTACCCTCTGTTGACTACCATTCAACTCGGTATGAAATGACTAAAGTTTCTTATCCTATAAAATTATTAACAGTTTTTGGTATTTAATGTTTATCATTTAGTCGCCCTGGCGCAGAATAGGTTTAGCCTCTATATATTTGGGCCATGAGCCCACTTAAGGTTTTAAGAGTTTTCTAGAAGGAGTGCAGGTTTTTCGCCTCCCTGCATTTTGTTTTCCCCGATCATTATCAACCTGTTCCTTTTTATATTATGGCCATTTATTATGAGCATTCATTGTCCCTCTTTATGTTTCCGGTGAAGAAAATGAAACTAATTGAACTGAAGTGTCTCTAAATACCGGTACCTCATTTGAAGATTGCCATTGTGTGCTATAAGAAATTAATGCCTCTGAGAAGCCGGACTGTATTAGAGTATGGAGCTCAGACTTTTAGGTTATGGCAGTTAGTGGAGAAAACCTGCTTTTATAAAATAGTGTCCCGTTTCAGAAACATAATACTCATCCCGCGTGTATTATTATGCTGATGATTCTCTCTACTTTTGTACCTGATTTGGGACTTTAAGACGTTGTTGCTGGAGCTGATGAGATCATTATTGTATTTCTTGGCTCAATCAGATTTTCTATTTACCACATTTTAAATAAGAGAAACAAGAAGGAAGGAACAAAATTTTAAAATTTAATGCATTAAATTATGGTCTTGTAAAATATTTGTCCATCCATTTACCCCAACACCTTCTTATACCTCTGTGATCCACGATATTTCCGGAATAATAATAATAATAATAATAATAATAATAATAATAATAATAATACATACATTATCATTATAGACTGTTATGCCTTTCAGCGTTCAGTCTGCAAGCCTCTGATAATTTACTAAACGTCGCCACAATCCTCGATTTGCAACTAGTGTTGTGGCCTCATTTAGTTCTATACCTCTTATCTTTAAATCGTTAGAAACAGAGTCTAACCATCGTCGTCTTGGTCTCCCTCTATTTCTCTTACCCTCCATAAGAGAGTCCATTATTCTCCTAGGTAACCTATCCTCCTCCATTCGCCTCACATGACCCCACCACCGAAGCCGGTTTATGCGTACAGCTTCATCCATCGAGTTCATTCCTAAATTAGCCTTTATCTCCTCATTCCGAGTTCCCTCCTGCCATTGTTCCCACCTGTTTGTACCAGCAATCATTCTTGCTACTTTCTTGTCTGTTACTTCTAACTTATGAATAAGATATCCTGAGTCCACCCAGCTTTCGCTCCCATAAAGCAAAGTTGGTCTGAAAACAGACCGATGTAAAGATAGTTTCGTCTGGGAGCTGACTTCCTTCTTACAGAATACTGCTGATCGCAACTGCGAGCTCACTGCATTAGCTTTACTACACCTTGATTCAATCTCACTTACTATATTACCATCCTGGGAAAATACACAACCTAAATACTTGAAATTATCGACCTGTTCTAGCTTTGTATCACCAATCTCACATTCAATTCTGTTGGATTTCTTACCTACTGACATCAATTTAGTCTTCGAGAGGCTAATTTTCATACCATACTCATTGCACCTATTTTCAAGTTCCAAGATGTTAGACTGCAGGCTTTCGGCACAGTCTGCCATTAAGACCAAGTCGTCAGCATAGGCCAGGCTGCTTACTACATTTCCACCTAACTGAATCCCTCCCTGCCATTTTATACCTTTCAGCATATGATCCATGGTTCATGTTTGTGGGTTACTGTAGTCACGTCCTAGTTCGTGAACCATGGGCAACGGCTGAGTGGCCCAGTAAGTGGTCCTGAGAGTCGGGATACCAGTTGCTATGGAATGGGAGTGGGCATCTCGGACATATTCTGAGTCCTGGCTCTCCTTGTGCTCAGGCGGCTAGGACTACACAATTCACCGGTGGTCCATAACCCGTTAGAGGAGAGATCCTCACTTGGACTATGTGCAAGTAGGGCAGCATCCTGCTTCATGAATTTACCGAGCTCAGAACACTTTATAATAATAATAATAATAATAATAATAATAATAATAATAATAATAATAACTGATGCTTCACGGTGTGGGTTACCGTAGTCACGTTCTAGTTCGTGAACCATGGGTAACGGCTGAGTGGCCTAGTAAGTGGTCCTGAGGGTCAGGATACCAGTTGCTATGGAAAAGAAATGGGTTCTCGGACATATTCTGTGCAATGGCCCGTCTTGTGCCCGTTAAAGAAGAGATCCTCATTCTTACTATGTGAAAGTCGGGTAGCATCCTGCTTCATGAATTTACCGAGTTCAGAACGTTTTATGCAAACCTCGGACCTATGGCAGTAATGGAGTCCCAGTCTGATTTGACAGGTGAGGGACTCCTTTCAAACAACTTGTCAAACGAAATGGAAGAAAGAAAGTAAAACTGGCTGATTCAAAAAGAGGATGCATCCGGATGTACTGGTGTACCCTAAATGATATTCGGGTAAGAAGAGATAACGAGGAATTGACAGGAGATTATAAAGGGTACTTGACGGCTGTTAAAAAGGCAAAGGCAGAGTACGTAGAAGGACTGTTTATGTGGAAAAACTATTGTACGCAGCATAGTTTCTTTTAAGCACGTAAATAAGCGAACGGTGTGGGTATATTTGACAGTTGGAAAAATTAGGACGCGAATTGTCTCAGTGTATCCACCATGTGCGGTTGCAGATGAGTATGAAGTTGACAAGTTTTATGAAAGATCGAGTGACACCGTAGTCAGGGTCAACAGCAAGGATGAGGAGGGTGCTAATAAGCGATATCAATGACTGAGTTACAAATAGAACTGAAGTATTCAAAAGGGTGATTGGTAAATGTGGGGTATACAAGGAAGCTAAGGGGAATGGGAAGCGTTTGTGGGACTTCTGTGCTAGTTTGTGTTTAGCAGTTACGAATACATTCTTCAAGCATAAGGCTATTCACATGGGGGCTAGGGGTACCAGGTCCATAAAATAGACCATATCTCAGCCGACATTAAATTCAGGAAGTCTATTAGGAGATTTCGGGGATTTTTCGGTGATACAGACCACTATCTGATCTGTAGTGAACTAAGAATCTCTAGGCCTAGGATAGAGAAAGTGAAATCTGTCTGCAAACGAATAAGAGTAGAAAATCTCCAGGATGAGGAAATTGGACAGAAGTACATGGATATGATTAGTGAGAAGTTTTTAACAGTGGGCAGTAAGGAGGTTAAGGATATAGAAAGAGAATAGGTGGCATACAGGGATGCTGTAGTAGAAACAGCAAGGGAATGCCTAGGAATGAATAAGATACGTGTAATGGCGGGGAAATGTGAGCATCTTGGTGGAATGATGAAGTGGCAGCGGCTTGTCAACGTAAAAAGAAGACTTATCAGAAATGGCTCCAAACAAGGGCCGATGCAGACAGGGAATTGTACGTAGATGAATGAAACAGAGCCAAACAAATAGTTGTTGAATCCAAAAAGATACCATGGGAAGATTTTGGTAATAACCTGGAAAGGCTTTGTCAAGCACCAGCGAAAACTTTCTGGGCAGTAATAAAGAATCTTAGGAAGTAAAGGAG
This sequence comes from Anabrus simplex, assembly GCF_040414725.1. Lineage (NCBI taxonomy): Eukaryota > Metazoa > Arthropoda > Insecta > Orthoptera > Tettigoniidae > Anabrus > Anabrus simplex. The sequence continues at coordinate 128,117,367 of NC_090279.1, read as the reverse complement.
AAAGGAAATAAACAGTGTTTTGGGTAATTCAGGTGAACTCATAATAGATCCCAGGGAATCACTGGAGAGGTGAAGGGAATATTTTTAAAATCTTCTCGTCTTTAAAGGAAATCTTCCCTGGTGGTGTCGCTAACAACCAAGCTAATGGGTAGGAAGGAAGTGATGTTGGTGAAATTACGCTTGAGGAAGTTGAAAGGATGGTGAATAAACTCCATTGAAATAAAGCAGCAGGAATAGATGAAATTACACTCGAAATGGTGAAGTATAATGGGAATGCAGGGATGAAGGATTGCAACAACTATCGAAGTATCTCATTCATTAGCATAGCAGCAAAGTATTCACTGGCATCTTGGAAGGGAGGGTGCGATCAGTGGTTGAGAGGAAGTTGGATGAAAACCAGTGTGGTTACAGAACACGGAGGGGCTGTCAGAACGCACCAGGTAAATGTAAAATATTACGATATGAATGGATAGTTGTGTTTATGTTTCGTAGATCTAGGAGAAATCATATGACAGGGTACCGAGAGAAATGATGTCCACCATACTGGGAGGGGGTTTATGATATTAAGGGTAGGTTATTAAAATTAATCAAAAGCATTCATGATGACAATTGGGCTGCAGTGAGAATTGATGATAGAATGAGTTCTTGGTTCAGGATACTTACAGGAATTAGACAAGGCTGTAATATTTCACCTTTGTTCTTCGTAGTTTACGTGGATCATCTGAAGAAAGGTATAATTTGGCAGGGAGTGATTCAGTTAGGTGGAAATGTAGTAAGCAGTCTGGCCTCTGCTGACGACTTCGTCTTAATGGCAGATTGTGCCGAAAGCCTCCAGTCTAATGTCTTGGAACTTGAAAATAGGTGCAATGAGTATGGAATAACAATTAGCACCTCCAAGATTAAATTGATGTCAGTAGGTAAGCAAGTCAACAGAACTGAATGTCAGATTGGTGATACAAAGCTGCAAAAGGTAGATAAGTTTAAGTATTTTTGTTATGTGTTCTCCCAGGATTACATGCCAATGTATATAATCAAAGACAAGACTTATTGTATTGATTAGGTGGTCAAATTAATAAATTAACTTATTGTTATTATTTTCCCCCCAGGATGGTAATATAGTAAGTGAGATTGAATCAAGATGTAGTCAAATACAGCAGAGGCAGTACGCGACACTTCCCGATTTAGCCTTGTTTAAATGGGAGACAAGTCGCAAGTAACGCTCCTAGTGGCGTGACCTGAAAATTTGAGCTAAATTCAAATATCAATGGAAATTTATATACGGAAATGGACAAATAAATTACGTCCTGAAAGAAAGTGTTACTAAGATATTAACTTCAAAGTTGCTAAAGCAATTCTGGATAAATGAATGAAGAATTATTTAATAGGTTATTATTTAAAGACTGAAATTAGACATATAATCAAGGTGCGAAATGGACTGCTGTCAAAGGGCTTGATCTTTCATTTATGCATTACTTTTTAGCTTTAGCATTCCTGCCTGAACGTTCACGGCTAGATTTGTCTTTTTTCTCATTTAAAGGCATAGTATGATCACATTAACATTATTATGCGCACATTCCTTACACACATTATTCAATTAATTTACATTTAAGAGCTGGACAATTTTCCTTTTAACTTGAAGCCTACTAACAGAAAGAAAATCTATAAATTTAGCCTCAAGACATTATAATTTTCACTATAAGCAATACTTGCCACAATACCTGTTCATTAGGGTAAAGCAAATTTTCATCATCATATTGTTTCAACAAAATATTTACATTTCTTAAATCACCCATATTTTCTTCAGTGCTTAACAACGCATTAAGGCATTCCAAATGGGGTAACTTGAAACACAACTAGCCACACTCCTATGAATATGTATTTTCCTGAATTAAATCGAACCCACAGATCACACCTACAACTACACATCGGTATTTAAGGTTTACTGCTGCACTATACAATAAAATAATTTATTATATTTTCTTAGTCAGTTCAAATGTGGGTCGCGCAGGTCTCAAGTTTAAGAAGTACTATAAAAATCTCTTTTTAACTGGAAGAATATATATGCAAACACAATATTTTCTTACATTTTCTTGTCACGAGGGAATCGGAAGAATGACTGCGAATCCTTCCGCACTTGATAGTTATTGCATCCAAAGACAGTACATATCTTTCCACTCGTACTGAGAGGAGATATAAAGGAATGACACACGCTACTATTTACTTATTTCAACTTAATACAAACGCATAAATAACGCCAAAAACTTCACAAACAAATACACGTGCTCTTACGACAGAATCAGTAACTCTCAGGTCACCCCTCTAGAGGGAGCTCAAATCGCTGTCCCTCGATATCTCGCAGAGTATCGCGTATCGTCTCCACTGCATTTGGTGTATTAAAGCTAATGCAGTGAGCTGGCATTTGCAATAAAGAGTGTTCTGTAGGAAGGAAGTCAGCTTCCGGACGAAACTGCCTCTACATCGGTGTGTTTCCAGACCATTTCTTCACGAGAAATATATCTTATTCATGAGTTAGAATTAACAAACATGAAAATAGCGAGAATTATTGCTTTTACAAATAGGTGGGAACAATGGGAGGAGAGTACTGGAAACAAGCAGATAAAGGCTAAGTTAGGAATGAACTCGATGTATGAAGCTCTACGCGTAAACCATCTTCGGGTGTGGGGATATATGCGACGAATGGAGGAGGATAGGTTACTTAGGAGAATTTTTTTTTTTTTGCTATTTGCTTTACGTCGCACCGACACAGATAAGTTTTATGGCGACGATGGTATAGGAAAGGCCTAGGAATTGAAAGGAAGTGACCGTGGCCTTAATTAAGGTACAGCCCCGGCATTTGCCTGGTGTAAAAATGGGAAACCACGGAAAACCATCTACAGGGCTGCCGACAGTGCGGCTCGAACCCACTATCTCCCGATTACTGGATACTGGCCGCACTTAAGCGACTGCAGCTATCGAGCTCGGTACTTAGGAGAATAATAGTCTATATTATGGAGGGTAAGAGGAGTAGAAGGAGACCAAGATGACAATGGGTTGACTCAGCTTCTAACGATTTAAAGATAAGAGGTATAGAACTAAATGAGGCCACGGCACTAGTTGGAAATAGAGGATTGTTACGACGTGCCGTTTTGGTAAACCCACAGAGGCTTGCAGATTGAACGCTGAAAGGCATAGCGGACGTTGATGGTAATGCATGTATATATGTATACAAACCGTAAGATTTTATTGCCGTTAGTGTACGAAGAATTGGATCGTAAAGTTCAGTCAGTTGACCCTCCTTCCATGGCTGTCCACGGTACGTCAAGACCTACCATCAGTCGGGGTGACAACGGTCCCAGGTGTGACTATGGTCAAAACTGAGGGAAAATCTTATTGAGGCATATTTATATATTATATTTTTTTTAAATCTCAATTTTCAAATTTCCCTCCAATGTAAGCACATTTTTCTTTCCATAAAGGGGAAACTTGTGATTCTAACCTTAAATGCGTTTTTCTGACTATCATTTTTTTCAACACTTATTTTTTGACAAAAAGAACACCCCAGTTGCTTTACGTCGCACCGACACAGATAGGTCTTATGGCGACGATGGAACAGGGAAGGGCTAGGAGTGGGAAGGAAGCGACCGTGGCCTTAATTAAGGTACAGCCCCAGCATTTGCCTGGTGTGAAAATGGGAAACCACGGAAAACCATTTTCAGGGCTGCAGACAGTGGGGTTCGAACCTACTATCTCCCGAATACTGGATACTGGCCGCATTTAAGCGACTGCAGCTATCGAGCTCGGTGACAAAAACAACAGTTGGCTAAACTGTTCATTGTTGCTCCTAGGTCATCACTTCTAAATGTCGTCTGGAAGTGTTGTTTACCTTTGTTTACTCCTTGTGAGGTATGTATGTAATTTTATCTTTATAAGAAATTGTTTTGTACCTTAAAAGTGCAAATTTATAAACAATAGTACAATTGTCTTGTTTTTTGGGGTTACTATGGTCATGAGTATCAACTCATTGCAATTGTCTTATGGGTTATATTAGATTACTCTTGTTAAATATTGTATACAATTAATATATTAATTGTGTTTTATTATTCACTTGTTTGTTTCATAATCATGTTTGTGTCCTTTTTATTTCAGTATTAGTGGCAAAATGGTGAGATCTGTCCTAAGAACTGACAGTAATTCTTCAGTTGTTAGTGACATTGCTGAGTCAGTTTTAAGTTTCTTGGAAGAAATGCGCTATTCAAAGTAAATAAATGGCCCCACAAGAAATGAGAGATGTTTTGTTGAGCCAGGAAAAAGTGTCTCTTTGGAGGATATTGAACCTTGTCCAACTCTTCAAGATCAGTTTCAAGCAGGAACAAGTGGTGAAACATCAGTGCTACCAGTCTTCAGAAAGAAGCAGAAAGGCATACAAGAGAAGATTCATCAGACTCTGAAAATGATGTTGAAATTCATTTAAATGGAAGTGATGATGAAACTCGGGAAGAGATGAAAGTAGGCATGATGGCAGAAGCAGGAGAAGAAGAAGAAGATAATGATGAATGCTGTAGGAAACCAACAGCAGGAGACTATGTTCTGGTTGAGTTTAGTACCAAAAAAGCAAAACTGCATTACATAGTAAAGTGATAGATGATGATGGTACTTGGCAAGAAGATGAAGTGAAAGTTACATTTCTTAGAAGATGTCATGAATATTTTGTGTGACCAAAGGAAACATACATTTCTGTTATCAAAGTGAATGAAATTCTTAAAATACTATTGCCTCCAGTTGAGCAAATGTGGGGGTAAGCTAAACTTCTATATACAGTTTACCAGTGGCGAAACTACTTGGAGTCATTTGAGGCAATGCCTACCCCTGAGAAATACGATTAAACATAATTATCGTAACAAATGTATCTGCCGTTGTTATTGTGTTAAATCAACAATAATCTATTTTTGATATGTGCTACATGATGACAGCAGATGATGTGCTTCGCTGATCGCCCCGCTAGATGGCGACAGCAGACTACTTGTTCTGACAGGGAGGCAGTCTCTAACTTGTCTCACCCAGGACTTTTTGTTTTATTTCCCTTCCGTCAGCTTGTGAAAGACGCGGGGGTGGTGGAGGAAGGGTACGTTTGCTGCCCGCACCCCTCCCACCGCTAGGTCTAGAGCCCAGAGAGGCAAGCCTCTTTGCTATTTGAGAGCGTAGTAACTCCCCGCGCGAAGTTGACAATGAAGTACCCTATAGTTAAGTGTGTGCTTTTCTTTTGAATTAGTAGACAATCCATGCATTATTGGCTGTATTTGTGACAATTCAGGCATAGACTGTTAATTGTGTAAAACGAGACAATAATATCAGATCCGACGCTGGCTCCGATAATGGAAACCCTTTCTTCTGGGGAACATGTCGTCCCTTATGTACTGAGGAATGGTGTTTTATGCTGCCCTTCGAGGCATGATAAGATGATGAAAGTCGTTGTTCCAGCTGTTCTTGTACCTATGATCTTCAAGTACTATCATGAGACCCCATTGGGGGGGGCATCTTGGAATCTTTAAAACTCGTGAAAAGATTCGTGAAAGGTTCATCTGGAAAGGTATGGACGGTGAAATCCGTGAACTAGTAAAGGCTTGTAAATCCTGTTTGCTTAGTAAACCAACCATGTCCACCAAGGTAGGCCTTTTGTCTTCTCATCAAGCGTCGCGCCCCATGGAACGCCTGTATATTGATTATGTAGGACCCTTCCCCCAGTCAAAGGGAAATGCCAACAAGTTCATCTTTGTATCGTAGATGGTTTTACAAGATTTTCCTGGTTATTTCCGACTAAGCTGGCTACCGCTCAGTCCCCCATTACTTGTCTAAATGCTATCTTTGCTTCTTTTGGTCCGTGTCAATATATTGTGTCTGATAATGCTAAGGCTTTCACATCAAATCTTTTTCGTAAATTCTGTTTTGACCTGTCCATCTCTCATGTGACGACTTCTGCTTATTACCCTCAACCACCTTTGGCTGAACGGGTTAATCGTAATCTCAGGTCCGCGCTTATTTCCTATCATCATGAAGATCATTCCAGGTGGGACACGTCCCTGCATTGGTTAGCTTTTGCGTTGAACTCGGCGGTTCATGAATCTCATAAGTTTACGCCAGCTTCGCTGATGTTCAAGTTTGTTCCCAACACGCCGCTCTCTAACCTCTGGTCTCTGAGTGACATTCTACCTGAGACAGTAGACCCAGATAACATTAAAGATCTTTGGAAGAAGGCTAAAGCCAATCTTAAGGTGTCTCATGAAAAGGTTAGGGAAAGATATGATCGTGGACGGAGACCCACCAATTTGAAGGTAGGCGACCAGGTGATGGTCAAGAATTTTGTTCCCGCGGGCAAGCTTGCCCCCAGATTTCATGGGCCGTGTACTATTCTAGATTTCCTTACGCCGGTTACGTTGTTATTAAGTAATCCAGCCACCGAGAGGATATTTAGAGTTCACCTGTCACAGGTGAAACCGGTGTAATTTCTGTGTTAACTTGCTTCATATAATTTTGAAAGAAATAGGAAGGTTATATTTGTTTTCTGAGGGGTTTCACTTTTAAGGCCTTCTGCTTTTGGAATCTGTTTCCTTTGAGGGTAATTATTTATTGTAAACCTTCCCCGCACAGTTAAACTGCCATCCTGTCCTTGCCACGGCCATTACCACGCTCCCGTCTCCTGCTCCACAACACACAGTGGCTTATAAATGCCATGAATATCTGCACGCCGCTGGCCCCTCAACCTCTCCACAAAGCCTGTGCCCTCAAAAAAGATGATGGTCCAACAAAATTCTGCGCCGAGCTTTAATGTTTCAGTGCCCCCGCAGCAGCGCGGCGCCGTACCGCTCCTGAGGCAGGGTACGGGCCCGCCCTTCCCCAGTGAGGCCAACCTGTGTACGGCGAGCCGGAGTCCTCCTCCCGGCCAAGGCTGATGTGCGGCGCACAACCTGTAACTGGCCCGCGACCTGCATGTTCGCCGCGGGCGTGGCGTGCTTCTACTCCACTACTCCTCTCATAGTGCGGGCGAGCGGTATCTCAGGGTACTTGAGGGGTCCGAGCGGCCTCCTCTGAACTCAAGCAGCGGCGGCTGGTCTGGCCGTCAAACTTATCAACGTTTAAAGTACATATTCAGCTATATGGACATTCCAGTTCAACATTACTACTTTTTTTTTTGTGGATTTTACTGCAATATCTGTTGGACTTAGAAAATTCTTCCTCAACTTTAACAACTAAAATTTTCCTTCTGAATTCAACTTCTACAAACATAAAGACATTACTTCTACGGTTACTACAAGAATTTTGAAACTGGATCAAACCAAATTTAGTAAATTTTTAAAAATGCTTCTGCAATTAATCTCCATATCAACATCATAACTTGGACTTTGTTTTCAAACAAATTTCATGGGTCACCCCTGGAGGGACTTTTGGGGGGGGGAGGTCTGTACCGGGTGGTACACCTCCACGTCGCTAATTCAAACTTTGCGCCAGGTGGAACTCCCCTACTGGATGAAGTCTGAACTTTATCTAATGTATTAATTTTCAAGTTTCTCAGAAGATGTCACTACTTGGAAATTTTGAAGTTTCTGAACTGGGTCGTTTTAGATGTATTTTTGTTTTACCTGTAGTATGAAGTGTGAACTTTCTCTTCTAGAGGACACTACTGAAGAACTACAATAGTGCACCCTAGTGCGAAGTGAAAGAACTGTTTTTTGGAGAAATTTTTATTTCAAAAGTTTGTTTCTTGTTAAATTTCTTTCTGTTATTGTTTAAGTTGGCTGTATAACCCTTTCTTTCCCCTTGTTTTGAATTTAGCCAATCCCGAATTTCTTTAATTAATTTATAACCAATCAGTTGTATCTTCCCCAAAGGGGATATATTGCTTAACCCTAGCCAATAAAGTTTTTGTGGGAGGGTGTTCTCATTCCTCAAACGCCTCGAACTTTCCGCGAGAGTATATAAACTGCTGATTTTCGGGTCTCGGTGCCACTTCAGTACCATCTTTCAGTGTGTAAAGTACATAGCAGGGGGCGGGAAGCGCCTCTTTCTTCGGGCAGCAGTTCAACAACAAGGTAATGGCCGTTTAATAACTCCTTTTCTTGCTAGCTCAGCAGTTTAACTCTCGGGGCGGGTCCGAAGCTTTTCCACCATGTAACTTTTCCCTAAAATGTAAAGACTCTTAGTATCTATTCTCTCTTAAGCTACATATTGGGATAGAGAGTGCTTAACCCTCTCGAGCTCCCACTTATATTGTTTTGAGGTGAACTTATTTTTCTCAACCGATTCTTCCTTAACGTAATGTAAATTGTTTCCTTCTAAAGTCACCTCTTAAGTATGGGATTAGCCCTTGCATTAACGGCCTAGTGCCAAATAGGTTTTAAACAAAGGTATTAGGAGTGCAGATCGCCTCCTCTCAAGTTGGTATTTTAGAGGCCATGTAATTAACCTTTTCTCACTTAATAGGCCTCAGTAGGTTGGGTATTTTAACCCTGTGTTTATGTCCTTAGAGGACAGCTTGAAGGTCGAGTTTGGTGTGGCCTTTGATAGGCTTAAATTTTGAGAGCGAGTGGCTCTTTCTTGAAAATTGAGTGTTGTATGCCTCGAGGAGGCTTTACTGTGTAATTTTGGAGCAAGTGCTCCTGGGCATGAATGGGGTTTTCTGCCCCTCTGTTAAAAC